>NC_060230.1:5799653-6441837 GCF_907164935.1 Osmia bicornis bicornis
TCTCTGTGAATCGTAATTCAATATATGGATATAGTTTATCGTTTTTCGATTAAGCACCGCGTAATCAGTATTGTAAAGTATCTTAATTTTCTCGTAATTGAGATTTTAATTTCTCAATCCCGACGAATTTTCATTAAACGTTATATGTATAAATGAACTTATATTTTCTACGGAATAAAATACTCTTTAAGCGATAATTAAGTTATATATTGTATTTTTCGTGCATTATCAAATTTCAAAGTATAAAAGCAAATTAAGATATAAGATTTAGTACATAAAACAAAAATATATATATATATATTATATATATATATATTATTGCCTTATTTTTGAGTATTTTATCGTTATGATACCTTATTTATATTTGATATTCAAAGTTTAAACAATTCATATAATTAGAGAACATTTTTATTCGCTTCTAATCTTTAATTCTTGTTTCTCCTACGTTTCCGATAAAGATTTGTATTCGTGTTTCTTCTACATACAGTGAATTCTTAAACAATCAATTCATTGTATTTTTTTCATTGAAATATTAAGAATTCATTCACCTGATATATGCAATTATTTTTCCTCCCTATTGCAAAATAAAAAAAAAAAAATATATTGTATGATATCGATTTGAAATGACTGTGTCTGATTTGTAATCGATTTTATAAGTAATCTAATCACGTATTCGTTATGTTATGAAACTTACTATGATTATGATGCTATGATTGCGATGCGCTATAAACATAGATTCCATAGATTCGTTTTAAGCGTATGTAATTGCAATTAATACATTGACTGCCACCACAACAATGTCTTACTTTTCGATACACGCGCTATCGAATGAAGTGTAAGCGACTTGAACTCTGAAAGCGACAAATAATTGATTTATCAAGATATTTGTCAGTTATTTTGTTGCTCGTTCGAGCTACAATATAATGCTCCTGTCGTAATATTGTCTAACATATAAACTACAATATAACAATAAAACGTACGAATGTACTGTTGGTTCCTTTGTAACAAAAAGAATACATTATGGTTCCAAACTCGGCGGTCAAGGTATTAAGGATAATTATATTCATAAACTCGATAAACTTTGCTATTACAAGAAACTTTTATATCTCAATATGGAAAGGTAAAACACGCTGTCTGTATCGCTTAGTACAAAATACCAATTCAACATTTTACAATCGAAATTTCATTGTTACGTATATTTATTATTTGACAAGCGTCTCACGCTTGACAGACAATGATCTGCGCGCGGATATGTTCTTCGAGAATTGGTTCTTCAAATTCTCTTATCTTACCTCTCCATAGTGAGACTCCTAACGCAACTTGTTAAACCTGTGAATCTTATATGCGATTAGTTGTATTATTTACCAGCATAATATTGTATGTACTTGTTCCAATAACAATATGCACTTTTATTTTTATCATAAAGTATAAATGGAAAAGTGTACCTTTTTATATTATTGTTAAGGCGCCTTACATGAATAAAATTTTTAGAAAACGGGATTGAACACGGTATTGTACAATTTAATGATAAGAACAAAGTATGACATACTTTCATTTTTTGTACTCTTTGCATTTGTTTATAATTTTTCTTTTTTTTTAACTTACTTTCGTTTACGTATGTATTAATCGATTTATCTTTCATATGCATTTTTAACTATTTTTTTATTTTATAATATATACATTAAAAAATATTTTTTAATATGTTTCCTCTAAAATATAAAATATATATAACAAATTTATATATAGTACATAAGAATATTTTTTTATCCGATCAAAAGATTCAAAATAGGGTTCAAATTTTTTTTTTCTCTCTCTCAACATGAGTTAGTCTTTTTCAAACAATATTGCACATAGATGTTTTCTAAAAAAATAATACATACTTCTGTAAAAAATGATTAACTTTTAATTAATTTTACTACATATTACTTTTATACACGTTATCATATATAACCAGCATATGTGTGGATGTATGTTAATTATGATTGTATACACACAGGCATATGCTCATTTCCTCAATTGTCAACAATTGAATTTATATCTATATATATATATATATATATACACACATCTGGAGCAACATAATTGTTTTTATACATTAAATTAAAAAAGCTTCGTGTATGTACAAATTGTCTATAAAAAACGTTAATAATTATAAACCCATATATTGAGGGGAAGAAGAAAACGTATTTCTTGTAGAGTTATTTTTCCTCGTATCCTGAGTATTAAGGGTATCGCTAAAAAGATAGATGATTTCTTTAATTTTCGGAAATATTTTCATATCTAGGGTCTAATTCAAATTATGAAATAATTTACCCAAAGAAAGGTATTAGTGATATTAATGTTTGTCTACATGGTCTAGATGCAAATGCAGGAGAACATTGTGCTAATCTCCCAACGATTCGTCTTAACCAATGTTGTAACTTTTGTCGTCTTTCTTCTACAAACTTAGCATCCTAAATAAAAAGAAAGTAAAATAATAATGAAGAAGAAAGAAAAGTAAAATAATAGGTTACCTTATTTCCTATTGTCTTCTTCGGTGGAAATTCAAAGGTAGTTACAATTGCATCATGCTTTTTTAATTCTCTGTAAAGTGTGTAAAATTGCGCATATCGTCTATAGATATTCCATTCAGTATCTCTAATACGTACATATATCTATAACAAGTAATAATACTTGAGCATCATTTTATGAATAAGTTTATAGCTTTATCGAAATTTGTAACAATGATCTAACGAATTTATATTTTATTTCGGTTACCTGATAAACGTGATGAATATCGGAAGGTTGACCGGTAAGAAATGCAGATGGAATCCATATATGAATGAGACACGGAGGTTCCGATGGTAAGTCATCTTCATTTAAAGGACCGCGGAGACATTCTAATTCAGCTTGTAATAATTTAAGTAATCTATTCCTATACATTTTTTTAGATAATTAATATAAGATATAGATGTTACGTAACGAAAATATAATAATTATACCTTTCATTCAATTGTAAAGTTAATCTAGCATTAAATTCCATTAATTCCGCGTGCATCTCCGCGACTTGAATTAATTTCTCTTCGTATTGTTGAGCCTCATCATGGTAATCTAATGATGGACCTTCTTCAGAAACTGTAGTGGAATCAGAATCTCTTCTTAACATTTGTACTGCAGTTACATACTTACGCAATTGTTGTCTTAACAATTCGTTTTCTCTATTAAATCGTAATCATGTTAAAATATAAATTAACATTCATATTTCATGATGTAAGTTGCAATCATGACATTCCAATTATCTACCTGTTTAACGTTTGTATTTGTAATTCGTGTCTCTCGAGATAATTTTGATGCTGCCTTTGTAAACGAGAAAGTTGCGATCTACTGGCCATAGCATCTTCTTTAGCTTGTTCTAACACTTCAGTCATAGCTAAAAGTCTTACTTGTAATGCTTTTACATCTAGACTATCCGCGTCTGTATGCAGATCTATATTTTCAAGGGGTTCAGTAGCTTCAATTGCAGCTTCTGTAACTTCAGATGTATCCTGTATAAGAGAAAAAATTAAATCGATTCCATTTTATGTTGAGTTAGTTAATGCAGTTTAATTTTATAACACGTACATCTGAATAATTTGGCAATGCTATTAGCATATCATCTAAGGTTTGATCTAAAGGAGATACAGGAACAAGTCCACCCATGTTACTAGAATCTGTAACTGGAGTTAATACTTTTTCTTCCTCAAATGTTTCACTAAAATATGGAAGACACATTATCATCGCTTATATATACATATTTTTAAACGTTATGAAAATATAATACAGTACATATGTGTGTTTATACCATTTTTCCCATTCAGAAGTTGGTTTATCAATTATTATGTCCGTGTCATCCGATTTCGCTTGGGATTCTGATCCAGTTAAACTGGGTAACTCAGAATTTTTAATTGACGCTACTGCAGGAGAATTAAGGCAGGTTGGAGGTGCGCTAACTGAAGCTGCAACTTCCGTGCGCTCTTGCTCGTCATTCTCATTATCAAAAGAAATTATATGAGTTGGTACCTTTTTTCTCTGTTTCTGCTTTAAAGTAGATCCTAGTTTAAATATTAATTATGCTCATATAAAAAAATTATTGTCTGATCTTATGAGATATCATAGGAAACGAAATATGTAGCTACCTGGTATTGTAGATGATATAATTGGTTCAGACAATGAAACCTTTTGTTTCTCAATATCTGATCCTGTTAAATTGTTATCTAGTTCTTCATTATCTATCCTAATTGCAAATAAAATGCTACCAAGTCCTGTTAATAGAAATAATATTTAATTATTTCTGATAGATAAATTTGTAAGATATAAAATTACATTGTTTTCATACCTGCAGCTACATTTGGCAGTATTGCACTTCGTTCTTGATCAAGTAAAAATGCCCAATCTTCGTAGAAAGGTGATAAGATAGTAGGATCGAGTATAGCATGTAAATGACGTTCTAACGAACGTTCATTTAAAACAGCTCTGAGCCATGCTCGTCCCCGACCATAATCTGTGTGAACCTTTTTTAATACACTAAAACGTTCTTGTTCATGCCATGTCAACTGTTCTTTTATGCATGGCCAAAATGCCATATCTGATGTATTGTACAATTTTGTGTTACTACCAGACACTATATCTGAGACATGTCTGTAATGATACAAACAGTGTAAATAAACAGTGGAATATATCACAGTGTATTAGTCATAACTATAGCGTTGTCACTTTATATCCATCTGTATTATCATATCTCACATAGGTGATAAGGAGTAAAAAAAGGAAGACATTGTCATGCAGATGACTACATCATAACATGATATTATTTTAGTACAGAACATCTAAGTAATTTTACAAACCAAGTAATATTACACAAAAACTGATATTCATTTTTATATTTTTATAAAAAGACATTTATAATTTAAAAATATTTAATTTGCTTAGCTCATGTTTGTTTCAATTCATCCAGAATCTATATTTTTCATTACCTTAAAGCTGAATTAATTTTTTCAATACAATTTGTTCTTAGCCCATGACCAAAAATTGATTCAAATATATGGCATAGCTGTGTAACACATATATCTGATTCAGTTGCTAATTCAGTACGCCCACCAAATCTAATATGACACTTCTTTGCAGCAGCTAATAAATCTTCTAACAGTTTCTGTCTTTCTGTAGAATGATCATAACTTTGATTAGAATCAATTACATTATGGGTGCCAGGCACTATTGCTGACATCATACGTAAAGCCTAAAACAAATGTAAATACATATATTATAACTTTTTTATTCGCTTATATAACTGTGTTATGCTATGAACAATGTATAAGAATTTTTCATTCAATTTACAGCAGATACATATAAAATTTTAGCAAATATTAACACAAATACATTATAATAAAAAGTTTAAGTAATAAAATTAACATTAATCGTTAATTAAAGCTGTCATGTTTGTTATGACAGTTAAATTATTCTGTGTGTACATTGTTTAAAAACAATTTGCCATACATGTAACACTTTTAACATCTACTTGCTACCAAAAACTTTACAATTAGTTTCAATTAGTAATACATTTATTAATAAATTAACAGGATATGCCGCGTAACAAGTATCTCATTGTCAGTAATATGTGAAAGTAATTTTGACAGTGAATGATTTAAGGACAATTCGATTTTATATGAAGATATATATGTACATACCATGAATGCGAATCAGTGATGATCACTGTTGATTTCCTTTCAAATTGTAATCGTCATTAAAAGGAATGACACAAAAGCATACATAAATATATACGTAGTCACTTCAAGGAGCAGCTACATTCAGCTACATTTATGCTGTGACTAAAGATCCAACAAGACTAGACGTGCTTTTGTTCTCGAGGGGTCATCATCATTTAGGGATCCCAGATACCCCCGGGTGAAGCTAGGTCATCTCAAGTTAGGTCATCACAGAGTTAGCCTACTGAAGTTAGTCGAGAAGCGCAATTGTGCGCGCTACAACTATGGTCTCTCGTTAAATAAATAATATCAATTATCAATATTTTTGTAGTAATTTTAATACCTGTATGTTGAATTGTGTTATGTATTTAAATATATAAAAAGTATTTCAAAATTCGTACTGTCTTAATCACGGGGCATGTAGTACTACCGTGAAAATTTACACATAGGAAAAAGAGACTGAGTATAACCTATGAAAAATATTAACAATCTTGCAATTGTTTGATTACTAATTGTTAACATAAGACATGCATTGTCGATATAAAAATTGGCGTCAGAATCAATTGTAATAATGTTCCTACCAACTTCTTTGGGCTTGGGTTTGGGTGATATCGTTCGTTTAAATGTTGGCGGAACAAGGTACGAAAAAGGATTTAATTCCTATTAATAATTATATAAATTATTTATGTTCGGTATTATTATATTTTAAAATTGTTTATTATCTAGGTTTTCAACGTCAAAACAAACACTGACATGGGTTGGAGATTCATTTTTTACAGCTTTATTAAGTTTTAGAATGACCAGTCAGAGAGATGAAAGTGGTGCATTGTTCATAGATAGAGACCCAAAGCTGTTCAGTATTATATTAAATTATCTACGTACTAAGCACATTGATTTAAAAAATGTAGACCTTCGTACATTAAGGCATGAAGCTGAATATTACGGTATTACACCATTAGTTAAAAGATTAATGCTGTGCGAAGATTTAAGTCAATCCTCTTGTGGAGATGTATTATTTTATGGTTATTTACCACCACCAAGTAAGCTCCACATAACGATTTCTTTTTATAAAAGAATAAATAAATGAACACACAAATTATACTATTTATTTCAATTTCAAAGGTATACCATTACATGAATCAACTACAGTAGCATCAAATGTAGGGGATGTATCTGTTCATGGTAGGATTCCCACAACTACTAGTACTGCTACCAGTGCAGATGTACCATCTACTTCTCAAAGTATAACTCCTGGAACTTCTAATAATCATAATAATAATAATGGTAATGAACAAATATTACTTCATTCATTTAAGAATTATTGTAAAAATTTAATGTATGTGTGTTACAGGGCAACAAAATAATAAAGGGGTGTTTAGTATCCATGTGAGAAATTCTTCATTGGATTATAGAGTTCAACAAAGAGGCTTGCCGCATTCGCGAACTTCATCTTTAGATTTAAGACACGCTAGGAATAATTTAGCAGATCTAAATAAATTGCATAAAAATGATATTAGTTTAGTATTTGGTTCCCAACAAGGTAAATAGATATAAATACTATTTTAAACATTACAGTAAAAGGTAATAATACATTTTATTTGATATAGTTTCAACATGGGTTGATCCATTGAGGGTTCAAATTATAAAAGCACATCACAATTGGATTGTGATTGCTTATGCGCATTTTATAACATGCTACAGATTGAAAGACTCATCTGGATGGCAACATGCATTTACTAGTCCTCACATTGAATCTGTGATTGAAAGAGTAGCAATCACTTCGAAATTAAATACCAGTGTAGATGTTAAAATGGTAGCAATTTCTTATGGAAATCAAGTTAGATTATGGAGTGTTTCAGCCAATGGCATAAAAACTAATATTGGTACATTTAATTTAAATGTTCGGGTGGAGTATTTATTTTTTATCGGGAGTCAATTAGTTGCTCTGTCTCCTACTGATAAAATTGGTGTCTGGCATGCTATGACCCATCATTGGCAAATACAAGATGTAGTACCCATTTTATCGTTCGACACAGCTGGTTCTTTTCTTCTACTCGGGTGTAACAATGGATCCATTTATTACATCGGTAATGGAAATTAAAACGTACGATATGTATTATAATGTTTGAAATATAAATGACTACATGCAATATTAATTTTTAGATATGGAAAAGTTTCCTTTGAGAATGAAGGACAATGACCTACTTGTAACAGAATTATACCGTGATCCGAATTACGATCCCATTACGGCCATATCTGTCTATTTAACACCAAAAACATGTAAGTCCCTTATTCATGTTTACCATATCACAGTATTGTTTTAATGAATAATTTAAACACAAGGTAAACAATAATTAACTTGTATTTCATCACATTGAGTATTACAGTATCTCTATTGCAGAAGTACCTTTTCAAGTGACGTACAAATAAATGGATTAAAATATAATTATTAAATCTGCTTATATTGAGGAATGTAATAACAAACGTTGCATCCATTATATGTTTTTTTTTTCATGTCTTATATTTTTTATACAACTACAGAATTTTTACCATCACTCTGATTCACTCTTTTATTCTTAGTTAGTATAAAAGAAATTTTTCCTACATTACATTAACACTTCATAGAATCTCTTCTATTATAAAATCAAATACCATCTTTAAATATTAATGAGAGTTTATTATTACATTCTTTGCTTCATGATTTCGTACAACTGGATAAATAGCGCAAGGCAAGTATGGGTCGATATGACAATGTTCTATAATATTTTCATATTTAAATTACAATTCAAAATGACATGTTGTATCTACATTTTATATTACAATGAACATGATGCATTAATATGAATATAAGTATCCACACCCTTCCTCTCCAGGTATAATGTGTGAATCCACATCAACTCAGTACACAAATTCATATTCATACATTGCTTTGACAGCACTTGCAATTAAAACTCTTCGCAACATTAGAGAAGCAGCTTCAATTTGTTTCACTTTAAATCAAAATAAACACATTTATTGATTACACATTTCTATAACAATCTTCAATCAGTTACAATCAAAAATATAAACAATAAATTCAGAGCATTTATAACAACTGTCTTTTGTCTTAGATCGCATTAAACATACACAGCCTCACTGTCCTTATACATCCAGTTGTACTTGTGCAAATTCGTAACTCTTTATCTTCTATTTATTTTTCTAATGAAATGATTGTGCAGTTTGTTTGTCTTGTTTAACAATTCTTTGTCTGTTCCTTTCATAGTTATATGTTTCCTGTCGGCATCTGTGAGGGGAAGGGAAAAGAATAGACAAGTACCTCTGCTTGCATAGTTATTCTTTCTTTCAAACAGTTTCAAATACGTATAAATATTGTTATTAACATTTATAATTTTGTTATGTATATTGTAAATACATTTTTGCATTTTCTAGCACATATATATATAAACTTCAATTATATCATCTTAACTGAAAGAATCTTCTATATATCTTTTTATAAATATTGTTTCTATATCGATCGCGATACAAAGCATGTAATATATATGTAGATTACTTATTTTATATTAAATAAAATACACATGCACAATGAATTTTTTCAGTTTCTATAGTATGTCTTATATGTAACATCAATATTGGATCACTTAGACTCTAAATTAAGCAATGTAGTTCATATAAAAGATTTTTAATGTTTCGTAAGAAAATAGATTAATGTAAAATTAGTCTCCTTTGTTTATACAGCTCTGTGTGGGAATTGGATCGAGATTGCGTACGGTACAAAATCTGGCAGTGTAAGAGTTATTGTCCATCATCCTGAAACTGTAGGGCATGGTCCGCAATTATTCCAGACGTTTACAGTACATCAAAGTAGTGTAACGAAGGTATGTGATTTTTGTTATAATGAATTTAGAAAATATGTATGTATGTACATCGTGAACTTTATTACAGGTAACGTTGTCAGAAAAATATTTGGTATCAGTTTGTTCTGAATATAACCATGTTAGAAGTTGGGCAGTGAAAAGATTCCGTGGAATGATCTCTACTCAACCAGGACCAACACCTGAAGCTAGTTTCAAAATTGTATCTTTAGAAGCAATTGAACCTTGTATCAGTTATAATGCTGGGAATGATTTTGGTATGATATATGAAAAGGTATTATATAAATCTTAACAATTCTACTAAATAAAAATGATTTTTCATGACATAGGTCCATTTGGAGAACAAGATGATGAACAAGTATTTGTTCAAAAAGTTGTACCCGAGACTGATCAATTGTTCGTGCGTTTAGCATCGAATGGCAAAAGGGTTTGCGTAATCAAATCAGTGGATGGTAGCATAATAAGTTCATTTTATGTACACGAATGCGAGGGATCCAGTCGTATGGGTTCGAGACCGAGGCGTTTTATATTTACTGGACATTCCAATGGTACGATTCAAATGTGGGATCTTACAACGGCATTAGAACCATCCTTTTCTGCTACTCGAAGTAATGTCATTCAGCTGTTTTCTTTTTTCACATTGATATAATACCGCTTGTTATAACAAGTATTTTAATTGCAGATGTTTCTGGTGGACCTACACCAGAAGAACTTTGGAAACTGTTAGATCAGTGTGATTTAAGTAATAGTCATTCCTCAACGCCGCGCATTAGTCCATGTCCATCCCTTATATCTACGGGTCCGAGTTTAAAGGCAGGTAATGTGATATTTCTTAATCAGTCGCAAAATGCTGAAACAACACCTGGACCTAGCCAAACTTGAAGGTAATATCAAAATATATTTCATAAAAGTTTTACATTTCGTTAAAGTATTTTTTACATCTCATTGTCGGTATCATTTATTTACTTATTTATTTTCCTATCTAATAATTTATTGTGAATTATTAACAAAAAATCTATAATGTCAGTTCCTAGCATAACAACCTTGTTAAAATATTTAGTTTAAACAGTAAGTTTCTAAAAAAAAATAGTTTTATTTACAAGTAATGCAATATCAAAGTGATAGGGTAACTGAGATATAAAAATTGTAATTATAAATAAGTGTGATATTAATAAGTAATAGTATAGTTTTAGCTTTAAAATATACACTTTCTTTGCATTACTTAGGATTTTATATTTTATCTCCCTTTTTCTTAAGTAACCATTTGAATAAAGTACTAGATACAATGTATAATTATTTAAATTATTCGGAGGTAAACGAGAGTTACAAAAGTGTACAATGTTCTATATTATAATGTTACAAAAAGGATGAATCCAATTACATTCTATATTTCAATATAATAGATTTTGCTGAGTAACCTTACAGCTTCAAGCAATGTAAATGTTTATATAAATATTCAATTCAACATTTAAAGTTTTTCTTTGTTTAGGAAAAATTCATTTTGTTATCAACAAATTACGATTACAATTTCTGAAGTAAATGTATCAGTTCAATACTGTATAGAATACACGTAGCAATGAATTCTAAAACGTTCCTTTTAAGTAAAAGGATATTTGTAAGTACTAGTATGTTATCTCATATGTATTTGTTTATGTTCTTTTGTCTGTATAAATACTGATACACATTTATGGCAAACATTGTAATACTGTTACAACTGTTTTAAATAAATAATAAATGTACGTATTGTTAATTCTTACATGTTTTATACATGTAATAAGAATACAAAGTCAACTTATTTTAAAGTGAAAACATTTTTACATTTATATATCGTTATTATAACAAATTTTTAAGGATACATTTTATAGAAGTAACTTGTCTGTCATTCAAAACAACGTGTTTATTGTAACAATGTCATAAATTTTTTAACTACATAATATTTCATTAACGTTTTTTATTTTAAGAAAAACCCTCTAAGTTGTTACTGGTATTTATGATTACAACTACATAAATTTAATTGAATTTCAGGCACTACGGTGATTTATATTATTTCTATATTGCATGATCAACACCTTTGATTGCACAGAAAAATTTACGATTTGACCGGAAACCAATTTTTCCGATTGTCTTCTATATTAAAAACCCGTAAGTCTTTTGATAAAATCTTGTATAATTTTGCAATCATTATAGTTATTTTATCAAAAATATCATGCAATCTGAAATTAACGTAGTTTCGAATTAAACTGATCTTTTCCATAAAATCATAAGTAACATTAGTGACATTGTTGCAAAATCAATCACTTCTTCATACAAAATGTTTATGCCAAAATAAATTATTATGAAATAACGACGGGTTCGTCATTGGTGTTAATAAAAAACACCAGGCTACTAATCCAATTACAAATAAAGAAAACAATCCAGCTCTCTTTAAAGGACCCTTAAATGCTACAACCTCAGAAAGATCAGGAAATCCCATATAATTACAAAAAGAATGTGCCGTAAACGGCGCTGCTAAATGTCCTATTAAAAGAAGAAATACATGGTTTTAGATATAAATGAAAAAATGTGTTGTTAAATGAAATATAAAAATTACTGTAACTACCTGTTTTAGCAAAAAGAAAAGCTGCATATGCTCCAAATAATGTTGTATATGTAAATTGAAAACCTGGGAAAAGAATATTATAACATGTTTGTCTACATCTTTGTGTTCACTGAAAATTAACAAAAAAAAAAATTACTTACAGGATATAAAAAGTGCATGTTTAAGTTTCATGCCTGTTTCTACTCTTTCTACTACATGATGAAAGTGAGCAACCCCAAAAAATAAGGGGCCTACAAATATGGCAGTAGTTGGTGTAAAACATTGCAGAAGCAATGGTAACATACATGCTCTAAATGTCCATTCTTCAGACAAAGGTGCAACTACTTGATTTCTCCACCATGTTAACGTTCGTACGTTTCCAAGCCAATACATAGGTTCTAAAAATGTACGAGTATATAGTTATATAGCTCAGTTATACATTTGATATATAAATAATAGAAAAACTAACCAGCATATAACCTCCAAAGCCCATTAAAACCTTGTACACTTAATGGCCCTAGAAATAGTATCATTGTTAATAATAATGGTATCACAACTGCTTGAATTAAACCCGGCCATCGTAAACCCAATAACTCCCAAATTGTTGCCTAAAAATTATAAATTACAACATGGGATTTATTATATAAATTACTACATCATTGCATTTAATTACCTTTTGGAATACTTTCTCATTCATTCCAAAATACAAGAATGCAGGAGATATAAGAGATATAATAAAAACGCTAAAAAATCTCTTTTTTATTGTCGTTGGATGTTCCCTGCAATATAAAGAAAAAATTGCATTAGAATTTTATTTGCTCTTTGTTCCTTAAGCATCTTTTTGTATTTTTTTAATCAAAAAAGAAAGAATATAAAGAAATATAAAAAGATGATAAAAGTTAAAAGTTAAAATCAATAACTTGTCGTATAATAACTTTTAAATGGCGCGCCAATTGGAGAAGGAATTGAAGGAAATAGTTGGCCAACAGAGGCGCTGTAGACTCAATTCTTGTCCAGAATAGCGACTGCGTGAGTGGGAGAATCAAAGAGTAGGCATTCATGTTCTTGGGCGACGTGAATACAGTTACACTTTGTTCGTGGTTCCTTGTGGTTCACTGTTAAAGGACCGAGATCGTAGACGGTCGCACAAAATGGACATTTAAAGATTGAAGTTTATCGTTGTCAATCGGTGTACGTACCTATTGTACGGTGAACTCCACACATAAAGGCTCGCAACATATACCACTGAGAGAGCGAAACATGATAAAATAGCGGATATGCAGGACAAATCAGTATTTCGGTTCGCGGTCTCCATAACTCCAAACTGATGTTGGTTGCTTGTGTCGCGATCTACTGCAGAAGAGGGGATCGGTAAGGGGTAGAAGACGAGAGAGAAGGATCGCATAGGAAGAAGGGTGGTCGGCGAAGAAAGAGGGGAAGAGCAGAAATTCATCCGATTGGCGGTCTGGCACCAGTCGGCAGTCCAACCGTCAATGAGAAGATGGCCGCTGGGCTCGGTGGAAGTGTCGCCATTGTTTAGTGTTTAGTTGTTTTACCGTTTCTCGCATAATTTTACGGGAAGCACCGATAAAAATGCCAAGTGCGTCGTTCACATCGTCGCGCAATTACGTGCGAAGATCCCGAAGAAAAGGTGCAAACAGGATTCCGCTGCCTTCGAGAACCACCTCGGGTAAGAGCCCTGCATCCGGAGCTCGGTTCATTGCTCACCTGTCTCGACTCTCTTCTTTGCCTTCACCTACTTCGATATCCCCAGGTTAATCGTTAGAGCGATTCCGCATGGTACCGACTAACCGACATTCCTCGCCTTATTCCTATTTATATTTTATCGTTGAAACTCCCAGTACAATTCCGTCAAACCTACTGCCCACGTCTTCATATACACAATTTTCCCACACTCGGGATGGCCGAAAAATACGGATCTGATGCATCAATGACGTTTCCCGAAAATCAACATACGCTTACTACTTATGCCCCAGCCCTTTTTTTTTTTCAGAGACATTGATCACGATAAGTAACTTTCGTACTTCGCGATCGTCAAATTTTACTGTGAAATGTCGGCTCAAAGTCTACTCTTCACCCCACCCCCTTTTTTTTGTAATTCCGATTTATTAAATATCCAGCTGTACGAAACTTACTGCCGATGCTCGTGTGATTTCGAAAAGTAATCTCTTGGTAATTTCAAGGCAAAAGGTCAGGCCTCTTTTCCTCTAGTATTGCACCAGCCACAGATTTTGTATTACATTTGTATAATGTTCTACTTTTTTTTTTTTTCTTCAAATCGCTTTGTATCTCCTTAAAATATAAATGAAAGTGTTCTTATTATTTTAAATATTCAATTATGATACTTTTGCCCTAAAATATGGTTATGTAGCTAATTGCAGATATATGCCAAATACAAAGAATATAGTATGGCCTAATTTCTACATCAGCATTTTTCTTAAAGTACATATTTTGTTTTGCCTGTATTAACTCGATAAACATTGATTTTTACACTGTATGTTCACGATTTACTTTGACTTTTAAATGATGATTCATATATATGCATTATTTTCTAATTGCAGTGACCAACAGTAACTTCAATGTAACATTACAGGTTTTGAAATATGTATTTATGATTAGTAATTGAAAGTTTTTAGTTCCATCAAAATAATACTTCGCGTGTATCAATTTTTATACTACTAGTTGTTTTTGTATTTTTTTAGCCGAGCCATGCGATTTGCCATGTTCAGCATCAAATCAGATACCACCTGGTGGTGGAGTTGGCGGAGGAGGAGGAGGAGGAGGTGGAGGTGGGGGTGGAAGCGGTGGAAGAGGATCCTCACCTAGTGTTTCTGGTGTTGCAGCACCGTCACCTTCCCCGTCGCATTCACATTCATCTCCATACGATTTAAGACGTAAAAGTCCACCTCATCCAGATCCTGCGCCTGGTACCAGTTCTGCTCTACCTCCTTCGGGGGGTAGTAGTATAGGAGCCACTCTTGGTTCTTCCTCTTTACCAGCAAGAAAACGGCCCAGACGGACGTGTTCATTATCCACAGATGGTACAATTTATTAACAATTAAATTTTCCTACAAATATCTTAATTAAAGAATTTTATAAATTTTCTTGTATTATTTTTCAGGTACAAATACAAATACTGCAGCACATTACCTTCAGTATGAGTTACCAGACGAAGTGCTGCTTACTATATTTAATTATCTAATGGAACAGGATCTTTGTAGAGTTTCACAGGTTTGCAAACGTTTTCAAACAATTGCAAACGACACTGAACTGTGGAAGTCTTTGTATCAGCAAGTTTACGAATACGACTTACCACTATTCAATCCTGCACCTTGTAAATTTGAATTCGTATCCCCGGATGAATCAGACTATCCAAATCCATGGAAAGAAAGCTTTAGACAATTATATAGGGGCGTACACGTTAGGCCAGGATTTCAGGATTTGAAGTTCAAAGGTCGTAATTTGCCATACTTTAATACAGTTCAGGGAGCACTAGATTACGTAGATGAATATAGAAGCAATAGCGGTTCCTCGTCAAATAATAGCACAACTACAAGCGGTCAAGGAAATTGTTGTGGAAACAATTCTCATACAGCTGAAGAAGCACCTCAACATTTAGTTTTCTTACACGCTGGAATTTATAGAGGCGAATTTCTCGTAATTGATAGCGACGTTGCATTAATCGGAGCAGCACCCGGAAACGTGGCAGAATCTGTTATATTGGAACGAGAAAGCGAATCTACAGTTATGTTTGTAGAAGGAGCGAAACGAGCTTATGCCGGCCATCTTACATTAAAATTTACCCCAGACGTTACCAGTACAGTACCGCATCATAAACATTATTGTTTAGAAGTTGGCGAAAACTGTAGTCCCACTGTCGATCATTGTATTATTAGGAGTTCAAGTGTCGGTAAGTAACTTTATCGTATTGTATAATAATTCACTTTAGAATTTTTATATCTCAGTTAACTAAAAATTGACTTTTCTATGTTATAGTTGGAGCAGCTGTTTGCGTGTCGGGCGTTGGAGCGAATCCTGTGGTAAAGAACTGTGACATATCGGATTGCGAAAACGTTGGCCTTTATGTCACCGATTATGCACAAGGAACCTACGAGGATAATGAAATCTCTAGAAACGCGTTAGCTGGGATTTGGGTAAAAAATTATGCAAATCCGATAATGCGAAGGAATCATATTCATCACGGAAGAGATGTTGGAATCTTCACGTTTGACAATGGTCTTGGCTACTTTGAGGCTAATGATATTCATAATAATCGAATAGCAGGTTTCGAAGTAAAAGCTGGTGCTAATCCAACGGTTGTACATTGTGAAATACACCACGGTCAGACCGGTGGTATTTATGTACATGAAAACGGTTTAGGGCAATTTATCGACAACAAAATTCATTCGAATAATTTTGCTGGCGTTTGGATTACTTCGAATTCAAATCCAACTATTCGTAGAAACGAAATTTACAATGGTCATCAAGGCGGAGTATATATATTCGGAGAAGGAAGAGGCTTAATCGAACATAATAACATTTATGGTAATGCCTTGGCCGGCATACAAATAAGAACAAATTCAGACCCTATTGTTAGACACAATAAAATACATCATGGTCAACATGGTGGTATTTACGTACACGAGAAGGGGCAAGGATTAATTGAAGAGAACGAAGTATATGCCAATACGTTAGCAGGTGTTTGGATAACAACCGGATCGACGCCGGTACTAAGAAGAAATCGTATTCATAGTGGAAAACAAGTCGGAGTTTATTTTTATGATAATGGACATGGAAAACTAGAAGACAATGATATTTTCAATCATTTGTATTCAGGAGTACAAATAAGGTAATATATTCTTTAATGAAAGGAAATATCTTGTTTGTGTTTCGTAGTAATATATATATTCTTTAATGTTAGAACTGGAAGCAATCCGGTAATACGTGGGAATAAAATCTGGGGTGGACAAAATGGTGGTGTACTTGTGTATAATAGTGGACTAGGTTTACTTGAACAAAATGAAATTTTTGATAATGCAATGGCAGGAGTTTGGATTAAAACGGATAGTAATCCAACGTTAAAAAGAAACAAGATATTCGATGGGCGGGACGGTGGGATTTGTATATTTAATGGTGGCAAAGGTACGTTTCTAATTTTGGCCGATCGTTTTAACTTAAACTTTAGTCGTCTACATAATTTCTTTCTTTTTATGATTCAGGTGTTCTCGAAGAAAACGATATATTTCGTAACGCGCAAGCAGGCGTGCTTATATCCACACAGTCTCATCCTGTATTAAGGAGGAATCGAATTTTCGATGGATTAGCAGCTGGTGTTGAAATAACAAACAATGCAACGGCTACGTTGGAATTTAATCAAATTTTCAATAATAGATTCGGTGGATTGTGTTTAGCGAGCGGAGTTCAACCAACAACTAGAGGTCAACCTGTTTTTTTTTCTTTAATTTTAAAATAACATCTTATTCGTAAGAAGAAGTAATAACCGTTGATTTCATTTTTACAGGCAATAAAATATTTAATAATCAAGATGCAGTTGAAAAAGCTGTTGGAAATGGCCAATGTTTGTACAAAATATCGTCGTACACCTCTTTCCCTATGCACGATTTCTATCGTTGTCAAACATGTAATACGACAGATCGCAATGCAATTTGTGTTAATTGCATAAAAACCTGTCATGCTGGACACGATGTAGAATTCATTAGACACGATCGGTAAGTACTGTTAATAGTTTCATCAGTAAATAAAAGGAATGTGTAGCAGGGGATTAGAAAAAAATGTGTATGATTATGTAATATATTAGCAACTAATTCATTTGTTCAGATTCTTCTGTGACTGTGGTGCTGGAACATTAAGTAATCAGTGTCAACTTCAAGGTGAACCTACACAAGATACAGACACATTGTATGATAGTGCAGCACCAATGGAGTCACATACACTTATGGTCAACTAGGAACTAACCTAAACTAAATAAAACAATCAAATGACATTGAATCTGTAAGTCCAACATATTGCAAACAAAAAATAACTTGTTGCTGAGTTCTTTATTATGATATTTGTTCCTTCGTGTTCCCCATTGTATTTGTTAATTTGTAAAGATATCGTTATTGTTAACGTGTTCCAATTTACGATAATTTCATTATTATTATTATTATTATTATTATTATTATTATTATTACCATTATCATTATCGTTACTGTCATTCGAATCATCGAATTATATTGTCATCATTATCATCATCATTGTCATTCTCATAGAGATAGTATATTTTTTATTAGTAAATTAGTACACTATATTAATGTACATCTTGATACAAATGATACATTATTAGATGTTTTTTTCCTTTCCTTTTTGTTCTTTGTTGAAAGTGATTTCACAAGATCAACCTTCTATTTCCCTTAGATTATGTAATAAAGAACTCCGCAACAAAAAGTAAACAATTGATAAAAGCAAAAGAGCAAGTGACAATGGATTTCTTACATGAACAAATCTTATTAGGTAACACCAAATTTATTTAAACATGTAATAAAAGAAAACACGCGGTTAATCGTTAATCGACTGGAAACACGTAACAGACTTCCCATGTGACTTTTCATTAAGTTTCTTTAAATGTTAACTTCGTATATAAAAAAGGAAGTGCAGTGAATATGTGTAAAGAAATGGAAGTAAAGATGTGTATACGTCGGTATTAAAAACAAGTCCGTGATCTTACGACAAGTTAAAAGAAAGGACTCATTAAACAATGAAAACAATTTATGCAATGCAGGAGCATTAATTAAAAAATAACTCTCACTAAGCTCACGATAAAAAAAAACATAGTGTCGCTAATGTAAATTGTGTATAATTCGTATCGTTAATAAACGCGAACGAACTGCAACACTAAATGAATGGGGCTGTTTGCTACTCAGACAGAAGTACGTCGACATCATGTAAAATGTGAGATATATTACAGAAATTTTACAATCACAATTAAATGAAACTTCATATACCAGTGAGTTAAAACATAAAAGTATGAAGTGAATATTTGTGTATTCTCATACTGATGGAATTGTAGGTAACCAAAACAGCTAGCTTCCAGGCAAGTGCGACTTTATAATATCTGTGGTACAAATTTGAAAGGATGGAAGACAAGCCTGTGAAACCGAAGATCCCTAAATAACAGACTGAAACGGATGTCTAAAACATGTGATATGTAAAATTCACAACTCGAATAATCAAAATGGAACAACCATCTATACAATTCTAAGAAAATTTCTTTTCGATGTAAGTGTACCTCATAAATACACATATTACAATTCTTCGATTCTACTATCTGCATTGTGAATAGTGATGGCCCTAAGTTACCCGATGGGGGAAGTGCATAATAAGACAAAGTAAAAAATATTTAAAATAAATTTAAAAGATAAAGGATTTACATAATTAATGTATGTTGGTGTATACCAGTGAGAAAGAAAAATAAGCCAAGATTTACGAGGAAAACGAAAAAAAAGAAAACTATATACTGTCCAAGGAACAGTGTTAAAAAACAAAAAAAAGTAATCTCGAATTTTTAAAGTAATCCGATTTTTTTAATATTATGTTAGCTGTAAAGTCTAATCGTATTATTATAATTGTATTCCAAGGGCGGACTCTTGTATGAAAAAGAAAAAAAACAGAAAAAGCAAATGAAGAAAAAAAAGCGCCTATTAGCGATAATTTTAGACGCAACCACATCCATTTATGCAAATGATGAATATTAAAATAAGTAGACAAAAATAACGAAATCACATTATGGGTAAAATTTTGTTTGCATACAAAATTTTACGAAGTCTCTCGTAATTCATTATATTGTATGTAGTAATTTTGTATATCATTTGGTAGAATGGGTAATGGTACATGAGAATTGCCTTTGAATTCTTTACTGACCTAAGGTCCGTAGTATTATACACAGCAGTGTCATATTATACATAGTGTAACTATATATAATGTCAAACATATTATGTGCACTGAGGGTAAATGGAAAAAGAAGATAATTGAAATGTATTTCAAAGGCATTTTTCATATGTGCACATTAAAAACGAACAGCTTTTTACGTTCATCGAGTGATACTCTTTATACGCTCTGTTGTTTTGTTTAAATAACATTCGTCCGCGAATAAGTTTTTCTTCCCCTTTTATTAAACTTGAAACTTGGAGTAGAGGAACTACAGAAAAAGGAAAACATAAAACAGTACGATAACACTTGAACATTATCGTACCGAAAAATTTCACGCGCTCTCTAAGTTATAATAAAATTACCAAAATCTATTTTGTCGATTGCTTTTTTTTTTTTTTTTATATAGACTCGAGTATTATTTACAAAATGTTAAATATTTGTTTATATGTTTATCTGTTTTATGTATTTACAACAAAAAGAAGTTGCAGGAAGAAAACTGTGGCAACCATTTTTCTATATTTTCAATGTCGACTCACGATTTACCATAAAAAGCAATTAAGTTGGAATAAACATTTTTTCTGTGATTTCTATCTTCTCACAGTTTCAAAGTATGTTGAATAATTCTTATAACGAACATTGTTTTGCGCAGCAGCCGTGAAAGCAGCGAACATTTTTTACTTTATGGTCTCTTATCATGGAACGATTCTCCAAGTGGCTTCCATTCCATCTTTAAAGAAAAAAAAACAAGCACATTCTGATTAGATGAAGTATTGAAAAGTCAAAGCTTGGCTCGTGTGGATGTAGAAAAAGAAACGAAGCCTTTGCACAAAACTTTTGGAAAAGAAGAAGAAATGAAAAATCAAGAGTCGTTGAACGATTCATGCTCGGCTGCGGCACGATTCTAATGTTTCTGTTTCTCGTTGTTGGATGTATTTAGAATGTAAGATTTGATCAGCAATAGAAATCTGTTGTGTTTGAACTCGTTGTATTCCCGTGTAAAGTCAACCAATTGTTCTCTGGATAAAAAGTGAACGGAATTTCAATTGACGAGATGAAAATGATAGAAAGAATAAGGCACACAAATGTACACGCATAGAACACGTTTAAAGATAAAAAAAAATTGGTACGTAAAACTGTTCTTGTAATCAGATCTGTTCACACACATGGTAAATGTTGAAGTTGTGTCGCATACTGCAGAAAGAATACAATGTTTCCTTCTTGTTTTATTATATATGTCACAGTAAAAAAATGTTAATTCAGTACATGTATATGTCATAGTAAAAGTATTAATTCATTAATTCTATATATTTACTGAACAATATATTCACATCAAGCTCTAATTCAGTATCTGAACTATGTACCAATTTTCAAGTGAATCACTTTAGTTTAATGATTGAGAAACAAAAGTTTTAATTAGGTTTATTTGTAAATACATTTTATTTATCAAATTAATATGTGAATATATTGTTTATAGTAAGTGTGTACGTTTATTGGGTTAATGCATTTACTATAATTCACACATACACACACATACATACGATCTGCATTATACTTTCGTCGTTCCACTTCGTTCGTTCATCATTGTACATTTGTCCAATATTCGAATTATCGTGAGTGTAAAGTGTTCTTTTGTTAAGTGTCATGTTAATTGCATTTTAATTTATCAGATCTTTTCCTATTCTTTTCTTTCTCTTCATTTTATATCACAATACACTTACACACATCTTTCTTTCTCTTCTCATTGTTTCATTCCATTGTGTACTTGTCCACCGAAAAGATAACTTTTACACCGACCTTTCAACAGCAAAATACTTGCCATTAATTACGTTAGTTGCCATAGTTCTCTCGGTTATGTTTTTGCGGTAGAAAAAGTTATTAGTTAGATTAATATTATATGAAATTTTCATGAACAAAATGTGCAAAAGCAAACGAAAGGCGAGGAAGAAGGAACGAGAGAAACAAAAAAAACGAGTCCGCAAAAACTAATACCACAAAACGTATTTTGTAAATATTAATTATATATAATTATATACATAATTATATATAAATATATATATTATACGATTATATAAAAAAAAAATATATTATTACCAATTGTAATTTTTATTTTTTTTGTTCGTATCCTTATTGTCATTGGCGTCGATTTTCATTAATTTCTTTAATTTTTTTCTTTATTTTTTATTCTAGTTCCGTTGCATCGCTGCAGTATCGTGAACATAACTAGAAAATGGAAAAGCGATAGTTACAAATTTATCCATAAAAATTTTCTTCTCTAACAGAAAATGATAATCGTATGTGATTTTTCTCTTCGAATCTCGGCGCATCGGTGAAAAATATGTAGGCAAGGGAATCAAGGTGTATCGTGCCTGCAAAAAGGTATACGACGGATATGCTTGTTCTCGGATGGAAAAAACTTTACGATTAAGACTATTTATTAGAACTGTAAATACCATATAAACAGCCAGAAATGATAGAAAGATTTTTTGAAAATAGTTCCCTCGTTTCGTAACACGAAGACAGGTTTACATACCATGGCCTTAAAAGAAAAAAAATAAACGTACACCTAAATGCTTTTAAGTATAAATACATACATGCGGTATCTAACAGATATGCTGTTACAGTTATATGTGTAATAGATATGGGAATTTTTGATGGAGCTCAAAATAATTGATACATTCGGGAAATTCTGGATTCATTGAAACCGATGGAAGATTAACCCTTTCGCTGTGATGTAAATGAATGATTGAAAAATAAAGATGAAAACAGAAAATAGAAGCATTAGGTTACAAAAATGATCCCGAGTATTCTTAGCAGTCGGTATTGTAGTGCGTCGGACTAATCACGGACTATTTCTACTGTGTCTGACTAATCATAGGTATTACTACTGTGCCAGTCACATGTCGCTCAATAATTATGATTTCTCAATAATAAATTAACTTCTCTGTTCCAACTTTTACAGACTTATAAAGTAGATCCTCCTTTATTATCTGTACTAGAATTATGTTAAAATATGTAATAATTTTTCTTTTATTATTTAAGGAAGTTGAAAGTTCCATAGTAAGTTGTAAGTAAATTTCTTGGCCCATTAATTATAAATTCTAAATATAACTCCACCAAATAAAAATATTTCCTCGATTCTTGATTTTTCATGATATATGTATACATTACACATAGCGAAAGGGTTGAAGTAGTAAAATTAGGAACTGGATTTAGTTACGAATTTCGCGGGTGTGAAAGCACAGCCTTACATTGTATTTTCGTACATTACAAGAAGATACATGGAAATAATTGTCGTTTTTGTATATCAAGGTCTACTTTAACCACTGAACGATCCAAAGCATTTAGTGCTTCCGAACCGATAATGAACTTGTATTCCTTGATTCAAAAGAGATCACGTTCCACTGTGTGTTTACTTATAATAGTGTCTTAAGTATGAGGAATAATTATGCGATCGACTCGTGATTCATAATTAAAGAAAAGAAGTAATGACTCGAAGAAAAATGCTACGGAATGCGAAGGAAGAGAACATCTATTTTTCACGAGACGTCGTGAAAATGTACAATAAGCTTAAAGAAAAAATTGTAAATATATCTCACTTAGATACTGTTTGAGCGTGATTAAACGCGAATAATTCAAGGAACTGTACTCCTTTTTTTCTAAGTAACAACGTTTCAACACAGATTCGTGTGTTTAATTAAACTCGATTTTCAACGCTTTAGATTATAAATATATATATAATATATGTATGTAATAAGGGATATAAAGGAAGCGAGAAACGGTGAAAAAGTAAATTCGAAGGCGACGATTAACGAGAATAAAGACAAGATAAAACAAAAAAAAAAAAGATCTACGAATCACTCGATCGAGAGACTTTTTTCTATGAATAAATCGAACTAATTTTTTTCACATAATTCGCGTTATAAACTAGGTGTAAGATGTCTTTAAGATATAATACGGATATTGAGACACCACACGAAACAGAAGCAATTCAATCTTTCACGATTAATGAGATCAGCTTCTAATAAGGGAAATAAGATGAACTCCGCGTAGTGCCAATGCATTCTGAGCGGAATATATTGTAACACGATTAAGTATTACACGTTCGATTATTCTTTACGTTTTATTTTTACGAAATAGAAAAGATAATTAAAAAAAAAAAAAATTAATACGAGAGAAAGAAAGATCGGTGCTAATACATGTTATATTCATTCATTCGCGGAACACACAGGGATGTTTTAAAAGGGGAACATTGTGTCGAAGTGTTTTTCTGGGATTTTCGTGAAAATTTGAAGGGTTATTGAATATTTAATGTTCTAATTTTCTATTCTAAGCTTCTACTTTAAAATTATAAATATTTTAATTTCCCAATAACCTAAATTTCTAATTTTAAATATTTCACCTTTACAAATATACTCCATAATCTCTGAAATAGAATTTTTCTTGAAATTCAAGAAAAACAATTCGCCTAGTTTCCTTGTAAATTGTAGGAAAACGTCTACACAGGAATTGAAAATGAATCTTATTTCATTTAAGTTTTCCCGGTGCACAAAAGGAGAATGTTATGATTTAACATAAAGAAAAGAATACAAAATAAATCAATGGCCTATAGGTGTATAGGAAGAACTTTTTTTTTATTAGGGCGAAACTGACAGACTGTGTATAGAGTGTAGACGTAAATTTAGTCGAAGAAAAACAAACAGTGCAGTTGTGAATGCAAATGCGACGAGCAAAGATACGAAACGACAAGTGAAGACTATGATACAGCGTTCATTGCACGATCATTTTTTTAAGATATAAACTCGCACCTGCACTCGATTTTCTTCATTCTTTTCTTCTGCGTTTATATGATTAAGGTAACGGGCTCAGTGGTTCGATGATTATGACTGATTGATCAAGAGCGTTTATAATTAAAAGAACTGTTCAAACATGTACATGTTTCACCACTGGACCCGATACCTTTTATTAATGTTCGCGCGTCGACAACTGTATTATTAACATGTATAATAGAACCTTAGTTAGTAAGCCGATATACAGATATTAATTCGTTTTATCCAAGGCGATGCAGCCAAGTTTATTTTTACTAAAACCCTGGGTAATATCAGCGAATAAGATCATCCTCGAATGCAAAGTCTTCAGCAGACTTTTACTGATAATTATTAGATCGTTCCATAAGTTTTTATTTATAATATATTTGGCAAATTTTCAAAACTCATACAACATAGAACGGTCAATTTTCAAATTTATCTAATTAAAAAGAAATATATTTTTACAGTATTTATTTGCAATCTATTATACAGGTTTTATTTTCTTTATTTATAAAATAGAATATGATGAACTTTTGGAACGACCTAATATTTATCTCTGAACTCTTCAACAATTCCTGATACCAATTATCTCTATCTTCTTCTATGTTGCAAAAGTGTTCATAAACAATATTTTTGTTAATTCTACCAAGATCGTAGACGCTGGGAAAAGGGAAATGTAAAATGCTTCCTCGAGGATTTCCATTCAGAAACCGTGTGTCTGATCCAACACTGTATCGTTCTACTGGCTCAACGCGACACCTAATCGCAAAGATAAAAGAAAAGAGAGAAAAAAAAGTAAATTGACTGTATCACCTTGCCCACGCCTGTATTATAATGAAACGCACGAATTACCATGTGTCATATA
Organism: Osmia bicornis bicornis; assembly: GCF_907164935.1. NCBI lineage: Eukaryota > Metazoa > Arthropoda > Insecta > Hymenoptera > Megachilidae > Osmia > Osmia bicornis. The sequence goes on from NC_060230.1 coordinate 5,825,444, forward strand.
AATATAAATATATAAGAAATATATAAATATTATATATATATACAAAAATCTATATATATATATATAAATAAATAACAATAATGATAATAATTAAGTACCTTACACAATGTAAGCAGTATCCAAGAAATCCGAACTAGTTGCACCAAGTGCCATAGTCCATAGGTCACAGTACGTTTAAACATAGAAAAGCGGTTGCTAAGGGGATGAAAGGAAATGGAGGAAAAAAAAACATGATGAAAAAAGCAGGTCGAACACTTGGTTGAACCAGTGCTAAATCGTGTTCTCATTGCTTATTGTTAAGGCAAACGAACGCGAATACGAAGTGGCATGCGGTGATCAACTAAAAAAAAAAAAAAAAAAAAAAACAGAAAGAAAATAGAAAACACTTGAGGAAAGTAATGAAAGCAGTTTGTAGTCCGTGTGACCCGAGATTTTCTCCAATGGACCGATCTCGCCCATCTTGGAGAACGCGTAGAACTTAAAACAGACACCAATATGACAATATACTAAGAAAAAAGAAAATTAATTTCCGATCCTATTACTTCGGTTACGAGCCCCCCGTCCTCAACCCTCCGCCGACAAATGAACCTCCACAATTTTTCAACTCATCCAACTTCTCCATGTTTATTTTTCGACACGTTAGTACATGCGATTAGAACGTGGATCCAGGTTTGTGGAAAAAATAAAAGAAAATTCGTGCGTTCCAAAGGCGAGTGAGAGGGAGAGAGAGAAAGTGATGAGCGCGAGAGAGGGAGAGAAAGGGGAGAGAACAACGTTGTAAAACATACATGGCCAGGATGAATCGAGACAGTGCGTGACCTTTGCGAGACATTATCAATTATCTTAAACCGAAGAAAAAGAAAATTACAAAAAAAATAAATAAATAATAATAATACTGTAGTAACGTCGCAATTGTATGTTGTAAACATTACTATTTCAAATATAATGTCATTATTAACAGGAGAGGTTTTCTGACTTCCAACCACACACACGTACAAGTAATTATTTGGGGAAGAAAATTAGGATCTTCGTCATTTTTAAATTTAGGTAAATTTTGAGAATATTATTACTTTATAAATCAATGGATATTTCAGGGTTTTAACCATTTTATTTTTATAGATATTGAATTCTCCAATTTGTAGAAATTGGATTCTTTTTATAAAGAATAGTATTAATTTTATTCCAACATGGTACGATTCTTGTTTTATGTTATTTAAATATTGAACTGTTTTTATACATCAACGTCGATTAGTCTATTTCGAATCTGTTCACCATGAGAAAATAATATTGTGGAATCAAGAAAGACCAGTGTACTATAAATTTATGAAATCAGCTAAAAGAACTCAAGACAAGTTAATAATACATCCTCCGCATAGTCTTAATCTCCATTTCTATTTAGGTTCTCCAAGTATTTTCTGAGGAAACGGAAGTCGTAAACCGAGGACCAAGTTGGGAAGAGGACTGGAAGGGTAAAATTGATATAACGCTAATATTACTCAAAGTTTATCTTTTCCAATTCCCAATAATTTATTTATATTGGTAGTCCTAATTTCATTTCAAAATATCTCAACTTCCGCTTTCGAGTACCTATAATAAAACCATAAATATTTATAATTAATATTATTATCAATATTTTATTTATTTGATTCATCCACGTTCGCATCGGATGCGTGAGGTCGTGAATGTTCGCCAATGTTCGTGCATCGCCGACACGTTTGCCGTTCTACAGGCGATATATCGTGTAGGAATCGAGAGCGTCGGAACACGAAGCGAGATCAGAGACTGACTTTAGGAAAATCGATCGGCGCTCATCGTCGTCGGGTAAACGACGCCTCTGTAAAAGCATCGCGTGTGTCAATTCGCAACGACGCGGTAACGAGAAAGCATCAATTTAGGGGTGCAAGTTCTCCCTAGTCTCTCCCTAGGCTCTCCCTAGGCTGTCCTCCGCCGAGACAGCCCTCCAAATGTTGAGAGCCGCCTGGTGTTACCGAAACGATACGAAACGTTCCTTCTTCCAGTCTCTCCTGGAAAATGTGCGAGTACGGTGCTCGCCAGATACTGGCGCTACAGTGATCCAGTGAAATTTCGCTTGTTCCTCGGTCGTCACACTGTGTGGTGGCCCGTAAAGACGAACGGATGCTGTCGCAGCTTCACAAGTTAACCCGAGAACAGAGAAAGGGAAGAACGCGTCGAAGACTTCCGTCGTGAAACGGGCTAATCCATGAAACTATTTAGAATAGAATTCCGTGGTATCGCAAGCTGCAGAACCTACACGGTATCCTTCCTCTCATACGATTATCGCCATTTGTCGACACACGGATTAATCATACACCGGTGCTTCTCTACACACTAGTGAAAAACGACAATAATTTTCCAACACCTTTCTACGTACATCGATCTAACACAGCCTGGTATACCTAAGGCCAGCATCAAAATATTAGAAAATAGTGATCTGTCCTCGATGCACGTTACAAGCGATAAGTGGTCGGACATTCGGCTGAAAAATTCTCGTGGCAACAGAATTAATCGGTGAACGGTGTCCTGCGCCCTTATTCCCGAGGACGAGAATAGGTGGGAGGAGATCGTCTACCTCTTTATACGTGGAATGATAATAAAGAAGAGCGACGGGATAGGCAGGCACGGGGCGACATTATGCAAAGAGTGGATCTGAATGTACCCAACTCTCCCCTCAGAGTGTTTCCCCTTGGGATGGCGATAGGGGCGCTAGCTGAAATCGCGATCAAGCTCATCATCAGCGGTTACATACTCGCCGTGGTCGTCTATGTGAATGCCACAGGAAACTGGGATAAAGATGATGATTTAGGTACGTTTATCCGTCGCTAACTCCACGGACTGAATATTTAACACTTTCAAATTTACCATGGATCATTAAAAATTCATTGGTATTCAGATGGTTTGTGTACGTCTGGCCAAATATGCAACGTATCTACTTAGATCCCTTTGGAACGCAGATTAGCGGTATTCCAAGCGAATACTCGGCGAGATTGTTGCATCTTAAGTAGTTAGTGTATGCATTGATCAGTCACATGGCTGACCAAGCGTTTAGCATATTCACTGAAGTATGCATTCAGACGTTTATTAGGACATTCCATAAGTTAACTATTCTCCTCTTATTTTCATATGAATAAATTAATCATATTTTAAATATATATGACTTATTTATTATGTTACAGTTGTTTGAACAGTTTAATGGAAGATATTATATATCCTCAACTTTGATGGTTTATTATTTCATAAAACAATGCTATTGTTAATTGCAGTTTGGAAATGAACAATTTCACAACATAAATTAATGAATTAATAATAAATTTTGAAATACTAGAAACGAAATTGGAACACATTGTCGTACATATGTTATTTATTTATCGAAGAAATTAGTTTTAATTATTTCTTCTTCTTTTTTAGTGGCAACTTTTGAAGTCAGTGCCGTTCTTGGACGTAAAGCTAGGTTGCCTTGTGACATTGAACCGTCCACGCGAGAGGATCGCGTATACATGGTGCTCTGGTTTCGCGACGATGCGGTGAAACCAATTTACAGGTTTTAATTTATACCCTGAATAACATTGGAGAACAGTGATGAACTGGAACTTTGTTTGGAGGAGCCAGGTTCCCTACCTTTAAAATAATATTTCTTTTAGTTTCGACGTGCGAGGAAGATCATTCAACAAGGCTCTGAATTGGTCGGACAGCACCGTCGTAGGACCAAGAGCTTCTTTCGTCACCGTAACAAGTCCAGCCGCTCTTTCATTGGAAGCAGTTCAATTGGACGATGAAGGAATCTATCGGTGCAGGGTTGATTTCAAAAATTCGCCCACAAAAAACTTTCAAGTGAACCTCACCGTGATAGGTACAATTCTACTAGATAGGTCAATCTAATTAAAAATAATTCTTTTCTTATATATTAAAATTGAATATTTATTATTATTTTCAGTTCCACCACATCAGCTCTTAATTTATGACAGCTCAGGGGTGGAAGTGGAGAACACAGCAGGACCATTCCAAGTGGGGGTTGAATTTGGTCTGTCTTGTGAAGTAAGGGGAGGTAATTCTTATTTCTATACATTACAAATTGGACATTTAATTATCATATCATAATAAATTGTTTAATTTTACAATTTCAGGCAAACCAACGCCAGTGGTGAGTTGGTTGGTGAACGAAAGAGAGATGGACAGCAGATTGGAAGAAATCGGACGAAATATAGTTGTCAGTAAATTAATGATACCTCAATTGAGAAGGGAACACCGTAACACTACTTATAAGTGTCGAGCCTCGAATACAAACCTTATACCTCCGTTAGAGAAGACTGTTCTCTTAGACGTTTACTGTACGTTTTTCATTTCATCCATTCTAAATAATTTCTTCGTGTATTCGCATCTTCTTCTCGTTCCAGTGAAGCCATTGTCGGTGAAAATTTTATCGAAACCAACGATTCTCGAGACGGAGAAAGACTATTCCATCGTTTGCGAAACGATAGGGTCTCATCCTCGAGCGCGAATCATTTGGTTGAAGAAGAACACCGTCTACCACAACGGCAAAGTAAACGACAATGATTTTATATTATCACAAATCTCTGTAAAGCAACGTTATTCGTTGACAAAAGTTTCCGTGTAACAGATACTCGACAGTGGTAACGCCTCGGTGGTTTTAAGCACGCTGATCTTTTCACCCATCCCGGACGACAATGGAAAGATCCTCAAGTGTCGAGGAGAAAATCCAGCACTGCCAGACGCGTATTTAGAAGACTTCTTTCAATTAAACGTAGTATGTAAGTATCGTGGAATTTTCATCATTTTATCAACTAATTAAACACTTTTGTTTTACAGTTCCACCTAAAGTACAATTACACTTAGGTAGCACTTTAAACGCTGAAAAGATCAAAGAAGGGGACGATGTTTATTTCGAATGCAAAGTCCTTGCTAATCCGGAACACCATAAAATTACTTGGAGGCACAACGTGAGTTGCTTAATCATACCGAGTTCCTATACGACTGTATTACAATTAATACAATATCACCATCTCTTCGTAGGATGCGGTATTGACGCAAAATTATTCAGCTGGAATAATCATGAGTACTCAGAGCCTCGTGCTGCAAAAGATAGGTCGTGACAATGCAGGAAATTACACGTGTCTTGCGAGCAACGACCGTGGTGAGACCACGAGTCCAGTGGTAACATTACGTGTACAGTGTAAGTTGCAAATTTATTATTTTTGTGATAAGTTATCAATAATTCCCATGTTAACAATGAACTTATTATTAGTTGCGCCGGTTTGCAAGGCGAAAGATGTATCAGTAATCGGAGCATCACTGGAGGAATCAGTGAAGGTACGCTGCGAGGTCGACGCTGATCCCAACGAAGTGGAATTCGTCTGGGAATTCAACAACAGCGGGGAGAATTTCGAGGTTGCTCCAGTGAAGTTTGATGGTAACAATGGGACAATGAGCGAGCTCGTTTATACACCAGTGTCTGAAAGAGACTACGGAGCTCTGACGTGTTGGGGTAGGAACATAATAGGGAAACAGGAAACACCCTGCATTTATCAAATCATTCCTGCAGGTAACAGGAACTTTATGACCACGAGTTTAACAATCATAAAAATAGTCTGCTAATATGAATTTTCGTCTCTTCACAGTGAAACCAAATCCTTTGAATAATTGTACGATAAAGGCGTCACTGAATCAAAGTTCCGAGATATTAGAAGTGGAATGCGTGCCAGGATACGATGGTGGATTGAAACAAGAGTTCCGATTAGAGGGCTACGAGGTCCGCACTGGTAATCTAAGGGTAAACGCGTCGAGTGTGTCCGCGGATTTACCCATATTTCGTATAGCAGTGGCGGATCTTCTTCCTGCCACGCATTTTTACTTCGTTACATACGCGGTGAATGCAAAGGGAAAGAGCGAAGTAAGTTTGTTAGAGGACATAATGTTAAGAGACTCCGAGAAGCATACAGGTAACTCTTCAGCATGTTTGATTGAAGTAATTTCGATTTTCATTTATTAAAACAATTGTTGATGTAATGTGTTTAAACATTTTAGACAGCGGAGTAAGCATGGTTCCACTTATTTTACTTCTTATCGGTTGCTTAATGGCATTTGGCGTCACAATACTCTCGGTGATGTTAATGATGTATCGACGTAGAGGCTCGACATCTCCGGTTCATATCGAGCCGTACATGAAGCAACCAATAATTACTCCTCCGGATTCAAGAAACAATTCAATGCTCGACGTTACACACGGAGATCATACTTATTTCGTCGAGTACACGTTGAAACAAGTGACCGATTATGCGCTCAACAATCAACCAGATATCATACAGTCACCACAAGGTGAAGATCATATTCGGGTGAAGCTCGGATTTCTATAGAAATATATCACTAACTTGTCCTCTTTTTGTTTTCAGACCAAGAAAAAATCAAACGGGAACCACAATTATTTTTACCCGTACGACCAGATACACTGTTCGCACCATACGACATTCATAAGCAAGGACTTCAAAGTAATAGATGCAGCGTAAGTTCCTACCCGTAATCTATAAAATTGTATCTATTTCACGAATTTATAATCATTCATAGTTTCTTTATTTTTCTTCTCTTCACAGTTGAATCCATTTTCCACAAAGTCTTGGGAACCTATTAGTTTCAAGGCTGATCGTAATTTAATGAAGGAAATCATCATTGCCAACTCCATACCTGGTCCAGAAAGTTGTGTGTAAAGAAACCAAAATAATTTGAACGAATGGAACGAGTAAACATATCAAGAAGAGCGATCTCAAAGCCTAAATAATCGTATGATTAATTGTAATTGGCATCGAGATTGAAACATCAAACTGCAACTGGTCTCTTCAACGAGTTGGTGTATATTGCACAAAAAAAAAAAATTAACAAACTGGCATAGTGCGAGCATTGCGACGTATTATGCACCGCTTAAAGGTCAAATGTCTCATTGAAAACCTATGGAAGTCTAAAAAAAAGAATCTAGGAATCGTCAAGACTAGTTGCATACTAACTAAACGCTACACATGGTGTATTATTCAAGTTTAATATATTTTGTGTCAAGTCTTAGAAGGTTTTTCCTTATTAAGCCATCAATTTAACCCAGACAAATACCACATTTATTTTTATTTGAAGAATCATCGTTATATCTATTGATCTTTGTAAATATTAAGAAGAGCTCAATTTAAAATAATTTATGTTTGGCATGAGTGTACCGAAGAGAGGTAATGCAAGATTTTCCATTATTGCAAAGATATCCCCGGAAATAAATACTGCATATCAACCATATCAATAAGATCAATCCAGCAATCAATACTATCATGCAAATTCTTTGACGAATCTTTTTTAACCTGCCTACAAGCCATGCTTGACAAATTGACTCTGAATTCCTATTAAAAGCAGTTGGTGTAACGTATTCATGGATATTTGTTCCTTCTTTCACATTCATGTCTTCGTTCTTGACGTTGGAAATATTTTGATATTCCAGCTGGAAACTTCTCTGCAATTTGTTCAACAAGTTCATACTTGTTCCCTTTCAATACGTGAACACAAAATTCTGAATTATACAGAAACTTTTAATTAGGATGTTGTTACTTGAGCATTGTGAAAATTATAGATTTGTCGACGAACTAATTGAATTATTTTACACTTCTCGTGTTTCAGATTCTTGATGAATTCATTGTCGTCGGTAACGTAATGACACTGTTCGTAGATTTTCGTATCCGCGTACGATTTCGGACACGTATTTCCATCACATATCATTTTTCTTCTTATACACTATAACCATAACAAGAAGTATATTTGTTATTGCATCATTTACAAATGAAACTCTGAAAAAAAAAGTTGAAATGTTGATGGATTTTGACATTTAAAAAGTTCTTTTCTTATGATGAAAATTTAAGGTGTAACAAGTACATTTTTATTAAATTTATAAAAGTAAAAGAATATGATACGTCTCGTTCAACCTGTTGCACGAATTAATAAGAAAGTTTGTAACAAAATATATTTGAATTTTATTCAATAATTGTAAAAGTATGGTATGACTTCATAGATTGTATTCAACGCTATTTCAACATGTTCTCGTTTAACTCGAGTACAAAACCATCAAGATCCTCCCTGTTCTCCAGCAGTTAAGAAAAAAATAATAAAGTGTCCTGATGATAGTTCTTGTGGTAAAAAAAAAACGTTCAAACATATTGGAAAGAAAAAACTTCCAAAAGTCAAAAGAAATATTCAAGAAGAATTCGATAATCCTGACTGTCCATGGTGCAAGAAATAATGAAACGAAAAATATTTGACCTATTTTTTAATTTTATACCAGTTAAGTATTTTGCCATAACATACTCATTCACATATTATTTCATCACAACTTTTGTATAATAAAATATAAAAATAAAAATAATGAAAATGCTGTGGAAAATTTTAAATATCATAAAAAAATATGTACACTTACAAAATTCATTGCTAGAACGTTATTAATCTTAGTTATCATTAATACATTATTAATTAATTTTTGGCTTCTTTTCTGGTGGTGGTTTCATGTCTTTCTTTTCAGTTTTAATTTCTTGTTTAATTTCCATGGCTAGAAATCAATAAACAATTATTACATTTATGTCCACAATAGGCTTAACAAATTTAATGAATACTTACATGATTCTATAGCTTGATGCACCGGTTTTGGAACAGGTAATGGAAACTTGCGTGTGAGTTCTGCAAGTAACATGTTTACTCTTTGGCGTTGGAATAAAGAACTTGGTTCCTCACGAACAGGTGTTTCTTTCTTTGCTGCCATAGCTTTGCCATTTTTGAAATCCCAATAATAACCCTTACTGGGATGGTATCTTGAACATGAACTAGCTTCTTCAAAAGCAGATTGTAAGTGGTGTACTGTAGATAACTGTAACATGTAATTGCATTGATTAAACACATGTATTTCTCTGTTATTAGATTTTTGTCATAAGCAGTACATACCAATCTAGAGCTGACAACAGATGCCAAGTCAGGAGCTTGATACACAACACCAGCAATAATGTAATAATCTGCAAGTGGTGTTGCTAAAGTAGAAGAATGACGATGTTGCTTTCTAATTACATATAAAATAGGTTCTTGTACATGTAAAAGAATATATTCAAGACCAGTCATATTTCTGAAATGAATCAACTATTCATATTTTTATTCTATAAGGTATTATATCATTTTTATATCACCTATTTGTTCCTTACTGCAATTGATCAGGGCTTAACCGTTGCATTTTAATAATCTCATTATTACAGGTTCTATCATAAAAAGGATTACTCCTTTCCGAAAAATAATCCATTATATTGTTTGGATTTAACACAGGAATCCATGCACTGTCATGCCAGGAAAGTCCCAAAGGATTCTCTGTTAATTGCACCAAAATAAAACAGAGGTTATATAAAATAAAAACGATTATTAGATTAATAATATTTAACGCTTATAATTTCAATGTTTCTTTAATCACCTGTTACGGGAGGTCTTCCTGACAACATCTTTATTCAATTAAATAGGTAACTGGAAATATGAAATATTGCTTATGTTGAAATAAAATAATTAGCGTTTCCTATTAATATAATTTAAAAATATATGTTTCCTGTATAATCTCCATACAAATTGTATTAGCACTATTGTTTAATTTACTTATAAATCACGGGTACGTACAATTAAGAGTACAAGAACAATGCACACAAACCGTACGTTGCATCATCAGCTGTAATGATCAGCGGTTCTCAAATATCCCTAATGCTCAATTTCTAATTTACATTGTAAACATATATATTGATAACAAACTATAAATATTTATTTTATTATTCTTCATAAATTGAAAGTACAAAGGTATTTCCTTAAATTATTTTGATTTACAGCGGACGCAATAATGTGTTAACATGGAGAGGACATTATTTAGAAACATCATTGAACATCACTGTTGAAATAAAGAATGCAGGACATTGTTCACATATAGAACAGAGGCTATTAAGAAAAATGGGTCAAATACAAAAAAAGACGTTCGAGTTCGAAAGAGAATAGGTCACGGCCATGTCACAATAAAACATTTCGTACGTAAAAAGAAATATTTACGTTGAGTTCAAATTTGTATATATAAAACATAATCCAACATGCGTAGAAAAATTAACAAAATCAAATTAACCGTCAAATATTTGACGGTCAAGAGTTTCTCTTTATTTAATAATAAACGTATGTGTGATACGATTATTCTTCTACAGGTGCTGCATAAACTCGGTGTTTGTTGAAATAATATCGCTCAAAATGCTTAGAAGAAAAGAATTCAAGAAGTGTGCCAGAACGAAAGGATATATTTAATATCTCTGGGTGTTGGTGAAAATTTTACATAATAGTGGGGATATGCCCAGGAGAATCATTCTTAGCTCAAGATGATTCTAATCTGAAAGCTATTTCCGCACGACGTGATACATGCAGGTGAAGCACGGTGACCCTTAAACTTGGTGTCAAGTTCCCTTTATTCACCTATAAAAATACGGTAAGGACATCTATTGCAAACTATTTATTACACCCATTGACACATGCTACTTTGTATTTTTTGAAACCTGTCAATCACAGGTTGTTGAGCACATTTCTTCCAAAGCACCCAGCCAGATAATCTTCAAATGTTCACTCATTTCACTTTTCATGAAATATGTAATGTTTAACCTTTCATAATATAATAAATTTCTGTGCAGCATTTTCATATGATTATTTAAATAATAATATCGTAATGTTCCTATTATTATATTTCTGACTTATTGAAAAAGGTATTATCTCCTGCAATACATGTTTACAGTAAAATATAATGACTGCTGTTGATAAAGAGTACAGTATAGTTCCTCTCCACAAACGACCTGATTTGATTCCAGACTGTTGTACATTACTTAATTCAGAATGGCCAAGGAGTGAATCTGCAAGGTATTTTTAATAATTATTTGAAAAAAAATGTCTTTCTAGAAATGCTGAATTGATTCAACTTTTGTATCAAACAGGTTGAAATTTTTAAAGGTATCATGTGATGAATTTCCCACATGTCTTGTACTAATTGATAAAGAAAATAAAGTGCTTGGTCATTGTAAGATATCATTAATACCTAGATTACGTCATAGTTGTTTTATACAATCAGGTAAGTGTGATTTAAAAAGAATATTAATAAATGAAAGATAACTTTGTTCTTCATTTCAGTTGTAATTGATTACCAATGTAGATCTCAGGGACTTGGATCTAAATTACTACGTGGAGCTGAGGAATATGTAGCAAAAAAGGGGATTAAAAATGTGTATTTAAGAACTGAGGGACAAGAAGTTTTTTACCTTAAAAATGGATATAAGACATGTGATCCATTTAAAGCATATGGAATCAATGATGTTGTGTATTCTACTGCAGCATTTACTAAAGCAAAACTTAAAGAAAAAAGTACACAATGTTGTGGTCCACCACCTCCACCAATGCCAAACTTTAAAATGCCAAGGTTCTATGACTTGAGTCTTACAGCTCACAGAACACATATGGTTAAAAAATTATCTTAACAGCAAAATGCAACAAAAACTTCATGTTTCTAGATCAGTTTTTTTTTCATATTCCATGTGTAAATGTTTTACAAAACATATCTTATTTATTTATTTATAAAATTATTTTTTTAATCGTTCATAAATACAAAAATATTATGCATACATCTCATTTTTATGTCATAATACATTATAACCATTCCAACAGATATTTGGAATTGCACATATTTTTTTAATGTTTCAGTATTGATGCAATATATTTTGAGTAAGCAGAAATTTTCTTTCTTATTTTTATATTTAAAATTTATTTTACTAGAAAGAAATAAAAGAACTTATTTATAACTGATCACATTTTATATAATATTATGGAACATTTGCAATACCACAAACTTTTTGATAATACTGTGGTTGTTCAAGGCTTTCAACAAGAAATGCGCCCAAGTCATGCTTAGAAATAGCTCGACCAGGAGATTCGTCAATTTTCACCTCATATTTTGAACTTGGAATTGAGTCTGAAAACAACAAATAAAATATGTATTATTATTTCGTTATATTATTATAAACAAGTGTGTTCATTCTAAAAAAAAAATACCTGAAATATGAGGTGGTAATATTGCAATCCATTTTAATTGACTTGCCTTGAGAACATCAAACATACGTTGATGGTCTTCAGTTACATCTCTAAATAGACTAGGTACTTCTTCAGGTTTATAGAAAAGAAATTCTGTAAATAAATAAAATGTTATTTGAAAGTATACAAAAATTATTGGCATATGGAAAATGAACATACCAGATAAACAGACAGATACTATTTCTACATTATGTTTTTTCATAGCTTTTATAATATTTTTCATGCCCTCTGATAATGTGGTAGTTGGACCTACATAAAAGAAGTGAAATAAAAATTAAAGCCATATTACATTGGAAAATTAATATTGGATATAAAATATAATAATTACTCAAGCTGTACCGTGTGCCAAGAACAACAACTATTGCATCTCTATCAGCTACTGCATTTGAAACTTGTTCTGCATTGGTAACATCTCCAACAACTATATCTACCTTATCTTTTAAATGCTCTGGTACCTTGTTTTCATCTCTTACAAATACTCTTACATTTAGTCCTAAAATTTGTTATATATTACAAAAATGGGAAAGAAAATTGACTTGCACATAACTTGCATTTTCTAATGCTGAGTTATTATCACTTTGCAATTTTATTCTTATAATTTCTTTATATTGTTATATGTTGATAAAAAATACTTTTCATAAATATATTATAATAGAAAATATAATTAATCATACAAATATTAAATCAATTTATTGGAATTCACGGACCCACATTTCACTACCAAGCGAGTGCTTTAATCGTTAAGCCGCTCAGAGTGGCAATTAAGTATATCTATGCTACTATCACGTATTAATTAAAAATTTATGCAATAATAAATTAAAATGATATTTTACCCTTGTTTACAGCAGTATTTAAAGAACATAATCCGGTATTTCCTGTAGCTCCAAATATCACTATTCGATTCATGATAACAGTGTGACTTCTCTTTGGTCTGTAGCCACGAAAAATTAATCAGTTCGAAGCTGAAGTCTCAACAGGAATCTTAGGATTTAATTATCTTATCAATTATCTATTTATTTTTTATTTATACTATCGTGTTGACTTTCAATCGCTATATACAAAATAGAATGAAAACAACTTTCACTCTCTAGCATTAATGATATACAATGATTACAAAAATTTCGATTATAAACCAAATCTAAAGAGTGTATAGATGTGTGATTCTACTTATTATAAGCAAATTACGTACTTATCGACTTAGGAAATATATAACAATATGGGTTGCATATTTTAGCTTCGGGGTCCCTGACACCCCATATGCCATAATGTCGGTATGTAGAGTATCGCCGGTACTTCGGGGTCCCTAACACCCCGGGACGATATTATGTCGGTATGACCCTCTGTGGCTCGGGGGGATTAGAATACGGCCACGGTAATCCCTGCCTGTCGTAAGAGGCGACTAAAAGGGGGATGTAAAGGAGCGAGTAAGGCAGTATGATGTAAAAATAATACAAAAATGTGAGAAAGAATATATTGCGAGAAAAGGAATAATATAATGTGAAAAAGGCGCGTGGACGCTAATTTTCGGTGGGCAAAAAGGGGCCATTAGCCCCTAGATTACGCCGCCCTCAAAGGAAGGAAACTTATCATATTATATCATGTCGGTATCCATAGTGAGTCACCGGCTCTTCGGGATCCCTAACACCCCAATATATCAGATCGGTATCCAAAGGGCGTCATTGGCGCAGAGGGTCCCTAGCACCCCGGATGAAATCAGGTCCGCATGAAGAGGGCACAACCAGTATAATAATCGTTCTCTAATTTCTTTTCGGAGTTTATTTAATTTACTTTATTTATGTTCTTTGCTTATTAAATAAGCTCATCGAAGGGAAATACCATTTATGATTGTATCCCTCTTCTGGGCCTCGGCCTAGGACCCCTTTTATTTCACTTTTTTCAGTTATTCATATAATTTTATCCCTCTTTATAGGCCAAGGCCACCCCTTTCAGATATTAATTATTTTCTTCTTCTTTATGGTCCAAGACCCACGCTCCCTAACTATTTATTATCCTACTCCTCTGTATGGACCAAGGCCTCCCTTGGCAGATATTTATTTTTTTATTCTTTTTATGAGCCTCGTGGGGACTACCTCTAACTAAATCATTGTATCAGATACAGAGTATATCTCCGTATCTGTTGTATATATATATATATATTCCTGTCATATTGTGATGTCATATGTTTATTGTTTTTAACGAATATTGCATAAAATGGTAACGCGTAATAAATCGTTACATGTAACATTGGTTCATAGGTAATATGTTTTGACACTGGTTATTGGTCCTTTGATTATCATAGATGTGTTTAATCTAAATGATTCATTGACAAGATGACGTTTAAAAATATTGGGGATATAACCTAAAATTTACCATTCCTAATGAATTGTAGATAGTGAAATATTATGTATATAACAAAAATCTATTACAATGTATAAAATCTATGAACAGCTAACAATTAAAGATTTAGCACATTGGCTTGCTTCTGGAGCAATAATATTTGGTGGAATTATTCCATATGTGCCACAGTATAAGGAAATTAAAAAGAAAGAAAATGCAGAAGGATTCTCCCTTTATGTATGCCTCACACTTTTAATAGCTAATACATTACGTATTTTTTTCTGGTTTGTATTCTTATTTCAATTATATTATGTACTTTTATTTTATCAACTAATTGACATGTGTTTCTTTCAGGTTTGGAAAGCATTATGAAATACCTCTTTTACTTCAAAGTATATTTATGATCATAACTATGTTTGTTATGATCAAACTTTGTGTTAATGTACAAAATAGAAATCAAGTAATTAAAGTTAGAGAACATGTATTTTCTGGTAAGTTTTATTCCATAAAAATAATATAATTTGTAATTGCATATTTATAGTAATCTTCTAATTTATGAACCTTTTTAACTCAATTTAAATAGATTTAGATACAAATTTTTTTTGGAAGTGGACAGACTTTCAATCTTATTTGGACTTTATGCTGCTATTTGCAGCCCTAGTAGGAATTTTAACGTACCTACTAGTAGATGTACCAGTATTTGTTGAAACTGTCGGAATACTTGCAGTATTAACAGAAGCTATGCTTGGATTACCACAACTTCTTCGTAATTTTTATAAAAAATCTACCAATGGAATGAGGTATAGTGTTATTTTATTAATAAAAATGGCTATTTAAAATGGCTTATTTGTTAACCAATTTTATTATGATTATTTCAGTATACTCATGGTTACTATGTGGACATTAGGAGATACATTTAAAACATGTTATTTTATTGTAAAAGAAGCTCCCATTCAGTTTGAAGTTTGTGGTACTCTTCAGGTTTTAATTGATTTTGCAATTTTAGCACAAGTATATATTTATCAGCGCAAAACTACAGTACACACAAGAGTTCCAGTACGAGCCGACTAATTTTAATATACTGTACTCTTTGTACAGCATTTGCCATCTAAAATATTTGTATTACTTTTCTTCTTCCATACATATGATTAACTGTACAAAAAACATCAAATGCACAATATGTATAATAATTATTCATTAAATTAAATATTTTTTAACTTGACTTGACATTTTAACATAAATCATATTTTTTCAATTATAATGTATACTTTTTATACATTTTGATTGTATTATATATGTATAGATTTTGTAAATAAAATTTGTTAACACAACCAGCAGGATCCAGTTAAGTAAAGTATGCTAATATTTTGTTTGTAACAAACTGATTTGTTTTTTAAATAAATTTTTATTAATTTTACTGCATTTTATACTGATTTCATTCCGTAAACAGTAACTACAGATGCACAAAGACTGGATGTAGCCAATTCTTAAAACTTGTATACAAGAACTTGTATTTTAAAAAGACCGCCGTAAATTAAAAACTTTTGAAGTTCGACCCTAGCACCCTATCATACTTTAGAATAAATTATGTAAGACTGGTATTTGTAAAAATAAATTAATCACTGTTCACAAATTATAACATTTATTTTTCAATTTCTATTCATCTTACAATGCATATTTTGTACAGTGTTTTCATACAATAGAAACATAAGAATGACATTTTTATTTAACATCGAATTCATTTATGAATGTAAATGCATTTATTTATCAGTGATATCTGTCAATCAACAGTATGAAATACAACTTATAGATACGTAACTCCATGTGTAGATGTTTCCGAAGACAGGTTTAGGTTACGTTTAACAGTAACATTGTATTTTCTTATTTCGAATAATTTGCATTTATATAATGAAATAGAAATACTAAACAAAATAATGTGGCTCCGAGGATGTTGCAGAATACAGCCAACTGTACGTCCGTAATCATCTGAAATGTAAGAATTAACCTATCAGTTCGTCTTAAACTAAATAGAAAGAACATTAAAGTTATACAAAGAAAAGTGTTTTCTAAATCACCTGATTTAAACAAGGAATATAATTACCTTCAAAAATTATTGTATAGCATATACAATTTAATAAATTTATACAAAATACGTAATTTGACACGTTTATATGACACGACGCAGTGACTATAGATAGTAGACCATAGTAGACTATCTATCTATAGTCACTGGGTTGATTCAGCCATTCTTTTAACACTAGACATGACGACTTGTCCACTAAAACCGAGGGGGCCGTCAGGACCCCTCGCGTTGGGAGTGGAGGCTCCAGCTGCCTTTGCAGCACTGGGTGCGATCCCCGGTGTCGGCCACATGCTAAGCACCCCAGATGGGCACCAATGTGCCAGGGTTCCGAAGTAATACCGGCGGCACCGTTCGACCTAGAGAGAAGTGAAACACCATCAGTTTTCTAGCGACCGCCGAGGGGTGCAGATTTACCTGCAAAACATACATGTGTCCTTATTTTATTTTCTGCGCTCATTTAATTTGTTGTACTTATCTTCCCAACTTATTGAATAAACTCATTACGAGGAAACGTGTTGATTTTATTACTCCTATGTACATTCTTTACATCCTTGATTCCTTTACATCTCTGCATCCCTTACATCTATGCAACCCTTATACCCCTGCATGCCTTACATCCTTGTTTTCTTTATATCCCTGCATTCCTTACATCTCTTCATCCCTTACATCCCTACATTCTTTACATCGCTTCATCCCAACATTCTTTTCATCCCTACATTCCTTACATCCCTACATTCTTTACATCGCTTCATCCCAACATTCTTTTCATTCCTACATTCGTTACATCGCTTCATCCCTTACATCCCTACATTCTTTTCATCCCTACATTCCTTACATCTCGTCATCCCTTACATCCCTGCATTCCTTACCTGCCTGTATCCTTTACATCCTTATATCACTTATATTCCTGCATTCCATACATCTCAGTACCTCCCTGAAATTCAGTTCAAACTTTTGCGCGAGAGGGCCAGAAATTGAGCAAGGTTTAGTTCCTTTTTTCGGCACCAGAGGGCGCTGATCAGACATCGAAATTTTAGTTCACATTTTTGTCGCCAGAGGGCCAGGAATTGAGCATGATTTAGTTCCTTTTTTCGGCACCAGGGGGCGCTGATCCGACATCGAAATTTTAGTTCACGTTTTTGCCGCTAGGGGGCCAGGAATTGAGCATGATTTAGTTCCTTTTTTCGGCACCAGAGGGCGCTGATCAGACATCGAAATTTTAGTTCACATTTTTGTCGCCAGAGGGCCAGGAATTGAGCATGATTTAGTTCCTTTTTTCGGCACCAGGGGGCGCTGATCCGACATCGAAATTTTAGTTCACGTTTTTGCCGCTAGGGGGCCAGGAATTGAGCATGATTTAGTTCCTTTTTTCGGCACCAGGGGGCGCTGATCAGACATCGAAATTTTAGTTCACATTTTTGTCGCCAGAGGGCCAGGAATTGAGCATGATTTAGTTCCTTTTTTCGGCACCAGGGGGCGCTGATCCGACATCGAAATTTTAGTTCACATTTTTGCCGCCAGGGGGCCAGAAACTGGGCATGCTTTAGTTCCTTTTTTCGGCACCAGAGGGCGCTGATCAGACATCGAAATTTTAGTTCACATTTTTGCCGCTAGGGGGCGCTGTTTTTCGATCGATGTCGGGATATAAGGGATAAAGAGATGTAAGGAATGTAGGGATATAAGGGATGAAGCAATGTAAGGGATGAAGCGAGGTAAGGAATGCAGGGATGAGAAGAATGTAGGGATGTAAGGGATGAAGCGATGAAAGGAATGTAGGAATGAAAAGAATGTAGGGATGAAGAGATGTAAGGAATGTAGGGATGAAAAGAATATAGGGATGTAAGGGATGAAACGATGTAAGGAATATAGGGATGAAAGGAATGTAGGGATGAAAAGAATGGAGGGATATATGGGATGAAGCGATGTAATGAATGTAGGGATGAAAAGAATGCAGGGATGAAGAGATGTAAGGAATGTAGGGATGAAAAGAATATAGGGATGTAAGGGATGAAACGATGTAAGGAATATAGGGATGAAAGGAATGTAGGGATGAAAAGAATGGAGGGATATATGGGATGAAGCGATGTAATGAATGTAGGGATGAAAAGAATGTAGGGATGGAAAGAGTGTAGGGATGAAAAGAATGCAGGGATGTAAGGGATGCAGAGTTGTAACGAAACGAGGGGTGTAAAGGAATTCCGTAGAGGTCCGGAGCTGGGGCCCCGTTCTCCACCGCACGCGGCCCGAAGAGTGCCGGCATTGGGTGCGGCCCTCGATGTCGGCGAAGTTTGGCACATGGCGAAGGATCCAAGGACTCTTCCTACCGCTCTAGTGCAGGCCACCGTGGTGGTTTTAGTGGGTAAAAATCCCACACTACGAGTTGCACATTTTTGCTTACGTGTTTCTGACATCCCGGATGGCATAATGTCGACATACAAAGGGCATCCCCGGTGCTTCGGGGTCCCTAACACCCCAAGCCATCGGTCCTTCCGCCATCTATATAAAAGCGGCGCAAACTATTCGTTAACTTACCGACTGCCGAAGGATCGATTACCGACTGTCGGGAGTTCAATCGATAAGTCGGTAATCTATTGAGTAGTTTCCACCGTTTTTGTGTAGATGGCGCAGTGGTCGTATTTTAAAAATATTTAATTTTAGGCGGTCTTCTCAAAATATAAGTTTGTCAAATAATTATTCTAATAATTTTTCGGTCTTGTACTAGATTTGATTAATTTATAAAAAATAGAGTCAGAGGGAATCAAAGTTGTGTCTTTTCTGTTGTCATTGCGAGGTACAGTAAAAGAGGGACTGGTAAAACAGGCACAATTGTCATACTGACTGTGTTCCGCTACCGACGAGAGACTGTTAAAGACTGCCAACGCCTGTGTTAAAGCACCGACAAGAGATAGTCTCTCCTTCAACCATCTCTCATCGATGGTTCCGCACATGAGATCTAACTGATCGTGAGTTTAGGGGTGCCTGGGATCCCAAAATCATGATCCCTCGAGAAAAAAGGCATGTTCAGTCTTGGATCTATAGTCACTGCTTACTTCCTGTTGATTTGCTTTTTTACCACTAAGAGCGCTGTGATGTAATACCAGTCCCATTTTGTGGGAGGATATAACTCGTAAATAAAACGGCGGTTTTGGAGCCTCCGAAATGAATCTCCTGAATGTGTAAAAAATGTATCACATGTGCATTATATCTTATTTGCAACATAGAAGTAATTTAATGTTAAAAAAATTGCAACTGAAATTTATTTAAAATATTGGCAAAGGGGTGTTGTGAATTATAGAAACAAACTGAAACGTAAGACTAATTTATAAAATTAATGAAGTATTGAACATGATTTGAGATTAGATTTTTTTTTCTTTGTAAAGGTCACATTCATTCAAATTTTGGTAAAATGATAGTGCATTTAAAAAAATTTATTTTACCCTTCCGCAAGTTGGATAAATTTGGAAAAATACAAAAACAATTTGTTAGACATGATTCTTCTCAGTCTTCACAAAAAATCTTAGAACACCTGAAAAATAAGAGTTTGATACAAGTTAGAGGGAAAGAAGCTTCAAATTTCCTACAAGGATTGATTACAAATGATATGAAACATTATGAAGAAGGAGCAGCCAATTTGTATGCATTATTTCTTAACATTAAGGGTAGAGTAATGTATGATGTCATTATCTACAAAACTCAAGAAGATGATGTATATTATATTGAATGTGATTCACAAGCCGTTGAACCATTGAAAAAACACTTAAAAATGTATCGTGTTAGGAAAAAGATAGACATAGATAGTTTAGGAGATACCATAAATGTTTGGACATTTTTTGATCCTATGCATTATTTAGATAACAAAGTTAATGATACTAATAGGCAGAAGCTTGAAGGTTTAATATTTCCATGTGGTAGTCTTAATAATAAAGTAAGCAAAGTAATTGATAATATTATGATATATGAAGATCCCAGACTTCCAAATCTAGGCATGAGAATTTTAGCTGAAACAAAAATTGAAAGAAATGAAATAGCAAAGTATTTAAATTCTGACACTATGGCTCCCACTAATAGTTTAAATTTCAAAGCATTTCGTTATAAACTTGGAATAGCTGAAGGTATTGAGGACTTACCGCCAGGAAAGCCCTTACCATTAGAAGTAAATTGTGATTATTTGCATGGGGTCAGTTTTCATAAAGGTTGTTACGTTGGTCAAGAACTTACAGCACGTACTTATCATACTGGAGTAGTAAGAAAACGTTTAATGCCTTTATTATTCAATGAAGTTCCAAATAAATCTTTTGCGTACGATGAAAAGATTATTAATGAATCTGGTAATGTAGTAGGTAAATTTAGAGGAATTGAAAATGAATATGGATTAGGTTTAATACGAATTACTGAAGCTCTAAAAGCTCAATCCCTTACTATATCAGATATTGAATTAAAAGTTTCAAAACCTGTTTGGTGGCCACAAGAAACTCAAGCACAAAGCGCATCATTTACTAAAAAATAATAGATACATGTTTTCTAAAATTGTAATGTATAAATATAAAATAAATATGTTATGAGAAGAAATTATATAGTATTTCCCATCCTTCGTACTTTATAGGATGGAATCTATCGCTAGTACGTCTGCGGATGATCCCTGTATCAGCGAGAATGATCATCGTATAACTTCTACGATACAAGAATCAAAACAAACAACAGGTGGAATATTTACATGCTGTCATTGTTCACTACAAGAACGGTTTGACTTTAAAGGGACCAAACCTCCATTTGCACGACAGTTGACTTATATGGAAGAATGTTATATTATGAAAGATCCCTTTAGTTTACCAAACAAGGGAGAAGTTTTAGTGCTAGGAGCTGACTGTAATTTTTGTAAAAAGCCTGCATGTTTAGGATGTAGTATATATTTTGGAAAACGGTTTTGCTTGAAATGCGCATCTGATAATATGCATCACTTGCCATCGCAATTACAACCTAAAATAAAA
The DNA here is from genome assembly GCF_907164935.1 of Osmia bicornis bicornis. NCBI lineage: Eukaryota > Metazoa > Arthropoda > Insecta > Hymenoptera > Megachilidae > Osmia > Osmia bicornis. The sequence continues at coordinate 5,847,029 of NC_060230.1, forward strand.
AGTTTAATAAAGAATATGAATTCATAAAAATAGTATTTTATTAAACAGTAAATACGTATTTCTATTTCTTACACCTAAAAATATATACTGATAAAAGTCGTAAAAACATTTCACTGTAATACATATACTAGTTTGATTACATGTACTTTTTAAAAATTATTAAGATAAGCTTATATTTTGTTATTATTGCTATCATATAAATTAAATACAACTACTCAAATTAAATCAATGAAATGTTTTAAGTTTAACAGATTTTTTTGTCATTCAGTTTGATGGTTTTTTAGGTTTAGCTGTGAGCTTTTTTGCCAAGATTTTCTTCCTTTTATCTACTTTGCTTTCTTTCTTCTTCTTATCTTTATCAGCTTTCTGGCCTTGGAACATGCTTTTCTGTTGTGGACTAGCCTGTTTCTTTTCAAATTTTTGTTCCTTTCCCACTTTCTTAGGACTTTCCTTATTAGGAGTCTAAAAAGATATACATGTATATATTTAAATAATTTGAAACACTAATATTTTAAGGAAAATAAAGCAACTGAAGTATCTTACCGATGGTGATTTTCCGGAATTTTGTTTGAATTGTTTACGCGGAGAACCCTGTTTATCACTGTCTCTAGAATGCAATCTTTTTCTGTATTTACCACCCTGATGGTGCTCAACATATGGTTTTACTATAACTTCTCGATTTAAGATCGTTGTACCATTAAGTTCAAAAGCTAATGCAACAGCATCTTCAGTTTTGAAGTTAACATATCCAATTCCTTTACCTATTCCAGTTGCATTATCTCTGACCACATGTACAGACTCTATCTCACCACAACTTTCAAAGTGCTTCCTCACTGTCTCGTGATTAATTTCTGAAAATTACAAGATAATTTAGTATCAATTCAATCTATCCGATTTTATTAGCATTATACATAATATACTTACTAAATGGTAAATTTCCTAAAAATACACTCTTTTTCGCGTCATATTTTTTCTCTGTCTTATTAGCTACGTCTACTCTTAGATGATTTCCTTCAAATAGAGTTCCATTCAGTGCCAAAGCTGCTTTAGCAGATTCTTCAGAAATAAATCTCACGTATGCATAAACTGTTTGCAATTTTGGATGGAATTTTTTAGTGATTGCAGCAACTTTTTTAGGTGTTTGTGGAGAATCTGGTACTATACCCCTTATACGTATGGCATCAATATTTCCAAATTTCTTAAACAGCTTTTTCAATTGTTTGTCTGTTACTTCTTTTGGTAAATTACCAACAAAAATAGTGTTGTTATCTGCTTTTGACTTTTCATAAGAGGAGTTTGCATCTTTACTACTATTACTTTGATATGAGTTGTCAAGTGTACTGTTGTCTGCTTCACCTTCTTCCTCATCTTCATCACTAATATCATCATCTTCTTCGTGTCCTTCTGGCTCAACAAAGTCCTCATCATCATCATCATCAGCAAGATTTTGACCTAATAGTGCTTTTGTACCCAGTACAGATTCTTCTCCTTCATTCTCTGATTCCTCCTCCTCGTCATCATCTTCCTCTTCTTCATCATCGTCCTCTTCCTCCTCTTCATCTCCAACTTCCTCACTATCATCATCCTCTTCTTCTTCAACATCTTCACTGTCATCATTTTCTATTTCATCGTCATCGTCTTCTTCATCATCAACTAGAGAAGTTTCTGTACTTGATTTGTCTGAACTTTTGTTGCTGGATTTTACTCCCTTAAACATTTTTACTCCTTTATTTACTTGTGCCTTTCCTTTTGTATCTTCAATTTTGAATTCCTCATCATCTTCCTCTGTGTCATCTGCTAAACTCGCGCCAAGGACATTAAGTACCTTTTTGTCTTGTACATCTTCATCAGACTCTTCTTCACTATCAGTATCATCTGTTTCTTCCATTAATTCTTCTTCTTCCAATACAACTCCTTCATTAATATCTTCGTCAGAATCAGATTCATTTGCCTTAGATTTATTCAGACCCTTTTTACTTAATTCTTTCTTAGAAGATTGTTTCTTATCAGTTTTAGGTGAATCAACTTTTTTTAATTCTTTATTTTTCTCTGAAAACTTTTCAGGTGAGGAATTTTTCTGTTTTTGTAACTGTTGCTGCTTCATGTTATTATTATTTGATGCTTTTGATCCATTAATTAAGGAGATTTTGCCTTTTGGGGTTTGTTTAAATTTTTGACTCTTTTTCTTCTGTATAAACCCGTCTTTTGGTGTACTTAAGGTTTTAGGATTAAGATCTTTGTTCTGTGTTGCTGATGCTTTAGCCATTTTTTCATAGAAGTTCTACCTATTGATTTGCACGAAAATTGTGTCGTTATAAAAAGAAAGGATATTCAGTTTCTGCCCTAGAATGTTTTTATTTATATTCCGAACAGTTTAAATTTCGTATCACAAGGTTAATATTCCACGTGTATTTAGTACGTTATATGGCGGGCAAGACAAAAGTAAATTAATATGAAAAATAAACATATAATGCAACCATTTATTTAGAATAATATGTATTCTTTAGTAATAAATGTAATGGGGATACTTACTACCAGTTTGTTAATGTAAATCAGCCGCCAAGAACAAGGTTTCCAGTTCAAATGCCGGTTAGACTAAAAATACTTAAAGCGCCAACAGGAAGAACGACATCGGCCATTTGTTTGTTCCTTGTACTTTTCCTGGCGATGTTCCATTATTCGAGAGAAACAAAATTCCCTATTTGAAAATTTCCCTATCACTCAAACTTGCAATTATATTATTATAAACGAAATTACAAGTTATAATGAAAGTTATCGTAAAAATTAAATAGCCATAAGTGAAAGATATACACTAAAATTCAATGACAAATGTACCAAAGTATTTTATAATAAACGTTTTTATACGATGATTGAAGAGGTTATGATTCAATATTTCACTGCTCTATCTTTCTGAATTTCTGGCTGAAATACTATATAAATCAATATAATAATTGCTGGACAGATTTAGGTAATTTATTATAGATATTCTTTGTTCTTATAATAATAATTTGTAACAAAATTATTTTAAAGTTATGAGATCTTAAACGCATCAACTTTAGGATGAAATGCAATTTTTATTTTTTTCATTAATTTGTTGTAGATTACATTTAATTTTTGGACAATGGATGGAGTAGGATTGTATCATACATTCCTTCAAACACATCAACCTCAATTAGAATCATCCGGTGTACCTAGAATATTCTGGGAAGTTTTATTTAAGAAACTTCAGAACCAAACTTTTGATTCTGGTATGGTTTTTCAGCTGATAAGAATTGATTATGATGATGCTGTCAGAGGTCCAAAAGATCCTGTCTGGAAACTGTTTGTTTCTTGTGAGAAGGGTATATCAACCCAAGACCCAAATAATATTTATTTGATAGATCATGCATGGACTTATGATATTACTAATGCCAGGCAAAATTTATCAAACATACCAGGTTTGTTAGACCGTATGTGTACCCTAATGGGCTTTGACGTTGGAGAAGAGGAGGATGAGAAAATAGAATTTGTATTGAATGAAATGTGGAGATATAATCAGGCTTTTTCTCTAAATAGTGGTTCAATAGAAGATAGAATGCCAATATGGTATATTATGGATGAAGTAGGATCAGCAATAAATCACAATGATGATCCTAACTTCAGAACAGTGCCTTTCTTATATTTACCAGAAGGTATTACTTATACATTGTTATTTCCCATAAAAGATGTTGATTGCGAAGATGAAGTCACAAGAGATTTTGTAGAGGGTCAAACACATGATCCAAAAAAAAGGCAAGCTTTACTATTACCATGGGTAGATGCTTCATTTCTTGAAGAATGTTTTCTACAGAGAGAGCCAGATGAGAATTATTTCCTAGCGGGTCACATTCGCGAGAGTTTACCAGAAAATATAGATCCACAACTTCTTCAACGAGATAAAAATGTAAAACTAAAGGTCTATTCACAATATACATACATAAATGATTATCTAAACGATCCTGCGTTCGAAATTGCAAATAACGAAGAAGAGGCTGATATTTTATGGTATACTTCGCATTTCAAGGATTACAAGGAACTCAGCATTCGTTCGCCCCACGTTTTTGTTAATCAGTTTCCATTTGAAAATGTTCTGACCATAAAAGACTTATTATCGATTGTATGTAGAAGAAAAGCAGGCGAGAGATCCTACGATCCTGAAACTCTCGAGACTTATCCAGAATGGTTACCGACTACTTATAATTTAAGCACGGAACTGGTGCAGTTTGTTGCGTACTTTCAGAATAGAGAATCTATGGGATTCGATAATCATTGGATTTGCAAGCCTTGGAATCTCACCAGAGGATTGGACACCCATGTCACGAAGAATTTATTTCATATTTTACGATTACCCAGCACGGGGCCGAAGATTGCACAGAAATACATAAACGATCCCGTTTTGTACGAGAGGCCTGAAATTGGGAAAGTTAAGTTCGACGTGCGGTACGTGGTAATGCTGAAATCCGTGAAACCTCTGAGGGCGTTCGCTTATAAAAATTTCTTCTTAAGATTCGCGAACAAGGAATTCGCTTTAAATAATTTCGACGTGTACGAACAACATTTCACGGTGATGAATTATTCAGAGGACAGGCCGTTTTGTCACGTAAAGTGCGCGGACTTTATCTTGGAATGGGAGAAACAGTATCCAGACTTCTCCTGGATAGAACAAGTCGAGCCAAAGATCTTGCATATGCTCCGGCAAGTTTTCGTGGCTGCTGTCGTGGAAAACCCGCCGAAAGGTATCGCGGAATGTCCGCAAAGCAGGGCTGTATACGCGGTTGATTTGATGCTCGAATGGAAGGAAGGAACGATGCAACCAGTTCTACTGGAATTCAATTTTTCACCCGACTGTAAAAGAGCATGCGAGTATTATCCGTCTTTCTACAACGACATCTTCAAATGTCTGTTCCTAGACGACGATAATCCGAATATGTTTCACAATCTCCGTTCGTAGAACAATGAAATTCTCCACGAATTGATATACGATGGCCTAAGTGCAGTATGACTTGCACCATAAATATCGAGAAGCTATTAACGATGGTTCCCATGGTCAGCGTCCTGACCAAATACATTTATTTATTCAAAGCCAGTCGAGTCCCGCATTTCGTATGCGATAATGAGCTGAAGTAGCTCTAGTAAATCTGCATATGCGAACGTTAAGGGGTACATTTGCTCTGTAAATAATTTCCACCTACCATAACTTGACGCTGCAACGGCAAGACTATCGTGGTGCCTAATGGAATAATAAACGAGAGAGCAATTGGAACTGTTTCCACGATAGCCTACTTACGCTTCTAACGTACACTTTCATGCACAATTGTGTTTAATACAAAAAGAAGTACGATACCATTTACGATAATTGACCATTCCTCTTTTTATTACTTTATATACATATGTATATATTCTCTAAGAGAATTCGATACGTAATAAAGATGCGATGTAACGAAGCATATCTAATTACTTGCCCCATCCTCTTGTTGATTTCCCCATTTTTATTTAACAGCGATTGCTTTGCAAATCAATGCAATTTGTTTTTCCTGCAAAGTTAAAACCATTTCGAAATACGAGGTTGTTTGCGGGAAAAGATTGCATCGAGTTTAAATATAACGTTTCATTGTTTTATTTTTATATACCTCAAATTAAGGATTGAACCGTTTCGCGAGCTCAAAGAGATTATTACGTCCTAACGATAGATGCTTATCAAAAATTCATAGTTAACGTCGAAACTTTAATAATGGCAGCTGTTTCGATCACTTTTTCCACGTGCAATTTGCAATTTTTCCTCGCGTGCGCCACCATAATCAACCGCAATCATTATTTCTTTATTTCAGTTGGCAAAGCTACGCTAGTCGAATCACGCGTTTCCCGACAATGGCCTGGCAAAACAATGAGCCCCGCTCCATCGTATTTTGTTAATTATCGTACCGTTCGTTATTCGGTTATTTCGCAATGTGTTTTCACCCGGTGCGGTGGTCGCGTTCGCGCGAAAAACCTTCCCCGTCAAACTTCCAAGCACAAAGCTCACCGCGTGCAATTATACGAAAGGTATATCGACGAATTCAGCTCTGTTACGTTTGCCACCATTCACCAAATTATTCAATTAAAATTATCTCTTAAAGAAGATGAAAGCGGTAAATCGACGTGACACGGTGCTGTCAATGTTGCGCGTTAAATTAACATACATGGTGTTTGTCAACAGGTGAGCAAAATTTTAAGGGGTTTGATTCTAGGGATCAAAATAAGACGAAAATCAAGAGTAACGAAATAGCGTTTGCGGCTTTGTTTTCCAGTAATTAACGTTTAAAAATTCGAGTAAAAAGCGCCTGAAACCTGCAACCCGCCCAGCACCGACGACTGAACGTCAGGTCAGCAGGGGAAAGTACAGTCATAACCAAGAATCGTTGAATAGTAGAACTCTTCTTGGTTGTGACTGTACCTTCCCCTGCTGACCTGACGTTCAGTCGTCGGTGCTGGGCGGGTTGCAGGTTTCAGGTGCTTTTTACTCGAATTTTTAAACGTTAATTACTAGAAAACAAAGCCGCAAACGCTATTTCGTTATTCTTGATTTTCGTCTTATTTTAATCCCTAGAATCACTCTTTAAAATTTTGCCCACCTGTTGTCGAACACCCTGTATATTGCAAAGGGACTGTGTTACAATTCTCGGACGGTTCGAATTCGTGTTTAATTTTGATCACTTCAGTACCTAACATGATAACCGTAGGTTGATTTGAATGCTTCCCAGAATTTGTTCTTTTTATCTGTAACGCAGAATTTCAAATGGTTCGCGTCAATCACAGAGCTCGGACAAAAGATTCGTGCGAGAATAATGGTATATCGTGATTCGTTTTCTACCCTCGTGTCCTTTTTCTTCTTTTTCTTTTAAACGAAAACGATTATTCTTCGCTCACCAGTCACGGCGTCGCGTTGAAAAGGGGTGCGTGAGGCTCCGGCTAGTCGGCCTCCTTCCTCCTTCTATACATTCCCGAATATTACCTTTTCAAGGTATACATGTTTCTTCTTATTTATACAGGGTTGCAATTAAATGATTTCTCCCGTAAGATTAAGGTGTGGGGGAGAGGGGTATCCTCGTTTGAACGCCCATTTTTAACGCGACTTTTACAAGTTTATTTAATAAGTAGTTAATGATAACTTTCTTGAAGGATATGTACAATCAGTTACACGACACCCTGTAGATGTCTGTAGATGGAAAAGTGGCCGAGTACCGCCCACACGCTGAAACTCCAAGCTGTAGGCTTCTACGACGTTGGCGTTACTGCTATAATCGTGGCAATTAAGTAAATGAGTTCTGCGTAAAGGGACGTCGATAACGAGACCGTCACGCTGCTCGAGACAAACGAAGTCGTTTCGCGTACGCGATCGAACCACCCTCTTCGTCTTTCTCATAGCCTTATCCACCATTCCCATCCCCGTATATTCGTCGACATCAGTTTCTTTTCTTTTCCTTTCATCGTAACGACGACCTGACCGACGCCGACCTGTGCTTGATACCGTCTACGCCGTATCACGCCTTCACCCCTTTCTCAGATTCGTATCAGCGAGTTGGAGAACCCTTGTTGCGTTGGTCCTATTATTTTCTATTATTTCTTTGCTTCGAAACCACTATTAAATTCTTGTAATTCTCAAATTTGCCATTTTATTTCTCCTTCAAACGACCCGCCTCTCTCTCGCCCATAGTTTATTCGAGAAAAATTTTCTCAACCTAGGGAGCACTTATTCTGAAATTGTCCATTTCGCTTAATACTCATACCTAAAGAGTTAAAAATACGGAGGACCGCGAAATTAGTCCAAGATCCTCGAGGTTGCTACGGTATCGGTGTTCCTTCCTTCCGTTCGTCGAAATTGTACGTTCATTCGCGAGCTACACGGAAGTGTTTCCACCGGGAGGATAGGAATAAAAGTGCGCGTAATTAGAGCAAGTCGGAGGCCAGGCAGGGGTGTGCACGAATTTCGTGTCGCGATAAATGTCGCTGCATCGCGAGGCTGTTAAAGTTGGCCGGGGTTGTAAGCGAGCTACGCGACGAAAGTCGTTTCTTTCCGACTGGATCCTGGCAGAGAGTATTTTTAAAGTCGGGACGAGGCTGAATGGAACGGGAACCGGCGCGTTTTATACCACGAGCCAGAGAGATAGCGAGGCTCGTAGACGCAGGACCCACTGAAATCCTCGTTTATTGTTAATTAATGCAACTTAATTGTTATTTCATGCGAAATAAGTATGATGCATGCAGTCCATTACGGGCGAGTTTGTCCCGAGGAAATTGCGGGACAACTCGGCAAAAAGTATTTCTCTTGGGGAACTGGCCCTGCGGCCGCGTTGCTCGCGATTACCTCTTTTTATCGCTTCCCGGGTGAACGCGAGAACGCCCATCGCGCGTTACCTTCGTTTTTCAACAGTTACATTTTCTTGTCGCTCGATGCTCGAAGTACTAGCTAGCCTTAAAATGCGTACCTGACTATTTTCTGCTCGTTTCGCAATCAGAAATACAATGACAGGTAGCTTTTATGCGGTTTGTTCGAGCACGACACTGGTAAGATGTACGAGGTAGTACCTTTTTCCTGGAAGGAAAGAATTTCGTTCGCGTCACTCTAAAAATCATCACGTCCCATCAATTCTTTAAACACGAACCAGAGAATCCGACCGAGATGAAATTTTCACGACGTTTCGGGACATACATCGCGTCATCTTGGTATTATTCGAAAGGACGGTACGTCGATTGTACAACGTTCTTGTAAATGTTTAAGAAGATCTACCTGGTGGAAAGGGGTATCCAACCATGGAATATAAAACAAGCCTTGCACAGGCAGCCGTTCCTCCTGGATGTCGTGTCCGGTCATTCGACCCTGCATAAATTTTCGTCAAACCAATTTCCTCCGACTGTTCTCTGCCGGCAAGGTGAATTTTCCTGTAAAACGTCGCTGCCTTATTTCGTGTTACCGGGACGATTCGAGGTCTGTCCGCGTTTCCGTGCATATACACCGTCCTGTCAGCTCCGCGAAACGGACAAGAATGCAAATTTTCATCGTCGAAACACTGTACATGTATACGTCCTTCTATTCACGATTACTCGGAATTTTATAAAGGAAAGAAAAGAAAAAGAATCTTTCAACATGGTCCAACATGGTTTGCGAAATGCAATTTGATTTCGTTCCGCGATTTTCCAGAATTTATCCTAATTTATGCAGACAATACGCCTGTGCCCTTTAAAGAAGAAGCAAAAGGAAGGGAAAGACTCCGAAATGCTGCTCGTAGCCCAAAGGCACCCACCCTCCCTCTTTGTCCGGAAAGCGAGAGGGTAGTTTCAGATGCACGATACGCGTTCTACGGTGTCGGGACATCTTTACCAGATGGAGATCTCCCTCCTTGGCGCGACACGCGTTATTGCACCTAAGGAGGAAGCATCTTCTTCGTCTTTGTTCGCTCGTGGGGACTTGAACCGCCTATATCCTTTCGGTTCACGTGGCTCCTGCGGGGAACAGGCTTCATTACGTCCCCATAAATCACGGGCCAATGTACCTTATACGGATCGGACCAACGGTAGGCATCGCGCCATTATTAATTACCACTACCACAAACACCCATAGCGGCAATAAAAACGTAGCCGGTGTGGCAGACGTACGCTGAATCGCCCTGGTCTGGAGATTATGGGGTTCGCTGAAAGAGCGACGGGGGAGATCGAGATATATTACACCGGAAACTCCGCATCGAAATAGTTTTTCATTTTGCTACTGACAGGATTATCGTCTTCTCTCGGTTTACACGCGCGTTGGCTACTAAAATGTTTTCTTCTGCTTTCAAACTAATAATTCGATCGTCCGTTTCAACAGCAAAACGGTTTGTAGAGAAAACTATTCGATAATCGAATTATCGAACTGGATTTCAAAGCGATAGCTGGGCAACTGCAAACATTCTCTGCTTAAATTTTTAAAACTCAAATGGCCACCGTTAACTGGCCAAAATTAAAAGCAATATCTATTTTCGAGAACGCGTGCAGCAGGTAACTTTTCCCCATGCTCGTTCTAAAAATCACTATCCATCAGTTGATCGTTGGATAGCGATCAATCAGGTAGCGTTTGATCGACGTTAACACGCGATTCGACATCTTTATTCGGTAGAAAATTCTCATTCGATCAGCCATGTCGAATCACGTTTAAATATACCTGTCGCGGTGCATAGATCGACGATGGCGCGTACGCTCTGTTACTTGGCCGCTTTGACAAAGGGGCTTACACCCGGCGAACTCTATCGAAAAGCGTTGGAGAGGGTGGTCACGATCAAAATATCATTATTTCCGTTTTACACCCTTCGAAACTCGATAACGCTTTCCCGTAATTGACTCGCCCCAATGAATGACCACAGCGTAGGTACTATCGTCATTGTGGGTAATGACAGGATTAAAACAACGGTTCGAACCAATCCGGTCGGCATTTAATTATTACCAGCATCCCGCTTCTATCGTGACACCCAGCCTCGTTGCCGGCATATATGTATGTATTCAGAATGCAGCATTTTATTGACCGACCGGACAATCGAGTCGCATATTTACACGTACAAGCGCGACATGGCTGGCTCGCCCAGTGAGCTTCCCTCTCGGTCTATAATTGAAATTTAAAACGTCCCGAAATCCGGGGATTAAATCGCGTTTGCGCCCTGGTTTCATCGCCCCTATATCCCTTCTCCGCCAGTTGGCCCGTTGATTTTGCATCGGTAAGCCTGACTGTGTAAACGATCGGCTGATTATTCGATTCTCGATTTGAAAATCATTAGAAATCGTCAGAAAATCACAATATTCGACGCGAGTTGCCGCAGTGTCTTGGTTGCTGTGTATAATCATCCCTCAACTCGGAGCTCTAGAAGTGGTGCTCTGCCTCGAGTAGTGATTATCACGTGCAGATGTACGAAAGCTTCATTACACCTTCGGTCGCATTATGTGCGCCACTTGAAACGACTGGAACGAGCACAGTGGGCCGCAAGGTGTACCGTAAAAGCGTCTGGCTACACCGTCGCCTTCCTTTTCATTTCGTTCCTTAGAAAGCTTGTGTGCGGAAGGGCTAGCCGTACTCGTCCATTGCGCAATTAGCGTCGCCAGCTAGCTTTTCCTTTTTCTCAGAAATTTTTTCTCGTATTCGTCTTAGCCCGCTTTTCGTCTGGGATGAGCGCATTCACCAGATACACATACGTACAGAGAGGAAGAGGAGGGAGAGGGCGCGTTAATTGCAGGGCCAACCCTCGTTGGAAAGCAACGTCTCTAATCTTCTGTGCGGGAAAGGCGAAAATAGAAAAAGAAGTAGGCCACGGGTGACCGAGGTTTTCAAAAATGTATAAGCCTTACCATAGGGAAAAATTGTCCCAACGTGCTGCACCAATCAAGCTTTCCGCTCCGAAAGATTGTTAAAATTTTTCCTTCTTTTAATCATTTCATTTTTCTTCTTTATATTTCTTTGTCGCCTCTTGTAAAATTTCCTCTTCTTTCTTCGCTCAGCAATTGTTAATAGTTCTCGGCAACCGGCGACGCTTTTTTTCTCTCCTCTCAAGAAGAGTTATTTCAGCTTTGTTAGCTAGGAGATCATCAAGTTGAATTGGCCATTTCCAGCTTATTTAACGATTCATCCGACGGAGTCGCTTTAAAATTCGTTACAGCCTGGAATCTGGGACGCAGTACGGAATTTGTTTCCCGTGTACCGTGAGTTTTTGCCGGTCGAACACGCGACTGCAATCCACCCTGTCCGTGCAGTTTCCCTTGCAAGGGGTTAATTTTAAATGGGTTAACCGAAAAACGAAACTGCCTGGCTATCGAGCTCGATGAGTTTGCTTTTTGTTTAATTTAAATGGACGCGTACGGTAAGTGAGTGCAAAACAATTTAATTAAAAATGGCCCAGGTGACTTATAGGGCGCGGGTATAAGACGTCGCGTGGTTGGAGAAAATTTAATTTAAGCCGAAAACATTGCAGCAAGTTATGGTACGATCCCAGGACGGAAAGAAGGTAACAGAGGGTGCATTTTCATTAATATTGATCATCGTTGCTGCTCAGTCATGCGGTTCTTGTTTTGCATCCAGCTGCCCGTTTCTCGCACCTTTCGACCTTTCATCCTACGGCGATGCTTTCCCTACCGTCCGTTGTCTCGAGTAGAACGATAATTAATTTCTTTCGCTCTCGGCTCAATTAATAATGTTTCGTTGCTTCAAAGTCCAACGGTACGGATTCGAGATGAAAACTCATCGCGAACTACCTTCCCTTACCACCGGGCTTAAAAGTGCTCTTCCTTCAGTTCGAAAGATCTTTACGACGGCTTTCTACGTAACTTAAAAGAGATTCTCTTTCTCTTTTGTAGAGAGAAAAGTGAGGTCGAACTGTAGTAAGAGAGTTTCTTAACAACTTATGGAAATACCGTGAAAAGAGCTTCGATTATTAACACGTTTCGTGTTTCGAGTTTTCGTTACTTTCCCCTGTGACTTTTCGTTCCATTTGGATCTGCTTTCATTTCTTCCTTCTATATCGCACTATTTTTTATTTTGAATGATCAATGATTTTGATCGATGACCATGATCGCAACAATCCCAACCAGCCTATAGATTCTCTCAATCTCCCGTCTGTTCTCGTGAAAAATCACGGCAGTACCCCTGGTTCCAACGATCGATACTCGATCTCGAGACCGTTAACGATGCAATTTTCATCGGATATCCGGACGGGCGCGTTTCCCACCGAATTTCGTATCGTAAATGCATTCGTAACGATGAAAAGTTTATTCCGTGACAAATGATCTCGCAATGAAATTTGCATTCGCGTTAACCGACGCATGCTTAATGGAAAACACGAGCGGGAAATTGGACTTACGATCGAGTTAGCTGCATCGTTGTTGCCGATTACTTACGCTCGTTTATTTTTAACAATCGATGAATATATTCAAACATCGACGACAGCCATCTCTACGATAATAGAATGTAAATTAATTATTGAAAAAATTATTAATAAAAGGAGGAATAATTTTTACTTCCCTAGGAAAATAATAATTGCAATTTCGATGGCAGGAGTATGTATCAAGCGGAGGACTCTGCAGTTCTAATTTCTGCTCCGCTATTTCTTCTTTGAACGATGATGGAGTTCGGGGACGGGATGACTGAAAATGACATTAGGCGTCGGATGAAATTGAATAGTAAATCGTTTATTAGTACGAAGGTGTGATAGTGTCTCGAGTTAGCCTTGGCCGACATTCGTGATTAGAGTGAACCTGTGATACCATAAGGTGAACGAGTGTGATAGAGTTTTTTTCTTTCTTAAATGATGTAAGAGATAGATGTTAGAGCTAGTTACCCTGTTCTGCGAGCTGGTGTTCTCCCCATCGATCGGACCGATTTCACGAGCTCACATTTTTATTTATTTATTTTTCTTTTATTTTTTACGACCTTTATCTTATCCCCTTTAGATCATCGATTCTATCTTGTTTCTTTTTTTTTTCATTCACCCTTCCATTCGATTCACCCTCAAGACGGCGCGATGGAAAAGGAGAACGCCCGTGCAAGCTAACTTTCAAGAATGCTACTTGTTATCATCCGAGGTACTCTAGTGCCTATGTTTTCTGTCATCTGATTTTTTTTCTGCCTATATCGCTAAATCGCAGCTAAGATTAGCGAGACTGAAGGGTACGAAAGGGGTGACAACCCTCCGTTCTCCCGTTCGAACGCAACAATAAATAATAATCTCGCGACTCGTATACGCGTTTTCAATAAGGGACAAGAAATCTTCCTATCGTTCGTTCGTTCTTACACTTCCTTCTCAAATTTTCTTCCTTTCTGCCTTGGTTCTCGCGCCAATTGGCCAGCCAACGAAATGCTCGGAAGGAACGAAAAAACGAAAGGCGAAAATCAAGCTCACCCTTGTTTATCTTCTCTCAGCATAGTGATAATAATAATAATAATCAATACGTTATACGCGGTTTGCATGAATATCGATAATATAACAATTGTTCGATTGCGACAAAGTACGTGTTGGTAGCGAATACAAAGATCGAAGGGTAGGTGTCTAATTGACAGTAAAATTCCTTCGGGAAACTGTCGAGAGCATTTTTAGCAAGTGAATACTCTGTTGAAAAATACTTTCAACCCTCTATCCACTTGCTAGAAATACTCTCGACAGCTCATCGAGCGAGTTTCACTCTTAAATGGGCACCTACCCTTAACCGGGGCATAAAAACGATACTTTACCCCATTTTCTTTTAAATAAGAACAATGATAATAAATTAGGTTTCGTCGTACCTACTGTACACGAGTTGTGTGTCTCTCTTTCTTTCTGTGTGTATACATATACTTTTATATACCGTATATATAAAAAACGATCTCGAGAAACGTTTGACTAACATGGACGTAAAATCGTACAAAAGCGTTTGCCATTCTAATTCCATCGTGCGTGTTCTCGCGACCCGCCGTTCGTTCGCTCCTTTCATTCTTCTCTTCCTGCACTCTTTGATTGTACGCATCTTTGATCATACGTTGTGACTGGTCGTGCGCTTTCTTTCCCCCCCACCCCACCCCCGATAAGTACATGTAATACCACCTACAGTTCACCTTTATTCTCGAGCGCGAGCTCGTTACACCCTCGAACATCCCCCGTCTAGATCGATACTCGCGTTTCGCGGTTTCCTCGTCACGTGAAAAGATAGAAGAAAAATAGAATTTCTATGTAGACTTTAAACAGTCCTCTTGGGCGAATTTTTATAGCTTTGCCGTCGCGTGAAAAATAAGGGTGGTTTCGTAATTGTTTAATTTTCAATTATTTTACGAATCACTGAAGCGTGGAAAAAATTTCTGAACGCAAGGGTAGTCGAGGGGGTAGCGCCTCGCGACCGTGTGTCCGATAGTGGTGTCCACTAAGTAACCTACGCACACACCTGATTTCTCGGCTCGTACATATAAAATTATATTTACAACAGAGTGATCTTTATTTTTTTTTTCGTGAGGTATTCGCTCTACATGCATCTAAAGTGTGTACAGTAGCAGGAAGCGAAAGGGAAGCAACGGGAATCTGGATCATCTCCAGATAATCTCTTTAACACGTTGAATGGCACAATGAAAATACATGTATATTGATTATTAATGATATTAACACATTACGTACCACGTTGATCATCGGATGGACCAGGATTTTTATCGAAGGCACAACTTCAATTAAGCGAGGAATTATGGTTTTCAGTTTAGCATAAAAGCAAAATAGGAAACTAATAATATAATTGCTACTTTTGGTAATGAAAATTTTGCTCCTAGTTTCAAAATATTTATTGTAACTCTTGAAATTCATGTGGCACGGGATGTGTAAGAATTAATTTTGTTTAGTTACCTTGAATTTTGGGGTTTAAAATGACTCTCATGCCATTTAACGTGTTAAACGATTAGAAAACCTCGTTTTCATCGTTTTCTCGTTTTTCCTCTCGCACTTTTCATCTCACTCTCGTCTTGTTCACGCGTTAAGTCTCTATCGGCGCTATACAACGCGCTGCTCGATATAAATAATTTAAAAATTATATACTTTATATATATATTAAATTCATTCTCTGTTTCTTTTGTCCATTGCTCGTCGCTCAGGGAACACGTCACACGTCACACATGCACGCACACGAGATAGTTCGATAACGATATGATACAGGTATGCTAAACCGGGTCTATCCCCGGACGCGTTTCTTCTTCACCCTTTCGCTTCCTGCATCGTTTATTTACACGGGATCGCTCGCGAATAATGCTTGTCCGCTTTCTTAAACTCTACTGTATTGTTATAGCTATAGTTGCCTTTTGTATCGTGTACCAGCGTGTGCAGAGCCTGTACAGCTTAGTAAGAACACTGTCCTTCCTATCATCCTTTCAGAATCTTCATCTTGGTCTGTCTGTCTCTCCGTGGCAGCGTGATCGAGTCGCCTCGCGAGCGGAAAATCGTGCGACTACCGACGACATACCGTACGATATTAATTAGAATCGTTAATACTACGAGGGTACGTCATCGCGTGAAAATATGGGGGAGTTTAAGCTTCCGTTTGATCGATTTCGAAATTGTTTATAAAATATGAAGAACCAAAACTTATGGTTGTTAGTGTCACGCTAAAACGTACCCCAAAGCCCGATGTCCTCCCTGCGAATACCATTACCCGGAAAGATCGTTTCGATTCTGTGAAAAATGAAAAAAGAACATAAGGAAACATGTTGCACTGTTGTTGTTTGATCCGTTGGGAAAGGAAACCGTCTTGATACGCGACGAACCGTTGTCAACAGCTTTCAAGTTATCGTTTTGCCAGGTTTACAGAAGAGCTTTGAGAATGTGGAACGAACAGGGAAAGGGCTCGCAGAAAGAAACGCTATCTATTCTCTTTGGAGGAGCATCAAGGCTTTCGCGAAAGCTCCCGCTTTCTTTCCTTTCTTGATGGATTTTCTTTTCCTTTCCTTTTTTTTTTTCTTGTTTCCCGATTCAAACGCGCCGCGACCTCGTACGAGATTGCAAAAATAGGAGCGTGTCCCCTTGATCGTTCGCGTTGAAAATATCCGTTCCTGCGTTCTTACGTTATACGATAATTACCTAGCGTTCGTAATTGACGAGGAAAAGTTGCAACTCTGTGCTTAAATTACTGGTGAAACTACTAGCGTGTATGTACGTGTATGCGTGTACGTGGTACCGAATGAATTCGTCGCGAGTGTCTAAGTGCACGAGAAGGTATTTAGGTGCTATTCTAAGTATCTGTTCCGGGGACAAACGCGTATGAAACTGTTCTCTGGTATTTATTTTTTTTTTTGTACGTAATTATGGCTGATATCTCTTAATCGAGGGCAGTCTTTGCGAAATTGTTTAGGATCGTTTGGCAGTGGATCGGTTCACCATTTCCTTCTCTCTATGAAAACGTTTAAAATCCATTCGTCACTGTGGTGAGACGCGGTAGGTAGTCGCACGTCTCGTCACGATAACTCGTCGACGTTATATCGTTAATTATATTTTTAATAATAATCGTCTCGCGAGCAGCTCTACGTGTATTAAATTACAAACTAGAAGGCTAAAAAGTCGGATTACTTAATAGCGTCCTTTGGTACCAGCCTGAGTCTCATTAGATTACAAATAATTTCTTTAAATAGTCTTACTAAATCACTAAGAGATCACTGTGTTTTCCGTGAGTGTGTTTCTGTCGCGCCCTATAATAAACCTGATCGTCGACGTTTTATAGTCTTTTCTATTGCTCCGATAGATATCCTTTGAACCGCTAAGTTCCTTCTCATCATCGTTCGATACGAAATACTAAAATACAATACTTTCTATATCACGCGCAACAATTATAATAATAAAAAAAAAAGAAAAAAGAAAGCAAAAATAAAATACGCCAGCGTATCGTTGCTAGGCGTACGAAAATAAAATTCTCTATTCCTCGATAGACGAAAACAATAAAATGAAAAAAAAAGAAGAAAAAACAATTTACAAAATAAATACGCGAAACAATACGCGGGATCGTTACTTTTTAGAAAAGTAATTACAATCTTCTACTTTATCTCTTTCTCCTTATCTTTGTCATCTTTGCAGATAATCCGTTCTTCGAAGGTTGCTCTTCGTGACCAAACATTAGGACACGATGTAATCCGCGGAATGATGGGAATGATGCGAGTTTCGATGCTTGTCCTTCCTGTGATTTGTCCTCGAATTGCTGCTGCGTGTACCGGTGGTACCGGTCGTACCGGATGTGTGATGGCTGTACCCGCTGTCGCTACCGAAACTACTGTCCGGTTGAGCTTGGTACAACCTGCCGGAAGAAATCTGCTCGCCGTCTCTCGTCGCGTAATACACCGGTTGCGTGTACTTGTCCTCGTTATAGAGACGATCGGTTGGCTGCGAATAAGTGTCCGTGTACTCTCCGCCGACCTGCGTGTAGACCGGGGTCGCGTCCTGGTTCTGCAACCCGTAATACTCGGCACCGTATTGCGTCGAGTACTTGTACTTGTCGTTCGATTTCCGTGACCTGTCCTTGTTGCTTCTGGTTTGGCTGGAATAGTGATGGAGAGGACCTAACACCGGCACGCTCTCGTACGGGTTCTCCTCGACCCTGAGCGCCTGGGTGGCTGGCATCGGTGGCACGAAATAGGGTAACCTATGGGCCACCGAAGGGACGGACTGTTGTCGTTGATTGCTATTCGATCGGTTGCCAGCTACACCTGAAATCGGAGGATCTTCGGGTTAAATCTAGAGTTCTTTGAATCGGAGGATTTAGAGCATGGCTGTATCTATTTCAACCTAGACTCACCGGCTACGCTGGGATAGAGCTGGAGCAACGCGTCCAGCAGCATACCCTCGTGAAACTCTCCCACGTCGTGACTCTTGTCTCTCCTGCGTCTGTCGAGACTCCTTGGACTCCTGCCCCGTTTCTCTCGCGATGGCCTGCCACCGGCTGGACAGGTGCCCCAGGTTGGACCGGTCGAGGTTAGCATCCTAGCCTCGGACGGTTCGCCGACCGACAGCTCGTCCTCGGCGAACTCGTCCTCGCTGGCCGGCTTCGACGACGGCCGTTGATGATGCCGATGATGGTGATGATGATGGTGAAGCCGATTCCGTGCGTTCAACTCGCTCTCCTCGTCCGTTTCCGGATGGTCCCCTGGAACGAATGAATAATTCATGAGCAGAGCCCGGCGCGGCATTCGTTGCGCGACCCAGCCACGGTTACGATAATTAATTGGACGGTTCGTTAATTAATTAACGGGCAATCTCTTTTCTCGTGTCAAAGTTACGATCTCCGCTGGATGAAATCAAGTTGAATCGACGGGGTGAGGGTTGCTTTTAATTTTCAGCCGGGTATCAGTGTTGGAATTAATTAGCTGGAGAGTATCCGTTATTGTTGTTGTTGCTTTATTTCAATGAAAACCAAGACAATCGTTGGGCGAAAGTGAAACATGCGATCGTTATTAGTTATCGAACAAGGTTCGAAAACGTGCGTGAAACACGTTTCCGAAAGAATCTTACGGATTTTGCATTTATTATTTCTATCTTTTTTTAAATTTAAATGCGATTTAGACTTTTGCCCTGATTAATTTTCGTTCGATGCGATTGTTAACTGATCGTATTGTTTGCGGGTAAAATCAAACATGTGTTTGAGGCAAAAATCAAAAACGATCATTTTGATTTGGCACCTCTCGGTTGGTCTTTTCATTTCTCCACCCTATACAGGGTTCACCCAATTTTCGCGTTTCGCTGAAAATCAAAAAACAGAGAACAATAGCCGCGTAACGAACAACGCGTACTGCGTTCCACGAATATCGTCCTTTGACCATTATGGGCAAAAAAAAAAAAACGAAAAAATGGAACGAATGAATCATATGGCGTGAATTTGACGAACAGAAGACGCGACAGAAATTTTCGCCTAACGATCGAATAAATGGAAAAGTATACACACGTAACGTTGAAACGGACGAAAGTTTATCGACTGTCTCTAATCGACATTAAGCAATCGACGTTCTCGCAGTTCCTCGAATCTCCCGAGGCGTTCCATCTTCGTTTTCCTCGGAACAAGATCGTTATTTACAGAAAAAGAGACGAGTCTCTGTTTACCGCGGTTGAGCTTTTAATCTCCGTCATTCTATATCTTCTCCTTTATCAACGGTTCAAGCGAATAAGCCAGGATTTCCCCGGGGATACCGAATTCCATCGCGCTAGAAGAAGCTCTGCACTCGGCGCGAAATCCTTTAAAAATCACGAAATAAAATCTATCCATACGCTAATGGATCAGCGAAACATGGATGATACCGAAAAATCTTAACAAGATAACTGTACCAATCGAAATTTGATTGAAGAATAATTCCAAAGCGAGCATACGGACAAAATTAACCCTGTAAATTCCATCTTCCGATGGCGGCGCTGAGTGGTGCCCGTTCCCGAGCGGTGATTCGGGTAAAAACTTGCAAGGTCCCCTCGGAGTTCGGGCAAAAGTTTTTTCCGAAAGGGATTTCACCGGTATGAGACCACCCCGCGTGACGTTAACCAAGACAAATTATCGTGCCGAAGCGGAGGAATACGATCTCGTATTATATATAGCATAGGTGTGTGATTCATGCAGGTACACACGTGTTTACGTGCACATATACAGACAACGGATCGAAGCGATGCGCCTTGTGCAGCACGTATATTCGATTACCGCATCCTCGTCAAACGTCGAAAGTCTCATCACCATGCTAATTAGCCATCCGACTAATGGGAAGTATAAGTCAGAGGTCGTGTCACGCTTATCTCCTTCGGGAGAAGGCCGCGCAGTATGGCGGGTCGAGGAGTGGGTGGTTTACACGCGGACAGAGAGGAAGAGAAAGAGAGAGAGAGAGGAAGGCTATCAAGATACTCGCCAGGTCTAAGGAACAAGATACACGAAGAAGAAGATGAAGAGCTTCCGATTCCGTCCTGACGGAGATTAGACACCGCCGACGAACTTCATCGCCGACAGTTCTCGTCGAATTAATCGGCAGATAAGAACAGCCGGAGAAAAATGATTCACATGATTCTTTTCCACGTTTCGAAGCTGTAGACCTAACTTATCCCGTCATTTACCCCTAAGCTTAACGTTGAAAGGGTTCCTGCTCTCTTTAATGGTTTGTGAAATCACGGCTCATGATCGCAGTGGACCGCATTGCCCGCTTGAAAAGCGTCAGTTGTGCAAGTCTGCTCCACGGCAATGAAAATTTCAGCGGAGAAAGAGGGTAGCAGACTTTCGGAAAGTTCCGAGGATACCGGGTCAAAGTTCGGTCTCCGTGGAGTCGGTTCAATATTTGAAAGCGGTTTAACTCGCCAGTTAAGGAAAGGTACACAGAAAAGAAGAAGACACAATACGGTGTTAGCCAACAACAAAGTTCAACCAGATTCAACTCTCAACCGGAAGGTTAATCGCGACACCGTGCAACTGGGATCCTACCTATGTTCTCTGTGAGCAGGATCGAGCCTGAGGATCGCGGGCTACACCTGACACAATCTTCACAGGCGAGTCTCGTCTAGAATGAGAGCGTTTGATTCACGTTTCGACGCGATACGAACGAATTTTTCTTTCGAAACGAAAGAATTTTGCTTTCGCGAAGAAAGCAATCTCGCTCTGATTTTCCGTTGAATTACTCACCGTTGCTGAGCTCCTCGTAGACGGGATTGTAGAGGTCCTGCGACGTGTACGGATCAGGACCAGGACTGCTACACACGAACACCCCTCTGTTGCTATCCTTCACGTCCAGCATCTGTCGTGAGAATGAAAAATTGTTAGAACGTCGAGTTGGTTTCTCGGCTGAGCCGACTTTAACCCCGTTTAAATCCCTACGACATACATTTACAGGGTGGCTATGTTCGAATACTGTAATCGTCACTTGCTACTGATTAATAAAATCATTAGTTTTTCCGATAGAAATTGTCATAACTTTCGCGGCAAGTCGGAAGAGCTAAGATTCCGCCAATCTCAAGGATGAAACGTGTCCTTATTGCGTTTCCGGTCGACAATTAACTCGTTCCCACCCTTAAAGACCCTCGAAATTTTCCGATATCCCGTCGCCCCGGGGCAAAACTTTGGCCAAGGAAACGCTGACGCAGAAACGAAGGGGTTGAAAGTTAATCCTTGAATCAACGGAGAATTGAAGCAGGGAGGATAGTAAGGAACGGATCCTGATTTTATTTATTGAAGCAACAAAGGTGGTTTCAGGTGAATTTCCTAAAATCTGACCCGGTAATTAATTCTTGAGATTTTCTGCTGCTCTGGTTAAAAAAGATTCGAGGAAATGAGAGAAGAGGGATGACGCGACGAGATTGCTGAGATGATCGATACGACACGGAGGTAGTTCATCTTTTCTTCCGGTTAACCCAGTTTCGCGACAGTTGGTTTCCGGTCTTCTTGCTCTCTTGCATTCACGAATCCGTCTAAATGGCGACTTGATAACAA
The DNA here is from genome assembly GCF_907164935.1 of Osmia bicornis bicornis. Lineage (NCBI taxonomy): Eukaryota > Metazoa > Arthropoda > Insecta > Hymenoptera > Megachilidae > Osmia > Osmia bicornis. Next base: position 5,868,968 of record NC_060230.1, read on the forward strand.
ATTTACAGCCGAGAATAATAGACACAGAGATATTAAATATTTTTAACTGTGAACATTCACCCTGTGTCTTGGTATTTTTTAACGAGCTACGAAACGCCAAGTATCCGAAGAGGTCGAGTTACAAGTTTATAACAACGACGGCGGAAGAGAACAATAGCGAGGAGAGGTTCGAGCACTTTCCGAGTACTTCCTAATAAAATTTGATGGGGTTGATTTTCTGCTTGCATACGTTCCCATTGTTCGTTCGCACGGCGCACTGTACTAGCCGAAGCTCGAAAATGTTTGCACAGCGTTTTGTTTTCTTATTGTCTCGAAACTGCTTTTATATAATGTAAACGATGGTCCATGAGTATTTGCGTAACGATGGTGTACCGCAGTTTCTTCCATTTTCAAATTATAACGCTGTCTTGCAAAGCTTTCTCATTTGAAATAACGTGGAAATTTGCAACGCATAGAGAAATTCCTAATTCAACTAACGGACTTTGAAAATAATTTCTCGAAGAAAGTGGAAAGGCAATTGGATATCTGTGAACGATCCGTCGTCCCTGTGACCCCGAATCGTAAAAATCGAGTTACCTAGGTAATCTAGGAAGCGAGGACAGGGAGCGAAGGCAAACGAAACGATCGAGTTTCCCTTCGAATTGAAGTCCCGCGGGCTGCGCTATCAACCACAAAGGAGGATCACTCGATTACTTTTGCTTCGTTTTCATCGCACCACGGCTAGAGGGTTTCTCTCCCTCGCCACGGCCCCTTTTCCTTGTCTTCTCGCATCTCGTCTAATCACGCGTTCCACCCTTCGTGTTTCCGTCTTTCGATTACCTTCTGACATCTCGATAACCGAATTATCAACCTTCAACTTCTTCTTTCTTTTCCTCTCTTAATCAACGATTTCTTTTTCCGTTCTTATTCGGTCGAATTGGTCGAATTTTGTGTTTCATGATTTTTCTCGTCTTGTTTCGAAGGGTAAAAGATAATTTGCAAAATCGTGACAAGGAGAGCGAGAAGAATCAGAGTAGAATCTTCCAAAATTGCTTGCCAGCTAAGAGAGAATCGAGATGCAGTCGGATGATAGACGGCAGAGCAAACGCCCGAAGCTCTTTGCTCTGAATACAGATTCCAAGGGCGATATTATCGCTCTCGAAAGAGGATCACTCGATTACCGGCGTCTCGTTTAGGGCGACAGGCCCGGACGAAGGTAATTGTCGCCCTTATGAAGCGTAGCTCCGGCAATGCAGCTCGAGGGTTCTTTCTAATGGATACGAACGCTTCCTCCTCGAATCACGTCCCCGTAAATTTCGCAAAACTCATCAACGAGTAGAAAGGAGAATCTGGTGATAATTCATTAGAAGTTGACTTCCAATTTCCTTAATAACGAAATGAAAAAATATATTTTCATTTCAGATGACACGAATGCTTCCCTGTTTCCTTCGTTTCCATTTTTTCTCATTTCTATCCTCGAATCCCTGGATGATCACGTCATCTCGAATTTTCGATCCTATACATTCGCCAAGGGTCTCGACATTCGGACAAATCTTGTTAAATTCCCTTTGGAGAAACAGATAAAGGGATGGATATAAACAGCGAGATCAGGTCAAGCGAGCGTGAAAGAAGGAAGGAAGGAAGGAAAGAGGAACGAGATTGAGATAGAGGCTTGATCCATCGTATCCAACAGCAGGAAGCAATATGTCCGTGCTGTAATAGCATGGAGCACGGAGGTTAATGGGTTGTCCTTAACACGCCTAACCTGCCCGACGTTCCCCCGTGTCTGTCCGCAGTGAACGGCCTCTACGTCTGTTCCAACCTGGCCATCGCACATTGTATCGCGATAACCAGCCACCCTTAATCGACTAATTTACCGCGTCTCTTCCAATTACCGGATATGCGCGAAGAATATCAAGCTATCGACGAACCTAATTTCTCCATGTATCATCCGTTTCTCGACCCTTCAGTTAAACGTCACGAATCTAATCAAACGATCCTGATACACCTCTCTCTCTCTCACTCAATTTATCGATCACGAAACTCTACTATCTAAGCAGTTTCAACATAAATTAATATTCTCCGAGATAATTGTCTTGGGTATCTAAATGGAATGCCAGATGAAATGCTAGTAGAGGACAAGCGAACTGAGGGCCAAAATCCACTTTACGACCGCTCCATGTCCATTTTCGTCACGCTTACTTGAAATTAACCATCGACCTACTTTCTCATCGTAAACCACTATAACCTTGCACGCTAGCCATAAGCATGTTAATCTAACCTGACTAATTGTTAGTTAGGACGGGAATCGCGTTAGGTCGTCAAGTCAGATCCCAGATTTCCTCGTTGGCCATCGTTTTCCTCGTTGGTCCTGCCAAGCTGTCAGGGGTCTGATGGCCTAACGAGGTGCCAGGATATGGATTAAAGCGGCGTAATTGAGCCAACAACAGGTGGATCAACTGCGAATCGAGGAGCAACGAGATTCTCAAGATTGAACGTTTATCGGTTTATCCAGCAGGGAAGAGAATCGAAAAGCGTGGGTGTTGCACGTTGGAAACGGAAGTCTCTCGGTTTCGCAAACGTTCACGGTGTCGTGATCGACAGGGGCCATGGCCTCGTTGCTTAACGACGTGTCACGAGCATCGATCCGAGCCTAGTAATCGAGGCAACAACAGGTGGATATTAAATCGACCGACTTCCGGTCCCATAGATTGCCAATTTATTTGCCTATCCGCTGCCTCGCGTTAGCTGTGCCATTGAAACCGGATGGAGAGAACGAGTTCGATATTTTTGTTTATGAAAAACTGACGCTTGTTCTTTCTTTTTCTCGCTACCTTTCTAGATGGACCCGTTTGTTCTCATAGGAAAAATTTGAACACAGAAGTGGTTATTCCGTGTTCACGTGTATTTTTCGTTTTATCAGGAGACTATTGGTTCGCGCCCGTCGAAGTATCTTTTCTTACACGATTTTTCGCGTTATTCCCTTCGTTACGCCGTAGTTTCGCAACGTTTCTCTTTCATTTTCCGTTTCACGTTGCCGTCCGTTCGCTTACGATGGATGCGAACAGGATGGGATGGGATTGTGGACCGGGTGAATAACCACTCCTCGTCAAATTTTTCAGTAAAGTAATTTTATTTTCTTAAACTCTTCATCTCCTCCCTTCCTCTCAATACTTTTAATATACACAGGATTTTATCTCTCTCTCACTCTCTCGCGTACCTCCGCTCGCTTCTTCCACTTTCGAATCCTACCTTCCCTTGAATTTATTTACACAAGACACGGTTTACCGTACCGTTCACGGCAAAAGACACGTAAACGACAATAAATAATCATAATAATTAATCTGCGCGTGGGGTAATCATTAAAGTGCAATAATTAATCGAGCGTCTAGACAAACGAGGAAGAAACTTAAATCCATTAATTTGTCTTTTACTCGAGTGCACAATTATTCTCACGGATCTCTTTGATGGTTTATATTAATATACGATTATCACTCATTCTCTCGTATTCTCAGCCTCGCACTGTGTATATTATTTACAATTTTCAGGTTGCTCGGGTCTAATCTATTTACAACCATGGAGTGCACCTAGACGCCGTGCTGACACAATCGAAAATAATAAGGCCCCTCGCCCTTTCCTTAAAACCTTCCACTATTTTCATCCTCTTTCCGATATCTCGAAGGTGGGTACCGTACAACCCTCCGTTAAACATACCCACCTTTACACCTTTTCCATTCTTTCTTTCCATCCATTTTGCTTGTCATTCGAGAAAGAGATTGTGCAAGCACGGCTCGTAACAAAATAAATACTGACTAGTCCGCGCTAGTGTCTTCTTCGCCTCGTCATTGATAGCGAGCAAGAGGAACGAAAAGCTGGCCGACCAAATCGGTCGGAAAACAGAAGGAAAGTTGAACGAACGGTCGAGAGTTCCGTTCGGCGTGGAATGCAACAACGTAAAAGAGGGTGACCGGCGGTGCAGGAAGAAAGAAGAAAAAGAAATCGAAATAAAGAAGACAGAGACGATTTCTCGAAAGGGAACACCTGGTATAGTTTTTCGTCAGCTCGCTGAACCCGCAGAGACACTAGACTACCTACAACCTCACGATGGAACTTAACTACGACGACGAGGACGACGAGTTTATAGCGAAACACGGAAGCCACGAATAAAAAGAATCGCTCGAACGATCCTGGAACGATCGTGGCCAACGATATCACGGGATATGTGAAGCATCTCCTGGCCCGTAACACGTTCGAAGCGTCGCAAGGACACGTGGAACGAGATAGGGACAGACATCCGAGACGGAGCAGTCTCTATAAGAAGATGTCGCTCGCGAACGACATGTGTCACGTGTTCTGTACGTACAGATATATGTCCTCGGGCTTGCTGAGCAGACTGTGTATCTGTTGCATCGTGCACAACGGACACACTTCCTCCTCGGTGCCCTCGGCCACGATCCTTCTCGCGGTACCCGGTGCCTTCTTCGACGAACCACCGTTCTCCACGATGTACGCGTAACCGTCCGAGTCGAGGGAGTTCGATCGAGGCGAAGATGAACGGAACAATCTCGACACTTTGTTTCCGCCCGTTTCCGATTGATTATTCGTCCGTTCGTACCTCATCGACTCGATGTCCCGATCTTTGAAATCGATGTACGAGTAACCCTCCGAGTCGACCGACGGTCGTCTAACGTTCGACGCGTCGTCGCGAGACGGTACCGGTTGGCCGTGACCGGAAGGAGCAACGGAACTGTGCGATCGAACGGGTGGCGTCTGAAGCCTGGGTCGATGGGTGGGCGTGATGGGAAGTCGGGAATCTATCGGACGAGCCGACACGCAGCTGTCGTCTAGATCCGAACTGGTTAGGACATTGGATGGCGAGGGTGTAGGTGGAAGGGGTTGTTGGCTGGTTATCAGGGCGTTTTGACTGGCCAGTAGCAAGTGACTGTTTCGAAGAAGGTTATTGCTGTTCTGCGAGAGCGGACTAGTCGAGCTGGCGCATCGTAATGGCGCGTGAGTGGCTATCGAAAGCGGAACACCCTGTGACTTGGCGAGGAGAGCGCGTGGCGTTCGATAACCACCCAAGACCGCCCTCGAGGGCTTGTCCTGTACTCGCAGTATAGCCCTAGGATCCCGGTAGTCGAGATAGTCGAGATGATGAGGCGCGGGAGGTCGGGCACGCTGCAACTGCTGCGGCTGTCGGTCCCCTAGGCTGTGTCGTTGATCGGGATTTCGTACCTCGATCGTCGGCGCCTGGCTCGGATGATGGCTCGGCAGGTGATTGTGCAGCTGCGAGTGCGTCACCGCTTCCGGCAGGTCCTCGTACAGCACCGCGCCACCCGCGCTACCGCTTCCGCCGAGCGACTGTCCATCGGTCAACACGCGAGCCCGGCCACCAGCCGCGGCCGCGGCTGCGGCTGCCGCTGCCGCCGCTCCTGCTGCGCTCTTGCACGGTAGCAGGTTCTGCACTTTCCGCTTGTGCCTGCAACAGAAAATCCGTCCTCCTTGTTAGTCGAATGTAAAAAGGTTAATAAAGAGAAAAATTTGAAAATCCAGGTTACACCATTTTCTTTTACACTTCCGTCCATCGCGTAATCTACCCTCCGGATTACCTCGAAGCTCATTATAATACCATCCGCATAAATTTGAAAAAAATTTTATTATTTCAAGAAAATTCGTACGGGTAAGAAAGGAACTTTTGACCTGCGCGTTTAAGGGGTAGAAAGCGGCGGTAATAAAACGGTTCCTGGTGCGTGATAAAGCACCCTTCAGCGGCGTAATAATTCTACGGGATCGGAAGTGGGAGAAAGACGAACAAATTTGCTGGTCCATGGTAAAAATGCAGAACGGAAGGTTGAGTTTCTCGTTAAAGGTACCTCTATTACAGACAGAAAACCGAGAACGAGTAGATTCTGGTCTCATCTACGTACACCAGGGAAAGTTCACGGCAGAAGGTGGAAGAAGCTCGATTTGCGGTACCCACGTCAATCTCGCCTTCCATCTTTCGAGGTGGAACTCGCGGAACTCGCGGAACACCGACGAGAAAGGCTCACCGACACGCTATTCCGTTGCTACCGCCGCTCGGCAAAGTAGTTTACCCTTCAAGTTTTAATTATCTAATTAACTCCGTCAGTTCGATAATATTTGCCTGTGTAATTAAACCGCGCCAGCTAAGGTTAACAACTTGTGGCGCACTTCTCAATAGTAGGTCGTCGAGGTGAATGGCTGAGGGAAAGGATATCTCTGTGCATTTACACGGGAATAGATCGGGGATGGTGAAGGATATAATAGGCAAATTAATTGTCGAACCGAGACGGTGCTTTCCGGTCTGATTTTTCATCCAACGATCGAATCGAGGTACAAGGCGAGGCATCCGTTATTCCTCTCAATTATCCGTAATACTGTTAACGGGCAAACTTTTTCTCCTTTCTGACCACTGTTACAATTTACACACTACCGCGCCATAAATATTAGTTTTTGTTAGAAAAGAAGATAGAATTAACTGAACTGTACAAAACAACATAATCCATTAAGACAATTAAATTACTCGCTACAATATCATCAGAATGATTAATTTTAATTATACTATACCAACATAGGTGAAATTACTCGAAGAGCTGGTCGAGTCCTAAAAGATTATCCCGAGTGTGGGCAAAGAGCCAGTTACGTCGTAAAACAGCGGTTTAAACGAGAAACTGGAAGTCTAGATCCGTGTTTCGAGGAACTCGCGATGACCCCCGGCATGCGTTTCCTCGTGAACCGTTCCCATTCCAAGTTTCACGCTCCACGGTCCGAGCCGAAAGAGCCAGTATATAGAGACGAGCGTAAACTAAGCATCGTCTGCTTCCTCTACCGGCAAGATTTCAATTTGCCTAATGCCGTCGACTGTCAGGCATAGAAATGCGACCGCGCTTAGCGTTTCTCTCGACGCGTACCGACCGCCAAACACGGTCCGTGAGTTTGCATGCACAGTTGCATGCCCACGGCGCCATTTTCGCCTGCAGCATGACGAGAGCAACGTACACCGGATGCACGTGAAAAGCGTGGCAGCCGACGTGCAACCTGCTTCTCACCCGATCCCCGTCCATTCGTTCTGATCGTCTTTCTCTTTCGTCGAAAAATTGAAATATTAATATCAATCGAGAGAGGGTATTTACTCCTCGAACGACATACGGCGGCAGGATCATGATTCCGTTTTGAAAAATACATCTATATGGAATACATTTTGCATTTGAATTTAAGGGATGCACGGTTCGGTTCAATTTCCTGGCCGGTGTCATCCTGTTCGGTTAAAGGATATACCTGTATATCGAGGAATAGTGGAGGAACGACAACATTACCGATGTCGAAGGAGGAGGAACGGAGAATCCTGCGAGTTATGAAAGGTAAAAGGGTGCGAGCGGTCGGGTGAGGGAAGGGGGTGGAAAGTCGTTTATCGAGTCGACAGGTTGGGTGTACCCAGGCGCATTGATATGCAAAATTTGTAGTTTCGAGAAGCTTACGAGAAACTCCGGCGGCAAGTAAACTTGAAAATCCGATGCGCTCCGGTACCAGGGGTTGGCTTTAACCGGTTCCCGCTTCCGGCACGAGGTTTCACGTACGCGCTGTGTCGGCTGCCCCGAACCGAATACCTTTAACGCGCTCCTAAATATTCCGACGACATTTTTGCGGCTTCCGAAACACGTGCGAAGGAATATTTTTTCTATCCCTTTCAAAATTCGCCCCTTAAAGCTTTCTTAGACAATTTTCTTTATTTCTATTTTATAAACGCACGCGGAAAACAAAATTGTCCCTATTTTTCGATTAAAGTGTGCAACTTTCAGTCGGAAGAAGAGAGTGTGAGGGTTGAAAGGTAGCCCGAAAGATCGGTTCGTTCATTCGCAAGGATTATACGGAAGTCTGCAGATGACTGAAAGCAAAAGCGAGTTGATACGCGTTTCCTCGTAGTCGCACGCAACGCGTAATACGACGAACAGGCGAGCCGTGAAAACGCTCTGGAAAGGCTGAAAGACGAGCTGCGAGCGTCGGGGCAAGATAGAAACAGAAAAGGCAGTTAATTAGTCCGAGTTAAAAGCTTCGCTTAAATGACCTATTCAACGCTTAGTGACAGCGAACTCGTTCCACCTCGACGCAGCTTTTCGAAGAAAGCTTGAGAAACGAGGCAAGGAGACGGGTCTGCAACAAGGCGTCGTACGTCTTCGTTACGCAGAATGCAACGGTGTATAGTCGAAAGAGGGGATTATATTGTAAGGGTAGGTAGAAGAGTTAAAGGGTAGGTTTCTTCGAGAAAATTAAGTTAAAGTATTAGTCTTGTTATTTACCATCCTTGTATCGCACAGATGGAAAACAGAAAAGATAGGAGATCAATTTTCGAGATAGACAAGAAAGCTATCTTTGATTAGAAATCTTGCTACACTGAAACATAGTAATTTACAGACGCATCGATGATAACTATAAACTGAAACGAATTTCACTTGGGGCTATCGTACATGTAAAAGAGGAAACGTAAATGTAGCCACGTACAGAGGGCCAGGATTAGAAGGGTGGTGGTGAAACCCTTGGACAAACGCGTGCACCAGTGTTCGAAGGGTCGACACTCCACAAAGCTCTTTATGGTCCGTTATACGACCGCAAGCTCGCGATACCGTGTTTAGCACGGCTATGCGATCACGAACACGACTAGCCTATTCCAGGTGCATTCACAGTCCCAGTGTTTCTCATGCAATGCGCGTTTTACGATTTCACCCGTCGCTCACCCCTCCGATTCGACGAACGTCAAAATTTACGCATTTCTTTGAAGTACCGTAATATCAGTGGCTCACGCGATGCGAGCACAGTTGACAATTACTTGCTAACAACACTGTCTGCCCAAGTGATTTATTTCCCTTGATTTGCGGACCATTAGGTCTTAAATAACGTGGGACGTGTACTTTTATGTCATCAAATCGTGTCAGACTTTTTATTTGAAAATCAAAACCATTTGATATGCAACAACGAAAACTATTCCACCGGTTTCTGCGTGCAGACACTTTATAGCCCTTCAAACTTTATGGGTCCTCTCGAGGGTCGGACCTTAGGCGAAGCATAAATCCCGTTGATTTATCTCGACGAGCATACAGGGAGCCGTGCAAAACCAAATTCAACCCCTTCTTCCCGGTGTGTCCAGCTCGTACAAGCAGTCTGGGATATTGTTTTGCCGCTATCACGGTACACGCTTATCAGGAAGGGTTAGCACCGCGGTGACATTATTTCCGTCCGGTCGAGCGACCTCCCCCGCGACGGTTATCGGAAAGGGAATCGATTCGGATCCTCCTCGTCATCGATTGTTTTTGACTATTCGGAATAGGGTCTCTGTTCATCTTTAGGTACGAATATTTAACGATGTACAGAAAAATTTTGTGCAAGCCAAAATAGATCTAAGCAGGGAGGGGGTGGAAAGTAATGTTAGATGGGGGTTGTATACGCGCACGTGGCGCGACGTACGACGTCGCCTGATTGAAACACCGTGGATATTTAAATTGCGAAAGTTTACGAATAAATTTGTGTGCTAAGGCACTTCTGGTCGCGCGTTGCTCTTCCAGCCGAGTTTACCCTCGTTTTCTTTTTCCAAGATTTACCTAATGAGCTGGCGGCCGCCCGAACAAATACAGCCGGCGCGCTTTCCGCGTTTCCCCTGACAGAAAAGCCACGTTGAAAAACGCGGATTGTTCTTTCATCGCTTTGCCATCGTAAACTTCTACCCGGTTTCGTTTTCCCTCGACCTTAAACCAGGAGAACGTCCTACGCGCCGCGCTTGTTTATTAATTTCTCCCCAACGCGACCAGGAAGAATCGATACCTCGGAGACGCGGTGTTAATCTCTCGAAAGAATCAAACAGGATATTATTAATTACGAGTTCAAATTTATATCGTTGTTTTTTCAAAAAAACCTTTCGTCAGGATCGATTTATCGAGGAATTGAATGGCGGAAGGGCAGCTAATCTCTGATCGACGCGAACAAGAATCGTCTGCGTCTAATCGGATAGCGGCGGGCCGCAGGTACGTAGCAAGGAGGGCTATTGAAGACGTTGAGAAGTTGGCAGACGAGGAGACGGCTAGAGTTGTAATAGGAAGATAGCGAGAGGGCGAGAGAAGGGTGGAGGTTAGTAAGTGAAACGGAGCTTGATTAACCAGCCGTCTGACCGAGCGCCTTTAGCTCCGAGCACCGGTCGAAACGGAATGGAAGCTGGCGTCGTAATGACCTCAAAGGTGCTTTCGGATCCGCATAGAAGGTGTGCTGTCGCATCAGACATCTCTCGGAATTGTACATTGTCCCTCGAGTGGCACCCACTTGGCACAACGGACCACATTAACCGACGATGCCTGTGTAGATCAAGTGGAGGATCCTTTGACGAACGGCATTAACGTCGTTTCGAGTGCCACTGGATCCTTTGGACAGACACCCTTCACTGATAACATTCCGTTTACCGTTTTCCACCCTCGAATCTTTTCCGCGTGTTTTGGACACAACTTAAAAATAAAATTTTCAGGAATATTCCGAGTTCACGTGGACGTTGACGCGAATTAAATAAAAGTCTGGAAACAGCCAAGCCGTATTGTGCCGCGTCGAGGGAGGTAAGAAGGCGAGGAAAGGGATAACGGAGGAACACGGAGCAGGAGGTCACTGTTTGTCGTGGCTAAAAGCATCGGCAATATTATGTGGATGTAGTATCGGATGTCGTTGCGTCTAGCATGTACGTCCCCCCGGGTGTCCGGTTACCGTTTACGTCCCGAAGGAGCATCATCCTCCGATTTCGAAGGATAACGCGGATCTCGTAGCTTCGAACGGAGATTGCGGTCGGATGAGTAGACCGTTTCCTTTTTGCCTTTCCTTTCCGCTCACTGCATCCTTTCTTCCTCTTCTTCTGGTCGCTATAGCGATCAATAAGACGCGTTTTATAGCAGACAAGCTCGACGCGAATGGAAGGATCGCAGTGGAATTGTTGCAATTTCATGGACGATCCTCTTATTGGGAACAGAATTTATCTCGCGAAATTTCGAATGGTTATTTTATTCGGATTTTAACGCGTTGTCCCGGTGCAGGTGAATTCGTTTCGCGTAGTCAAAAGATTGAATTATTATAATATTAATAGACGGGACACATCGCTGCTCTCGGCTTCGGATTTAAAGCGAAAAATGTCCATCGATTCGATTGAAATTAATAAAAATCCAGTTATTGCATATCGACGAGAGTGATCGGCGATTTTTATCGGCTCCTCGATGGATCTTCACGAGAGCGATTCAATCTCGCTGTCTGCACGGATCTAGGTCAAGGGTCGACCGGTTTGCTGGAAGGGAATTCGCATTTCAGGAGCATCACGTTGACGTTCTGGCAGACTTTAATCGCATCTGCACCGTACGTTCAGCGACCTGTCACTCGTCAACGAGCTCGAGCCTCGAATTCGATTTACTCGCCTCTATCTCCGTCTCTCTTCCTATTTCGCCGGTCACTACACCCTTTCGATTCGCCGTCTCGCTCTTTCCTTTTCACCATTCCCGTTGCCGCTGAATATTCAGAAGGCGTTCGTTCGATAGATGGCTTAGCCTGGTGATAAGAGGGGAAAAATCGAGGAGGGAGAAAGAAGTTGGAAAGGAGAGAAACGGGCGGACGAGCAGGTATTATGCTTGGGAAGGCGAGGAAATTAGCTCTCGCCAGTTTTAATATCCGTTTTATTTTATTTCGCCGAGGGATGCGACTCTGGACCCATTATACAGGCTGATTCACATAATTTACGCGGGTTGTAAACTGTAACTTAATTAAACATAAACCAGAAGAAATATATTCAAACAAAATGAACCTCTTTGCACCATCCAACATTTCCATTTTCCATTTTCAAGCAGCATCACAGTTGCGATTGGACATGAATTACCCTGTATAAATCCCTTCTTTACGTATCGTCGCGAAAGATCGTCATCGCAGAAAGGATAAGTGGAAAGAGAAAGCGAGAGGATCGATCGACCAATTTCCTACCCAAGGATTATTATTTTCCATGGCGGAGAAATTTAATTTTCATGTTTTCCAAACTGTTCCTCCCGGTCTCTCCTTTCACCTCTTCGACGGTGTTATAATTCAAGCTACTAGTAGCTTTATCGCGGCAGTGGCTTAATTAGAATTTTTAATCGTTCACCACCGTTTCTCATCGAGCATAGAAAGCCGCGTTCTCTTCGATTTTCGACCGTTCGATCGAGTCTATGGAAATTCTCGAAGCGTTCGCCGGTTCCCAACCACCCTCGACCGTAAATTCGTTTCAATTAATTTAACTAACAAACGTCGAGCGTCGGTTCCCTCCCTCTCGGTGTCGTTTCAGTCGCTAGTATTTCTGGGGATCACTAAATAGAACGTAAACAGAGAATTGCTTTCGAAAGTTTTCGAAAGTTTCTTCAGTTTAGAACTAGAGACGAAAGGCGATATTCCGCACGCGTTATCGGCAAAGGGGCAGGATTTTCCGAGAAGAGAAGTTGGTTTTCATTCGCGTGCAACGATCGCGTTACGCGCCTCTATACTTCCCTTTTTTTCCACCAGACGAAGAGCAAACGACACGAGCGTCGCGACGCTGAAAGACGAACGAGGCGCATTAACGAGAAACCAACGGAGTCTTCACGAGAATGTTGAACCGAGTCTGAATTCGATTTTCCCTGCTATTTCGCCTCGTTGCCACGAGTAGTTAGCATAATTCTGTTTATGAAACTCTCTGCCGCTCTTCTACTATCTTCTCCTTCTATCTACAACAATTTTTTCTCTTTCTATTCACGAAATTTTCATCGTCGACGCGCTATTCGTCGTGCACAAAAGACGAATACCCACGGTTACCTCGACCCGACTGTTTCCATGCTGCAATCACCGTCAATGAGGTGTAACTACCGGTGTAATCGAATTCCATTCGAAGCCAAAGCCCGGTATTAATTCGATCAGCAACTTTCCAAAGAACTACCACCGTCGAATTTCCATTTGTCGCGCGGTTGCGGTCGCAGTAAACACGTCCGCTACAAACGCCAATTTCAGGAGAGGGCACCCTAGTTTGACAACTATCGTTGATTAACGCACTAATATTACCAATTCGAGACGAACGGTTTTGATTAACAATAGCAGTTTAACGAGGAACGTTTGTCGATAGTTTTCGAAAGTTCACCATTTTCTACTAACCCTTCTCGTTAGATTTATAAAATTCATTACAGATCATAACAATATTCGAACAATGGTATTTAGTTAAATGCAAAAACACAGCTTAATTATGATATAATTAATACGGAATTGGTCTCATTTTCGTTGTAATTACAACTCGGATATGATTCCCTATGAAACAAATTGACCTCGCCGATATCGATTTCAATGGATCGCCGACATGTGTTAGTTCATTTGGATTATATTTGCATATTTTATGTAACCGTATATTGCCTGTAAAATACACAAGCTTTTGTATGAATTATTATTATTATTATTATTATATCATGTAAATTGCATACACTTATCTCTTTAATTACAATAATATTCACACCGGAAATGAATAAACCTCCAACAGCAATTACAGTATCAAGTTCGCTAAACTCGTAAACCTAAATGTACATTTCATGCAAGATTCGATATGGCCATCAGAAGGGCCGAGCATCAAGACGAGGCACGCAGCCACAATTCCCAAGGAAGCAACCCTCGGAGTCCCATAACCATCCGCAAGTAGCACAGTCCGTCGATAACCGAAGGAATTCGATGCTCCCGGAAGACGAAGCCGTCGCGATGCACCGGCGGCACACGAATCCTCCTCGGCCATGCGCCAGTAGAGTAGATCAGTGAAATTGCCAACGTTACGCCAATAATTCGTGAAATGCAATTGCCATACGAAGGGCCGACCAAACCGATATGCAGGTAGCAGAGGTAGACGGTATACGGGAACGGACTCTGCGGTCCAGGAAGGTCCATTCCCTTGAGTATGGTTCGCATACTCGACATAACATAACCGACGTAACGTCCTATTAAGTTCCATTTATACATCACCGTACCGTCGTCCTATCGTCAACGTAGCTATTCAATTTTTATTGTTTAACTTCACATTCGTAGAAATTTTCAAGACACACTCGCGACCCAAAAATCCAAGGTTTCAGAAATTTTCGTGTCAAGGGAGTGTCGCGAAGGAATCGCCTTCTTCCGCGACACTAGTCGCTTTTTCTCCCAACGTTTGTTTCGCGCGGCCGTTGACGATTTTCTTTCCCCAATTACGAGCGGTGAAAGCCACGGGGAACAAAAACTCGCCGGGTGAACGACCGTGCATCGCGCGAAAGCCTCGAGTACGCGAATGAAAACGTAACGAGCTTGGCTACACACATTCAACGGTGAATGGGGTGTATCTAACCGGACCGCGACAAAATCGCAGGTGCACGGAATAAACAAGAGAAAAAGAGAGAGAACGAGGCGCACGGTTTGTGCAATTTTGACTGGATGTTCGCGCACGGGGAGAGCCGCGATTACGCGCGTGCAATCTACGCGCCCTTTGCAAAAAGCAGACGGACCCGGTGCGTGCCAACAGTGGTTAACGTCCCTGCCTTCTCTACTATTCAGAGAAGATGCATGCTAGCAGACAATGACGATGACGTAATTACAGTCAGTTAGTGTAATATTCCCGACTGCGAAATTGCAGCGAAATTGGGACTAGAACGATGCTGGCTCGGAGATTGTGGCTTACGTGCATGACACGGGAAACGAATTAATTTTACGATTTCAATCCAAACATCCTTCGAATGATCTAATAAAATGAGACACCAAGTTTAATATGGAATCTCGAAGTAGCGACGAGGATCTTAAAGTATGCAAGAAACGACGCGGGGAAAGGTGAACGTCATCGGAGGTACGATTATACCAGGAGTAACTGGCGTTTCAAAGACTGACAACCAGCACGAAGATCGCAACTTTCCGCGACACCAAGAGTTAAATCGACGTCACCCACACGTACGCGGACAAGTAGTAGAGAAAATCTGTTGGTTGTCTCCGACGTCTGGGACGTAGCCGAGCACCCATCCTCGACACCCGACATTCACTCTTGTCGCGTTGAATGCTGTCTCTCCTGACGGCCTGTCATCACCAATTATAACCCATTCAGTACTGCCACGGGTTAAATTACCCATAGACTAGCGTCTCACCCTCCATCGTATCCGTCGCTACGTATGTACAGAGAAACAACGAGCATGATTCACTGTTCCCGGCTCTCCCTGAGCGCGCAACCTCCACTAGGACCCCACCGAAATTACCGGCTGATGGACGTTGCGAGAGGTGCAACTGAATGCACCTATGCACCGGAGGTGCATTTCGAGCCGCGACAACCGTCCTCCGCTTGTCTAATGGCCGCCGAGGATGGTCACAATGGACCCTTGATTACGGCCGACTACGGGTACGCGTTCCAAAACAAACGTATGTAAGTGGAAAAAAAGGGTGAGTATACGTTCGGACCCTGGATACTGATTTAAAGCGTAATCGAAAACGGACGAGAACTAATTTTCCTGGTAAATATAAGAAAAAAAGGTGAACGGGTCCGAGGATGAAGAGGATTTTTGTCTTCTCTTAATTACCATCCGTCCTTCGGTCCAAGGCTCAACCGTGTTTTCCGGTCACTTCCAGAACGACGGCCCTCGTCCAGAAGGATCCTTACGGAACGACCCTGGCATGAATAAATCGTCCCCTTCTTGCCTGCTACCCCTTTTTCATCCGGTCGATTTTAATTTCGCGCCTTTAGTCTCGGGTGTCTTTTCAATGAACCCACTGATCGATCTCGGAATAAACGATCACTGGAGTTTTGATAGAAAATACTGGTGGAACCAATTCAATGACATATTAATTAATATCGAAACCTGTTCATTCTCGAGCATCCCTGTTACGGTAGCAAATATTTTTTTTTCATCGACCGAAGAAAGTAATTTAAAGTTATTGAGAATAGAATAGAATTTTTCTACTCTGCGATTTTCTCTTGCCTGACGTAGGCTCCAGGCCGGGCCATAAAGTCATGGCTTGAACTTGTAACAGGATTTCACTATAAGTACTTTTCTCTGCAAATCGATCGAGTTCAATCTCCATTCGATAATTAAAGATACTCAATAAAAGTGGTTTGAAAAATAGTACAAAAGCGTGATAACACAGCAGGATTTCCACCGGGAGCGGTAGAAAGATTTAATTCCTGGCTGGTCGAGACCTTTTAACAGCTGCTACCGCCGCGACCTTCTCGTTTCTTACACCGGCTGCGTTCCCTGGTAATATCCGTAAGTGCATCCCGCGATTTTCTTGCGCGTGCACTTCTTACCAATGTCTCCGGCGTAGAAAGGAAAAAGAGAGGGAAACGTGGTACGTTGCCGAGGTAGCCGTGACGCAGCGTTAACAAGCAATGACTGCAACGACGCCATCGTCGACCGAGACCGACCAAGACGAGACGTATAACGGTGGAGATGCAAACGGCAAGTAGACCGAGCTAGGCCAGACGACGGCCACTCTACATAATTGCTAGCTATTGTATGGTGTATGCGCACCCCCATCCCTCCTGCTACCACTCGTTTCAAACCTCCAGGGCGCTACTGCTCTCTCTCGAGCCAACGTATATTTTTTTCACCACAGCTTACGACACCCTCCGTGAACTCTGGTAACCGGAATTGTTCAACGGATGTCGAGGAACGAATGTTTCGTGACCCAGACAGCAACGTGGTAGAAGGGTTAATTCGAAGGTGAAAGGAAGGTGGTGCATTTTGTCCCGGGTCTCCTATTTATTTCGATCCCGGGTTCTGTTTCAAAATTAAACTTCTTTTGTTCCGCGAAAGGAGAGATCGTTATGAGAATTGGCAAGAAAATTTCATAGAACTGGTGGTAGACGTCGTTTCGTCGATCCGGTAATCGGATTTCCGTCGAATAAACGGCCGCCATCGGAAACGGGAATGGAAAGGGATTCGGTAACCGCTTGTTTGTCATACGAAATAACCGGGGCTTGTTTGTCAGGCATCGTGTACAAGACGAAACTGTGACGATGCCGGAGGTGGTTGCTGGGTTGGGCACAGGCGTCACGGATGGAAGACGTAGAAGGAGGATGGTTAAAGTTGGTCGAGAAACGAGGTGGATAGACGGAGGATGAGAGAAAAGCGAAGTGCTCATGCAATGCAGATCGTTAAAGCATCCCCCCGTCGAGCTGGTGACCCGAATGTGGCTTACGGAGACAAAGTGCGGACCAGAAAGGTGGAGGGAAATAGAGGTAAAAGGAAAAGGAAACGGATCGGAATAGTAGAGAGTAGCCTGTCCGTTTCATTCTACTTTTTCTTCCTCGCGAATCTCTCTTTCCGGTTTACATCGTTTCGAATCTGTGCCAGTGCAGACGGAACGCAAGTAAAACTATGTTTCTCACCTTTTCTCTTCGCAACAACTGGTAGTTAACAGTCGTAGAATTTCTCTTCCGGTCGGAGCTTCCGAATTTCAAGACCAGTCTGCTTACTCAGAAGGCAGATTTAGACCGCGAAAGGTTAATGCCACCGATATCGCCGGGTCGGATGCGTTTTTCCGCGCACAGTCGCGCTTTTCCGCCTCCATTCAGCCTCCATTCAAACGAATCGACGCGTTTCAAACACCTCCGTCTAGACGTAGCCTCAACTACGAAATAGTTACCGCAGAAAGGTGCGGAAAAGCTGCCAATAGCTTCTCTCCGGGAAACGGTGAAAAATATAGGTTAGATTAGGCGGAAGAGGCATCGCTAGGAAACTCGAAGGGTGCCGGTTAAATAAAAGCTATGCGGAATCTCCATTCTGCCTTCATCCCCATTTTCACCTATTTCTACTCGGTTACTGCAACACAGAGATATTTTCCGTTTGGCGTAGAGGAATTTTCTTTTAGATTTTAGAGCTCGCGCCGCAGTTTCTCTTCTCGTTTGGGGATAAGGAAGACAAACGGGAGGAAAAGAGACTATTTATGGCTAGTTTCCTGCTATCGCTATCCTAGAGCGAACGTTTTTAAACTTTTAGACACGAGTATTCAATATTTACAAGTAAATAAAGAGTCCAGAAATCGAACGATGATCGTGAAATCGTTTCTAAATGTCTTCTGATCTCATCGCGATAATAACATCCACGATTGGAACGATTCCCAGGGCAATAATTCAAGTCCAGATATCGTGACTCGTTACATCCACTTACAATTTGTCGCGCGGAACGATTACCCGCCGCGTCGAGTCGCGTCGCGGTGCGCCGATTCCGTGGCTGGCGAAGCGGAGAGAAGGAAGATCCGTTCTCGGGACGGTAACGGCTGGTCCCGTTCGCGTGGCCGTTTAAAACAACGACGTGGAATTATCGCGAATTGGCCTGGAACGGCTGCGACGACGTCGGTGCATCGAGCCGAGCAGGAAATAGCGATCGAGCCGGGAGGGAAAGAGCGTGTATCACGGCGATGGAACGAGTACGAGAGAACGCCGAGATGGGAGAACACGGCGTCTGATTAGCATACAAACTACGCGTGCCCGTGTTGGTTCTCCGCGTTTGCTCGGCACACGAACCACACTCGCGACTAACCGCGTATGTGTACGCGTGCATTCTCCACCAGCTCGTACAAGCTCGTACGTGGTGTCCAAGATCGTGATTAAAAGCTACGCGAGATTTCGATCGAGCTAAACGCACGCTGACCCACTGTTCGTCCAGGATCGCGACAATTTTTCATCCCCGTCCGTTGTCCAGCGCCGAGAACGAATCATAAAGAAAATTATGTTTTCTTGAATCGATATATTTCCCGAACAACAGTTGCCTCGATCGTCGAGCGAAGCTTTCGAGAGCCGTGAAACAGCCACGATTTTATTACACGTCAGAGTATGAGCTTATTGTCGCTCGTTGGGGAATCGAATAACGAGGAAAACGACAGAACACGACGTTTAACTGCCACGGAACGAACGGCCCGAGGCGAGAGTAGAGAAAGAACCGTGGAACGAAGAAACAGGCAGAAGAGAGATGCCACCCACAAAGTCCGACAACTCGGAGCAGAGTGTTGCGGAGCGGTAACACTTGAGATACCACGCTTATGGGCCACGATAATGGCCGGCTATTACGATAAACCGAAAAAACGGGCTACAACAGAGACTCGGTTGTGCAAACAGACGGTCCTTTCGAGCAGCATGGAAACAAATTATCCATGTGGACAACTCGGTTTGATCCGACGAGTGAAGGCGAGTTTACTAAAAAAGGACCTGTGCATACAAGCGAGTGAAACTAGTTCGTTTCTTTCCCTTTCCGACGATGTTTCGCGGCAAGAAAGTACCGAACATTTCACAGCTCGCGAATACAAGAAGCAGCGACGCCCGAGATATTACCAGGAACGAACGATGATGACCACCTATTACGATAACCGGAGGAAAAGAGGGTCAAAACAGGGCTGGCATTGTCGCGACGAGTGGACCTTCGAGAGCTTTGTCCGGATAAAAATACGACCAGCCTGGTGGATCCTGAATGCAGCCCTCTGTGCGATCCAAAATCGTCTTGGCCCGCTGCCGATCCCTCGGACAAAGTTCATCGATCGTTCCTCGTTCACTATTTTTTTTTTCGCCAGCTATGCACACGAAATTAGTTGTCTCTCGCTAACCTTCGAACGCTCTTTCTATCCCGTCGTATTTCATTTTTTTTTTCTTTTTTTAATGCGACTCGGGTGTTGGAATAAAACGAACGGCGGTACCGCGTAAATCTTCGGCTCGCTTTACCGCTGCGAATGCATATTTCTTCCCCGTACGAGGCACGATCTAGCCGCCTGCTTACGCGGGCACAAAAGAGAGAGAGCCCGGTGCAACCACCGTGTCCGGGAGATTATCAGTACGCCACTGTTCCGTCGTTGGCGGCGCGTAACACAGACTCGACGCACGCCCACTTACTCAATGGCCTATTTTAGGATGGTTTAGGAGCTACTGAACGAGCCTCTTCCTTCTTTACATCATTGTCCCTTCCGCAGAAGCCATTACTGTTATTCTACGATAGCCTTATTCACGGATTTTTGTTCGTTGAAAAATATATAACCGTGATTTTAATTTACTGAAATGCGAATGACCCTTACTTTTCTATCTGACCCCCTTTACACCCGTTCTTTTCCTTTCTTATCCTCTGCACCGTGGGAGAGCCTCCTCCTGGATGGCCACTCGAACCCTTGAAATACGGTTACAACCCGCGCGACCTCGAACCTCCAACACCTTACGATGTCCGGTCCGAATGAAACCTAGACTTTATTGCCGCGCGGACACCAGTGTCGCGACAACCCTGAAGAACAATTTTAAACGGGAACGTCTGCCTACCCTTCTCGTACTTTCTCGGATGCGGATTGATTCTATCGCGACCGTGCGATGATTTATACGAGAATTAGGATTGTACTTACTTCCAGAAGACGACGGACACGATTGCTGCCATCAGTAACAATACCACCGCACAGGTGATGATCAGGGCGGTGCTCTGCAACGATGGATTCGTGTGGTACGACGCATCGATCATCTGGAAACAAAAGAAATATATTTTAATAACTGCAAGAATTTTTGCCTGTCAACGCGTCCCATCGTTCGTAACATTATGAAATTTTTCAAATATTCACATTCCCCGATTCTTTTCTTCGCCAGCCATTCGGCGTACATCGATAAACCGGGTACGGAAGAGGAATAGAAGCGCCGTTCTCCACGGAATATTGTGCTACGTGTCGTTTGGCCCGCGTCCAAGGGAAGCAGCATTTATCAAAGGTTTCTCCTTCGCGACTATCCTCGCCCCGATACGATCGCAGTTTCCCTCCGTACGTTCGCGTATAAGTCGTTCTTTGTCGAGCATCATCCCTCGCTTTTCCCGACGCACTTACCATCGAGCGGACTCTTCTCGCGGTGGCTCATCGCTCATCATTACAGGGATATTAATGGCGTCGGCTAATGGATTCAGCCGAGAGCTTAGCAGTCAGAATTCCCTTCTTCCTCGCCCGGTTATTCCGCGCGCGGTAGAATTTCCGAAATAAAGCCGACCGCGATGATGATGCATCGTTCTTCGCCGCGATTTTCCTCCGAAGATTTCTCGATCTTGCTAGCGAATTCGCGCGGCTAGGGAAGAAGAGGAAGAACGAGAAGAGGTTCGTGGAACATTCCCTTCTATCGCGGTTGAACCAGCACCGAGTCCCTTTTATCGGAAACCGACGCGACCCCGCAGGGAGACGACGTCCTGTTCGGTGAAAACCGCGAGACTGTGGCCAACCGTCGGACAGAACGAAGGACCCGAGGTCTCCGTTCCTAGAAAACGAGAAATTTACGGAGCACGGATGAAAAGAGCGATCCTTCGGTTCCCACGGTGATTTTCAAATTTATTCGAAAACGCTATTAACATTTGTTAATTAGAAAATATAATCACGCAGCTGCATCATTAACGCGTATATAAGGGCTCTGTATCGTGATTAATTTTTGTAAGAAATTGAGAACGAGATGAGATCACTGAGGTGGAGTTCACCCTCGACACTGCCGTTGCCAACCCTCGATGTTACGATTCCGCGAGGGAATTTACGTTGGTTATTGCGCACGTAGGAGGCCACACGCGTTCGATTATCCTCTAGGATTCCATTAATTGGATCCGGAGTCAGGTTACAGGTTTCTGTGTCCGACGGTGCGCGATGTTGAATCAGAACGGTCGTAAGTAGCCCGTGCAACGGCCGGAAACGTATGGTTTCTCCGTTTGAGAATACAGTGGCAGTACTCGACCGAAATCATGCTTCATAGACGTAACAACTATGGATGGGTCTGCTTTGTTCGCGATTCTTAGGAAGCTCTTTTAATTATCTGCCGGGTTTTGATTCAGCTAATTGGAGGACAGTGGCTTGGACGTTCGTTTCTATGCATCCTATCTGTTCTTTGCGTGTCTCAGGAAACGACGAAGGGTGAATTTTGTTATTAATTCAGCTGTTAATTTTTACAGGTTGATTTTTCATTACGCGAAGTTTTGTTACGGGGAAAAACGGGATTTTGAAAATTTCGCTGAAGCACGCACTTTACTAACTACACATAGATCATCGATGATACGCGAGGACGCGAAATCGCGATCCTCGGACGCGCGTCCGTCAATGCAAATTACGCACTCGATCACGGCCCGGTCTCTCGATCCGATTTCCGGCAACTTTGAAGCGCTCTCGCGCCACCACCGACGGATAACGCGTTACGCGTCGGTGGTACACCTGAAATCGGGAAGCTGTACATCAATTAAACGGATGCTGCTCTGTATAGTCGTACGATCGATCGATCGATCCGAGGATTCCTCCTGCCGCGGTCGCGTGTATAGCAAACAGGTCAACGATATCGTCGCGATATTGTTTATGGATCGATGGCCAGCTTTCTGTTCGTTGACCGCTATCGTGCTCCAACTGTCCGGACCGATATTCGCGTTATTCGTTTCACAAAACTCCTCGTAAAAAACGAAACGTTTTCGACCAACGGAAGGCTGAAAAATCGTTCAGAAACACCGCGACGAGATTGGACCGTGGAACAACACGATCCGAGCTAGACGCGATATTACGAGAAACGTTATACATATATCGTTTAATCGATGCCTGTGTCCCGGTATGGTTTTACATAGGTAAAAACATTTGTACGCTCGTTAATCCGCCATCAACGTCGATGAATACAGCGTTTGTTTGTCCCATCTTTCCCGAGAGCCATTGAAAGATCGGTAACTCGGTTCATTGTGTCTCAGAGCCAAGTACATTGCGTGTAATCCACAGATACGTATGTATTTTCATTGAAGCAACGTATCACATGCAGTTTCTAATTGCCCGCTTAACCCTCGTTCTCCGTACGAGTATTTCAAACGTTTGCAGACAGACAGCAACGCAATTAAGCGTAGACCTTTTCATTTGCACCGGTGAAAATTACCTCGGCAATTCTTGGCAGTAGGCGATACGAGTACGAGGCGCTTTATGACTACACCCGGTTTACGATCTTGTCCTCGCTCTCGGAGAAGTAAAAAAAACCCCTTCCTCGTTATTACCCGGTACGGTTAATTTGCATAGCGACACACGCGGATAGCTCTTCATATTTCTCGATCGATATTTCGTTTTTCCCACGATGGCAAACTCGTTCGGTCGTTCCACGAGACACGAGAAGCTGCCTAATGGTTTCATCGAACCTGACATGGATCTCGCGATGGACATTTGCTAAAATTCGACGACGATCAGCGTGGAATTAAAGCGAGCACATACGGTTTCGAAGCTGGTGTATCGCAGGTAGAAGAGGAATAATATCAGATCGTTCGGCGACGCAAAGGCGCCTTGCTAGCTTTCGTTTCCATCGAGTTTCGGGCCGTAACACACGGCCGCGGAGCAGACACAAACGGTTTCGTGCCATCTTGATTCCGTGGCATCGTCTCTCGATTAATTAGCGTGCCGTGGTTAATGAAGCCCGGACTCCGAGCGACGGAGCAAAGGGCCGAGAGGAGTTCGAGGGTTCGCGGGGGCCACAAAGGGCGGGGAGAAAGAGAAGTATCTCGACCCGGTGCGGTGAACGGAATCGATATCGCGTAATGCGATCTCTCTGGACGAGTACATTGGATATTATGTTCACCGAATTGTTTGCGAGAGGATAGGTGATACGAAAATTACCGACTTCCATGTCGCATGTAAATACAACTGTTCATGAATCGCGTGTATATTTTAATGTCCCATCGCGTGACGTATTCTCTCGCCGCGCCGCTTAAAACGGTCGCTACTTTTCCAAAAAGCTTCTGCTCATTTATCATGCGAGTGATTCAGCAACGGAACACCGGGGCCAGTCGAAAATTCACTTGATTCCCCCTCCGTGGTTATTAATGGATCCGCGTCGACCCTATAATTTCGCGTTCGACAACGAAACCACCCCCGCGATTTCAGCTTCGCGACTAAATATTGCTATGTACTCCGTACAGGTCGGAGTCACACGCGAATCTATGAATTTCTGTCTGCTAAGGGCGAAAAATCGATGATTTACCAGCGTCCTGAAACTGATCGATAGTTCCTAATGGAATTTCAAGAGATTCTTAGCATCCCTTATTCTTTTGATGGTGAAAAACTGTTGAGAAACGTCTCGCAGCCGATGCTCCCTGTAAATTAGTTGCCGCAGCGCGGAGGGTGAAACGAGAAGGAAACGCAGTCGGAACAATAGATGAAAGGGAACGATCGATGTCGAACGGTGATTGGAAAGCAATAAAAAGAAGAAGAAGAAGAAGAAGAAGAAGAAGAAGAAGAGGTGGAATGGAAAAATAACGAAGAAATATTTGCTCGATAAACAGTCGGAGCCGGTTGATTCGAAACAACAGATCGGCTCTCTGTGCAGGACAACGAGGGAACAAAGACGATC
Source organism: Osmia bicornis bicornis (assembly GCF_907164935.1). NCBI lineage: Eukaryota > Metazoa > Arthropoda > Insecta > Hymenoptera > Megachilidae > Osmia > Osmia bicornis. Next base: position 5,893,299 of record NC_060230.1, read on the forward strand.
AGAAAGGATTCTCCAGTCTTCCGGTAAGTGTCTCGAATTTCTGAAAAGTAAATCTCGACGGTGTGAAACCCTTTAAAAAGCTACGATTCCGTGTCGACGAGCTGATCAAAGGGAAAAATAGAGAAAGAAAGGAATCGTGTGGGATTCGGGGAACGAGGGTGCGTTGGACAGAATCGTTGCTCTAACGAGACGATTTTCAATAGGGACAATTTCAGCCAGGTACAAACTGCGTTCTCGCAGGGTAAACGTGCCGATCGTGATCCAACGAGTACAAGGTACATACACGGGGATCGGAGAGCAACGAGACCAGGTCGACGATCGGTGCTGGCTTTCGTTCCGGTTTCCCATTGATTCGTTACGACTCGAACACGTAAACTCTTGGCAGCATGTGTGATGGCGTAACGCATGCAAATTTCTGAACAAATGCGTAATTAGCGTGTCCCAGCCGAGCGGAGACGTGTCCCGTTGCGGGCTGCCGACAGGGACGAGAGAAGAGGAAGCAACCGCGACGGTGTATACGCAGAGCTCGCAGAGTTGTTAAATCAACGAGACGATTTTCGATCGACTGTTACTCTCGTCTCTCGCTATTGTTACGAACGTGCCGGTCATGCTAATGTGTCCCTGGCAAATCGAATGTTTTACGGGCTCGTGAATGTTCATACGAGCTGGAAAAGGGGACCCAACCCTCGTCCCAAGTGTATTTACCAGGGGGTCTCCAAAGGTTTTACGAATTGTATAAAAAAATAAAATACTATACCAAGTATTTTTGATAAGACAGGATATTTATAGTCCATCCAACGAGACGAGAGAGTAAATGTGTACTTAGAAATTCACGTCCTCGAAGCAGGAGCGACTCACAGTATACGGACCACGACCGAAGCGATTGAAGAACTAATCTAATCTGTAGATCTAATTTTTGAAAAATTTAAGGACAAGCGATTGTACTTTGAGGGGTTGCAAATTTGTCAAAGGTCGGGGAAAGATTAATAGATAATTCTATGAATTGCAAAAAATAAGATTATTTGCTTCCAATAAAATCGAATTTTCCTTCATGCTTCGGAAACTTGAAGGGTAGCTCTGAACTAGAGGGAAGACGAAGGTCGAGAAGCAAAAGTGGAGTAGCTTCTCCAGTCGGTCGAATGATTGGAAGAAACCCTTTTTATCGTAGGACAGAAGGAAAGGTCGATTCTCGGGGTGCTCCTGTTTATTTGCCAGAGCAACCTCGTCGCAACCCTCTCGGCCTTTTCCTTTTTTTTTTATCCCATCTCTGCGGATTCGCTCGGAGAAAAAGCCGAGACAACAACGGAGTCGCGTAAAATCCGTGCACGTTGTTTCTTTCCTCCCCTTTCTTTTTTCTCTCTGCTTTCTTCCTTAGCGTCCCAATAAAACAAGACGCGCGCCCGTTTTATTGGCGCTGTTTCCTCGGCCGCCAACGGGAAGTAGTTCATAAATATTTGATGCGCCTAATGGAATCTCATACAGCGTGCGCAAGCTCGCCGCTCTTTACGCTTCGATCGCGTCCGAACGGTGAACGGGTGCCAAGCGGATCGTTGTTTTCGCTTGTCGCCGGGACACGCCGCGCCATGCCGCCCTCGATTAATTCCTCCTCTCCGACGCTCGATTTGTGGCAAATGCGTCGGTCTATTTGCGCGCCGATCGTTTCGATGCCCGACGATAAAAGCGTATTTATTGCTACGAGCCATGCAAAAATCCTCCCTATCGATGCCCGTTGAAAAATGAAATATTTTTGATGAATATCTTTTTCACCCTGCCAGTTAACTGTTACACGGTTACCCGATGGACAACAGCATTGTGGCCGAGCAGACGCGTGGAAACGGGATCGCGATTCAATCTCGTCACAATATCGTTATTCTAATTATTATAACGCGTGGATTTCATTTATTTTTGGCTTTATCTACTTGGCCATCATCCACGTTCCTAATTCCTTTTATTATTACCTCTAATTGTAAGATTTCGTGAAAATGGATGACGATCGTACTTTTTTCACGTCGCTCGGCATTTTTGTCGGCGAGGGGTTGAAACTCGCTCGAGGGCGACAGGCTTACTGCGAGAGGGGCAAATGACAGAGATTATAGACCGGAGGATCGTTTAATGACGCGGTTATCAACATTCCGTACGCGCTTTAATATCGACGCGTCGATAAGTCTCGTAAATCATTCGGTCGCTAATGGAATTCGACCGTCAAAGGGTACGTTTTTACGATCGAGACAGGTTTCAGCGTCGCGACGTCGCCGCCCGACTGCATACTTTGTTGCGTTCGGGGACAACGTCTGAAATTGCCTGGCGATTTTCAACCGTTCGGAAACGAACACCACCGTCCTTTTGATAGCTTCTTTTATGGCTTGTTCGTTGGTTACGCGAATTACCGCACGTCATTTTCCTCGCTAACTTTACACATTTTACATAGATACCGTTGAAAAGGATCATCTTCATTTTCGGTCTTGAAACTATCAGACTCGATGGCTACAAACTTGTCTACACAATTTTGTCTACAGACATCAACAAGTCGTTTTCATTTTTCTAACCCTTGCATTCCACCCCGATTAACAATGGAATACCGGTATCGTCCTCGGCATTATGCCGTCAGGATCGCTGAGACATTAGATAGCACATTATTGCGAGGATCTGGTGAAACGGCAATTCGAAAGGCGTATAATATCTAGCCCCATACCGAAATGGCGCAATATCACAGGGGATGAAGGCAAGGCGAGGCGAACAGTCGTTGACGGGGGTGGGGTGTACAAGATACGGAATACTATGATAGGAGTGTTTAACGACACGGACAGCAACATTCCGGACGTGCTTTAATATCGCCTACCGTTCCGTTCGGTACAAGCGACGCTTCTCCTTCTATCGTTCGGTTATAACGTCGAAAATCCACTCACCCTATCTCGTCAGCGGTCGTAGGAAAACCGTCAACCCTTCCACGGCCACGTGGCGCCCGTGGGGTGAATTGTTTTTGATATTTGAAACGGAACGAACGTGGTACCGCTTCGCTGAACGAATACACACCCCTCCAGTGTCCCTTTTTCAACCCCCTCTCTCTGTACTAGCCTCTGGCCACCTTGAATTTGAGGTATTGAATTTCAACTCTTTTGACTATTCAACTGAGTGAAAATAAAAATTATCTTCTGAACAATAGTCCCAAAATATATAAGCTTTCTATCGGAACAGAGTGTTAGCGACGCGCAATAACCGTATCAAAACCTTTCGAGAGTTAAAGCATTCTTAGAAAGTAAAGGACGAAGGAAAACGAAAAGAAAGTCACAAAACCAACTCATCGTCCCGCGAAAATATTATTCGACCGAGATATACCCCGAGTGATGTGAAATATGCTTCGAAAAATTGAATTCTACGTCAACGGAGGATGCAAGAAGGGGAATGCAATTTTTATCTGAAAAAAAAAAAAAAAAAAAAGGAACTCGTTATCCCGTACGTCAGGCAATGAGAATCAGCTAACGCGACATTAATATTCCCCGGGTTTATTTCCAGCAATATTCGCGCCCTGGGAAAACAAGCTCGCCTCGAAACGAATTAATTATAGCCCACCTTAACGTCCTGGTCCCGATTATTACACCGACTCGGCAAAATTTTTCGAGATATCCTCCTTTTTTTCTTTTATCTCTCCTCTCGATATTATTCGTTGATCCGGGTTTGCTATAAAAATGATCGTAACGGGGGAAAATAATAAACTCGGGTAACGAGGTTGACCGCTTTCGATGGAAAAGCTTTCGTTTATCGAACTTCGATCGAAGGGACGAAATTAAAATTGATATTTCAATTCGGATAGTGGCTGGTTGAATTGCCGTGTCCGCAAACCGTGTAACGAGCGGTCAGTCTCTTCTACCCCCAGGTGCGTACCGGGAATCGAAGACAAATGAACGATCTCGATGCAAAGTCTCTTTTCTCATCGCCTTCCGTCCCGTGAAACGAGGTTACAGCCTGTAAATTGAACGGTATTATTTGCCAGGAAATGGAAATCTTCGCTGCAATCTCTTCTTCCCTTTCCTGTTAATTTCTCGAGGAGCAGCGAAAATGGAACAACGGTGACTTAAAAGTGCGGGGTTTGCCCAACGGAAGCTCAACAAATGCATTTAGCGAAGTTCTTGTTTGAAGATAGAGAGAAAAAAGAATTCATGAAATATTGATCATTTTCAAGGGAGAAACTACGTTCTTCGGTTTCTTTTTGTTATATCAATTTCACCGCAACTCTTCCGTATAATCCTTTTGGCGCTTTGGAAAAGCGGCACAAAGGGACGCGTTTTTACCGGGTTTCCTCGGCTTCTTTGCGAAAGATCGACGCCCATCGACACCGGCACTCGCAGCCGGGAAACGTTCCAATTTCCCTTTTATCGAGGATCCTATTCCATTTCGGGCGTCGCACATAATATTCCGGCGAACAACCGCTGGATTAAACGACGAATTCAACGATCCTCCTTTATTCCTCGCGAGCCTTTCCACGTTCGAACGTAATCGAAAGCGGGATATCTAAGCTCGCCACGCCTCCATCCCGAATCCGCCTCAAACTATTCTTCTAACGAACCGATGAAACGGCAAATCGAAAGTTACGCGAATGAATTTTTACCAAACCCGAAGAGTTGAAAATTCATTTTCCATTGTCAGGATCCAAGATTAACCCTCGATGTAATGACGCGAAATTCCATTTAAAAAATACTCTATGGGTCTTGAAATTCGTTCGAAAATTTCTCTGATCACGCTACAACTCATCGCGATTCAAAAAGCGACACAGTTTCATAAGAGATTCAGCGAATTCACGAGGTTCGTCGTGAACCAGCATACACGGCCGTCATTTCATCCCTCCAACTTTCCTGTCTCGTCACCCCATTTCACAGGTGGCCATTATTTAAATTTCCTCCTCGCTGATTCATCGTTTCAACGTCAATCTCAGCCAGCTCATTGCTGGAAATTCATCTTCCGTGAAACAGGGAGAAAGAAGAACATCCCTTCATCCCCTTGGAAACTGATTCAACGATCGTTCGGCTACGAAACATCCGACGCTTTGTTTCCTCGTGGTTGTAAGAGGAAATCCCAGTGGCTTTACCTTTAATCTCTCCTGAACAATGTTGTCGGCTTTAACGCTCCTTCCACGTAATTTTCTTGCTCCCTTTGCGCGTGCTTCTCGAACCGTTTGATCCTGTCGCAAACGCGTCCCAGAAACCGCGAACCGAACGCATCGAAGGGGTTCGTTTACCTAACAGTAGGATGGAAACGCTCGTTATATCCCGTTCGATCTACTAACCCACTAAACGTCGCTATTACCTCTGTCAATAATCAGCAATATTAGCTGGGAATGCTTCCAGTGAATTTCGCGCGTTAAACACTGCCGAACAAGGGATATCGAGTATTCGATCAGAAATCCTTGTCGTCGACGAAAGGGATCGGAAATTTCTTTTTTCTCGATGGGATATAGGGGTGGGTGGCAGTCGATAATGAAGTAATCCGAGGAAGGAAAAGGTAGCTGTGTAGGGTGTTCCTTTTTCAGGGATGGCGACGAATCGAGGGTGGGATTCGACGTGGTTCATTGCGAGACCCACCGTGTGATATTCGAGCAGCCGCCAAAGGGATCGTTAGGCCGAATGGAGACGCGGTTCTTTTCGAACGTATACGTTCTCCCTTTAATCTAGCATCGCTAGTCGTCGCTGCTGTTCCAGCATCGAACGGAAAAAGGGGTGAAATTCGTCGTTCCTCTCGTACGTGGCGATTCAACCTTTTCCCATCCCATCTTTTTGTTGCTCACTTTCATACATTTAATTCTAAGAATTTTCACACCTTGCTGGTGAAGGATCTCGTGAATTTTATTTGATTTTTTATAATTTAAGAAGATACTCCAGTTGGCATTGCAAAGGGTTAATCTTTCCACTTGAACAAGATCAGAGATTCAACGACTAAGAACACTAATTCTCTAAAGCAGCCGCGAAACAGGATTCTAGATACCCTTGCGGTCACTGTCTACCTTCGAACAGGGGATCTTCCCTCCGGAAAAGCTCGAAACAACCAGGCTCTCCCACTAATCGCGCCTCTTCATCCCCTCGTTCCTGAATCGAGAAGTGCAACCCCTTTCCAAGGAACTCTCGCTTTCCCTGGAGGAAACGCGTCCAACCGAGAATGGATGACGCGGTTTCGGGATCAACCCTGCAGAACGCGTTCCACAGTTACGAAGTAGCCTCGTTTGCCAACTTCGAAGCGGCATTAATTCCCAGGGAAGCGTGACGCGCCATTTTTCCCGCGAAAATTGTCGGCGACGAATCTACGTTGACGCGAAAACAGGAGGAGCCTGGTGGTAAGGAAATGGTCGGGACAAGATCTTCCATGGGAAAAGAAGAAACAGGAGGGTTCGAACCGTCTGTTTGAAACTACCAAGTACCGTACAATTATAATTAGTTCCGAAGAAAAACGACACGGAATCGTACAGAATCCAGACGCGGCAGAAGCTCTGGAACAGGCCCGCGTCGGCTGGTGACACGGTCGCAGCGGCTGCTGGCGTGTTTACACAGGACACTTCCGTGGAAACGAGCGCGTGAAAACTTTCTCGGCCTTGTCGACTCGACATACGGCCACGTTTCTCCCTTTCGTTCCTTCGAAAGAGAAGAACCCTAACACCGTCTGCTGCTGAAGTTCGAGAAACGCGGCGTACATTGTGCAGGAACAACTGGTTCCTGTAGATAGTCCTTAATTAAGAGACGACACACCGTTTTTTGATAAATAATTCCGCGTTCAACGAATCCATAATTCGAGAGAAAACAAGGGCGGAAGGTTGCAGGGCGACGGAATTAGCGGTCGACGACGGAATTGCACGGTCAACGGGTGTATCTAGTCGTCTAAACGTTGACGGGGTTTACGGTTTCGCGAACGGGAAGGGCGTCGTGTTTACGCGTATCCGGAATAATCAAGGGTTGGTCGGGGATGGTAACGAGGGTGTAGCGAAACCGCAAGCGGCGTCGGTTCTCGCGAACGACCCATTGCAACGGTCCTTGTGCTTGGCATCGTTAGTCGTCGCAGCGAGGAGAACGAGCGGGTCATGCGGAAAAATTTGCGGCTTCGACCCTCGAAACTGCGGTTCATTAAAACCGTCCACGTGTGTACAAACTGTCCACGCCGAAGAAACAGCCAGCCTTCCAAACGTGTTACCCGTTCTTTCGAGGAAATTTTGTATATTCTGTTTGGCAAGAAATAGTTGAAACAGTTAAAAATACTCGATTTACGTTTTTCGAGGGTGCGACAAACGAAAAGAAAGAGATTCACCGGTTCGTTTTGGTAGTCAGTCGGCGGAAGCCAATTAACTCTGCAGTAATTAATAACCCGTACTCTAATAACTGGCCCGGCGAACAAAAACGCGGATTGAATCGGTGGCAGAGAACGAAGGTCGACGGAAGAACGAGGCAAGAAGTCGAATAACAATGGGACGGAGGGAAAACAATGGAAAGCTTCGCTTTCCGAGAGCGGGAATTCGACGCGCCGTCATAACACGTGTCTCTTAATCGTGGATTTCCAGGACAAAGAGGGGAAAAAAGAGCGACCGAGAGGAAAGGAGGAAAACGCGCAGCGTCAAAACGTGCCAAACGGAGTGAAATGCATTCCAGAGGGAGGAAAAAAGAGGCCGGAAGAGAGACGACGCTTGCGGGAATTCTCTGAATCTCGTCGAGAATCACGGCGGAAATCGCGCGACACGAACCGGGGTGGCTTCTTTTTCTTCCTCCCCGAATACTCGGCGAATTACGAGACGGGACAATGAAGTTCTCGGAATAATTTTGTTTCTCGTATCCATGCGGTATCAGATGAATATCGATTATATTTAACACCGTCAACTTCCACACGCTATTTACCACCGGTGTTTGCGGCGGATCGTTAACGTTCTTGGCCCTGGGTAACGTCTAATGGCATCGTTAACTTTTAATGAAGACTTGCGCGAACTTTAATGACTAACGAGCCGCTTCTATATCCTTGTTAATTTCTGGGAAACTCGGCAGACGCCTCGAGCGTCTCGCGACATCGCGAATGAAACTAGAAACATATCTCGTGGAAGGTGGAAAGTTTAGAAGGGAAGAGATCGATTAAGCGAACGATCTCGCGATGATCTGTGTCGGATGGTCAACCGAGTTTTCAAGCTGAATTTCGATCTCACGTTTAAATTACAAAGACAAGATAAGACGATCTTTCGACAAGATGCTTATAAATATCATTAGTGTTCTAAGAAGCAAGATCTCTTGAATTTCCATAGGACTCCAGTGTCCCATGGGACGTTCTTGGAGAATCAGTGCCGTAGACTAAACATTGCCATAAGAACTGGCCACTTGAAGCTCGTCTCGTTAAGTCCACCCATCTTCGGACCATGAGATCCAAAAATGGACGACACCATCGCTGAGACTCAACTACGCGAAGTAAGGAACTTTGTCGTCGATGCATCGGGTCGATTTATCCCAACCATCCAAGGACAGGAGGAGGGATCTTATTACCCGATTGGAACGGTTATTGGTGGCTTTTATGTCGAAGTAAAATCGGCGAACGCGGTTATTCGCGGGTATAATAATGACACTAACGACGCGGCTTGATATCAGCCCCGGGAAAAATCTCGGCTAAGGGCTTTCCCTCGGATCCCTTTTCACCATCGCTAACGAAAGAATAAAAGCCTCGACAAGGCTCTACGATATATACCGGATTAGATGACGACTTACGTCGAGCTTTCGCCCGATAAAACCGTAGACACCTTTTTCGAAGCTATAGCAGAATTTTATGCTTATGGATTCTTTTATTTAAGGGACTGGAAAAGTGGTTATACCGAGATCTACTCAAAGGGCAACCATGTTCGTTCGTAATTTTTTATTATACCATATATAACTATAAAAAAAAAGAAAAAAAAAAGGAACTTTCCCCATAAGTTCTCGGATAAAATGAACTTCTACCAGCTCCCAACTACATAACCCTTCCCCACAGTCGTCCCCTATGAAAACTCTAAAAACAGCAGGTTTATCCAAACAGCAGCAGGAGAAGTCACCCGTAAGACAGCCCCTCTAACAAGATAGACAAACAGTAACCTCGCTATCTAAACAGCCTAACACTCTAACTACCGGCTTCTTCGTTCCACGCAAGATTAATTCAAACCCGTGACGTCGAGGATTACGGCAAACTCGAAAGCTACACCCGCAATCAGCCCGCGAACAGACGTCGCGCTTTTCTTCTGACACACCTGCTACTCGCGTTTCCTTTCGCGCTTGTTCGGTAAAAAAAAAAAAAAGAAAAAGAAGGGTTGAAGCACGCGTCGAATTCGCGCAAGGAGCGCGATAACGGGCCGGGATTAGCGCGGATGATTTATGCTCGGCGATAAAGCACCGGTTGGTAGCGTAGACGCGCGGCATGCGGCGTAACGCGCGAGCAAGCGCCACGAGGAGGAATGATTTAGCGGGTTTCGTGGCCGGGGGAAAGTTAATGCGTTTGGCAGCAACGTTCAGCAGGAAACGGGCGCGTGCAACGCGGGTTTCAAGCCGGTACTTTAACCCGCTTACGCACAGCTCGCGTTGATTACGGCACACGCTCGATCCGGCGATAGTCGCGATTTAATATCGGCTGTAATCCGAGTTAACGAGCACCCAATCGCGACGCTAGACTAGCGAACGTTACGTTTAATAACCCTGCCAGCTGCCTTTCCACTGGAAACTTGTTCCAACAGCGGAAAAACGAACGATTTCTCAACACGAATTCTTACGATTGAAATATTATGTAACTATAAGTCCCACCTGCCTCTGCTTGATATCAACCGAATAGCTATATAATGTTCGCAAGAATACAGAGATCGGGAGTTGAATTTAAGAATGGAAAGAAACTCGGGGGGAAAAATATGACGCGCCGCGTGGAAGGAACTGAATAAATCGCTGCTTCATACGCGGAAACAAAGCGTGCAACTGTCTGCTCAGAGTTGCAGCCGCTTCATCCCCCGTACGACAGAATCTTCGGACGAGAAGGGAAAAAGAGCGAGACCCTTTAGCGGGATCAAAGGATTTCGCGTCCTGCTGGCATACGCGTATCAACTCCCGCATAATTTCGCTATTTTTCAACCACCATTTTCACGTTACGATGCGTGCCTTCCGCGTAGCTCGCGTCAAGCGGACAAACAGGAATTATAGAGATAGTTCTGATATAAACTTTTCTTCTCCATTCAGCGGATGGTTACTTTGCTAATTTGAATACCAAAGCTGTCACGTGCTAACGATGTCAAAGAAAAGGGAAAATATTTTATTTTGAAGAAGTTCGCAAGATGTCTAAGAAATCGATGAAAATTCAATAAATAACCGATAGGATTTGCGTGGTCTGTGAAAAAGGAACTAACGGGCATCGGTTATTGTGGATAGTCAAAATCTGGAAAGGGGTCTCCCTCTGGACAGACAGACTAGCAGGAAATCCGTGTTATCGACGAAAGAGGAGAGATACAATCGGCTCGAGATAATCCGGACGAGGGTGCTCTCTGTCGATATCGAGGAGGACGACGACGTCGACGTCTGGCATCGATTTGCTATCTGGACGCTCGAAATGACGATACGTTCCATCGAGCCGGCCCGATAAACGAAACCCAATTCCACTCGTGCTGTAATTAACCGTGGCTACAACGCCGATACAACCCCTTCACCGCGAGACCGACAATAACTACCCACCCCTATTTCTATCGTTCGCCAAGACCGCTTTGCTTTTTACTCCTCCCTCTGCCGTGCCCCGTAAACCTCTGCCTAAGGAGAAACGAAGCACTTTTCTTCTTCCGCTTAGCTCCGCGATTTTCTCAATCCTGCGTCTGTTCCACTTGCCGCGCCGGCGGAAACAAAGCGGATTCCCAGGCGTACCGAAGAGACTCGCCTAGGAGAAAAACGCTATCACCGAATACTTCTTCCGCTGTCTACTCCTCCTCGGGGCCGTTCTTCGATCGATTAACGAAAGTGAAAAGGGTGGAATTCGATTCCTCCAATACTTTTACTTTCTTCCCAATCTTCGACTTCCAAAGAGAAGTTAAAAAATATCGCGTTTATTTATTATACGTCGAACGGAATTTCTAGGCTCGTCTAATTGATCACATTTCTTCTATTATATCTGGGAATTATTTGAAATTGAAGCGAACGTACGAAAGGGGTGGTTCGTTCGTACCAAGCTCACCCTCGAAGGGATTTCCAGCGATAAATATCCCTGAAGAAATTAACCCTCGAGACGGTAGCCGAAAATGATCGCGACAGGCATGCACAAAGGGGGTTGCGAAGCGACACCGAGGAAACTGCTAGCCGGAAGATGGGATGGTGGTTTTAATAAATATCGCGCGACTGTATCGTCCTCTAATAAACTCCAGACAACTTATGAGCGGACCGTATTCTCCGGCTGCTTTTTAATTACTATCATCCGGCTCGCTCGACCCTCCTTTCCCTCTTCCCTTCAATTCTTCCGCTTCCTTGCCTCTTTCTCTGCGCATTTTGCCTCGCAGAACGTTACGATTCTCTGCTCGGACTGCTTTTTCCCGTTTCGTTTCTTGCTAACCAACTTTAAGCTTTTGCAACGTGGACAAAGAGGCACGATTACGCGTAGAAATATCGGTCAAGGAAGTGGTGTACAATTAAGAACGTCGTATAATCGAATAAGGGGTTAAAATGATCGCAAGACGAGAAACAAGATGATTTCGTCGAATTTCTAGGAAAAAGACGGTATAATTCGCGGTCAAGAAGCATCCAAAGGGGGTGTACAAAATATTTAAAGCAAATTCGGTAGTCACTGGTCCGCTGGTGGGGTAGAGAGAATTCAATTAAGGACGCCGATGCATTTAACACGCTGTACAGAGAGAGAGGGGGTGCAAAAACGAAAGCAGAGCTTTCCTTCGAAAGTACGTAGCATGTATCTATGTGTATAGGTACACGTAGTACATATAGAGGTTGGTCGCTTGCTAAATAATTATAATTCGGGTTAAACCCTGGCTCGTCGCAAGGCACTGGCTCTCGATATTAAAGCGATTTAATATAACACGCGGCAGGGGCGAAATTAGAAATTATAAACAAGCCCTGACGCTGTAAATAACGCGAATCTTACGAGCTGAAACGATCGCCCTCCCACAGCTTCCCTTCAGTCGTTTCTTCCTTGCGAAGTTTAATCGAAACTAAACGAAACGAGAGATAAATCTCTAGCCACCGTGATTCTCCAATTACGCGTAATGATGTAAAATCGTCGGGCGATAATGGGTCGTCGACGGGTCCGGGAAGAGCACACAAACGGGACACGTGTTCTCTATTAATAGGGACGGAGCCGTTTTTATCTGTTCGTCGCGGGAGGAAAAAAGGCGTGGGAGGAGCAGGGAGGATGAAAAAGCGGAGGTGGCGGTAGAGCGATGGCTACTGTCACGGGTAAATACGCTTTTTTAACAGGCAGCTAAAGACAATAACAGAAACAGCGACACGAAACAGAGTTTTCGTACACGTTCCTATATACACCACGAACCGACGAGCCAAAGCGATTATTCTTCGCGAGTGCTCTCACTTTTAACATCCGTCCCGATGATCCTTCTTTCCTATCTTCCTACATTCTCTTTTTGTCCGCGTACTTCCTCTTTTTCTCTACAAATGGATGATTTGCTTGACGATAAAGCGGTAACGAGCGTTTCTAACTAGAATTTGTATATAATCGTCGGTATAATTAATTACATACACTGCAATTTTTATAGAATTTAAGTTATTCAAAATAGAATATAGAATTTTAGTTATCCAAAAAGAGACAAATTATCATTAAAAAAAAAAAAAAAAATGGGAATCAAGGATTTGAACTGAGGACCTTTAGATTGCGAGTCATGTGTTTAACCACGGAGCGGATCCATGACTCGCAATCTGAAGATCCTCGGTTCAAATCCTTGGTTCCCAACAATTTTTTTTTTGTTTTTATGACAATTTTTATGTAACAGTTATTCAAAAAGAGACAAATTATCATTAAAAAAAAAGAAAAAATGTTGGGAACCAAGGATTTGAACCGTGGATCTCTAGATTGCGAGTTGTATGTGTAAGTTTGTCATACTTCAGAATGTAAGGAGTAACTAACTGTAATTGTTAATATCATTTTAACAATTAGCCGCCTGCCCCCAAAAGGGGGTATAGGCGTGTTCAGCTCGACGAGTTCTACAAGCTGGCAAAGTTTCATTAATAAGTGAGTGTAACACTTGGGTAGTTCCCGTTGTCAGATACGATACGGTAAATATTCATTGAAAAGTAAAACGATTGAATTTTTCGAAAATTCCTCTCGTCAATGGTGTTCGTTCCCCAGAGAAACGTTTCGTTAAGCAACCGTCCCTCAGGAAGAAAAACACCTCCGAATCGTTTTTTATTCCCCCCTTTTCTCGATTCAATTTTCTGGCATCGGATAAGAAGCTCCAGAATTTATCTAGCCTTAAAATCCCGTTCTACCGATATGAATCGAGGAACCGTAGAACTCTCGTCCGTTTTCAACCCGTTCTTTTCCACCGGACACCTCGACTCATCTTCATCAGAGCTTAAACGGCGAAAAATTGGATCTGGTTATAATTCTACAAGGCAAGTTTCGGCCTTTAAGACGTTAACGACGGAATATTCGAGGAATTTTGGATGCGCGGATTAAGTCGGAGAATATTTTATAAGCAACCGTGGAGAAGTTTCTCAAAGATGGCTAGGTCGAAGTACCTTCGTGAAGTCGACGTAAGCCAGCAACGGAAGTAGGGAAGCTATGAATACGCGGTGGGAGTTGAATCAAGATTTAAAGCTCCCTTAACCGATTAGAGTTTCCAAAAGCTAGAGCTACTTTCGTTACTTTCCAGCGTCACGAGGAGGGCCAACAACGATGAAAAAAATAATAATTTCTCGTTTGTTTCGTCGACTCACCGGAATAGCGACGCAGTCCTCGATCTCGGTGAGAGGTTCTTCGGAGCAAAAGGTGCCGTCGGTGAGGAACGGTGGCCGAGGGGGTGGCGGCAACCGGAACTCAGGGGGTGGCCCCGGGCACTCGGGGCACTCCGTGCTCTCCAGCGTCTCCAACTCCTCCATCCTCCACCTCAGCGTGCTGAAAACCACACGGAAAACCAACATTAATCCCATTGGCAGAACTATTAATCGGGTACGGAGGGAGGAGGTTTATCAAACTTGCCGCTACCCTTCGTTATTTATTCCTCCGCTTTGCACGCGAGCTTCTAATCGCGATATCGAGCTTCTAAATCACGTAAGAAACAGAAATCCCACGAAAACGGAAGGGACAACTGGTCGAGATAAACTCGTTAGTGGTATCATCACGGAGAAAGCAAGAATCTAGACGATGCAGGAGAAAGAGGTCAGGTCTGTCCGAGTCTGGAAGAGTAAAAAAAATTGCCAGTTGACCGAGAAAGTTCGCGGTGCCGGGGTTAAATTGATAACGGTCCCGAGCGTCCGTAGGGTGGATTTCGCCGGCTAATTAAGAGATACGCGTCTGGTAGCCGGTCCTAATGGCCGCCGACCAGAATAGACTCCCTGACCGGTGTAGCCCCGTGCAAACGGGGGTAAAACGCGTGCTTTTTCTACGCGTTCTACCTTCGTACACACACTGACAAGCGGTATCTCGTTAGCATAGGAAGCACCTTCGGGTCAAGTCGTTCCAGTCCGGCTGCAACGTTCCGTCTCACTCTTCGCGTTAGTCGGTATGCTAATACAGGGACTTAATTACAGTCTCATAATGAATCAGTCACGCCAACGTCTATCCACCGCCCTGCACCCCACCGAACACACGATTGTATTCCGTTGATTAATTGTTTCGGCCTTCGAACGAGCCTCGAGCCGCGACGTTCTAGCAGAGCGTAATAGACGATACGCCGATAGGAAGTTGCCCCTATTCGTCATCTACCAAACGATTTCGTTGATTGATTTCACCCCCCTCGCACGTTCTGGCTTTCTTTAATCCTGCACAGCCACGGTTATTGTACAGACTTGCCGGAAGCACCCTGGGTGGCGGGATGATTGAAGCGGTTCGAGAATCGCTTTAATGTTCTTCGGAACGTATTAACACGTTCGCTGCGGGATGAAGGAAGTGGATATTCATTGGATGAATTTAATTAGTAAAGATGATATTAATCGTACGCGTGGAAAAATTTTCAACATAATAATTCGAGGAAAATTAGATGAAACTTCGTTGGTGTCAGAAGAAACGCAAAAGAGGTATACCATTAATGG
The DNA here is from genome assembly GCF_907164935.1 of Osmia bicornis bicornis. NCBI lineage: Eukaryota > Metazoa > Arthropoda > Insecta > Hymenoptera > Megachilidae > Osmia > Osmia bicornis. The sequence continues at coordinate 5,908,511 of NC_060230.1, forward strand.
TTAAGGAAGCAGAAAAATCCAAGAGACTTAGAAATTCACGGACTCTTAACCAGAAAGAACGCTATGATCTCTTTAAAAGCAAAGTTCGCGTGGATGTCACAGCGCGGATTCGATTTCGAATGACTTTAGAAACTCGTTCGAATGGATGATAAAAGAAAGGGACAGGGAGGAAGGTACGCCAGCGACGAGAAAGCCATCCAGTTGGTATTTCACGCGTAGAGAGCACTAGCAAATAGCAAGAGCGGAAGGGAAAGAATAAAAGAATGGCACACGTGGGTGGACGAAGAAAAGGAACGCGTTCTGGCTTTAATAAATGCAGTCGTGCTTCCGTTTCGTTTCTTGCCACCACCGATATTCCAGCACGATGCTGGAACCCCGTGGCGCTTCTACGCTTCTTCTGCATCCCCTTTTCACCCTTCGTTCTCCGCCTTCCCCTGATTCTCATGCAGAACAGAACGCGAACGAGCAGCGAACCGAGTGGCGTCGAGCGCCCATCTCGTTTCTGGCTCGGCTTCGTGTTCGCCAAATCTCCAGTTTGCGTGATTTTTATTTAATTCCATCCGATACAACCCCTTCCGAGCTGCTTCTGCTTCCTTCCGTGTTTTCGCCTTCCCTTTTTCCCCGCAATACCGACCGCATTTCGTTACCGTTCCCTCGAACGTCGACGTTCGGCCGCAAAACTGAATCCGTTACGTGGAAACAGACGGTTGGGGGTGGCTAGACGGGGTGGCTGAGAGAAAATCAAACAACGGAGATCTTCAACGGCGAGTGTACACCGTGCTGGAAGCACTGTCGATCGACTTTTCGCGCGACGAAGCAGACGCGGATGAAAATATACAAAAGAAGGATAGGGGGACGGATGAGGATTCAATAAAACCGACCGACACAATACCGTCTCGCGAAGCCTATCGGTATTTCTCAGGCGAACGGAAACTGCGTCTTCCGCGCCCTAAACATCCGGCGAAGACTAAGGATTTTTAGAGGGGATATTTTTCTTCGAGAATTCGCAAATCCATCAAGAAACGTATAATATCAGTTTCACGAGACATCCAGGAACAGTCTTCCGCGTAGAAGGGTCAGCTAAGAATTTATTCGAGAGTTAATTGGAGCCTCGTCGTACGATTTCGTGCGATAAATCTCGTGCTAGCTGGGTCTGGCAGTCGCGACTGTCTCGCGTTGCTCGAAATAGTCTAGGACAACGAGTATTCGAGAGCAAAAGAGCAGCCGACAATTCGGCTGAATTCAAGAATCAGTAGTCATAAGTCGAAAAAGGTAAACCGAACAAGTTCTAATGAAATTGCAGATCAAATTTCTTCTGTATTATAATAACAACCTGAAGTTATATATTTTTAAACGTCGGTAAGGGATGAATAAACAACGATGATTACACGTTGAGTGGAATATCACGGATAACGTTGTAGTACACTGTAAGCTGTATTATGCGGTCGTAATTATTGCATTAATTAGCCGTCGTTATAAACCACTGCTCCCAGGGCGATAAGAGGATTACATGTTCGTGGAAAAATTCAAAGCGTGGTGGTTGTTAAAAAATAGTCGCGAACCCAACGAGTTAAGCTAACTGGATCGTGGAAGCGTGTAAAACTCGGAAACGATACGATTATACAAAACTATTTATATAATTTTCTTGTAATTTCTTCTCTCGTTAATTACGAGCTCCGGTTACTTTGTATCATATAATAAATTTAAAAGAAAATTGACTTCGCATTTATTTTTACCTGCCACGAATTTCATAGAAAGAAAGTCGTTAGTGAAAATCGGGAGGACAAGATTTTCAGTGAAGTTTGGCGTAGGAGGAACGCGTGAGAACGCGATAACGGAGGACGACTGGACGCGTCCTCGCGCAGCTGACACATCCAGTAATTTCATTATGAAAATCCAGCCAGAACCTACGTGTCGCACGCGCGGGAATATACATTCGGTGCCCGACGACGACGACGACGGAACGACAAGGCTGGAAAAAGAACGGCCGACCGGAGAACGAAACGAAATGGAACGAAATGGAACGATGGAACGGTAGAGGGTGAGATTTCGCGAACCGCGTTGCACAAAATTTCATAACGTGCCTCTGCCTCTGCTTCGTCCCGAAATTCACGACGTCCGCCGCTATTTTTCCCGAAACGAATGTCACTGCGGCCCGTATTTATGGTCCGCTGCTTTCGTTTAATGTACCCGCCCCGAAAACGCGTTCGCCTCGTTTTCGAAAGTGGACCATCGGAGACATTAAACGTCTGACGTCTTCGGATACACTCTAGTTATCACAATATCCTCAACTTCTATTTATTTTATACCCTCGCCGCTGAAAGGGGTGAACGGAGGTGTCTCGAAAAACGTCGTCGGTGTAGATAATGATCGTCGTTAGGTTTGACGCACTTGGCCGTCACGGGCAAACTTTAAATTAACTCGTTTTAATCCAGCCGGGAAACTTGGCCCTTGTTAAGTAATCAGATTAGCGGGAAGCAACCTCGAAACGTCGCGGAAATTGAGTTAATCCGTCGACTAAGGCTGTTGCCGCGGTGGAAATGTTCGAATAATCGTCCTTAAAAAAGGCTAAATTTCCTGGTATTCATTGGTGACTTTACCCTTACCCTCTGGGAAATCGCGGCCAAGTATCCCAAGGTTGAAGACGTCTTCGAGAAGCAGTAGACGGAGATTCATTTGGACCGTCTCGAGATTCTGACACGCGATTCGACGTTTCAAACTTTTGGCATTAATTATTATCGTTTACACTGTGAAGCTTCATTTCGTCAGCGTCGAGGAGAGAACTTCGAATCGGCTTTTCTCAAAACTCTTCTTCGTCGTTTATAATTAACTTTCGCCAATGATCGCGATATCAAACGCGTTGAGAACCAGCGACACGGAGGGATACCATTCGCGTTTTGGTTTGCATACGCGTGGCAGGCAACGAGCCGGTGTGTCGCATTATTTCAGCATTAGCTTCGCTCACCGAGCCTCGTATATGCCAGTTAAATGATACAAACTCAGCTAACAAACGCGCGGCCTGGCCACGGTTTGCACGCGCAATCCTGTCAGCCAGTAGCCACCACCAAATACGCGTCACGAAGATGATTATTACTGTTTCGCAAACAGTCGATCCGATGCTGCTGGGATTGTTTATTTTTATCGACCAGACGCCACGCGCCGAACAAGGAATCCCGGCCAGACGCGACCCCAAACGGTGGACGAGCAAGGATTATGAAATATAGGAGGTGCACGAGAAACGCATAAAGCGGAATCGTGAACAACGATCGTTTTCGAACAATATTTCCCTCCCACATCGTTCCCAATTTGTCCGCTTTCTCTCGAGGAGGCAACGTCCACCGTTGGTCATCAATTTCTGTCCCTCGGCCCACGCTGCAGGATCCATTTTCGTCCTCCTCGAAACGCGCTGCATCGATTCGCAGCGATTCTTTTAAACTCGCTCGATCGTGGAGAAAAATTCGACGGTCTACGTTAGTTTCTCTGCGGGAACATTTGAAAATTTCTTGTTCCTTGGTGTAGATATTTAATTCGACACCGTGCACATAGGATCGAGAGACTGGATCATGGGAACGTAACTCACACGTGATCTCATCTCTATGTTAATCTTCCCTTCTCTCGCAGCTCTGCTCCAACGCGTTCCTCCTCTTCTTTCCTTCCTCTTCGCGACTCGTTTATGCAAGGATCGCCGATTACCAGTTTCAACTGTCGGACCACACCGAACGAAACGACTGGTGGGTACCTCTTTTTACGCGGTTCGAAAGCCGCGGACAGGCGACGCGAATAAATACAAAATAGGTTTTCTCGTCGACGAGCGATATCGTCGGAATTGACGATAATAACCGTGAACAGGTTAGCAAGGATCGTTCCCCGTTCGCATCGACGAGATCTTTATCTCGAGTAGTCTGGTACCTGTCCTCGCGAATTCTCGTCTTCGGTGTGATAATGCGATTCGTTGAGCTTCGAGCGTCCTCGAGCGGAATCACGAGGGAAAATGAATTCTTTGGACTCGGACGTTGAATCGTTCCGCTGTCAACGATACACTGTCGTCTCGTGAAAACACGGGACACGTAGGATCAACGAACGATCCGACCGCTACGTGTAAACGCACGTAATCGATCATTAACGGGCGTTCAACGTTTCGGTCAAGCCATCGGGAAAGCCGCGCACAGGAATTTCCTCTCGTTGGATTTTTTATCTCTTCAATTGGAGCACGAACGAAACCGTGTCCATTAGGGGTGCTCCGAGAAAGTCTGCCGCGGCTCGTGGAAACATTTTTCGTATCATCTGATAACGAGGTACGCGGCGAACGCGCAATTATTCCGAGCGAATTTTCGTCCGACCTCGGCTCATTACGATTATGCATGCAGCCCGGATCGTTTCCGGCGGTATCTCCGCGAGAAAATTGCTTCAACGTGCGTAAGAGTCGTTATTTATAGGTGGACGCGGATGGTAGGTAGAAAAGGGTGGTACGAAACGAAAGGGTCGAAAAAGGGCGCGGCTACGATTATTTCCGCGATGCCAGCCGACCAACCCTCTCTATTCTTATTTAACTTGAAGCAGCTTTTGTGCGATTTCGAATCGAGCGTGTACCTTTTAATTAGAGACACCGATGAATTTCATAATTTCACCTCTGAACAGGGTGGACAATTTAGACTGATTTACGAGGGTATCGATTAATTTCCAGCCCTTTTTACCATCGAAACACTAATCGCGATCGAGTAAACGAGCGATAAACCAAGCTTCCATTTACTGTTCCAACAAGATCACTAGCCCGGCCATCCCTTTCGCGGCTCGTAAACTCGTTTTAAGCGAAATCGCGAAGGGGTTGTTCGACGGGGCGATATTCAGCAAGGACGGGGTGACACCTGCCCCTATCACCGAATACCTTGCACGCAGAGACTCTGCGAGTCGTTTCCGCGTCGAGGGGGGGGTGGGTCTCGGTTTAATAAAGCACCGGTGAGAAACGCGAAACACGTGTGCGTGCAAAAGTTCTCCCCACGGAACTGCGCGAGGGGGATGGAACGGTGTAACGAGGTTGCTCGTAAGGAGGAAGGAAGAAAGTTTACGAGGGCGGTTACGTCGTGCCGAGCGAGGGTGGACTGGAAGTAGTTTTAGATGTCCCGTTACACTCCTCCCCTTTCATCGCGAAGGGCCACGCGAGTAAACGATATACGAGGGATAAACGGTTGAATTTTTCCTCGTATCATACGACACACGCGAAACTATATCGATAGATTAATGTCAACTGGAAATATTAGGTTGAAAGCCGTAAGCTCGAAATTGATACGATGCAAGCGGTGTTTCGCGGCAGGTTTACGTCATCAAATCAGATCAGATCTTTCTATGTTTCTACGTGCAACAAGCTAATGCAAGGGTAGTTGTCGCAGTGCAATGTCGGTAATGGTGGCAGCGATTTAACGAGCGAGTTTCTTGAAAGTGGTTCAGGTTTGTCGTATTCCCTGGTCGCTCGCTAAACTCGAATATTGGAAAATTGAGTTCACTTTACCATCAGAATGGAACGGTTTTCCCGTTAGCGAGAATGGTCACGGTTTTCACCAGTCCCAACCCCTATTTTCACACACACACACACACCGTTGAATTCGTTTCTCGGTTTCGTTTCACGTGGACGCGGAACAACGAAGAACGGTATCTCCGTTAAACGATATCGGTGGCAGCGAAAATCGAGCGAGGATCGAGAGAACGAAACAGAGGGCGGGAAATGACCCTCGTGATATTTCGTTGCTTCATAAGCTGATCGAGGAGGGTGGAAAATTTGTCAGCCCCTGTATGGACGGACGAGTTTAGCGAGAATTTTGTTGTCGATGCTTCTGGGCAAGGCCAGGAATTGTGACACTCGTGACGAGAGTATCAATGCCCGACGAGAAGGGGATGATCCAGCGAGATTGCAGGCTGCCTATTCGAAACCCCGATCGGTCCACTGTCTCCTCGCGTCTACAAACACTCTGTCGTTGTGTCGTTCGAAGAATCGATGCCGACTCGTCAAACTACAAATATTTAGAGAGCACTCGACGCACGACGTTGTCGACTGCTCGTAACGAGTTTTATAAATTTATCCTCGAACGATCGCGGGATCGACGAAGCTTTCTCAAAACGGAACTCATCTCTGTCACGAATATTCGCTTCTTAAGCCCGTGAATTTTATCATCTTGGCGAATTCTTTGAAATAAAAGTTCACCGGATTCACCCACCTCCCTTTTATTATATTTCTCGAAGTGTACAAACCCGTCACACTCGAAACGAAGGTTGCCAGATTGGAAAGGGGTTATTCGAGAAATTCCATGAAAAATTGACAGTTTTCCCGATTCGAAAGGGGGGTGAACGTCCAAGAGAAAGATTCGGAGTCTTTGGAAATCATCCCTTTTCCGTGCTCGCCGAGAATAAAAGGGAAAAATGCGTCGGAAGACGACACACGCGTTGCAAGCTCTACGGGGATCTTGGGAAATGTTACGAGTAGATCACCCTCTAGGGAATACCGTTCGACGCAAAGGTTATTTCTGGATCGCGAAAACTTTTAATAGCTTTCTGATAGCTTATTCGCCGGACTTATAAATAATTTCATATCTTCCGATCCATACGGCTGTCGACTGCTCTCCTCTCTTTTCGTTCACGTGTCGCCCAGTCTACTGTTACAGCCACTCGAGAAACTTTCTTCCATCGATGAGAAATTATTACTATTATTATTTATCGACTGGGCAAATCGTTCAGTAAAGGGAGAACACTGCGGTGAAGCTATAAAATGACGGGCATTAAATATAGCTCGGTCGGTGTAAACCTTTCGATACAAAAGGCGTTTCATCTTTCTGTTTTTCTCGATGATGTTGTTTTTCTCAGGTTGAAAGGATTCCGAACGAGTCTGTAATGTTTCCACTGAAGAAAATCGCGGTTACGCGAACCCGGAAATTCTGTGAAAGGGGTTGAAGCGTCTTGGAGGAAGTTCAAGAAGAATGTAGGCGCGTTTGAAAAGGGAGAAAACATTAGATAGAGCACCGAGAATCGTGGAAACAAAGGGTTCCTGGTAGCAATTAGCGGTATCGAAACCGAGTATCGTTCAAACTCCATTAAGGGAAAACGATCTGGACGCGATAACGGTTATCGTAACGAGCATTTCCGCGAGCGTTTCTTCGTCGAGGAGATTCGTGTCAGCGGGTAAAAAGTCGATCCGCTTGGACTCGGCAAGAGCTCCACGACGTGCTTCCATCTGTCGTCGTTTTGCTGGACTATCCACTGCTAAGGGTGCAAGCGGCGCGTGTTTTCAAGTGTCTTTCCTACTTCCGTTTATGAAATATTATATTCACGCTCGATTACAGTCAAGCCTGTTTTTGTGTTTCATTTCGAAAGCACTTTCTCGCTATTTCGTAAAGCTTTGACATATTTTCGTGAGGCTTTTTTTATCCGGTCCCTATCCACCGCGTAAAAAGAAATTATTTGTTATATCTATTTATGAAGTTTTTGAATATTTTTTTCTGCGGTTCCTATCTACCGCACTGTATAGAGCCTTATCTCTAACGAAGAAACTTAGACGTCTGATTATTAGAACTGTTCTGTAAACTTTCTCGAATCGTTACAACAAAAACGAAACGAATTCGCAAAGTTTACGTCCGAAGCAGAAAGTGAACTCTTCCCGTGCGAGTCGAATTTTCCCTGTGAACTCTCGTCCCATAAGTTCCTAATAACTGTCAGCGACAGAAGCAGCACGCCTGCCACTGTGTCCTGGTTGCGCCAGTGTCGCGGGAGTCCCGAGATTATTTCTAATTTCATCTCCGTTTCTCCCCCGTGTTTCGTTTAAATCGACCCCTCGCCTCGTGGATGTTTCAAACATCAACAGCCGAAAAAAAAAAAAGAAAGACAAAAATGCACGCCTGCACCGAGTGGCTCAGGTACCAGTAGTCTCGTAATTTCGCAAATGGAACACCGGAGAGAGTGTGCGTTTTCGCGTCGGCCAGGGGATTCGATTAATTACCGCGATGAAAATTCTCCATTAAGGCGAGTAATCGGGTGTAAACATCGACGCGATTCGATGGAAATCAGACCAACAGGCTGCGTCGCGAACGGACTCGCGATCAATCCGCGGAAGAAACGCGAATTCATTACGATTTTAATCTTTTTCTCAGACGATATAACGACAGGGTGTCGATTGGATTCGACATTTCGAGTGGACAAAATGGCAGGTTGAATTTTTCCTCCCTATTTCTTGAGATTCCGGCCGAGTGTGCAGGGTTCGCGTTAATCTTGCTCGACGTTCTGCAACGAGTCGCGAATATCGATTTCAACATCACGTCGACTCTTTTCAATGCCCGTCGGAGATGCTTTATTTGTTTGCCCGTTGCATTAAGTTCTGCCTTTCTCTGCCACCCTCAACGTGTTCGCACAGAATTCCACTCTCGTCTCTCGTTTTTCCATCGTCCGCGTCTGCCGGTGAATTGGATCCGGACGCAGCCGAGCCATCGCATTACGATCACCGCGGAAAAATGCCTTGTTCCGCGACGAATCCGCGAGCGGACCAGACAACGAAAGCATCGTCTCTTGCTTCTTCGAAGCGTACGCAATTCCAATGTTCGAGAAGGGTGATCGCGATTTTTGATTTCTCGATGCGACGGTAAATCGAAAATCGATGCGAACGTGAACGTTTTATGGAGTGGAATTGATGGCTCTAGGAAAAGCTACTATTCCACAATCGTATCACGGTTAATCCTCTTTTAAGGAAAAATATTTCCACGTGCTGACGCGTTTAATCATCGGTCTAATATTTTTCGAGTTTAAAGTCAACACGACCCATTTCTTAAAGCAATTATCGCTAAGTTAACATCGTATCTTTAAAGTCGATAAGGCGAAGTCAAACACAATGACTCACCTCAAAAATTCGGGCGACACTTTGCCGATTTGCTAGCAGCACATTTCCTTTGACGGTATTCACACCTTCTTCGCGGTTCAGCTCTGTTCGCACAACCACTGTGTATCACAACAAACACACCCGATTTATTTCTCGGGTATTTTCCAACACTCGGTGTATTTTCCTTCACGTATCACTGGCGCACACTAAGCGTGATCTTACAACCCTTTCCCTCGAAATCGTTCCTCGAGCAGCGTCGCTTCTTCGTTCGTTCGCGGAGAGACGGCCAGACGACGACTCGTCGCGATGGAAATTTGGCACGAATCTCCTTGATAAGGTGGAGCGATCGCGAGCCATATGCCGATCAACGATCACGATTATTTAGGATCATTCTTCGAGACATCTGCTTCACCGTCTCGATAAAATTCTCACCCCTCACTTCCACTATGAGATATTTTTCAAATACGCAAACACCAATCGTTTCTTAATTCCGAAACACGGTTTCTATGATCACGAATATCCTCTATCAATTTTCGACGAGGAATTTTTTTCACTCCGAACGATCTCACTGTTTTAACAATTGCACCCCTTGCACTTTATTTGTAAAAAATACGTTCATAGAAAGCTCGAGTGTACCCGCGTGACGAACACGAATCGTTCTTCACTTTCCGGTTCCTTCGACTCCAAAACACGCGTATCTACGATAACGATAAGTTCCGTAACGCTCGCTCATCGGCGTCGCGCGGCACACTGTTGCTCTCTGCTTTCGTCCGATCGTTCGGAGTCGGAGGTTCTGTTTCATGCCTACCCCCTCTCCTCGCTTTCCTATCCCCCACCACTATGTAACCAGCAACCCCTACCACCTAGCCAGCTACCCCCACTTTGTTAGTTGCGATAGCAGCCCCCCACTCCTCGGCGATTCTTCTTTCTTCCCGCTGCGTGGCAGACCCTTTTCACGAGGGTGCGAGCGAGAGCGAAAGGGTCGAGGGATCGAAAGGGGTGCGAGTAGGAAAGGGACGGAACACGGTGTCGTCCTTTTAGAGCGCGAACACGATGACTCGGTGGAAGAAAGAAAAAAAGAGGCAACGAGGTAGAGAAGGGTGCGCACCGAGGGTGTCCAGGTTCAGGAGGCTGCGGTGCCCTTTTGCGAAAGAGACTGTAACGTGGTGCCCTCCAACGTCTCGACGAGGCTTTACACAGGGGTGTTTCGTGTCGACGAGCCGGGACACAATGCCGTTGACGGGGTTGAATGACGGCTCTCTCCGTGTCGAGGTAATTCCGTGGGGGCTGTAACGAGACAAAGTCGTCGCGTAAAGTGAGTGACGCGCGTCGCTGTTGTTTCGCGGATGGAATCGTTTAATTTTCAGCGAACTCTCGCGACCCCGGGGGGAATTCTTTCGTTGAATTTCGTTCGACGCTTGACGTTCGTTAACGCGGACACGATTTACGAAACAGGAAGTTAAATCTTCGAGACGAGATCGTGAGCATTACGCGAGGATAAACACGAGTAACTCGTTCGTGGAATATGGAGTCGGAAGAAACCGGTAGAGATTCTTAGATCTTTTATCGACATCATTGTTTACCCTACTTGAGGGAGGAACTTAATCGAACCGTCATCTGCGTTAGACTAGTATCACTTGAAAAAGCTGGGTCATTTCGAAGACATAACATAGTTTCAAGTGTTTCACAATTCAATCTTCCCACGGATCGCAGCGTGTTCCAGTAGAGTTCCGCTTTGATCCATCGCCCACGCACTTTCGAACGCGTTTGAACGTAACGACGCGGACGCATGGTCGAAAACGCAAGGCGGAATTGCAGCCATAGCGACGCACTGGATGGAATTAATTAAACGCTCTTTCCCTCCACTTTGCACAGCTTTGGTGTATTTAACCGATGAGCTTTGAGGATCGGATTGCAGGCGCCCCGTGAGAGAAGCTCCTGTCGTTTGTTCCCTCCTACTTTCCAACCGATCACCCTCTCTGTCTCATCCCCGTTCCCATAGCCGGGTACGGCCTTTCCCTTTCCGACGCCGATCCTGCCAGAACGCTTCCAGGACTACCGGCGGATATCCGCAAATACCGCGAACGAGTATTTAGAAATCCTTTCGTTCGCTCGATGGATTGCGAAGGGTTGCCGAAGGAAGGAAGGGAACGAGAGACCACCGGCGCCTGGCGTCGGGAACTTCAAACGAGACGGAACGCGGGCCAGCTTTGCGGAACAGGTTGATGCCGAAATGGCCCATTGTGGTTATTGTATTGCTAGCGATATTGTGCTTCCGCCACCGCGATGGACGCTCGTCATCGACCTGTTCCCCCGTCCTGGATAAATGGCAAACGTTTGCCGCGGTTGTCGCGCGTTCCACGGCTACCCTGGTCGACCGCAGACGCGATGGGAAGAGAATAGCAGCGCAAAAACTATAGGTGGATCCGATTCTCGCGAGAGTACAACCTCTGGCGAATGCCGACGGACGTCGGCGCCTACCCTCCACAACGTCGACAGCTTTTCTGGAAGCGCTCCAAGCAGACCGGCTTGTTTGCCGAACGCCAGGCCGAAAGGTGATGCAGCGAATTTTCCGAGTGTTTGCTAAACATCCTCCCGCAGCTTGCGCGCCGTGACGCCGAGTGGATCCTCGTCGACGAGACGGTTCCGCGCGTCGCCGGAAAGGCGTTAATGCATTCCGTGAGAAAGTGGCCGCCACGGTTTCACCGACGGACGAGTCTACCCTGTTGGACGAGGATTTATCGCGACGTGGTACCTTCGCGTTTTCCGAAATGATTCGTCTTGTTTCGTGAGACGCGGCATTAGAGCCAAGAAACACGGCATATTAACCCTTAACTGGCAACCCTTAACGGGATCGATACGACTTTGTTCGTTTTGTTTTAACATTATTCCTTCTATACGGTGGAGAGTACACGATTTTGAAGCTCTTAAAGAAAAGAATTCCATCGATGGACAGAAGATTGCGTAGCCTGTTTGCGAGGGATGATGCATTCTTCGACAAACACGGCTAATCTTCGTAGGTTTTCGGGCGTCAAAAGTTTGTTTAACCTTCCTCAAAAACACGCCGGATAGCCGGTGTATCTAGCCAAGCAAATAGACCGAGGAACTTGTCGTATCTCCGGCGAGGCACTCACGACAAAAACACGCGATAACCACGGAGGAACGTAAAGTTCGTTGCTCTTGGAGACACGTCGGAAAAACCGACGATAACACGCTAATGCCTTCGAACAGTATTTTTCTGCTGATCGCGAAGCTGTCTCGAGGGTGCTATCGTCCTCGAGTTTTCCAGTAAACCCGGAGAATTAAATTTAAACTCCACCAGTTCGGTATTCAAGAAATTTGTAAAAGTATTGCAGCATCACCTGCTCCGAACTGACCAATGTCCCCCATTACCATGGGCATTTAAATAAACATGAGAAGCATCGTGGAAAGGCACATCGATAGGTCGTCAAGTTCGACCGCGAACCGAGTTAGGATCGTCGGGAGAGATCGTGTAAAGACGATAACAGGAAGAGCGATAAGATTAAACAGCGTAGGTACAAAGAGCCGGGAACTGTCCTCGGCCGGTGTCGAGGAGGGAACGATTTTCTTCGACGATGTTCGATCTTCAAAGGCGGCACGACCGAATGTTTAACCGCGATTGAGTCGTGTCGAGGAGGGTAACGGGAAGAGGGCATTTAAAATATTGTCACTATAAACAGTCTGACTCATGGGGAAGCTGTGTACTCGTCCCCCACGATCGGCACGATAAAATTGATATTAATGAACGTACCAGCGGAAGACTTTCTGTTAATTCCTGCCTGGTAATTTTCGGCCCGCCTTCTTTAACCTTTTAACGACGCCGGGCTCTCCTCTGCCGAAGAATTTAACATTTAGAGGGCTAATTTATACAAGATCGAACGTAGGAGCTTCGAAAGTTTTTAACGGAAAGAAATATCTCAAGTCCGACGCATTCGTGTAACAGCGGCGATCAATTACGCGCAATCCGTTTTCTCTCGTTGCTCGTTAGGTTACTACATTAACCACGGGTGCGGACTCGGTCCGTGGGTTTTGCCGGAGCTGACGGGTTAATAAACGGGTCACCGTGCGATTTTTCTCCGCGCCGAGCGTTCGAGGAGCTGGCAAAAAGCCGACGGCTGTGTAACCGATGCACCGAGACTTCCAGGACTTCTCTCAACGAGATCCTCTCACGACTGCACGCACCGTTCGCGTACCGACCTCCCAACTGATTTACGATCCAAAAAGAAATTACCAACGTAGGTGGACGATGATTTATCTGCCGGGAATATATCTCGCACACCTATGGTCGTCGTAGGTAGCCCAGACGAAAAGCGATAAACGAGCAGAGAGGAAAAATGCAGTATATTCGCGTATACTGCATTCGATTCGACGGAGGACAATTTCGACTTGGAATCGGGCAGGATGAAACGCGATCCTCTGCAATGAAAATTTGTCATTTCCCGCCTATTACCGCGTCTATTATTCCAACTGGCACCGGAGCGCATACACGACAACGTATTCCGGGGGATATCGTTATTTATGTTTGTACATAGAACCATGATTGCCCGTAGATCCCTGGTACACCGATCGACCGCCATTTACACCACCTGCTATATTCCTCTCCGCGAATCGAAATTCTACGGGGCTTAGAGAACGGATCGTTCGAATTCTGCGATTTTCCTATGCATTTTGAAACGTTTATTATCAAAACTCTTGAATCAGCTTACGAAACTTTTGCCAGATTTTCTGGAAAAACCGTAACGAAAGCGCGAGAAATCGTTGCACGGTCGAGCGATGGATCGAACCGTGACGAAACGCTCCCAGGGCGATCGTGCTTCGAAGAAGGAGGCTCGCGTGTACGGATTGGCAAGCGTGGCGAAAACGCGAGCACAACGCTGCGCCGTTTCGTCCGGTCTCCAACTTCGGAGGTATTGTTCTCCAGGTTCCGGCACCCCGCTGCGGTACTCATCGCGTCGTGAAAGCTCTCAAGACGTCCCCGGACCCTGGCTGATAGATTTATGAATTTACGGTCACCCCGGTCGACGGGGGGCTAATTGGTGGCAGCGTGAAGCGAGCCGACGCGATTCTTCCGGACGCAAGAGAAAAGAGAATACCATTTTCTTGGGAAAAATCGTTGCTACCGATAATTGCTGTAATTTCTGACTTTTCCATACGATACAGTTGCGCGTATCGCTATCTTCTCACACTTTGTCTATCTCTAAACGTTCGAACGATACAGCTTCGTTCAATTACGTAAAACACACTTTGATCTGTTGCCGCACGACTTTCGATCGATGAATGAATCGTCGTTTTCGAATGAAATTTATCGAGGAACGTTCGATAACGAGCACACGTTTGCCCGTGTGAAGAAAGAAAAGCGTCGTTCCGACGCCTGGAAACCGGTCTCCGTTCGAATTCTTCGAAAAAAAGCGATCGGTCCTCTTCTAGGTTGCAACGCCTAGCATTTACATGTCTAGATAAGCTAATGAGACGTCTAACGGTAGGGACTAAACACGCCAGAAGTCTCCATTTCACGAAACCCTGGCTATTACTGTTCTGTTGGAGCAACGATACCGATGCTACTCGAAATTCCATGTTATCGTCCGTTTCTGCTAGATATTTTCGCCCAAACCATACGAACGAATAATAGTAAAAAAAATGTATGATTAACGCAGCGTTTGAAAAGTCGTTGGAGGAGTCAGGATCAAGACGTGCGAAGCGGATAGTCGGCACGGAAGGTGACGATACCCAGCGGCTCGGTAGAAGGCAGGAGGACTCAAGCTGAGAGCATAATGAGCGGCTGGCGAGTAATGAAGACCGCTCAATTTCTCTCGAAGCCGCACGCTGCCTCCTCAAAGGGCCATACTCTCGTTCCCTTAACTCCGATCCTGGCTACGCTAATCCGTTTAATCTCCATATAATTAATGACCATACCGCTTTAATAATTCTTCGTCCGGTGTGGCGAGGGCTGCGCAAAGTCCAGCGTTTACCTCGGACATCGCGTATCGAACGTGAACGAGTCAAAGTTTTCGAATCCAAATGGTTTACATGTCCTCGACGACTGAAAGGGGTTAAAAGAGAGGCTGAAAGCCGTTTGTAGCGCACTGTTTGCACAGGATTTTCAAAAGAGACGGCTCTATCCGCGTGTACGGGCGTTTACATCGGCGCCAAGGTATCGGGACGCCGTTTGTGGACCCTTCTTCCTAAATGCACTCCGAAATGTTTGCACAGACTCTGTTGTGGTCTTTCACGATGAATTTCTCTGTATGCAAATACGTCGACGAGGTACCTGACTAACCGGCAAGTTAGTCCACAGCCCCGGAAACCACCCAACGGGAGCGCGAACTCGTTCATCACGGAACGAGAGCGCGATTCTCACGTATGGATTACGATAGCGAACGCTTCCGAGCCGATATCGCGAATTCTGCGCTTGAAAACTGCTGCTTCTCTGTCGGTTATCAAAATGCAAATCGAGAAAGCGGACGAAGCGGAAACGCGCGTATCCCGGAGGATAGGGGAAGATATTTTTGCTGCTGTTTTCGGGATTTTCTTTGTCAAGCTGCGTTAAGTGGTCGAAAAATTGTTTGAATCGTTAAATAATAATCGAAATTTAAGCAAAGCCACACGGAGTTAGAGAGAATCGGGTATAGAGGAGGCAGGCCCGGTCGAGCCCGGCATACCTGGCCGGCAATTATCCCCGCGTCTCAGCCAACTGTTCGGCTCCCTGGCCGTCCGTTTTTCGGGACGGTTTAACGGACCTCCGTGGTAAAACAGCGGCGCTCACGGATAATTCAGATATCATCCCTTCGATCCCTGGCAATCCCTGTGAATCGACCCGTCGACGTTCGAACGAAGGGGTGGCTGCCTTAGGGGCTCGCGTGCCAACTGACGCCTCCCAAAGCGGACCAGATTATAAACTGCCGATTACGGGGCAACCCTAAAGTAGAAACGAGAGAATGGGTACACTGGAAAGGTTTTTCCAGCCGAAACAGAGAATTTCCAGATAAATTTGGGGATGCAGGAGAAAGTGGGAAAAAGAGACCGAGGTCTATAGATCTTTTCCCTTCCGGGAACTTCGTGTCCTGAACGCTTCGAACATGACATCAGGGAATTAAAGCGTTAAAACTGAGGATTCCTTGGAGAACTAGGCGCGAAGACTCGCGTTCCGATCGATCTTCAGGATTTCATTCGCAGGGGTGTCTTCGATCGCTCGGAGGACGATTCGAGAGTTCGATTGAACGAGCTTCTTCACGGCCGATTAAGTAACACGAGCGTGTATCGGACTCGTGAACGGAAAGCTTCGTGGAAATTTTCGACGCGGATCGCAGCTTCGAGCCGGGAGGGATTCTTCTAGCGTTTTCACCCTCCTCCGTCAGACTCTCGGGCCGAGTTTCCGGCGAGAAAGTACGCGAGGGAAGTTGGTGGAGCAAAGGCAAAAATTCCGCACTGCGTACATACCGATCGTGGTAGCTCGTTTAAACGAGAATTCAGTGGTTTGTTAACTTTCTAAATAACGCGTGCCAGACGCTGAACGGGGCTGGCGCGGTCTCGCGAGCGTGTAAGAACGATGCTCCAATTAAGGATGTGCTAACGGTTACTTTCGGTTGATCCGCGAGTAAAGCCTGGAACTTAACTTCCGGAAAACTTTCCAATTTCAACGCCCTGTGAAATTCTACCGTTTCGACTCCGCGCAATTGACCCGATCGTACCTACTGCGGGCATTTCAAGTGCGTTTAATTAACCCTTGCATTAACGTCAACATAGAATCATTGAAAATTTATTGGCGCAAAAGGGTTAATCGGTAGATCAAAGTATCTGCTAATATACACGCGTCGGTAAAGGGATGAATGATCGTCGTGGCGTACGAAATTATTTCACGGAGAGATACCCTGGTTCCATGCTCGCACAGCCGAAACGTCGCGTCGCCGCGAATTTAAACCACGAATTCAGCAGCACGTGCGGCCCCGCGCGGCTGGGATTACCGGCAGGAAAAACGAAGATACGAGGCCGAGATACGTAGCAACATAATTCATTCCGGCGCGTTATATGAAGTAGCTCTCGTGATGAATTTCAAAAGGGCCCCCGTCGCGCCGCGCCGCGCAAGCTGAAATATATCAGGAAAAATGCGAAGGTGTCTGCCTCCGTTCCGGCATTGTGCTGCTCGTTCCGATCGCGGTGCACCGAGAGAACGTAACAGAATTCGATAGATTTATTTCGAGCAGCATCGAATAATAAAAGTTCTTTGTCTCGAATGATTCAATAGCGTTACGAAGTGGTATCTTGCCAGTACGAACGATCCCATCAGGCGAGCTAATTATCATCGTACCGAACACGTTTGGCCAAACATCCTCGTATCTCTGTGTTCCGCGGATATGCGAACAATCCCAGCCAATTTCGGCGATATGTGCCGGCAGGTAGCCTCGCATAATTATCGTCGACATGATTGTCGGCCGCGGGCCGAATCCCACTTCCACCCGCTCACTTGCACGCTCTCGGTGTTATCCGTCATTCACCAGATCCTCGCGTTGATCTCGAGAATGAACGTGGAATACCGTGTTCATGACCCGGGATACGCGTGGTGTAACAAAGACGAAGAGAGAGAAGAGCAGAGAGAACAAAAAGGGAGGACAGACGCACACCTGACCAAAGAGAAACGAGGGACAAAGGAAGTATCTGGCATGGAAACTGAAACGTACACGGGCTTTTTCCTCTCCTTTTCACGCGCGATCGCTGGATCCTGCTCTTGTCCAAGCAACGACGACCCAGTTTCCTGGATTAGCGGAGAAATTTCATGGCAGAAACCGGGTTGATCGTCCATCCCCGAGATTCAACTTAATTGAAGAGTCCTCGAGATGCTTGACGCCGTTCTTCCACCGAGTCGCCGCTAAACCGAACAGCAAATATTGAATTTATCTAGGCGAATGTAGGCTGATTTTCATCCTACTTAATATTCCAGATTGAATGTTATTATAAGTTCGATTTTACGAGCTTGTTTGCCGGAGTACACTCGGCTACGATACAATGTAACAAGGTAAAGTGGAACCTCGAGGGATGCGGAGGTATATAAGGAAATACCAGAATAATTGTAAACGAGACTTTTCGTACAGCAGGGAAACATGTAAACGCGCGTTGACGCGGTTGTGTAAAGTGGCCAGAGTGCATATCTCCGTTCGGTAGATATCGATAACCGAGCTAAAAGTAGCACCCTAGCAAACATTGGAGAAGCTTTCTTTGTCTGCATTTAACAATGATGATATGAATCATTTTATCGAACTCGGTCTCAGAATGCACACCAGCAACGGAATGGTTGTTGCGAAAATTCCTGAGGTTCCAGAAGATCCTGGAAGCGTGTTCTTCGTAGAAAAATAGACACTCGGATTTTCACTTTCGATCGACGACTCGAATGTTCGAATCGCGACTCCCCTTAGCATTCAACGGATCTTTCGAAGTGGACGCGTCTAAGAAGATTCGCACGCAGGATCTCGCACACATGAGAAGACTTTCATGCGTACGAGCAAACGGAAGAAACTCCTCCAGTCAGAGTCTTCTATTGGAACGCTTTATGCCACGGTAAACCCCCGTAAAAGGTTCCCCCTTATGGCTCGCCTTTGCGAGGTCCTTCGGAGCGTCGCGTGTATACCTTATAAGTGGAGGAGAAAGGAGATGCTGGTTCCAGGACGAACGAGACAGAAGGAGACGAACGGCGAAGGGCAGAAAACGGAAAACACGAGGAGACCCATTGTCGTGGTCGCGGAGGAGCGTAGTAGTTGACCATAATCTGAAACTCGCCGGCCCATTCACCTTGCCCGGGAAACCTTACGTAAATACTTTGTTATTTATGAAAGGATTATCGAAGGATCCCCTTTTCTGTAATAAATAGAACTTCCATGATCCTCCTCCTCGTACCAGGGAATTCCTTGTTTCATTTTATTTGCTTTTTATTCCGCTGACGATCCTCCGGTTAGCAAAGCGGATAAAACGGTGGCGGACGGTTTGCTTTGATTTGTTGCGAGCGAGTTGCACCTCGTCTCGCGTGGATAGATCGAACAGTATCACGGTTGTCTGCTCGTTTACAGACCGAGTTTCACGCTAAAATCGTGCGAGCTCGAGCCGTGGCACACCTGGCCCATAAATTCGGTGTCATTAGATCCTCTAAATATTATCCGGCCCGTTCGAAGGATTCACCCCGAAGCCCATTATTTTTTACGACCGTTATTATCCCGAATAACCACGATGGTTCCGTCGATCGCGAGGGCGGAGGCTCGGCGATCCGCTTGGCTTACCGAAATCACGGGGCCGAAAGTGACCCATCCTCGGCTTCGATTTTGATTGGACCGCGTTGCAATTGGACTTGGACGAAGCGATGCAACCGAAGCAAACTAGCTTTTTCGAATTTCAACGTTTGAAACCGAGCCGAGCCAGCAACGAAACTTTCACCCTTGTTTTCGTCGCACGCCTGGCGCACTCGCGAACTCACCGCGAACAATGGATCCGTCATTTCCAGGTCGGGAAATCCTACTCATCCTACTCATTACTCGGAAAGAGCTGGAAAACCGTGGCATTGTTCGCGTTTAAAATAATACCGTGTTATAGCGTGGCCCCGCGTTTGACGAGTAATTATAAATTTTCTCGGAGATACTTCCCTCGGTTCGTTTCCATCGAGGAAAAAGAAACAAGTTCGGAAAAGGACGAAGACCCGAACAAAGGGGGTAACAATTTCACCTTCCAAATTATCGAAAAAAATCCCGGGGAATTTGCGGGTCGAAAGAAGTTGGAGGTCGATTCGCGATCGGCGCCACCGCTAATTGCTAATTTCGTCGGCGCCGACGAGTTTAATTAAATCATGCCGAAGCCGGCGCGGCACGGCGTCGAACCGCACACGGACGATCGTCGAACGAGAGACTCGGACTCGGCGAATGGACAACGGAAAAAATAATAAAAGGTATATCGTCGTCGTTTCTGGCGCACGTGCGAGCACGAATATACGAGTCCACCATTCCCCTACGTTGCTTCGTCGTTGTCTCTCTACGAAACGTGCGGACCGCTGCGCCGATCCGCGACCGACCGAGTACACACACGGCGAACGATAATGCCACGACTCGAGCGAGAAGCACGTTCACGGGGGGTTCCTGTTGGCCAGATATTTCTAATTTTCTTCCTGGTCATCGGCGAACGAGGACGACTGGCTGGCTAGCCACGCGTGCACGTGCGACTACGCTCCTTCTACCTATGAATCCTCTCCTCCATAGAGAACATCCTTTCCTCCTTTTTGTTACTCTATAAACGATCATAGCCGCATTTATTTTCAATTTAAACCTGGCTATCAACGCTGCTCGTTCTACTGTTAATTAAGAAACAGAAGGTAGGGTCCGCTGAAGGGTTCACGGTAGACGTAACTTCTGAAGCCCCGAAAATTAATTGAAACGAGAGCACGGGGAAGTAGGAAAACAAATTATCAAACATGTTCCAAAGCCACACATCATTAGACGACAGCCACACCGAAAGCTCCGCTCGTTAGCGTCCTAAATGAACTACCGCTTCTTCTGCGCGCCCTTCTACGGCACATTTTCACCTCGCTGTTTTACGAACAAACTACAAACCATCGGCTCGACTACGTTTTGCCAAGCGACTCGCAAGGTTTTTCATCCGGGTATACTTTAGCCGGTAGCTGGCACCGAGGAAACGGTCGTCGACGACGTTGGTGGAAGATAATCGATTGGACACCGGTTAAAGACGTTCGTCGTCGAGTTCTTCGAGCCACTAATTACTCGACTGTCCTCCGCAGACTGTGGTTTAAGCGGACCGCGTCTGAGAGAGTAACGCGTGGAAAGTTTGGCCGGTGAAGCGAAGTCGTTGCCGACTTAACGGGAACAGGTGTTCGTCCGGTGTAGAAATTTCGAGCCCTGTAGCTCGTTCACGGTAACGAGATGCGACGATAACATCCTGCTCTCGTTAGATACGATCGCACTTTTCGATCTCTCGCTCGATCAGCGTTAGAAACAGTAGAAAAGTCTTGTAACCCCTGTCGACGACCCTTTACCCTTTCCGGTTTTATCCTCGCTTTCGTATTCAACGTGTCGCTCCGTTGCGACACTATCGCAGCTTCAGATTGAAGGGTCGAGACCGTAGAAACGGTCTCGAATTGGTTCAACCGGTTCAACTGGCTACGAAAGTTACGTACGTGAATTATTTTCTCTCGTTTATCACGGCTCGATCTACGTTGCTTTATTGCGTAGCTTTTCTGAACAGTGGGGAAAATCATTTGGAGCAGGTCGCGTGACAAGAGGCGACAGGAGATTATAATTTCGGGAACGTTTCCCGGTTCGTCGGGTCGAGAGGTGAAAGAAGGTAAAGGAAGTCTTGCTGGAACCGGTCCGGATTTTATTTCGTGCGCGTTTGTCTTCCACTCGGATTACCCTCGCGGCCATAAGCGGAAGATAAGATACGTCCAGGATACCTACGTAAGGACCTCGTGACATATGGCGAGCGTACAAGCTCTCTCTCTATTTCTCTCGCTTCCCTGGCTTTGCTCATGGCTCTGCCATTTGTTCCTCCTCTCTTCCTCTCGGATCTCGTTCCGTGGAGAAGCGGCAGGATCGGAAGGAAGTTCACGCGGATACACCGATCCCTTTTCAGGAAGGATACTCCGCAGACTGTGCATCGAACGTACGGTCGATTAACGACCGACGAATTTAATCGATCAGATTTGCCGTATCCAGGAAGTTCCGCGCGTTTCGCGTTTCCTTCGTCTGCTACTTCCGGAAGATCAGCCCCGGACGTTTGTTCGATTTCACTCTCTACGGCGACCTTGTAATTATAGGAGGAAGGCACCAGCTGCCTGGTGTTTCGGCGAGAGATACAACGTGTTTACGGCAAGATAACTCGAGCAGCGGTGGTTTCGAAGGTGGCCATTAAAATTTTTCTGCCCGGAGAAAGAGCGTCGCGTCGCGTCGCGTCGCGTCGGTCAGGCTCGAAAAGCGAGGGTAGACTGAAAGGGACTCGACTCTTTTATCTCGATCATCTCGCTTCCGAGATACTTTCTCCGCCTATTCACGGCTACCGATCTGCCGCTTTCGATCTGACGATCAGATATACGCGCCGACAAATTACAGCTCTCTTCGAGACCGAGCAGCCAGGTAACGTCTTGATAATGTTGTCGCGTTATGAAAAGTTGTGAAATTTGAAAAAAGGAACTCAGAGATACGTATAAATTTCCTTGCATAGAAAAATTTCCAACTGTATCGCTTCTCTGCCGGGGGTGCGACACGGTGAAGTGAATTTCAGGGAACTACCAAAAGAGCTACCCTTATGAAGTTACAGTTTAATATACAAACGCGGAACGTGCGTTTAGCTCAACGGCAGAGATTTAATAAACACGGCAAAGCCGAGTAAGAATTCATTTTTTTGCAGTTGCGCAAATAACGCCGCGAGGTAAAACGTGTTAGCAACGACGACTACATTCAAACGTTTCTATTTTACGAGCTTTACCGTAGCAACAACAGGACAAAAGACACGGGGCGTTCCTGAAGCTGGTTACAAACGAAGCTGATGCTGGTCGAGAAACTAGGAGCGTGTTAAACTTTGAAGCCTGCTATCGTTTTCTCAAACGAAAACAATCAAATTACAGACAAAGCAATTTCCAATAAGAGGCATCTAACGAATATTAATTTCGCGTCGAGCTGTGTTCGCTTTGAAAAATTCTTGCATCTCGAGCAGTCGGAACGGTAGTCCGGCGAGAATATAATAATAACAAGAACGCTGGCCGGTAATTGGAATTCCGGCATGGACGTTTCCGGGGCAGAAATAATATTTCTTTCCACCCTGTTGTAACTCGTTGCGCGCAACGGCGTTATCTCCGTTTGCACCGGCAGCCACGTAAAAAGGGAATTAGAATCAGTGGAGAGAGGTGTAGCTCGAAAGGAGCGGTGTTGGTCAGAAAATAGAAGGGATGAACTGTACGTAGGGAGACACGGATGAAAAAAGAGCAACAAGGATGGGCGTAGAGGAGGAACGAAGAGGGATGATAGAGTATAGTAAGCATCGCGTAGGTCGGCACCAGAGGGGGAACAAAAACGAGGCTTTTATTGGCCTCTGTTCCGCAATTGGAACGCGATGCAACGACCGATGCGTCTACTCCCGACGAGATAATCACTTAATTACTCTCAATGCTGGTGCTCGTATGCACGCGAGCCATCCACAAAGAATAATACAACCAAAGAGAGAGAAAGAGAAGGGATGGTTGCCATCGTTCGTACACGAGACCAATTCATACATCGGTAATACAATATTTTAATTAATTACGAGAATCACAGTAAAAACAGTCGGGTGTACAATAAAGCACATTGTAATTAACAAAAGTTAATAAATAGCGATCCGTGAACTGTAGGAGGGTCCGAATCTCCCTTTAAGCATTATTTATACCCCTATCGAAATCGTTTACATTTCAAGGAAAGCAGCATGCTAAGGGTGAGCTGAAAACGCCCTTAATAAATACTAGTCGCGTGAGAGTCGATAATAGACACACCCCGACGGTCCTGTGGGACACGCAAAGCAAAGGAAACTATTTGATCAACGGAAAAACTCTGGTTATTGGTGTTTGTCGCGTTTGTGGAAACAAGCTGGCACGCATAGGTTCAACACCGGCGCGTTTTTCTTCGAATCGGTCGTTCAGTCCAGGTAATTACCGGTTTCGCGTGTTAACGTCTTCATAGGGATCGAGCCAACTGGTTTACCACATGGCACCGTTTCCCGAAAATAAGACGTTTCATCTTGGCAGGGTTAGGGGAGCGTGTGTCTTTATTAGAGTATTAGAACGGGTCGGGAGCGGTCGGTCAGGAATGGCCGATCGGAATAATTACACGCTCCGTTTCCTCTCTATCGACCGACTGATCGCTAGGGCCAATTAATAACCGGTGTCTGTTACGCGATGCCCGTTTCACCGTTCCACGCGAATTTAATACGCTCTCGTGCCTCCACGATTCGATTCTTCATCGATTAACGCGGCTTTGAAGGGAATCGTACTTACTGATCACGGTCGCATCGATTTTTTCAAATATTCCGCTCTTACTCACCTGGAACAGAAAAAAGAAAGACCGATAAGTTAACGAGGGTGAAATCGAGGGTGAAACTGTTTCATAAACGAAGCTGCCCGTTATGAAAAATATTAATCTCAACCCCGTTACTTAGGCGGTATCAAGAGAAGCGACGAGTTGGTGGTACTTTAAGAGATTTCCCCTTTGGAAAATGGTCGTTCAGCCACGACGGCCAGCATAGTTGCTAACGAGTAGCCGGAAGTTGGCGGTAGCTGGCAGGCTGGAATATTAGAGGCAGCGCTGGTTAATTCAGCACAGTCTGCGGGCTGTTCGCAAGCCACGCTCGACAGCAGCGTGCGAGAGTTGGGCACACGGCAAACACGGCAAGGGTAGAGTTGTCGCGTGGCTCCGGGCCACGTCTATCTTTCAGTCAGTGACCCCGATCGACCCGACAAACGCGCTCCTCAAGAACCCGCGATACCGCTATCATCTTCGATATCAAATACCCCTGGGCAGAAGAATGATTTGCAACAATTAATATTGTAATCTTCCGAGTGGAATCCAATTACCTAAAGAAGAGCACACTGAAACGCAAAGATCTATAAACTCGATGCGTGTGAAATTAAACGTGAAACGGGCTCTTGAACATCAATTTCTGATAAGAATATCGAATCGTTTCAAGAATTTGTATTTCGAACTCACGGTACCGTAACATTGAACGTTAATCGGATTCTATCGTCGAAGATTCACCATCGTCGTTGGAAGAACGTCTCTACCGCGACGAAATACACCGCAATTTTTTCTCGTCGACGAGGAAAATTCTGTTTGACGTTCGTCGATTCGAAATCGAGCAAAGCCGATACCTCTGTGCTCACGGTCCAAGAGATTTTTCCCTGCAGGCCAAAGGAGAAGAGCGACCAACGGAGGTTGCCTATGTAGGAACGAGTAAAAACAGAAGCTCTCGAGAAGACACAACAGAGGGACGTTGTACCAGGAGAAATGGTCTTTGCCAATGAGAGATCTTTTTCATGGTCGATGGAACTCGACGGGAGATTTAAAGATGCACGCGGAACAGCCTTTGTCCTCGAGACTATCTTTCCTTTACCAGCTCTTCCTGTTCCGTTCCAAGACGTCCTTCTATCCCTTAGCAACAACAGGCGCGGAAAAATTCGTTCGGGCATAACCGAGGATCGACGATTAATCGAGTTATTCCTTTGCGATTTTCAGCCTGTCTAGGATCTTAAGAGGCTCGAACGTACTACCGGAAGTCGCGAGGAAGAAAGAAATGCGTGCGTAGAAAGCTCGATCGATATAGATGGTACGAAGAAAGCTTCTTATCGAGAAGGGAAAGATGAACTTGTTCGAACTTTTATAACTTTCGAACTCTAATCTGAGGTATCGAAAAGTTGCGGCTATTGTTTCGAGCACTCGTGACTTTCTTACAATTTCAAGTGCTTTTACTTTTTATGCCACGAGACGATAAGAAAAGAAAATTTCACGCGATACAGAATCTTCCGATCAGATTAATTAACCCATTCTGCTCGGTAAAGTTTAGCTGGAAATTCAATTTTCCATCAGACATGCTTTTTACTCTTCGCTTCTAATCGTCGTTTTCTACCACTTTCGGATTACGGTTGATTTTACCAACGCTGCCCGTTCGATCGGAGAAAAGTTGGCGCGAGTAGAAGAACGAACGAATTTTCCAGCTAACAGAGACTTTTCTTTTTCCTCTTACAGACTGTTCCATCGCGTTGTCGAAATAAATCAAGATATTATTCTTGCGTTGCCGGCGTATGCAGCTACATTTCGGAACTAAATTTCGCTATAAATAACGCGAGCGACGTTTCTATCTTAAGAAACTTCTTTTCTCCGTGCCGCGCTACTTTCCATCGCCGACAAACTTTCAATTTCCCGTCGAGTAATTTTCTTTTTTTTTTTTTCCCCCAACTGCTCCCGTGATAAGCAGACAACGAGTTTCGTTTTCTCGTTTCTTTTTCCGTTGCAGTACCTGCTAGTTTCCTTCGCGCCAACCAGATTTTCAATTCCTACAAAAGGACGACACGTTTGCTACAAAAGTTTGCGATGGAAATCCAACGGGATAATTAAAATCATTCCTTGTTCTGACCCTTCGGAGAAGCAAGCATCCCGAACGAATTATAAGAAATGAAAAATGAGAAAGAAAAGAGAGGTGGAAACCTGTTTTATCACGCGTTAACAGACGATCATCTCGCTAGCAACTGGTGGTTAGCTACAAGGTGTTAAAACCTGCTTCGCAGCTTCTCCTAACAACCGTTCTAAGCTCGGAAATCAACGAAGAAGATGAAAAACAAACGTGGCTGCTGGCCGTGTATGCAGAGGATACACGCCAGGCACCCTCGAATCTCTCGAAAGTGGACGGACACGAGAGGCGCGGAACCAACATCAATCCCATTGTCTTCCTTTGAAGCTGACTGACGAGAACGGCGCGGCTCTTCTTTCCTTGAAACGAAGACGTATGCACGCTTCGCGCTGAATATACGCTTGATACCTACACGCCATTCCGTACGTAAGACGCGATATTAAGGCGGTGTTTGCATTTCTCGCGAGTGCAACAGCCACGAAACAACAATGCCACAAAGCAGTCTAACTGCAGCTGAATGCTTGAGTTTACGGCGGTTCCCAGAACTACTGGATTTGCGTTTAACCCCTTCCGTATAAGACGATTTAGACGGCCATTTCAGTTTACCCTTTACCAGTTGACGTTAAGGTGTAACGGCCGTTAAAGGAAGGGTTTATAACATTAAGCGAAAGTTATT
Source organism: Osmia bicornis bicornis (assembly GCF_907164935.1). NCBI lineage: Eukaryota > Metazoa > Arthropoda > Insecta > Hymenoptera > Megachilidae > Osmia > Osmia bicornis. Next base: position 5,935,189 of record NC_060230.1, read on the forward strand.
TCAAAGTACACTTTTTCTTTTTTTTTTTTTTCAAACAACGAACAAGGGGTAGATCTGTCGAGGTGGTCCGTATGCACGGTTCGTGGTTTCATGGTAGATCCACGAAAGAGGACGTCGAGCTAAGTCTGGCCGCAGAGAACAAGGGTGTCTGGCGTGTTCCTGCAGAAAATACTGCAACGCAAACTCCGTCGGAGACGGCTGCCCCATAGTCCTGTCTCCCTTACTTATGTATGAAAGCTACGTGGCCTAGCTTCCTTCCCTTCTCGCCCTTCGATCCCCCTACGTTTCGTTCCGCCGGGCAAACTTCTACGTTATTCATACGTCGCGGATGAACGATGAGTATCTGTCCACCGTGTCCATTTCTAAACGGCTCGTGCATGCAAGAAGGTCGTCGGCTGAACTTTACCAAAAGTCTTGCAGACCTCAGGTCTTCAAGGGCAGTCTGCGTGATCGTGCCGCAACCGTAGACGACGGTGGATACCGATTTCATATTCAGAAATTTTCCAGGTGAAAATTTTTCGTTTAAACCCCATCGAATTTAAACGTATCGAACGGTATTCGAAGGAAAGATCGCAAGAGTTTCTCCGGCTTCAACGCTCGAAACCACGAAACGCTTCACGTGATCCGCATTTCAGCGAGGGTGTACTAAACAACGGTTACGTGGACCGACGAATTAACGAAAGCAAACAGACCGTTGAATCGGCAGAGTAAGCTGATCGATCGAGTCCGTGGACGGTAGGACGAGAGAAAAGTCGGGGCTGGTTGGAGCCGTAGCGAGAAAAGCTGAAACGCTTTTCCCCAGCCCTTGTTCCGTTGGCTCTGGGGTGGCGAGCAACTCGGAGGAAGAGAAAGTGCTGTTCTGGATAAGGAGGAACCATGTGTGCTACAGTTAGCCGCAAAAGTGCATTAGCGCTGGACGTCTGGCCAGGTTCACGGAAGTAACGGGTCGTGATAACGTTTCCGAAAAGAGGTGGGGGGTTGAAGTTGCGGCAAATTTGATGCCGTTTAGATACTTCCCCAGTTACAAGAAGCTAGACAATTACAAAACCTTGCAAACGTATATATATACGTAATTCAGTCCTCCAACACTTGTGTTTTCAATGAAACAACCCCAACGGCACCCAACCAGTTGCGTAACCACAGTTTCCCTGGAACGAGCGAATCTCGGGGTACCGGGAATCGGATTCGGAAGTCGGGAAGATCAAGCAGAAGATGGCGGAAAGAATAATCGGTCTAGACAACCGAGCAGGAAACAGCGAGGAGCGTGTTCGTGTACTCGCATTGTCGCGAAGGAAAGCGAACCACGAGGCAGAAGCGAAATGCCTGCTGCGTACAGGAGGGATGTTAGAAGCTGCGGGATGGAAGAAAGAAGAGAGAAGAAGAAGAAGAAGCTCTGGTGGATAAGCACCGAGAGAGCAACGTTGCTGCCGGACAGAGTGAATTATGGGACAATTAGTTCCGGCAGATATATAAGACTCAGACACAGAAGCAGCCGCTCTCTCTCTTTTCTTCCATCACTATTCTCTCGGAGGGTTGCTTTCTCGTCTTAAGGGACACGCCAGAAGCGGAGAGAAGCTTTCGTTCGGTGTCCACGCGGACCGAAAGCTAAGAACAGCGAATGTACGACTCATTAACCATCGTGCTCCAGTGTTCTTTGCGTTTCCTCGATTTTCACCGACCCATTTCGTGTTTTCCACCTTTTTCCGCTCGCTGCGTTACGCGTTCCTCGGATTCTTCTTTTTCCGTTGTATTTTCCGCCGGAAGGATATCCGTAAAATTTGAAAAATCGTATACCTCATGGCTGCCGCTGATTCCAGCGGATCTCGAATCCGTTGCGGTCGAATCTTGCGGCGCTCGGCCGAGAATCAGGTCGTGTAAATATAGTGGGCTGTCGTTTAACGAGCCGGTGGCTGTGTTTCGCGAGCGCAAACGAGCAGCACCATCGTTTCGGAAGAAAACGAGGCTCGATTCGACCGGTTGAATTTATGCGGCTAAATGGATTACGTCGATCGAATGTTTACGGTCGTGGTTGCAATTTAATACAGGAAGGTTGCGTTCTAACGTACGATAGCGTCATTCGTTTCATGAAGCTTCGGGAAGTTGAAATTTCAGTCTTCGAAGATTTAAAGTTAATTAATCACAAAGGGTATAATGAAAATACATGGATCCCTTTTAACGCGGCTCCGCAACGTTGGAGCAACAACACGCAAATGCAATCGACGCCGGGTTGCGAATAACAAAGCTTCACGCAAAAAGCGTTTTCATATCCGACTGACCGAGCCACGAGTCAGTCCTCTCGGCTCCCCTCGGTATTCCGCTCCAATAAGAGAAAAGCGCGCTGTCCTATAGCTCGTTAATAGGACGCACCTCCGCTTCAGGGTGGCGTCCGGGCTTCCTGATTAATGGCCGTGCTAATCAAATAAACAATCCTACATCTGTCGACCGAATGTGTTACCAAGCTGCGGGTATACGCGTCCCTAATTCTCCCTTCCACCGATCCGGTCGAAAGAAGCGACGGTTTGTTTTCGTCCCGGCTCGATTCGGTCCTTCTTCTTGGTCCGCGGTTGGATCGAGCGGAAGGAGCCGAAGAAAGAAAGCGATTACGAGGTTAGGGATAGAGCAGGAACCACGAAGAAAAACACGTCCTGGCTCCCGAGTGGCAATTAGAAGGATTAATGATTCCGTCCCGGGGACGACGTCGTTGTTCCCTTCGACGTCTTCGTCGTCGTCGGCGTTTGTCATCTTCCAATGGTGTGCACCAGAGGATGAGGGAGTAGCTGAAGCTGGTATTGCTACGATTAGACACGTGGAATCGTGTACAATTCTCGTGCAGCAACCGACTACCGTTCATAAATCAACGTTCCTTCCGTTTAACGTTGGAAATGTACCTTCGGGGAGCCGTGGCTTGTCGACGCGTCGAGAAACACCATGATGATTACACGTGTGTTTGAAATTTCAATGACGCGGTATATTTTGCACCGAATCGTCGAGGTGTCCGATAGACCCAAGCTTGTAGATTTAATTAAAAAGTCCTGGGACGAAAAGCGAAACTTTCACGTTTCGTTCTCGAACCGGGATGCCTTCCGAGAGTAAAGGATCGATAGGGAATTAACTTAAAAGGCGGTAAGTGTTGGCGGCGCCGAAGACTAGCAAGTTTCCCGAGGAAATTCGTCGACCGCCTACACTCGTGGGTATTCACTTTCGAACGAGTTTGCAACAGCTCTCGAGATTACCCATATATCGTTCGCCGTTGATCTCCGCGTTCATAAATCTACTTTGAGCTCGGTGCGGCGTCGCGGCGCTGTGGAACGTGCCTCGTGGTAATTTCGTTCCACGAACCTCGCCGTGATCCGAGACGTCGACCTGGCAGCCTTTCCACGGAAACACTGTCACTGCCCTGCTAACAGAGACGTCCCGATACGGTTCTTCAAGCCGTGAAAATTGCCTCGTTTACGACTTCAACCTTCTTGTTTTCTTTCGGCAAACTATCAACCCCTGACTTAAGCACCCTGCCTTCCAGCTGTGGCTTATCAGGAGACATTTGCGCGAATCATAACTAGTATTTCTTTAATTAAAAACTGTACATTGTCGCGTTCGAAGGGTCCATAAATCACGACGCCAGGTATAGTGCGATGACGAATCGTTTATTCGAAAGACACCGCGAGGCGCCAGCAAGTGCGGTGCTCCGATTCACGGCACAGACGTCAAGACGCGTCGCGACCCTTTCTGCGAAACGACGAGGCGTTAAACGAACGGAGCATTGATTTATGCACCCGGTCTGCTAGCAAGATACCCGATGCGAATCGCACGCGACACGCGTGTACGTTTCAGGCATAATGGTTAGCTAGTTCAACCTGTATTATACCGGCTGCTTCGAGAATCAGCGACTTCCTTACACGCTTTAATCAATAGATTCACGGGAAACGGATGCACCTATGACGCGTACGATCTGGTGATGCATAGTTTGCAACTGTTACGATTTCCTGCCATAAAGTTACCGTTATGCAATGATTCAACCTTAGACCATTAGATTTATGTCAAATATCTAAATCAATAAAATAATTTTCTAATTTCTATTCGCCCATTAATTGCAAATTCCTGCAACTTTCCATTTTGAAAATTATGTTCGATCTACCAGTTATGTGACACAGATGATTGCGAAAGAAATCGCGCAGCAGGAAAAGGGTTAAGCAAGATATACCGGTTAGACCGGTGTCCAGCTAGATGTTTCGCGATCGAGCCTCGATCGTGTACTCCGTACGATAGGATCGGTGTTATCGTTATCGGGAACAGCCCCGTTATCTAGGCAACATTTCCCAGAAAGTGACATCGAGTCGCTGTCGACCTGCAGCTTCCTCATTTCCTCCGTTCGCAACGTAAATCATCAGGGCATCAGGGCAATGGCAACGCGCGATTTCACCGATCTAGACGACCGTGTGTCCCGCTCGGCCCGACGCGACGAGCGGACAAGCGGAGGAACGTCGCGATTCTCGGCGAAGATCGATGATGCTACGTGGAAACGAACAGTCGGCTGGTTATACGAGTGTCCAGCTGTCGTAGTCGTGTCACAGTTAGTTACATACATCGGGTCTCGGATATTCCAGACGATTCGCCTTAAATAACTTCTCGTGTACGGACACGCAGTTTACATGACGTTCCATTCATTGTTACAGCGATATTTTTTTCCGAGAGATTCCCGAGGAATATCGTCCTCCAGGCGGGTTTAGAATTCAAGAGAATCCGTTATGCGGACAGGGCATTTTCTGCAGGCAGAGGAATTTTAATAACAAATTTTTGAATAACAGAGCGGAGATGATGTTGCAGAAAGGAGATGGATTAAAACGGGGAAGAGTGTTCTTTACGTCGTGTAATCTTCCAGTGAATGCATTCGATAGAAAGATATCAGAAGATTTGTTCGCAAAGATCGAATACTTCGATCTTAAAAGAGAGTTCGAACGGAGCGGAGCTTCTTCGCGAATTCGCCGTTCTATTTCGGTGTACGACGAGCAAAAGCTCGGCGTGTCGAGGGTGGACACGAGCAAGCACGCGGGCAGCAGTTAACCGTGTCGTACAATTTAGTAATGAACGTTGTAACGAGCGGTCCGCAGGCGTTGCTATTTGCGTGGGCGCCGCGGGATCGACGACAGTCGGCCGGGAATCAGGAATAATGTATTACCTCTGTTCCGGCCGACGAGGCGATTTGTAAACGTATCTGCTTTCCGAGTGGCAGCTGGACCATCTATTAAGTAATTGCGGCGTGGAACGCGATAACCGTTTGTCCGTTTTTCGGCCCTGACGAAATTCCACGGTTGAAATCGTCCTTCGAGAAGACGGCTACGAATAATTCACGAAGAAAGATACAAAGCTAACAAGTTGAATGCCACGATGACTTTGCGCATTTTTGGTCGATAATTTTGAGAAAAGCCTGAGCGCTAAAGGGTTAACGAGAATGAAAAGTCTGCAACCGGAGGAACTCGAGGATATCGCGATCTGGTAACGTCGAGTGTCTTCTCCCAGAGCGAGACCTGGTTCGCGAAGCAGTTTGCCGGTGACACTGTTGGCTAAATATACCCAGGGAGGCGGTTAAAACTGGAGGGAACATTTTGTGAGTTCTCCTCTCGCTCTCCTTTCCTTCGTTTCCTTCTATTCCGACGCGGCGTCGCGATTCCCAGGCGAGCGAGCAAAACTCAGCGTCGAGTCCTCGCGGCTGAATAGAGTGACTGGCAGGACGAGTAGTTCCAAGTCGCTCACCTACTCCTGTTCCGTTCCGCTTCGACTCTCGCGATCCTGTTTCCCTACGCTCTTCCACGACACTTTTTACGTCTTCCTACGCTCCAGTCTCATTCCCAACTATGGCACCCAATAATTAACACGAAGACTGAAAACTTTCGATCCTGGCTGTTCTATTTAAACGTCACTCCGGTGTATTCGTCTTTTTAGACCTTTTAACGTTTCTGGTAGGTCGACTTCTGTTTGCGAGGCTGTTTCCAGCTGCCTTTTCTGACCGCGATGTAGCACATCTAGATAAGATTCACTCGCGACGAGCCAACCGTACATCAGAGAAACCTATTGACACGTTGAAATTGGTACAACTTGGAAAGAAACTGTAGCGTTCGAAACGCCGTACCATGAATATGGTAGAGATAAATAACTACCTAGCTCCAGGTTTGTGCGAAACGATCAGGAGCGAGGACATCGAGCGAACCGACAAATCGATCGTGAACACGCGACAGGCCGCTTCGTATCGGCCTAGATCCGATTAATTCGCGCGTCGGCTACCTAATAATCGTAATAATAATAAGCATTCGAAGCGGACGCGATGCTCATCGCGAAAACGGCCACGTCAATCGCAGATCGCTCGCGTAATGACGCGGCGAAGCGACGAGTGGGCCCCGTGTCGCCGTGTCGGTCCACGGAACAACGTTCGTCAGTGGTGGCCGCCTATAATTAAGCTGACAAGCTTTGACGACGTACGAGGGCAGGAACAATGCCGGTAGGCTCCCATCTGACCGCAGAACGCGTCGAGTAAAGCGCGTCACACGACACGACCGCGTCGTGTCGCGGCCAAATGTACTCCGTACAGACCGTCCGCCAGCCCGTTATTTCGAATATCCGTCAACGATAGCCGAGGACCGTCAAAAATACGTTTCGACCACTGTAACGGTTTGGAAATTTGTCCCCGGTTTGATGGTCCGTCGTGTTAGCGTCGTGTTTTCGATGGTGCTCTTCGACCGATCAAATTTTAAAGAGATAGATTCTCAAATTGCAGTCTCCAGGTCCAGGAACAAAAAAGAATCAATTACTTATAAGGTTGCTGCCAGTACGAGGTCATGGATAAATAAATGATGAGACGTCGATGCATAGATGGTCCCAAAGATGCCCTCCCGGGGGGTGTCGATCGATCGCTACCTTCGAACGAAACTCCGCAACGACGTTTCTCGCAGAAATTCTTCCAATTCTCTGACACTTCCGGCAAAGTCCGCCTTTATTTTCAGCTAACAACTATTTTAAAAGATATCGCGTCGATTCGGTGACGAATTTACGTCGAGCACTGCCTGTAACGTGCAACGAAATCGATCCAAAGTACAACGATGCCGTTATTGAACTTTGATAACCCTTCGTATTTTTCTCTCCCAAATATAAACGAACAACAAAACATAAATAATCAATATTTATCGTCTACAATGTATACGTACTAAAAATGTTGTTTCATATATTGCCACACATCCGTTTATATTTATTATCATTTCCGAGCCTTAGAAAATATTGCTCGTGTTTTTCATCCATCGTTTCTTGATTCAATCCTCTATGCATTCTTTCCAAGAGAAACAACCCGAATATCGTCCATTCCGCTGTGCTGAACGAAATCCGCAAGAAAAATCCGAAAAACTCTCGTTCACCAGAAGAGAGACATTGTACTGGTATCTAAAATCCGTGAAGGACTCGACGTTCGTTTCCTCTTCTGCTACATTTCCGACTGTGTCACGAAGACGAGCCAGGAGAAAAAAATTACCCTGCCGCAGAAACAACGCAGCTCCCTTCGAGCAGCGGTGAACCGTGGATCGGACGAAACAAAGAAAAAGGGGCAAGAATAAAGAAGACGGGTATATGATTGTGGAACGCGAGGAAACGGGGGCAGATTTTGAAAGGGCGGCGCGGAACTACGAGGTCGGGGAAAGGACCACGCGGTTTCGACCTCGTGCAATTTCTATTGTCGAAACGTCGGGAGCTGGTGGAAAAAGAATCTCCGGCGAACGGGGGAACAAAAGGGTGGCTGGTTCGAGGCATGCCAGAGGGGGTGAGAAAGCCGCGAGGAACCGCGCTGGCTCTCTCGCCAGTTAAGACGAGCCAACTTTTCCGCGGATCCCGATTGTTTTTCCGCGCCGAACGCGCCGTTGCTAAGCCAATAAAACCTCGTCACGACGGTTGGTTCGGGGGTGGGTTGCCGCAGCAGGAAGTAGAAAACTGTAAGAAAGGCCGCGGTTAATCCGTAGGCCAATGACATCGTTCCTACATCCACGAGCTGGACAATGTCCTGGATTCTCGACCATTGGCGTTCAGAGGAAAAACGAGATACGCGACTGGCGAGTCGAAACAGAGATAGGCAAATTTGATGAAAAAATTCAAACACGATCCTCTCGAAGAGGAAATATTCGCTAGAATTCTGACGGTTAGTGGAACACGCGAAAATTTAAAGAAACATTTCTACATAGAATGACTCGCGATATCCTTGCCGGGACGAGGATGCTCGAAACGACAGAGTCGTTCGAAAGTTTCCTCGAGGATTCCGAGAAGCTCGTGGAACGGAGAAGCATAGACAAAAGATACTTTGTCGAATCTATCTGCTGACTCAGTGAAGTTAAGCGTCGAGTAGGACCCTGTTCTTTGTTGGCCCACCTACGTGGATCTTAGAAACTGGTCCCGACAACTTGTTCTAACGATGTCTAAATACGAAGCGCGGAAATATCGCTTGTCCCAGTTGAGCCTACCTTGTTTGCCAGCAAATAAACGCCGTTGTCCCGTTGTCGTCGCTGTTGATCCGCGGAATCGTTGATAGCCGCGACGATTTCCACTCCGTCGTTAAGTTTTATCAGCGGTAATTATTCGCCAGTTCGAACGACTGCACGATTCGAGGGAAGAAAAAGCGAACGAGCGGCCGATTTGTCGCGAAGATAGTCAGCTTCGAAGAAAAGGAATCGCGTGCGGGTAACTGATCTACTTTCCAGCGAGCAGCATAGGTCAGGGAAACTTAAGAAGCTTGGCGATTCTAACGAGAACCGTCAACTCTGAGCAAACTGAACTTTCTCAGTCGTTTCGACGACTTTCAACCGCGATTTCTTAAACCGCGAGCAATCGTAGAGCTTCCTCGTTTCTCGATAAGATCTTCCTGCGACCATCAGTCTCGTCGAAGCAGCGCGTCGATCGGAAACTTTCCGCACCGGTTTCTGCCCTACGGAATCTCGTTACTCCACTCTGCCCTTTGCTTTGTCATCGAGGCTTCTCCTCTTTGATCTCGGTTCAAGCATATTAAAATTGCTCGCTTCGTCAGGCCGATCCTCGAGCCATGCCTTGCGACTGTCCGATCTTTTATCCGTATTTCCAGTTCGCTGATTGGAAACGCGAACGCGAATCGTCTGTGAAATTCACATTTCTGCCGTTCCCAGTTACATCTGATTTTCAGTTTCTTACTTCAAAATTTAGAAATTCAGCAAAGCATCTGTCCAAGCTATTCTTTGTTTCTTACCACTGGAATTTATAGAGTTTAGAAGCGTGACGTGTCCGTTCGACGATCGATTCGGTGCGTCAGAAACTGTGACGAACGCGACGCTTATGACGCTCCAAGTCGATTGAATATTCTATCAGCGAAGAAGCGACGTCATAATGCATCGTTCACCGACGACCATTCACTATTTCTGGACAGAGACCTTTCAAACTTTTCACAGTGCGAATTTGTCGCGCGATCGACGTGTCACGGGTAATTACCTCCCTAGGATTGCGATTCGACCGCGACAGGTGTGTACGTTCCTTTTCGTCCTATCAACCATGAAAATTGGGTCGTGGATCCCGGCCAATTAGCCTGGTTTTTTTTTTTGGAACTGTTTCACTTTATTAGCGCGCACTATTTGCCCCGGATGAGCACGATTTACGCTCGAACTCGTCGCTTCCGGGGCAATCTTCTCGGTTATGAGTCATGGATTATTATTCTAGTTATTCTGTTGAATATATTAGCGAGAATAACAGCAATATCGCGTTCCAAATAGGGGTACTTATTTCTAACGATCCGAGATTCGCAAAAATCTTTTGCTCCTAACTGCGTGTAGATTTATCTTTTCTTACTTTATTAAAAAGAATTACTATTCGATGTAATTTATTCATCAAAATGTAAATTATTTAATTTAAAATTAAGAATTCAGTACAGTTGCTCGCTGCTATTCTTATCACGTCTAAAGGCGTCTATTTTCAGTAGTTAATAAGGAGCAACGACCGAGGAAGTCCACGTCGGGAAAGTTGGGAAATTTGATGAAACCGATCGCGCGAACTGCCGACGATAAAGACGGTTGTCGCGAATTCGATTAAAAACCCGACGATAATAGGTGCACCGAAGCACCGTACCTTTGCCACCGACGGACAAAGCCCGGACGTGGTATTCGTCTGGATCTTTTTGTGGCGGATCGTTCGAAAAAGTTTTCTCGCCGCAACCGCAATGCGGACTCGCATTACTATTAATATTCCGTTCATCGATTCCTCCTCCATTCATCATTGTCTTCGCGCCGTTAACTATAATCCAACTTTCCCGCAATCGCAGAGCGCTCGTTAAAAATTTCACAAGAGCGCAACTCGCCGGTTCGCCGTCTTCTTTATTTTCGTCCAGGCCAAAGCTCGCGTCCTCGTGAAATATGTAAGCGTGGAAAAAGAAGACGTACAAGCCACGCCGCGATAACGTATTAATAACGAGCTCGTTCCTCGTGAATCTTCCTTTTTCTCTACTTTCCCCTCGACGCGACGATGCGTTTCATCCTGGTCGTTCGAAACTCGCCGCGTCCTCTTCGATTCGTCGTTAGGTGAAAAGCGAACGACCGCGATCGGCAGCAAGAACATTAAGGGGAATCAATGAACGTGGATTCTGGGCATTTTCAATGCTCGATCAATTATTCAAATGATCGAGGCGAGCGTGATTTCCGCGGAATGGAGCGGCAGGTGGCGCGAAGCTCACCGCACATGCAACTAATGTTCTCGAGGAGGGTTCCCGATCATCGCGTCGAAACGATGCCTTGTCTAGGGGGTTCCGAAAGAACCGACAGCCTTACAAATTGCCTTCCAGTCTTCTTTTTTTCGTCGACCTGCTTCCGTGTTATTCTCATGGGGAGAAACGTGAGTTCCTGATCGCCGAAGGGAGGATGTCTTAAGTGAATCTCTGTTGGAGAAATATTTCAACGAATCAATCGCAAGCGTCAGCGTTTTCGGTTAATAACCCCGTATCAAAATAGACGATTTAACGATCACTTTGTTATTATTCATTCGCTTATGATAAATTTCATCCCACTTTCTCTGCGATTTCATATTATCCCGTCCACTCGAGCGAGTTATCGCCATTCTCGTACAACCGATCACCAATGGCACGTTCTCCCTGCTGACCCCCGGGTCCCCGCGGCAGCCGGCAATTAATTATGCCAATTGATCGAGTGGGGTATAGGTCCGGCACGGCCATGCATGTTAATGTGCGAAAGGACATCTGTTTCCCCCCTTTAGGTGCACACGCGTGCACGCATTCACGCTCGGCGTCGACCAGCCTCGATATCCGTTAACGTCGCCAGCCCCGTCTACTTATAACACGGCCAAACGAGCGGATAATTAAAGTCGATCGGCGCAACGGTACACCGGTGACACGGCTCGCTCGAGTTTCAATATTTTCTCTCTGCTTTCGTGTCACTGTTTTCCGACGCGTTCAGTATCGGAAGCAACCGAGAAATGTCGCTGGCAATTTGGCGCGTGTCGTCCAGCTTAAAAAAAAAAAGAAAAAAATAATCATACCCGATATTCGTTCCAGCGAGTTCCGCTTTTAATCGACCACTTAACGGCCCACTCTTCAGAGCCCGTTCGGCTATTTTCCCGGGTTTAATCGCGACCGATGAAAACAAAAATTTTCCCCGTTCTAGTCAATTGATTTCCCAATTGTCGCTCGGAACGGTAATTGGAAAATCGACGTCTCCCCGAGGACATCCCGTGCACAGTGCACGTTTATGCGCGCATAATGCACCGGTCACATATGCACCAATGCATACAGGATGTTTCATAACATATGAAATGTATTTCAACCGTGTACAAAGTATCTATCATTTGTTATTTGAAAAATAATAAAGGGCTTGTTTGTCTCCGGCTGATTTATCTGTTAATCCGATTCTCCTGGTAAGAATATAAATTTGTCCTTAAATGGCTTCCACATATCGTGGAATAGCCTGTACGTCTGGTCTCATATTTGTAACGACAATGCGAAGAGAGGGTGAGAGAGGAGTTAGGAGGCAACGTATGGTCGGTGCAGGCTGGAGATCAGGTGGATTCACAATGGTTTCATGGGGCGGTCTGGAACGTCCTCGAGCCTAGGGACATATGCTGTGGATTTTTATGGGGGTCTCTCTGTCCCTGGGTGGTGCCGCCACCAGCGACCGTCCCTCGTCGCTCGTTCGATTCCACCCTCGAACGGTGTACGCGTTACGCGAACGAACTTACAGCCCTAACGTCGTGTCCATTGTGCCCGGACAATTCGCGTCGAGACGCGGGATCATCAGCGCTCATTGTCACCGACTAATCGAATCTGGCATCGAGCGAATCGTTCGAACGTGTTTCGACACTGCATACACGTACCGCGTTATCGAGTGCACCACTCTGAATGGCGCGGGGTACACGTCGTTCGACGTTTCATCGCTTCCAGCACCGGATTCGATAAACATTTCATTGCATTTTCTCTCTTTTTCTTTTTTTCAATTATTAGATTGTTGCATATGAAATAATCGATTTGAAAATATAATTTGCCAGTGTAAATACGTGTAAAGTATCAATCGATATCGGAGAACGCAACGAAGTTCTCCATGTTCTCCAGATCGGCCACCGAGTGTGTAACGCGATTCGTTTCGCTCTCGAGAAACTACCGGGAAACATCGGCACGTATCCTGAATTCGTGAAAAAGCAACAGTGTCACCCGCTGGTAAGCGCGCGATAGTGTTACGTTGCGTGGGAGAAGCAGGCTGTTTCACGATCCCGAGGACGCGTGCTAGCGACACGCTTGTCGACGCGATGCCACGCTTCCGTTCGCAGCCTGTAAACATCAAAAGAATCGATGCCGACCGTCCAACGCGACTTCGAAGAAAGCCCCGACGCCTGGCGCCTTTGATCCGATCGCTGTTCCTCCCTACCGACCACGCGCACCCTGACACACCTAATAATCAGTCCCCAAGTCTGCTTTCCCGCTTTCGAAGAAGTCGTTAGAGAAAATACAAGCCGAAATCTCTACACCTTCCACCTAGCTTACAGCTGTCCAACAGTTACGACTCAATCGTGAAGTCAAAGAGACGCACCTGTCGTCGTCGATCAACCCCTAACTGAATTTTTCAATCAACCATCGTGCGACTTTATATGTAAAGGGAAATCTGTTGCGAAAGCGTTGAAACAGGAAAGGGAGACACGCCAAAAGGCAGAACCGATCGAGGGTAAATGAGAAAAGCAACGTTAAAGCTCGCTGTTGAACGACAATTCCGCGTGTCTGTTGACAGTCGAACGGTAAAACGTTTCTCGGATGCCAGGCGGAAATTTTTGCGGATTCCGTCACCGCTGCCAGGAATGCCGCTGCATTCCCCGTGATACGGGTCTTCGTATTCAACGAGATACGCGTATAAAAACCGACAATTCATGCCCGGGCAATTACGAGAGCCGTCCGTTCTAATCGCGATCGAACAACCTGTCCGATGACGTATCTCGCGCACAATAGCGAAGCTTTCAGCTCGACGGAGGATTAATAAGCCCGTAACAGGTACGGGGAAACGGGTCGTTGCGATTTTTACGCGCTCACGAGACAAGACTGGTTTTTTTACGGGGGTGCGAGCGAACGGTGCGAGAAGACCGATACGTCCAATTCCTTTACGGAATACCCATGAAAGAGAAGGCTATATGGCTACATGGAGTTCGATGCCGGTTAACGAGCTCCTTCGCGAGCCTCCAGCTTCCTTCCTCCTCTCGCTACTTTCTTTTTCTGCCCCGATCGTCCACCCTTCGCTTGGTCACCGCGCCGGTTAGCCACGTAGAGCGTACACGCGCGTACACGCTCCGCGTGCACCGGAGAATTCTTAATGCTAAAGGCCGGCATAGCCCTTCTTCGCATAATACACAACAACGGTGTATAATACGCTTCCGCGTGCAGCAGCTATTAAACGACTGGTTACACGGCACGATAGGCGTGCCACGCTTACTTCCGGGACGGGCTTGAGACTCCCTCGAAGGGTATCCTTTAAGGAAAAGGGTTCCAGTATTACAGCTACTAATGCATATCATTATATTTATCCGCGATTACATTATCTCATCCGTATATCATCCCCGCAGTGGAAAATTGAACGATCAAATCCTTTAATAATTGTCATTACAACACGGCTGGCTACGCGTGTTCATTTTCACAGTGACATCGAACGGGTTAACGCGACCGCCGGTTTAATTCAACGAACGTGTGTTCATTCGCGTAAGAAATTCCGTATCAAAGCCGCTGTTACAAACGTATCGATTGATTATAGTCGGGAGTAAAAGAGAAGGTATACAGAGGGAATCAGAAATTTTTAGCTTGCAATCGAAGATCGATGCAAGCGTGTACCACAAAACCGATTGCAGGATGCGATTGAATAATCGATCAGAGCGCGGTATCGAAACGTTGCCGCTGCGAATGGTCCGCGTGTACTGGAAAATATTCCCTGGGAAAATTCGATATTTCATCGGCAATTAGTCGTGCATAATTCAAGGTGTATCCGAAATCATTGGAGCGATGTTTGGTGGTAGGCAGGATTTTATTTATTGAATAATTGGTTACGTGACCGGACGCTGGGCGGCCACGAGAATCAAGGATATTCCCGAGGGAGTGAGAGAACGGTAACGGGAACACGAGCCATGGTTCTTCTCTCGTTTCCCTCGACGTGTATCTGAGCGAGCATCTCCAGCTCGAAGAAGAAGAAGAAGAAGCGTTTCCGAATCTCGAGAGCGAGAGCAGCTTCGTTCACCGGCCGTGGAACGTGCCGATTTTATCCGAGCAAACTCCTTTCATCCCCTTCGTCCACTAATTCTACTCACGTATATTCGTCGGCCTTCTCTCGGTTAACGGGCTCTCCCCGCTCACCCTTTACCCTCTCGAGCTTTCACTATTTACTCCGCCAGTCGGAGATCCTCGAGATTCCGCTCGGCGATTATATTCGAGAAGTCGGTCCGTGTGCCGACTAACCGATATACCCGACACGGACCTGGAACCTTGACCAAGGGAGTAGCCTTTTGTCGTTGGATCGACTGGCGATCGCGAATAAATATCACGATTCCTTTTCGAGCGTCTCTCGAGAGGCAGGTAGCTCCGAAGAGGCCTTTTCTACCAGCCACTACAACGGCGCGATGAATGGTAAGGATGTTCGATAATAGATTCAGTCGATCGGCGTTTCACGTTTCTGGATTTTAAGTGGACATTGCGACCGATATTTTGCGATTTTCAAAACTTTCACAGTAACATCGTGTAATGTTTATGTATCACGCATGTCAGAGATCACGATCGATCGAAGGTTCTCGGGTAAGTGCCGAGTCTTTTGACACAGTCCTCTTGCCAGAGGGTCCCCATGAAATCCTTTATTTCGAATCCTTATCTCTCTGCACGCGCCATGCAGCACCTGATGATCGAACTCTCTATCGCCGTTCCATATACAAAACATCCGCGACACTTAGAATTCGTCGCACCTCAAGTATCAACCACCGCCAGTCCAAGTCCGATGACAGACATATGGCTCGGGGTATCGATATTCCAAAGAACCCTAAGAAATCGGTTAGGTTCCTTGAAAAGCAGGTCAACCCTTGCACGCATGATGACGCTAACTCGCAAAAGAGAGTCGGTTCTGTCAGTAGTTTCGAAGGAGGCAGGAATTTCATTTGCAGTGCGATCAGCTGGCTTGGATAGACGACACAGGATAGCAGCGGTTCCTGTAGGTACACGCGTCATTTGTCTCGATGCAATTCCATGGAACTGCGGCTTGGCGGAGTCGTTGGGAGGATCGATCGCAGCTCCTTCGGAACCGTATCCGTTCGGTTGTGGTTTCCAGCCGCGGAGGAGGTAACCCGAGGCGTAATCGACCTCCGACACCGAAGAAAGGATCCGACCTACGCCGCATCATTTTGTCCTCGATATCTAATTTCCTCGGCTCCCCTACCAATCCCTATTCTTCTTCCTTCGTTTCCTATTTCCCGGGAATTTTCACCTGTTTTTACCTCGGCTCTCTCCGCCCTGTTTTATGACTCCATGCAAATGGCTATCTCATTTTCCCGAGGAATTCAACTTCTCGTCGTTTCGCCGGATGAGAAAGGTCAACGATTCATCGTCCGCGGTGGACAGCTTTTACCGCGATCAGATTGATGTCGAATTTATTTTCGAAAATTTTCACCCGTGAAAAGATTCACTTTATTTAAGAATTCGACGTTTCTCGAGTACGAGGAGTTTCTCGCATCCGGAAACATTATTCATCGTTCCTCCGCAGTCGAGACGCAATACCCGACTGCTGTTCTCCACTCCCGTCATCGAATTATGGAAATGCACTTGGCACCCATTCTAATTCTTTTTTATTATTTCCCAACAGAGTTTTCCCGCCATCTCTATGATAATGCGCAACGAAGAAATTCTTCCATTCTCTGCTCCGCTCGGAGACCGTTGGATTCCGCGATCCAGCGCCGTTCTCGTTGCATTATTCTCCTTCTCCTCTATACCAGAACAGCTCTATCACACGCTCCCCGCTATATCCTACATCGGTGCATCTTCCCATGAATGCTCTACGACCTATCTTCCCGAGTTGTTCCATTGTCTCCAGTCAATATGTATCGGATCCCGACGATTCTAATATCTAGAGCGTGACACTCGCACACTCGTTCCCTCGGTTTCGAATGAAATTTCTTTTCCTGCCACGAATCACCGAAACAGATGACACCGCGGTGCCGTGTTAGCCGACCTGCCATCCATCTTCCAGCTCGACTCTTCGGATATCCGAATATTTTTATCCAGACGACGTCGATACAGTTTCATCTCTCGTACGTTGTTCCATTCGGAGATTTATGAAGATCGCCAATTCCCGATACACGCAACACTTGTCCTCGATAAATTACGGAATATCCTTGTTTCCCCGTAATTCTTGGACGAGTAGAAAAGAAGGTTCAATTTTATTACCCGTTCGATGGGAACCAGGTACCTAACCGTGCTACCTTCTCTTTTCCGGATTCATTTTTCATTTGAGCGTTACATTTTGAGCGTTCAATTTTTCACACCTCTTGTTGAAAGTAATTATTATTCTTTGAAACGAGTGAGCTGGTCGTACGGTAAATCGAGCGACAATGTAATTATATGTAACGTTTAATTTTGTCGCGTTAACGTCGCATTCAAGTTCGTCGAACCGTGACATTACTCTTTGAATCACCCAGTCCGACCTCGTTTTTACCCTTTTTTGTTTTTCTTTTCTTCCCTTTCCTAACGAGGTGACCACGAAACAATTTTCTGGCAACAATACGATCGGTGCCGCGCGACCGGCTAATTTCATGCGCGATTAAGTGCTTTATTAATCGGCAGATAAATTCGGTAACAGTCGGAGCAGCTTGTTTGCGCGTAATATTGATGCGGCGACGATCGATATCGGCCAATCGAGTCGACCGTCTGTTAGCGGTTAAGGGGGATGATGGCGCGTAGAGTCGGAAGCTCTCGCCACCCCCTATGGGACACGCCAATGGTGATATATCAAATTATTGTCAAACCGGTAATGTTATTGCCACGCCAACGATAATCGATGGATTAACGACGACTATTATCGCAATAAACGATATTATCCTTGGAAAATCAAGAGAAGCGTCTCGTCTTCCTTTCCCTTCCTTTCTCCAGGAAAACGAACGAGTTTTCAAGATTTCGAGCAACGTTGCTCGGAATAATTCGATGGTGTTGCGCAAACGTGCTCGCGAAACACTGAAAGCCGAAGGAGAAACTTTGAAACGAGCCAGACGGGGACGATGATCGACGTTTCCATCGATATGCATCCGAATGCAGGCAGCCGTCCAAAGTGCATAGAGAGGTCTGGCTTGCTCGGTTTGACGTTCAACCAGTCTCGAAGCAACGGAGTCGCGTCAGACGTTCGAGATCGAAGGCTCGGGGATGCATTCGATGGAACTCGGTCCCGAGCCAACCCAATTTACCAGATTCGTTGGAAACTCGTCGAACCGACTGAGGAACAGTCAAGGTCCGGCTGGATCGAACAGTCGCATAGTAAAGTAGAAATAAATTCAAATTGAATTAAATTAATAAACTACATTTTTCACTCGTTTCCTCTTATTTCTTCAGCTACCATTTCTCCATAGAAGAGGAACGAGTCGTTTAATGGGTGAAATTGAAGCAACCCGGTACAGTTGCAATTCAACGTTTCTCATAACTGTAGAACTCAACGGGATCGCGTGAGACGTTCCATTCTCGGCCGGTTATTGGGCAAATCGCGAAGCAACCCGTGAGAGAATTCAATATTCTCGCGTTTCTGCTGAAACGGCAGGTCGTTTCGAAAGTCCTTCGCGTAAATTGTTCTCCAGGCCGAATGGAGAAAGAAACTATACCGTTTCCAGCCATCCACGTGGTTCCCGATACTCGACTTAATCCCCCTTCAACGTTTCGACAGTCCACCTACTATTGCTCGTTCGTTATCGACCCACGTTGTTTCGTATCGTTTCGTTTCGCGTACAGGTACAAAGAACTCGTCCTACATTCGTTCAATCGAATTTCCCGTTCTGATTTATATCTTTATTTAGACGTTTTCGCTTAATCAATTCCATTGGATCAGCTTTTAATTTGCCTCGCGATAACGAGTCGATCAGAGTTCCAGAAATAATCCTAACAAAGGGCAGGGAACCTTCTGTTTCTTTCAACAGATTGACTTAGTGGTTCTTTGACAGAGTCAGGATGGAATATTGTTATCGGTATCGATGGATCGGTTGGACTAGCAGCATCGAGGAACGGGCAGAGAAAAATTGATCACCACGCAGATAGCGTCGTCTGTCCTGAAAAACGGATTTCCAATAATTTTCCGCGATCTCGTGCACGCTAACGTCGCCGCGTCACGCGATACGCTCGATTCCGTTGCGGAAAACACTGACGTACGGTTTCGACAGCGAAGCTTCTATTTCCAGTAGGTCGTCGTTTGTTCCAAGTCGCGAGATTTCAAACTCGAGACTCGAATTAACACGGTTTTCGTGTGAAAAGTCAACGCGTTACGTTACACTTGGAATTCAACCGGATGAATCGTTAAACGTTTTCTTTCGCTTCTTTCCACGGGATAAAAGGAAACGAAAAGCGTGCTTTTCTCGGAAGCTTAGCTCGAGAAATGCCGAACGACCGTCAGTGATTTATCCGCGGGAATTAAACGAGCCGGCTTTGTAATAGCCCGCGTTCCGAGCCGAGTTCGTAATTGCGCGGAAGAAAGACGAATTCTCCGGAACTAACGAGGGCCTCGTGCTCGTCGTCGCGGGCCGTCTGTTAAACGATCGAATCGAGCTGAACGCACGGGAACCTATTTTCGAGCAACGGCATACGTACGTAACCATCGTTTTACCAGCCAACTCCATAGACTAATGGGGCCTCGAATACTTTCGCGAGCTGCCTCCCGTCTGGCGAAGCAACTCGGCTAATTTACGTGCTTCCTCGAGCGAGCACACGCTTATTCTTCGAGGTCTGTTCACCTTACTCGCGATCTCGTCGAGGCCGTAACTCGGCCTGCAAGCCGAGTCGAACTTTTGACGAAACCGCGTCCGACTAATGACCCGCAACCTCCTCGAAAGCCCTGTTCAACGGCGTGCTCCGTCGCGCGAAACTGTTACGACAAATACCGACACAATCTGCCTTTAATCTGATCCAGCTTTAGCACCGTCGCCACTGCCGGCTGCTCGTTACGCTAGCTAACGTTTAATCGGGACATAGTTGGGCGACACCGAAACCTACGGTACACGTTTGCCTCGAGATTAACCCTTTCCACTACCGAATTTGCTTTACCGAACGATGATTAATTCAATTCCGAAGGTTTTACAAATTGATAGTAACGACAAGATGTTTCCGAAGTGCCGGATACATTGTAAAATGGAGAACTCATGTTTTGATTTCGTTATCAATGCGGAAACAACCTTCCGTTTAGTAGATTTAAATCTCTGCGCGTGGGAATATCCGAGCTTGCACTTCTGCAACTAGGTTAATTCCGACCGACGTCTGAAAGTTTCGTTTTACGAAACAACGGTGTAACAAAGTACAACTGCAGTGTTTGAGACTGTATAAATCCGTTCCAATTGTCCGCGATTACAATCGTGATTTCTGTGGAAGGAGGAACCGACGTAAACCGACGTTACCAGACTACGAATGCGCGCAAGAAGCTACCGGTAAACAGAGAAACGGAGACAGCTTTGTTTTCCTCGATTCAATTTTTCTTGCCTTCGGTCCGACCAAGTGGAAAAGGCAGATCGGTGGCCAATGTTTCCGTCTAGTCGATTCGGAAACGAAGAAGCCGTCTTTCAGTCGACGAAACTTGTCAAAGCTGCGAGAGGAAAGAAACGCTCGCTTCTCGTTCTTGAGTGAACCGGAAAGAAGCGAAGAAACCCGTCGAGGAGCGACTTTCGGTCGGTGGACTTGGCTTTCTAAGCGTTCAGGATATCGTTTTTATTGCGTTCGAAGCCTTTTCAACGGAACCGGGCATCGGAAAATCAATTCGTTTAACGTTCGATGCCAATTATCGCTCGCATGCCTCTCGTCAGTATCGGTGACATTAAATTCCCGGAAAAAGAACTGACCCGCCGAATTCGTGGATGAAAGCACGGTCTGAACGACATATCAGAGAATCAATTAACCGATCGAGAATCATCGTGATGGTTCGGCTCGATCGTTGGTAGCCGGATCGAAATTAATCGAGGCACGGACTCTTTTTTGGCCCGCCTGTCCGTTCCCTCGAAATCTATAAACCAAGCGTGATCCGCTTCCTCTTTCGTCTCGCTTCAACCGTCATCATGTTCTTTCTCCACCCATCTACCTTAATTATCCGCCGAAAGTACGGGCTTTATCGCGGCAAAAAAGCGTCCCATATACGCGCGGCTTCGCTCACAAACAAACGAATCGAGTCCCCGTCGAAAGCGCGGTTAGAAATAACCACTAATCGTGGCAAGTTTTTTTTTTCGTTACAGTTTTAGTTGCTCCAGAAGAGACGTTTATCCTTTCGGTCCAGTAAATTTGATTGGAAACTCGTGATAGCGTTGTTGCGACAGTGTGAGAGAGTTTTTTTCATCCGAGCTTAAGTTAACGCTCGATAGTAAGAAAAAACAAAAGGAACGATCACCTGTTTCTAGAGCGTATCGTAAAATAGATTACACTTTCCTCTACCTAGAAGAGAACGTCTATGCGCGCGACTGTACATGAACAGTGAAAATCAAAGCCACGCGTGTCTGCGACATTAATGACACTTTTCTCACCTGCTACTTCAGATACGCTGTATTCACAGCTGCCTCGGAACCAGTTCAAGTATCGCGCGCATCTCGTTATCCATTGAAAAACTGAAACCCGGCGCTAGTTTGCCAGACAATTTGACTGGAAACTCGGGACAGTGTTTCGAGTTATGTATTTCAGTTGAGCGAAAGCAGCTCGAAGGCTGCACGCGTGGCTTTATTCTTTTTCTACCGGGTTCGTGCAGCGAGATGCACTCTCGATGCAGGCGACGATATCTCGAGGCTGCACTCGAGGATCTGCAACGTGGTTGAATTCAGGCCGCGGCCGGTGCAAAGCGCTAACCAGGAGGAGGTGCGACGAGAGTGCAGATGCTGGCTCAGCAGGACGCGAGCTCTCTTCTCTCTCCTCTAGCCTCTTATCCGGTGGCCTCTTCGTCGTGTGTCGACCGCGAGCAGGGAAAAAGGTGAGGAAGAAGAAGGAAACGAGCGCGGAACAGGCCCGGGGTGAAACAATGCGGGCATCGATCCGAAACTTCTCCAGAAGTCGCGTTACATTTTCTCCATCGACGTACCATTCGTTCGAAAATGTAATTAATTCAATTAAACGGTCAATGTTAAACAGACTGGCGCTGTCAGTCATTGTCAGCGTAATTCCTGTACGTTTAACTAATGAACCAAAAGGTTTCTTTACGCGTCGCGCAGAGATTCTGGATGGAAGAGCGTAAAATGTTGAGGGAGGAGAAAACGATCAGAAGAAAGGTCCAGACTGATTAATCCGCGGAAACGTGCGGCCTGTTCCAGCTGTCCGTCTGATCGGAACGAACTGCAGGATTATCGAGGCGTTGGCGTAGCCAGCTTGGACAAATAAAAAGAACGGAGAATTTTCTATTCCGAGGACGAATCGACGAGCATCAGTGTATCGACGTAATCTATCAGAGAGGGACTTACTCTCTCTTTTCTCTGTATCTTCTCTTTGCTAGATTTCCCTGGTCCGGACTGCCGTTTTCCACGACCGAACAACGGTGCCCACGGTTTCAGAATTTCCTAGCCACTTTTCGTTCGTTCGAGTGAGTAGGTGTCGACGGTGGATCACTGGTTTCTCGACTGGTCAGCTCGTTCCTCACTTTCAGCCGATCCTCTCTACCACTGGAGACGGGCCCGAAGCAATCGTGAAGGTGGAGACGAACATCCCACGGGATTCGACGGAGGACTTTGGATAATCCTCGTTTCGCCTCGCCTAAGCGTCTCTCACTTATCGCACTCGTATCTCGCCTTCGTCCCTTCTGGACATCTCTCTCCCTGGACCTTTTTGTCTATTCCCTATCGGATCTTTACGATCGACGTCGCTCTGCTGATTCGAATGGACGATGCATCGAGTATCTTTCTATTTAATTCGGTTAACCAGAAAAATTGTCCAACCGAGGTAAACGAAAGTCGACTTTTTCGGTGAACAAGTGTCGAAGGAGGGAAGAAAGGTGGTAAAAAGTCTCGCGAGCATCTTCGTACGAATCAATTACCCGCCTTCGTTTCACGCCTCGTCGTAAACCGGGAAGCATCGCATCGTGTCGTTCGAGTTTTCGTTTCGATAGACTGTCGATTCGTGACGCGCATGATCGTAAAACGTTTGATAGGCTGTTCCTCTTGAAAAAAAAAAAGAGAATGGTAACTGATCGACACCTCGGCTCGTGTAAACTCTTCCCGGTTAAGATCAGGCCCGTTTACCGTCGGGACGGTAACAGTTTGCCGCGCTTTCACAACGGGTCTCACCCTTCTGATGCGACGATAAGGGCGTGAAATGTTCGCCGTCTTCTTTGCGGAACTAGCCACTCGAGATACGCGAAAGAGAGTCGGCCGTTATTAAACGGAATCCCGTTTGCTCGATCCCCCTTTCGTACGGTTGTTCCCGCAGGGGAGGACCGTTAGCAAAGCCGGCAACTGAAAACAGGCCATGCGGAAACTGTGCAAGAATGTTTGGCGAGCCGGTGGAGGCGGCGTATTAGAATCCATCCGCCTTGAGGACGTTCTTGGAAACGCTCCGTTTTCGCTCGAACCGTCAAAGGCGTTACAATATTCTTGAAACGTTCTGGATTTCGTCACAGACACGGAACACGGTTACCGTAAACGTGGAAAAGAGACGGTGTCGCTGAGAAGCTCGGATAAACTTACGGTTGAATATTTCTCTGCTCTCTGTGCTGTACAGACACCGCCTTTATGCCGAGTTTCTCGCTTCGAAGTATACATACCAGCAGGAAAGACCTCCGTAGACGTGAATTATAAGAAAAAGTCGATAGGATCGTTTCGCGATCGACAATATTTAAATTGGTCGCATAAACGCGACGACGTTTCCGTGGAAAACGAAGCAAAGAACGAACGATAAGAGTATCCAGCGTTCGGTCGAAGGAAAAACAAGAGGGAACGCGAGAAAAAGATGATGGCCGCGGGGGAAACGAAGAAGAGAGGGAGCCGGATCGTAAAGCAAAAGTACCTCCTGGGATTCGTATTATTCTTTTGCGGAACGTCGTTAGGAGGGAAAGTACCTGAAGAAGAAGAAGAAGAAAAAGAAAAAGAAGCGAAGAGAGGGGTTGAGAGGGTACAGACGTGCTTACGCTTTATTCTCGGCTCTGAAGACATTGATGCTACACGTGTAAGCCTTTATTGTCTAAACTAGCGGTAATTGGTAGTGGTTAATGACGAAAAACGGGCGTCCTAAAAAACGAAGCGGTTGTACTTTCATTCGGGGGCGTCCCGAGAGAGATCGTGACGCGATAGAAAGCAGGGGAATCGATCAAAGAAACGGTAGATCAAAGCCGAGTCGTATAGAGTTAGAATGGGAGGGTATCGAGCCGGCTAATCGAAATTAATAGACGAGCCAGCGTGAATTCGAGAGGGATAATGGAGCCACTTCTTTTTTCTCTTAACTTTCTTCTCCAACTCGAAGAACGTTTCTGTTCCTTCTGTACCACCTTTAAAAATTTCCAGCTGTCCGCGAAAAAGTTAATCAATTAAGCATCAGTTTCCGCCAATAGCTGGACAAGATCGTCGAAGGGTAACCGAGCGTGAGACCGGAATGTCGTTGGCAAACTATCCTCGTCCCTGAAATATCCTGCTGACTCACCGGACCGGACGGTCTCGCGAGAATGGATCTCCTAATAACGCTGGTCCACTTCCAATTTCCAACGGCCCCCGGTCTCCCTTTGAATCTCCGGGACGATTAGTTGGTCGGTAATTAATAAGTAATCGGCGGCTAGTCGATCCCCTAAGGGTGACGCGGCCATTTTATCCTCGCCTAGAAACGATCGCGTCCTTTCACCTTCATTTTAGTTAACCGTCGCTAATGAGCGAAAAACACCCGCGGTGCATTTTACCCCGAGGTCAATGCCGGCACCCTTAACACTTTGCCGGGCTTGTTTTCATCGCGTCGATGAATGCAACGCGTTAGCCGCTGGCTTCGCGTCGAAAGAAACCAGGGCTCGCCCCCGATCTCGGTCGAGGTTGCTTCGAGAAGGGTTGCCAGCGACTACCGGCGCTTGACGACCAAGGTTTTCAAACATTTTTTCACCGGTCCACGATCATTCGTTAGGCTGTCGTCTAAGTCTCATCGATCTTCGTGAAAGAACGCGTCGTTGGAAAATGAAAATTTTAGAGAATTGCCGCCTCCCTCGATACCACCGTGTCAACTACCATTCGATATTAAGCGAGAGAAGGGGAATAAAAGCGTAGGGGGCTGTGTTCGATTTTGATCGATCGAAGAGGGCACGACCGCCCTCCTTACTCACTCGCTGGCTCCCCGCAAATGGCAACGTGATTTAGGTAAGCGCGGGTCTAAGGGTGGAGAGCAAAGTTGCCGATGGTCGGAATTCAATTAAGCCTTAAGTGTATCCCGGAGCTATCACTTGGGAGGTCGCTTCGCTCCATGACCAGCCAACCTTCCAGTCAAAGACACTTATGAACATACGTATCCTAGCAATCGTTCGTTTATTCCTATTCTCTCAATTAACACATTGTTGATGGGAATTTGTCTTCTTCTACGCTTTTAGACAAAGTATGGAATGTGTCATTATCAGGATTAGTGCGTACGGCTTGGCCGATCGACGATCTTTTGTTCTTCCAGGATCTTCGGTTAATCTACCCTTCTCGAAGAAGAATTCCCTTATCGATGCTCCGAAGAACCCTCTGCCCCTAAGCTGCAGGCTAAGAGAACTTTCTTATCGATTTCGGGGCTAAAGTTGGTCCAACATTTGGCGCGATAAGTTAAAAAATGTGTTTCATTTTCTGTCTTCGGGGACTTGCCGAACGACTTTCGGTAGTGGCTCGAGTTTCGACAACGAAGGGTAACTGTTTCTCCGCTGGCCCAAATAGGACACACTACGATAAGCGTGCTACACGCTTATCGAGACGTACTGAATGTAACGATACGCAGTTTGAAACTTTCCCGTGTCGCTGTTAAACCAACTGTGCTATTATACGAGAAAGTAAAACACGAGAATGTTCCTCGTAATCTGCGCGCTGCTAATTAACCCAAATGTCTCGTACAGGTCTCTTTGATGCATCAGCAAACCGAAGACGCGAAAGGTATAGGTGGAGGACGGATGGGAATGAAGTTTGTTGAGCTACGGTTACGTGCTAACAGGTATCCCAAACGTTGTTTACACTTTTAGTAAGAGTGTTTGATACTCTCCTACCCATATCCTGTTGTCTCTACAGACACTAAAAAATATTATTTCTATACACAAGGAAGAAAAATCAATTTTTCTGTAGGTTCGACTAATTTGAAATGACTCCACTGACGAATCGTCGTATATTTAAAATTCGATCGAGTCGTCAACGAAAGAACGTATCTGACGTCTAGATCGAGTCGGCTCAGGTAGCGGGCACAACGTGGGCGATAAGCAGGGAAGAACACGCGAGGGAGTAGTAGACAGATGAAGGTAGCCCTGTGTACCTGTGCGGGCGCTGGTAGTTTGCTTTAGCAGCAGGCTCGGGTTATTAGAAGCGGCAGCGAGTCGTCCCTGGTAACTGCGTTACCAGAGATCGCGTTACTCCACGCATCCAGAGGGATGTGCCTAGAGAAGCGACTGGAGGATGCCGGAGACGTCTACGTGATTCTATTACGCCCGTTGGAGATCGTATCTAACCGCTGACCCTGCTGGAATCCCGGCTCCGATCGGAACTTCCTACCGTACGATGCAGCGTTGCCCTTCCTTCCACGAGATTTATCGCGGCACAAGAACCGCTTGGTTACCTAGTGGATACTGCGATATGAAATCGAGCTTGTATCCGAGAATTTCGAAACAAATCCCAACAAATCGGTCGAACGATCGAATCTGAAGATTTTCTATGCGCTTGCAAATTGATCTCTTGTAATTAATTCGAGCTCCGTCGATTTTAGGCGAACTCGATAGGTCAAAGGACGAAGACGGAGCCGAGACATAACGGAGGTGAACATTTTCGAGCTTCGTTATCCGTCGAAATCGGTCCGTTGCACCTTATCAATCGAATTACCTGGAATACCGAAGCTATAACCTCGGGCTTAGCTATGCGCCCACTCGAGCAAGCTTTCGTGGGCCACTCGAAGCGGATTAGAGTGAACAGGCTATTCGAAATATCCATTCGGATTCTACAACCCGAGCACAGATGGTATGTAAGCGAAATTCGATGATACGGTAAGGGTGAAATTTCAACGTTATTTTTTCCCCCGTTTCCTGTTTCTTTCAATTTAACTCTTGTCCTTCGTACACGAATTCGCGTATATATCCGTGTAACGTCTTTATCCGAAACGAAGAAACGTTAACGATCATTTGAAACGAGCGCAATTCAACGCGGTCGCGTCGCAGCATCGGGCTAAAAGAACCCTGATAAAATTCAATTCGCCAAGTTCAACAGTTATTCGCTCGTTTCCATGGGAATGCGTCGTTTCGCGGTGAAACACGCGCTATTAAAAATGAAACTCGTTACGAATCCGAGACGGGAACATTTAACATTTAATTTCGCTGTTCTCTAAGCTCCGGTGCTGCGTTAACTCTTATCTTTATTAACACGGATCATCTCTATGGAGGATTTTCTGCACGCCGCGGACTATTTTGCTCTACGCTCGATCTTTCGTTCGCGTTTCTTTCAGTCTCTACGTACGTAACGAGGGATCCTGGCCCGTTGCGATACTCACCTGTAACAAAAAGAATAACAAGAGGATAGAAAAATAACGTCGGAACCGTCGTGTAAAATGGAACGAGGAGGAAACGCGCGCGGACTTGTTGAAGGGGTTGCGAAGCGGGTAGGAAGAAGAGGGTGGGCTTACTACAAAAAGCATACAGAGAATGGCTCGCGTTGCACGCCTTTCAGAAACATCCGACAAATTCCATGCAAGTGGTGAGCTCACCGTCGCGCTTTGTATTTAAATGCATGCGGTAATAAAAGACACGTCCGCTTCGGTTACGTTATGCTACCTACAAGTTTTTCCGCTCAAGTGTTGAAGCTTGAAACAGAGCTTATGACACGAATACCAGGCGGAAACAGAACGCGCTACGCTGTTCGATAAACCCACCATCGTCGAAATACACCGCGGTCATTTTCGAAATAAAACAAAAATAGCGTGAAACAATTGGAATATCGAAGGGTATTATTTCGTACTCGAGGCTCTCAATTTATTTTGGCAGGAGGGAAATTCAATTTTCCTCGGTGCTTTCGTTGCCTAAAATCTCATAAACGTTTACGAAGCTCGCGATTCGATCGTCAACCCTCTCCTGCCGTGGGTACGTTTAATTTTCATTAATAAAAACAAACAAAGCCGACTGAGGTTTTCTGGTGTAGGCTGCGACGGACAGGGCAGTGGCGCTAATGGAATTTTTAAGTAAACGAGTAGAAATATCGCGTCGCTATGGAAGTCCGAACGGTCGCGGTCTAACGCGAATTTTCGAGCAAACACGGCTGTAAATTAGCCCGCGTATTTGCTCTGTCCATCCGGTAGGTGAGCATGGAACAATGGGCAAATGCTTGCCGGTCTTGGTCGCGGTTTCTTCCCGGACCTCTGTGTTTTCCGAGGTAAACCAAACCGGCTACGGTCCACCGAGGGGAATTCAATTTTGTCGAAACGACAACCTACCCTAACGCTAACTGTATACCACTAAAAATCGGCTGTTTCTTAGTTCTTACGGGGTAAACTTTTAAAACCAAGCGATTTCCTTTTACTTTCGTTCGAAATGTGTTTCGAAGCATCTTCGATGGTATAAACAATCGGAAACTTTCGTGCAAAGACCAACTTTGTACGGCTTTCTCGCAAGAACTCGTAATTTTCTTTTTTTTTTCTTCTCCATCCCTTTAGCAACGTAAAAGAAAAAAAGTCGAACGACGCGGGCATTCCAAGGTATTATCGACGTTCTGTACTTAAAGCCGCGATTCACGTTCCACGAAAGATCCCGGGAATTCTCGAAACGTTTCAGTCCGAGCCCCGGCTAAACTCCGGACACCACTGATAGCTGTACGAGGGAAAAGAATCGTAACGATCTTGGAAAAGTTTCTACGCGACGGAGGGACAATGGAATTCGAACAGACGTGCCAATCGGTCATATCGATGCGGCATTATGTGCGACACCGCTAACAAGAAAAATGAAAAAAGACGTTAAAATTTTTATCATTTTAAGCAATTTCTCGTCTTGTTTTCGATAACTTTGACCTGATCTTTCTTCCAAGAAGATTCTACCAGACTACCGGATACGCGGTTCAACAACGATCGTATTTGATACAGCAAGTAGAACGAGAAGGCCAATAACCGTGAGCGAGTGGACACGAGACTCGAAATTTTCAAGCAGACCCTGACCAAAGACCAGACCAACAGACCGTCCTATATTATAACGAACGATCAAGGAAGAGCACGCTTCCGACGATTGGAATTCCAGCAGAGTCGGATATACATCCGCTGGGATACGGGCAAACAGTTAGCGAAATGGAATTACGAGACGAATATGACGACTCCAATTTCGCTGGATAAACGGAAACCAGACGGAAGCACGAGGAAACATGGAACGAGGGAAGATGGTTTAAGAGTTAGAACGAGCAAACTGATCGCCTGCTATGAAACAACGTGCTCCGACGAATTTCGGCAGTTTACCGAAGATTCGATTTTCGATTACTCTTTATCTTGAATGGAGGCGAACGAAAGATGACCGATATTTTGTAAAATAATAACCGCATAACATTTTCCTTCGTCCAAGAAGACCGAGCAAACACGGAAAGTTGCCGTTTCATTTTCATTTTTGTTGAATGCTAGAGCATTGGTAAACAGCAGACTGCATCAAGCTGAGCTTGAAAACGATAAACGCATCGAAGATGGTGGAATCGAAGAAACGCGATGAAATTGAAAAATCGCGGAAGAGTGGGCATCGGAACGGAACGAACTTGAACGAACGTTCGGCTTCTTTTCGAAAGCTCTTCCAATTCTCCCTGTACATATCCAACGACGCGAACTGGACAGAAGCTTCGAGCTAGATGGCCTGGAAATAACGCGGCCAATCGCACACATACATAGAGTCCTGGTTCCCTTGGAACCGTCGAAGAAAGAGGAGAAGGTGGCCCTTCACCAAAGCCGACTTTGGCCGACATTACTTTCCTTCTTTTCCTCCTGATTCGATCTTCTCCTAGTTGACCGACAAATCGGCTTTCCCGTGCCTCGTACGAAGCA
Organism: Osmia bicornis bicornis; assembly: GCF_907164935.1. Lineage (NCBI taxonomy): Eukaryota > Metazoa > Arthropoda > Insecta > Hymenoptera > Megachilidae > Osmia > Osmia bicornis. The sequence goes on from NC_060230.1 coordinate 5,965,079, forward strand.
GACGTTCGTGAGCTCGTCTTTAAGCACGAAACTCCAGGCCAATTACGATTGATGCGATTACCGGCAGCGCCGGAAACGTTGCACTCCCCAAACGTTCCAGAAGTCGAAGCTCAATTATATCCCCGGCTTATTACCGGCAAACTCGCGCCGTAACTCCTTCGAAACGTTCAAACGTATCCGACCGCAAAATTTGCCCAAGACGTTTCTTGCTCCACCCGCTTCGTAGATTGTTTTTCCCTCGAGAGCAAAAACTTTCCTCCCTATTTTCGTAGAGGAGTATGGAAAATTGCCCGCTGACAATTATCGGTAAAATTTCTGTCGACACCTCGCTTTTTTTTCCTGCAAACAATTTCATCGCAGACGAGTGATCGAACGCGAAGTTTCGTTATCAACGAACGATGGAACGCTATCATAAATTATCAGTCGACCGGACTGATAAATTATTCGAGGATGACACGACGCGTTGCGTTCGAGGATCGTCTTGTCAACGGATAGCGAATGAATCTTCAACGTTTCGCGGCTGGCTCGTTGACGGGGCGAAAATTAATTCGAGTAGAAAACGTCTGTCGGGAATCAATTTCCCCGGCGATCGGGCTTTCTTCGCGCGAGCCGTTCAATAATCGATGGCATTAATCGCGGCACAGAGAGAAAAACGATCGGTGAAGAGGACAGGAACACGCGTGCAACATCCGACAACGCATTAGCCCGTGCTCGACAGCCGTCACATTTCCCCCCGTGGCTTTCGACCCCATCTACTACACCGGTCTCGTTGTCTCGTCACTCCCAACACTATGGGCCACATTATATTTAGAAGACGAAGCCTCCTCTAAAACGTCTTGTCAAGGAGCTGTCAATGAACGAACAAGACGGATGGCGAAACTTTCACGCTAATTTTTTTACACTTTATTTCGACATTTTTCAAATGGCAACCGGTACTATTTTAACAAATAACATTTGCCCGGATCTCTAGATTATAATGATCGAGTGTCCGGATATTGGATATTTCGTGGAAGGAAAGTAACGAATACCAGACCGGCGATAAGGTAATATGATTTTCAACGCGCCTCGGATGCGCATCGCACGGATGATAAATATTTCACGTGTAACTTTATCTTCGAACCGTGCGATGTAATTCTGCCGGTGTACAGAACACGAATCTTGATACGAGTAATACCGATCTACATATCGTCGGTATCGCGAAATTATTTGCTGTACGACAGGGGGTCGCGTCCGAAGCTCGTAAAACGTCGTAAAGTTTTCCCCGAAGGGAAATTCTGTTTCGTAAGGATCTTACGACTAACTACTTCCTGGTGTACGATTTTTTAGCCAGTAAATTTTATACATCCCGTTACTTATTTACGATGCCTCTTTATAGCGCGTTTTTATTTTACAGAGGTATTTTAGAAAGGAAGCGTCTGAAAAACGACGAAAACATTTGCATGTTTATGCGGTTGATACGAAATTATTCTACTTCGAGTCGCGAAAACTCCCTCTTCGAATCTCGACGTTTCCCTCGACGACGTTGGAAAAAATAGAAAGCTTTTAACCGAGGAAGCGAATCTTCAGCGTCCATCATTAATTCAAGGACGTTCGTTCCCGCCACCTGCCACGGTTTTCATTCTCGCGGAGGGCAATTTTCGATGGGTGACGACTGCCTCTTCCGGTTATACAGCTTGGCAGTAGTCGTTACTTAGACCCGCGCTGACCCGAATGCTGACAGACGGACGCGACTATTAGAGCAGCCATTTTGAATGAACTCATCAACGGCACGGGCTATTCAAGTTATTTGAAAATTCCGGAAAATTCATCCTTCTCCTTGTTTTCTTTGTCAAGCTTTCTCGAAGATTTCGCAATTCCACTTTCGCGGGAAAATCTACCCCTCGGCGAGTTGAAGTGGTACAAATAGTCGCGTCGCGTTTCCCGATGCTAGCAGGGATTTCAAACACGAAATAACGCGGCTAGAAAGACTTTATTTCGTTTTCTTCCACGCGGCGACGAGTGAAACGGAGGGGAACGTGTTTCGAATAACCAACATAGATTTATCGATCGCCGATACGATCGAAGTTTAACGTTGGCCGCGATTTTACGAGCTGTACGTCCCACTAACGTCCTGGCCAACGGAAAATACAGCAGGCGGACGTACAAACGAGTCGGGAGAAACTGAGGTGTTTGGGGGTGGGTTGGGATTTAAAGACCCTGGCGACGAAGGTCTCCGCACCTCGTAACCCGCGAGAAAGTCAATTGACTCCCGCGGGATTGAGGGATTTACGGTAAAGACAAAGAGCGTCGTAAAAGGGGCGAGGCCAGGGCGATGTCGTAAAAGAAAAAGCTTAATATCCTTCATGGTTCCCGTAGGCTCGACTATCGCGCTAAATCTCCGGTTCTGCGAGCGACGCAGTTCGTTTCGAATGATGGACAAAGCGGGAAACAAGGGAGAACGAAGGAATCAATTTTCCGCGGCATCTCGAGCGCGGTATATGGGTTTACGTAAAACGAGCGTACTTCCAAGTAACGATACGAATAAACCCCTTGGCGCCTCGAACCATTACAACCCAACGACTTTCGACAGAAATTTATGAAAGTTTCAATAAAGTTTCAACAAGAAGATCGCATGGATCCTTTTCGCTACTTCTAACTTCCCTCTAATTATTACAATTACGTAATTCAGTGAACGTAACCACGCTCATCAAACTTCCCCGGGAATATAAAATTATCTCGAGCGCCCGCAACCTTCGTCAGCAAACTTGCTCAAAGTCCAATTTCTGACATTTCCAGAAACGATCGCATGCGTGGTAACGCGGTGGAAGACGAGCGAGTCGCGTGGAATAGTGGCAGAGGCAGGAGCAGTGAATGTAGAAAGAGAAACCGAAAAGGGAAAAGGAGAAACGTCGGTACGGTAGCGGTGTAGGCTTGAGGAGAACGAAGCGAGGGTGGCCGGCGGCGCATTTCCTGCGTTATAGTGGCTGTAAATTTCATATGCGCATTCCGCTTCAGCCGTTTCGCTCGCTTGCATACACGCGTATCTACACGCAATCCCCGAGGAGGAACGGGCTACTGTCTGGCCCGTCTCAATGAAACTCTCCTTCACGCGAGTAGCTACGTTTAAGCGGCTCATCCGGCTAGCTCTCCCTTACCCAACGGGTGAGAGAGTAAATTTCGGGGATGCTCCACCTTTAAGACGAAAACTAACGAACTGCCGGCCAGAAAGGAAGAGCTTTCTCCGCCAGCTTTTTTCCACCACGATAATCATACGTTTCTCCAAACGATCCCCCGACGAATATACCCTTTTAAGGAAGCTCGGTAAATTGACCGTCTTAATTGGCCTCGTAGGTGTATCGTTAGACCAGAGGGTAGTTCTTTCATCTCCTCGATGCAGATGCTTCGTTTCAACGGATAGGAATCGTTGCTTTCCAAGGGTGATTTTACCCGAGCAGAAATATAAATTCTAGCTTTTTCACGTTTCACCGCTGATATTTCAGGGGTTGAACGACGGCAACCCCTGCTTCCATACGGCAGATTCTTTCGATGCGTGACGCACGAGTCGATCGTTAATTTTTAATTCGCCTATTCTTTATTTCCGCGTTATCCTAGCGCAGATTCGACACGCGCGACGTTACTTTAATCCCCAGGGTGGCGGAACTGCTACCACGGGAGCTCGTGGCGCACGACGCCGGTGACAAAAGGGTACGGGGTTAGTCCCATAAATTAGGGGCAGAAGAATTTCGACAGGGATCCCGCGTGCGTGCTCTTTTCTACTTTTGTTTGCTCGTGTTTCGCTTGCGCCATCACGTATCGCGTTTTGTGAATACATACCGAAAAACGTCGCCCTTTGGCGTTTCCGTGATTCCATCGCGTCTGTTTTTCTTCTTGTTTTTGCGAAACAAGCGAATTCGGTTTCGTGCAACCCTTTTGCATCGAAACTGCAGTGAGTTCTCGGGGCAGACGTAGACGCGAGCGAAGAAAAAGGCGAAGCCGCAAAATGCGGGCGGACAAACGGCCGAGACGGTCGTAAAGCTCGCGTCGCGCTTTCATAATCGATCGTCCGGCCGCGAAAAAAGAATTCCTGAATATTTCATCGTTTCAGACCCTTGCGCGTCCATCCAGAAACCACGTCGCCAACTTTTTCTCGCGAAAAAACCGATCCTCTTACCGAGTGATGTCTTGCTTCCTCGAGGTCGAGGAGGTCCAGGTCGCGTGCAAATTTCGACGAGAAAACTATTACCCTTCAGCTTATTTCTGACGTTTTTACTTCGACCTTATCCTACACCATTTTCCATACACCGCGCACAGGGTGTAGGTACCATAACTCTGCGATAAATGAATATAAAATTCGATGTTTTCTTAAAAGATAAAGAAATCCCGCCTTAATAAAAGGCTCTTTATTATGATACACTCTTTGTATACGTTCCTCCCACGCCGTACTATTACCAGTTATTATGGTTTACGAGTAGTATCGGCGTAAGCCTGCCGCAAGCCAACCGGTATTATACGAGATCTGTTCAGGATACAGGTAGGTGAACGGCAACTAGTATCTATTATGCCAGCCGTTATTACCGACGCGAACTGAGTATCTTCCTGCTGATGTAAGCCGACGTCGTAACCGTACGAATCCGGTTATCCGGTTATGGAGCGTACACTGGGTAACAAACGATCTCCTTGCCAAGCACCAGCGAGAACCAGACAGAGAGAGAGAGAAAGAGAGAAAGAGAGAGGTGTACGACCGTGAAAAGTAACGCTTTGCCACTGTTATTTCGCAACAGATATTCCTCTCTATGAGATTGCCCGATTAACGGTACGAACTACACTATTTAACTCGGCGTTACAGGAGCCATGTAAGTGGTACAGACTTCACGTTCCGACTTCGAATCATTATCAGATATTAACAGACGTTTTGTAGAATGTATAGTTTGATATTTGATACCCGGCGAAAGGGATGAAACTACCCCATCGCTGGTCTAGACCTTGGGCGAGACTTGGATCGAGAAGCCATCTGTAACCGTCCCCGATGAAAAGCGAGCTCCAGACATCGTCTGACGATCAACCAGCGTCCTTGCACTTGAACGCGTATCGAAGGCAGTCCCGTGCGAACCCTTCGGCTTTCCCATCCTCCCCCTTCCTGTATACCTCCTCCGTAAGCGACTCCTTCCTGCCCGTTATCCTCCTTTTCCGCGAGAATAGGCAGCACGATGCCGTAAAAATGGCGAGACTAGGGAAACCATCCCCACCATAATCCGGCGCGATTACCCGGGCCAGACGACGTGGAACGCGATTCGCCGGGCCGAATTTCGAGCTCCATGTATCCGATAAATGGAACTGTTTCTAATTCTCGTAACCGCGATAACGAACTTCCGCGCTTTCGGAAAAGGATCTCATTCGGCTCGTAAATTTATTCCGGTTTATCAACGAGAACTGTTCCTTTTTTCGTGTCGCTGGCTCGCTGGTCCACCGTTTGAAAGTTAAAAGAAGCTTATACGCAACGAGCGAGGGAATAAATTATTTTACAGAAAAACTTCTCTCGATTCTTCCCAGTAGACCGTACCGTCTACTGAGAAACACGATCGCGGTACTTGCGAGTACGTTTCCGCCTTTGAGCTTCATGCATATGCAAGGTTCGCATTATCGCGCTATAAAAATGGTAATATCAAGATGAAAAGCGTTCGTAAATCCTCGAGGCAATGCTATGCTTGACCATCTCCCGTTACTATCTTCCACACCACGCTCGTGATGTAAAGTTTGATCGTTTGATTAAATGAAAATTAACAGCGACGAATAGAACGCGGACGACAAAGTGTACGGGGAAAGGGTTAGAACTAGATTTCGGTTCCTTCAGCTCGGAAACGGTTGTTATCGCTCATCCAGGCTGTCCATTACGAGCTACGCTCGAAAGCTGTCTCGGCAAAGTTCTCGTTGGCAAACTTGGCGGCATAAAGGAGCGCACGTACAAGCATCGCGTACGAATTATACTCGGGGACGATCGCGCGACAGCGATAATTCCTGCCGTCTGAGAAGTTTAATCGAAACGTACACCGCCGACGGTACTACTGTCTTTACAAGTAGTAGATCTCAGCGTCCGACTAGCGAATCGCGAGCGTCTGCACGCACCGTCTTAACTGCAATTTCAACCACCATCCTCTTTTCCGTGTCTCGTTCGGCAACCTCCATTTTCTACCCTGTTACTCGGTCTATCGACCAATTATAACGGCCCGGCAACTTCTTGGTTCAACGTTGTTTTCGCAATTACGTAAACGTACAAGAGGATGGTCTGATTCGCACCTTCGTTTCTCGACGACCCGACCGGATGAATACGGAACGCGGTCCGGGTACAGGTGCGGGAGCAAAGTGGAAGGAGGAAAGTTTTGTCTTCGGGCCCGAGGAGCTGAGCTCCTTTTGTCGAAGGAATCAAGAGAGCTCGTTACCGATCTGCAACGATGGAAGTCACTTTGCCGAGAATCGGTCGTCTTACGGCACAGTTCGCGACAATAGAGAGGAGCGTAAGCGAACGGGGAGGGCAAGTTTCTTCGTCGCGAGTACTTGGCAGAAGAGTGGCGGAGGATGCCTCTCGATTTGCCTCTCCGTGATTCTGTGTACGTTAACTTCGTTACGGTGGGCAAGCTCCTCCTCGATTCTATCGAGCGTGTCTCGGTTGCGCTCCGCCTAGCGCGAATCCAAGTATTATTCCATCTTGTTTATCTCAGCCAACAGTCTCGACGAACATCACCCTCGTCGCGTTTATTACGCAAGTTTTCAACCAGCCCGCCTCGCACGCCGGTGAATTTGCATCAGAGGGTTGGCCAACAATTTTCTGATACTTCCGGATATTCTGAATACATCGAATAATATTCTTTTCCCCGCGGAAGGGATCAAGTTATATAGTTGACGTGGACGAGCAGGAGGTTCCATTGTATCCGCAAACGACGACGAACCAGGCTGGACTAGCACGTACCGACGATGGTCCGCGAATTTACCGTGTGCTCCACATCCCTCGTGATACATTCTCCGCGTGGCCAGGGGTATGTAACCCCCGCCTTCTCCTCGACCTACGGGGACGGTATGTGAACCGCCGACACTGTCTATCTCCTCTCGAAATTCTCTCCGTTTCCACCGTTTATCTTCCTTTTCGCTCACCGACAAGACCCATCTTCTCCGTCTCGTTTCCGTTGTCTCGCGACCGTTGCCAGACCGACAGAAGACCCATGGTATTTCAACGAGGATCCACCTAACCTACCTACCCGGCATCGCATCTCATTTACATGCATTAAGGAATAGATCACCAGTGAGGAGGATGGAGGTGAATCGAGAGGAAGGTTCGGGCGGAGAGAGCGCGCGATGGAGAAGTTTTGTTCCCTTGTAACCGAGCTCGTGTACAAGCACCGGGGATACGCTCGGACGAAATTGATGTCGAGAGGAATAAAACATTTTTGTCCATGGTCCACTTTGCCAGAGAAAATGTCTGGAATGGTTTCTCCCGACTAACGCAGAGACGTCAAGTATAAAAAGAAATTTTAAATTCTATGAAATCTCCAAGTCACCATCCTCTTTTATCGAACGAAAACGTTCACCCCAGCGATTTGTAATTTATACCCAACCGTCGAATAATGGCTTCTCGACGCGGGGTTGTTGCCTCCGCCCATTTCCACACGATTCTCGAATCCGAACGCTGACTTCCGTATTTATTCGTTTTCAAACGGAGCGAACTTGTGTCGGTACATCGCGACTCAATAATGCCATGTCTCGTTCCTCTTTCCAGCTATTCTTTTCGCCTTCGATTTACGCGCGAGTCTGTCGCGCTTATCGAGAGCGGAACGGCTCGGCGTTTCGGAAACTACGACGATTCTCGCGGCGAGATACAATGTTTTTTTTTTTTTTGTTTAATCCAACGCGATCGGCAATTTGTCACGTTATCTGGCGCTTTGCATCGGAATATTTCAACGCGACAGAACGGCTCGGCCAGGCGTGTTTCGCCACTCGTAAATCGCGAACAAACCGAGTATCGAGCGGGCAATCTCGATTCGCGTTGTTACATCGCCGAGAATGTAACGACAAACAATGCCGCGGACGGAGGAACGATCTCCCACGTGGTTCGCGACCCAGATTATCCGCGAATCCGGCAACGCGTTCGAGGAATTTTAATCGAAAATCAACCGCCAACAACGGCCTCGATAGGCTAGTGAGATACGTTCGAAATCGAACGCGAAATGAAGCATCGACGACACGGATGAAAGGAGAGCAATTCTTTTCTTCCTTCAACGAACGACGGAACACTTTTCCCTGCTGAAATTCTCGCGAAATTAATTTTTATCTCCTTCTCGCGTAATTCTGCTACAACGCGGCCAAATTAAATTTGAATTTTTCTCGCTGCTCCGTTATCATGAAATGTGTCTCCCAAAAGGTGAAAGTTGGCCGCGTATGAACTTTTGCGGCGGAGTTAATCGTAACTGTTGCTCTCTGGCTAGAAAGAGGAACTCGAACGAGAAAAAAAAAGAATAGAGCTCACGGCTCGCCGCGCCGTTTAAAGGAAACTTTTACGCGAAAAGCCGGCCGCGTAACGAGATGCGGATAATTAGAATTATATTATACCGTCTCGTCCTAGTAACTTAATGCCAAATTATAGAGTAACGAGCTGCACTCGTCCTAACGATTCGCGTATTAAGTTTTACATTTCTATGGTAATTATAAAACACCCCCTTTTTTGAACCACTATCCATGTCGACGGGAGTATGAAAATTAAATCCCATCCATATGCAAAAATAATTTCAATTAAATTCCGCATTAAGGGGTTGAGAAAGATGAACTCGGGTATAATAACAGACGAGGATCGTATATCCTGTTATACTTAAAGAATTTCAAGTAAAATAATAATATCTGATGTACGTTAGACACAAGGTAAAAAAAGTAGAACGCGTATTTCATTAAATTTCCTCTGTGAATTTACCAGCTGGCGTGGAGAACGTACGAGGAGAACGGAGCAACTTTGATCGTGTTGGCTCGTGAATTTCATCGAATCGACCGTAGACAAGAGGGAATCAGAAAAGGATAAACGCGTTTCTATTCCGCGGTCGGCTCCATTGTTTCGTCGACGGATGGTTGGCGCATCGAAATCCATGGAAACGCGATGAAAGAAAGGGCAGGGCGGCTTCATAACGCTATTCAGGGCTTGTTTATCGACAGACACTGCATACGGAAGGTGATGGATGTGTTTTATTTCGGGCCACGCGACCCTGCCTCCCTCGAGGAAAAGAAGAAAAAGAAGACAGAGGAGGAAAGAGGAAGAAGAGGAGGGGTTAAAGCAAGGAGGAATAAAGCCGAGCAGAGGGTGCGAAGGGGAAAAAGTTGAGCGTAACGCGGAGGCGGAGGTGATGGATCGGTCGGGGCCAATCACCTCGTTTGTATCCATTTGCGCCGAATATTGTTCCTAAGATCTCTTGGCTTCTGCCTTTTTTCCATCCGACCTGCGGCTCGGGACATCGTGTGATTCATCTCGACGAAATGAGACGAGGATATATATATAAAAAAGAAAAAAAAAAAAGAAAATCATTACGTACCGCTCCCTGGCAGAACAATGAGCGATGACAGTGGCGAAAGAATCTGCCCAGTCACGACGCCGTATTATCGTTTAATCACGATTAATTGCCACCGTCGAGGCGTCTACGCGTTCAATGGTAAATCCATCAACGTGAAACCGCCGAACGCTTCTCCTCTCGTTAAGGAAATTAAAGGAAGCGTCGATGAAAAAGCTTACGTTGCAAACCGATCGCTCTTATCGATCGGTTCGCCCTCCATTCAACGCGTTCGCAAGCAAGATTATTTCCTCGGCGAATAGAATTTTTCCTGTCGCCTGTTTCGCATAGTTCGCTCGCGGTATGGTAATTCGAGGGCATTAGCATAGCCGACAAGGTTGCGAACTTGGATGGAAGTGTTCGATCGAAGAGGGTAGCCCTCGCGGGACAAGGGGGAGCGTCAAATAGCTCGAGAATGGCCTGTCTAACGTTTGCGAGAGAGGTTTTCCAGGGGTACCAAATGGAAATAACACGGTGGAACGCAGCCGGAAAGAGGTCCCGTAGTTACCGGTTAACGAGTCGACTGATTGTCTATAAAACTTACTAACAAACTCTCTCTCTCCTTCCCGCTTTCTTCGACGTTTCTCATTCGCTCTTGCTTTCACTTCGCGGCTCTAACTGTCGTTCCCGGTGCGATTCTTATCGCGAGGAGGAGAGGAGCGTCTCCTCGAACAGATAACTTGCTGCAAATTGGAAAATATCAAATCCAAAGACCCAGACTATTTTTCCATCCGCAAGATTATTCGAAAGATATATAAAAATTGATGGCAATATTAAAAAACAGCCTTAGGTATTTGTTTTTCGAAAAGTGGATTAGATGTTACTTTTACCTCTTCCTTTGTATCGGTACAAACTCGGATGGTCGGGGTAGGAGGATGCGGCGTTGTAACGAGAGGAGACAACGTCGGCCCGTGTCGAGCATCGAGTGTCGACGGAAAAAGTCTAAAGCATGCGAAAATTCACTTATTCAACGCCAACGGGGCTGCGATATTCAAGGAGGTGGAAGAGGAAGTCGAGGATGTTGTCGCATCGTACCTCTATTCTTCTCTTTCGCCTGTACTCGGGTTCGGCGACGCGATCTCACGCAAAGCACTGCTTTCACGGTGCGGTAATTTCATTTTCCCAACGAACTTACTCTCCCTTCTCTGTTCTCTCCGTCTTTCGTCTTTCATCGTCGTTTCTCTGTTTGGCCGGGCCACCCCTTTCTCGCCGAGGCTCGAATTAAGCGAGCAGTTTCGTTTACACGAGGTTCGAGCAACGAGCAAACGTGGCGTATGGACAGAACTCGTCTCCAGAGAATATTCTCTCTCGTATCCGACGCGCCGATCGTCCTTTGATTCGCGAGAAATGATACGTAATCGCGTTTTCTCTACACACCGTCCTGTTTATTTGTTTTTCGCGCTCTCGTGGCATCCGCCGGAAGAAGGAACGCGGAAAATGACGGGGTGTTTGCGCAGGAAACCTGTATCCGCGTCGAATTACGGTGTCGAATTAATGTAAATTCGCGTAATCGCGTGGACGTGCGCGGTCGATGTTTTGTTTATGCACGATTACGCGTATCGATTTTCTGCATCGCGGATAATCGATTTCGTATAATTTCCATGCGGTGCGATCGGAAAATAATAATCCGCTCTCAGCGTTCACCGAGCCCCGCATTTCGATCCTTCTCTATCCAATTTCATATTAATAATTCTGCGGGGAATGAAAGGAATCGTATCGAGGAACGTAAGAAGAATTACGTTGCGCTAGATTGAGACTCTTGTTCGAAAGTTAGCTAACTAGAACACGGTATCGAAATCATTGACGATGTACCATGTATGTATTCGAAACTTCCTCGAGTTTCGAACAGATTTACATTCGTGCTCGGTCGCGTAATTACACACGTGTACCGTCACGTAAAGGAAATCGATTACAATTAGAATTGAAGCTTAATCGGTTAACGGTAGTCGTCAGACGCGACGCGTAAAAATCGCTGCATTAGAGAATCTTTTTGATGGAATGCTTAAAACAAACTCGGCTCTTAAGCGGATATTGTCTTAGTTTTATCCGCACTGAACGTGGGCGGAAAAGCACGCCGACGATGCTTTGCCGGTGGAATCGCGATGCAACACCTCTTGTCGAAACCACCGTGCAAACGAGCCACAAAACATCGCGGCTTGGGCCGAGAAAATTGGTCGGCGGTGGTGAAAGAAAAGAGGAGTACCGGTAGAGAAAATGGCAAAAAGAACGTGGTGGAATCTAAAGAGCTGCGAGCCTCAAAGGCAACGCCGTTCAGCCCGGGGGTTGTTTTACATGGTAATTCTTTACCGCTCGTCCGAGATAACTTGCAGCCGGTTAGCTCGAGATATCCTGACTGGCTGATGCACCCGCGGCCAGACGGCTATCATGCAAAATTATGTTAACGAATAGGATTAATTATGCGCCGGTATCGCGTGTCTAGCCATTACCATTACTAATTGCTATCCGTAGGGTCGCGGAAACGAAACCGATCCCGACTTTACTTTGCCCTTTCAACGCACGATATTTTATCATCAAGCGTCCTGCCTTCGAAATTATACTTTCACTTTACTTGAAAGCTCAATTTTCACCCGGGCTATTTTTCGAATTTGTGTTTAACGTTCGAAGAACCTTGCGAGCCGAGGATGTTTAATCTTTCAACGAAACGCGAATGGCATTGAGCGAAGCTTTTCTTAATCGCGAAAGATGTTATTATGCATCCGACTGGATATATATTTCAGACCGTGATCTATCTTTCCTCGGCGCGCCTCATCCCTGGCACGCATTCGCCGACAAGGGTGACGTGGAAGTTTTCCAGGAGCATGACTTATATACACGGTGATTTTCGAACACGGCGAAGGGTGCAGAAGAACGCGATAAGGGTGAGAAGCTGACAGCGTCAAAGTTTATACGAGACGATACTGTACAAGCTCTCGTTTCCAACCCCGTCTCCAGGAAGACTTAATGCGCATCGATTAAGAATTCCCGAACGAGCCAACGTCTATGTATCTCCTCGTAATTCGCCCCGATCTCAACCCTTCGTTCCTGTAATTCCCTCGCCCTGCGAAGGTACTTGACGGAAAAAGAAGAAATAATTCGAGAATCAGTAGGAACGATCGCGGTACAGCTCGTTGCTGTTTGAAAACGCTAGTCAGAAAAAGGCGTGCCTCTGCTGCAGGCGACATTGATTATTCGGTAAGAGGAAAAAAGGCGCCACGGTTTATGAGATAATCTTGTAGGGTTGCCGGTCGAAAAAGGACAGAAGCCGGGACAGAGTGCGGCGAAAGAGAAGAGGTAAAACGAACCGAACCGAACTGCACAGGGTCGAAGGAACAATATCATAAGCGATTCGAGGCACGCTTTCTTTCCTCATCCTTCCTAACTCATCCCTTGCCTCGCACAGACTTTTTCATCCTCCATCCTCGACCTCTCTTAATTCCTCAAACGCTCATCGAAGACGTTCCAATGGAATGACATACCCTGTTCCCGCGCCTTTTAACGGAAGAACATCAAAACTCGCCCCTGGAAATCGACTGCGAACCACTTTCCCGATTTTAAGGCAGACTGTCGAATCGTCGCGCGCGAGAGGGGAATTTCGTAGGAAGGGTTCAGCATTTTATTCCGATCACCAACCATTCCTCTTCGACGCTCATCCGTAATACCATGGCCCGGTGAAGGTGGAATTCGAGCCGAGAAAAATCACACGGACGGTGTACGCGATGGAAATCGTAATTTTCGAGCCTAGAAAGACAGCCGGGAAGAGTGGATAAAAGTCAAGCTCGAAAGGAATCGATTTTTAGGCGGATCGTAAGAGGGAAAACATTCAGATTCATCGAATTCTTGCGGAGTGTTCACCGTGTCTGAGATAATTCTGACGGGACGAAAACGACACGATCTCTTTCCTCGGATTCTCAACTTTCATTCGAATTTCACGGTAATCCATACGTACACGTATTCCGATATCGATTGCTTCCATTTCGTGGACGAAAGTGTAATCCGTCTGCAATTGATGCTACAGGATAAAATATGAATGTTCTTGTCTTCCCTCTTCGTTCTCGAGCGTATCGCGACTCATCGTCGCGTGATGAACCTTAAAGGGTTAAGAAACTTTTCGTCAACCCTTGTTTCATAATTTCCCCGTCGCGAGGCACTTAAAAAAGTAAAATTGCCAGTCGTGGGCGGATTAACGTGGAAGCGTGACTCGATAAGCTAAATAAGATTTAGCAAAGTTTGCCAAGGATTGGCGTGTCCAAACGAGATTACGTAAAAGAAATTGTGCTGTTAAATAATTTCATAAATACACGAACGAGGAATCTTTCGATGAATCGAAGCGGGTTAAAATATTCCAACTGTTCGAGGGATTTCGAAGATCCTACGAGGGTTGGTATATTCCAGTCGAGGCGTACGTAAGCCAACGGAAAAAAGCAGAAGAGGAGGAAGAAGAAGGCATAAAGGACCTCTTCGGGATACAATACAGTCGAGCGTGAAAAGCTTGAAACTTCCAGAGAGAGGGAGGACGTAGTCGGGGGGTAGGTGTAAGAAGATGCAAGAGGGGTGGGGTAAGGAAGAAGGGTGATAATAGCATCGAAGGAGGCTTTGGACGGCAGAAGAGCAAGGGTGCGAACGACCAACATGCATGGGCGACCGAAGAATCCTGAAATAGCGAGCAGAGAAGAGAGAAAGAGAGAGAGAGAGAGAATCGACGCTATCTATCGAGATACGGTAGTCAATCGATATTCTAGCCGTCGGTCCGTACGCTTCGCTGGAGATGGAGTAGGTACACGTAGGTATGCCACCTCGCTGCCCTCCGTCTCCATTTTCCACCCTTTTCCGCTACCCTTCCTCCCGCGCCAGCTGTCTTCACCCTATCTGAACATGTTCTATGTTCCTCGCGTATTATCGGTACGAAAGTCGATAAGAACCGAGCGAGAAAATTCTCTGCCTTGCTGCTGGACAATTTCGCCCGGCGGCGGAATTAAACATTTAAATTAAACGCTTTCACGATTCCTTTTGCTCGTCGAGTTCTCTTTCCGGTGAAATAGCGAAACATTGTCGACGGTTTCGCGAGAAACTGGCACGCTCGCTTTCGCGCTTCCTGTCGCTCGATAAAAACGAAAGCGTCGACAGTTCATCGAGGAGATTGGTAATTGCTGCGTGCTTTCGAACCAGGTGATTAATCGCACTGTTAATTACCTGGAGTTTACTTGCCGAGTTATTAGTTTTCTGGCCTCTGCTTGTATCGTTCGAATGGGCTTGTTCGATTTCAGTAAGGAAGTTGAGATTCGAAAGCCTACCGTTCCTAGAGTATACCGGATGCAAGTAACTTGCCTGCGTACCTTGCGCTGATAGAGTAAACTAGTACGAGTAATTTGCTTGCGTATCCATTTTTGGTAGCTTTAAACTTTCGCTGATATATTCGAAATTAAATAGCAAAGAAGTGAATTTAATTTCAATACAGCACACTTCGGGGGTGAAGTGTCCGATTTACATAAAATTATGGACGTTCGCCCGAGGGTGCCGTTTCAGAGATCAGGGTTTACGTCGTCGCGGTTACTGATTCTCTTGCCTCGCGGAAACCGCTCGCTTTCGAGTATCGTCTTAAACATCGAAGCGTATCGCGGGCATAATCCGGCAAGACAAAAGGATCGCGAGCATTCGTACTCCCGCGAGACGAAGGGGGAAAGAAGAAGAAAGAACAGGAGGTGAACGATGCAGGGAGGAAAAAGAGAGGAGGGAAAGCGAGACGGAAGAAAAACAGAGGGAAAGAAGAAGCAAGGTGGTCGGTGCGATTCGAGGGGTAAGATAGGGGAGCCTTTCCCGGGGGTCGCCGTCGAAACGGGAGTACTCATAAAACCTGGAAGTATGTGATTTCCCCCAGGAGGGGCAGAGGTGGAATGCCGTCTTGTTCTTTCGCTCTTTACTTATTCTTTCTTGCCCTTTCTTCTTCGTCCGCGTCATCCTTACTGCGGTTTCTTTGCCGCGTATGCTGCTCGATTCACGATTTTTACTATTATGAATAGTAAAAGCAGGTCACTTTTGTATACTTATCTGTGTAATATTTCTCTTCTTGCACATTTCTGTTCTGTAATATTCAGATTACGCGATTGTTCTTTAGACTTCAGGTTTTAAGTAAATAAAAAACTTCTATTCGCGCATGTTCCATTTACCCGGAGAAAGATGTCGAGGTTTCTCATTTGCCACGCTTGTCTGACACGTTTCCTTGACTCCCCAGGATGAGATCGTCGAATTTAAATATTTTTCGACGCTCCAAGCGAGAAGCTTCGAAAGCCCGCCTTCGCGGTACTGATTCTCTTTTAAGAGTGTCCTTAAGATATTCGAGGCGAATAACTCGGTATTTCAACGACGGAATGGATTTCGTTTCGAGGTTACCTACCCTTTCGTAGCGACTTTCATGGAATAACACGGCATTATTTGTCGACAAGAGACGAAATCAGCGAACCGGGTTGCAGGTAATCCAATATTTCTACGCGAACATCGATGCGAACGGTTCGGCATCGCTGCGCGCCCATGAAAATTCACCGTAAAACACCCTTTTCCCTCGCACAGCCACGTGACCGAGCAATTTTTCTTGAAATCTTTTACGTTCGTTCGACGAGTCGATTCGCGAATCAGGAAAATTCAGGTTAAAGGGTTTCGCACGATTGAAAGTATTTTACGAGAACCTCCGTTCGACCGTGAAGTGCTCATTGGAAAATCGAACGTTTCGTTTTAAACGCTAATAAAAGCGGCCAGATCCTAATCGTTTCAGCCCGATTACGTTCGCGTTCGCGCACAGAGCATCGAATCAAAATTTCCGTTCGATCAAAGGACGAACGTTCGACGTTAATCGTTTGCGATGCGTTAAAATCCTCGTTGCACTCGTATGCAAACAGTCGGTCGCGCGTATCGCGTTAAATTTTTCAGTTCCGTAAATCACGAAGCTTTCACGTCGATATTCCGTCGACGCGATCTCGATTCAATTTCATCCCTGAACGTCTGCGAACGTGCGAATAAATTAAAGCATCGCGGACAGATTTAAACGCACCGCGTCGATTCGTTCGCCTGCTCGTTCGGTGGAAAACGAAGAAGAAAAAAAAAAGAAAGGAGAAAATGAATCGGGCGAGCAGACGTCGCGCGGATCGCGGTTGTCGAACGAATAAAAGACAGGAAGAAGGAAAGGAAAAAGAAATGAGAGGTGACGCGAGGGTAAGCCGAAGGCAGTCGCGGCGGAACCGTGATTCAAAACCGTGAAATGCTCGCGGGAATCTGAAACGGCGCGATGTTTGCAATTAAAGCCGATTAAGCGCTCCCTCTTTTCTACTCAATTCCCCGAGTAGTCTCCCCTTAAAAGGCGAGGGGGTGTTTCGCGCCCTATCCGACCACCCCCTACGCCTCCACCCAGCCCCTTTTCGAGCCGACAGACCGACACGTATTTCGAAATGGATGCAAATTTACTGTTGCCTGCCTTTTGCTCGTCCCGAGGGCGAAAGCTTCGCGCTTTAACGATCTTTCTCCCTCCTTTCGCGCACCTGCGGAACGCATTAATTGTCCGTCGCGTCGGTTCCGGGGTCCGCGGGATTTTCCTCTCGCATTAAATGTAAATCGGATTCCCGACTAACCGTCGCAAATTACTTTTCTCTCCGCCTGCCCTCTGATACGCTTAAGCCAAAACGTTTATCTTTATGTAAATAATCGCTCCAACTTTTCTATCCACCCCCTTGTCCTTTGTGTCGTTCTTGTTTCGCGAGACATTTTGTCGGAAAATTTTCAAGGCCGAATGAAACGATACGCGAACCCGTGTCGTGCTTTGACGTCGAACCAATCGAGACGTCCGCTGTTTCTGCTCGTTTTGGAAATTTAAAGCTGGGTGGGTGTCGATACGCGATAACAGGATGCTCGACGGGGGATGGATAGAATGAAAAGCTGGCCTGGTTCGAAACTTTCCAACGGCAAACCCGTCTCGGTTTCAACGTCGTATCGACGAAAAGCTGGAAAGTTCGATCGGTTTCGCGACTCGTATACCTAAACCGCATAACGTTCTCGTTTTGCATGTACGCGGTGACGATACCCGTTCCCGAATGCCGGTGAAATACTTTTAAAGAGCGGTAACCGAGTGTACAATGGCGCGAAAGGAAGAAGTTAAAGCGGTTCATACTTTCACGCGACGATAGCTGAATCGAGGCGAGTGGATGACTGTTTTCTCTCTGCTCTTATTTTTTCCACCTGCTTTTCAAAGATAAACGCGATACATCGGTGATAGGGGAAAAAAAAATATTATTTACTTGTATTTTTATCTGTTCATAAACGACTTTATCAGACGGGAATAAATTATTCGTGAAATAGCTTTCCCATAAATTCCCGATGGTTGCTTCTCGAAAATTAATAGCCGCAAGCACATCCCAGCGGTAGCTTTCCAAAAATTATCGCCAGGCTACGGTTTTTTTCCGCGAATCGATAAATAACGAAAAATATCGGCGTCGAGTCAGCTATCGGCGAAACTCGGGAAACCAAGGTTGACTCAATTCCCCGGAAATTCTCATAGTTCCGCAACACTTCCTTCGCTCGATCTACAATTTATAGTCTTCCTAATACACTTGCGCATGCACTTAGCAAGTTCGCAGACAGGATTTGCATACATTGGCAACGGGAGTGAGGAAGAGAGCGAGACGACGAATCACGTACACGAAGAAAACTGGTATCGCGTCGGTGTGCACACACGTGCACGACAGAAAGCTGTTCTGTCTGGTGTTCGGTCGTCGTGACGGAAATGAGTGACCAAACGAGAGACAGCAGATGGGAAAAACAGAGAGAGAGAGAGCTGGCGAGCAAATAAACGACACTCGCAGCAGGAGGATGCAACGTGCATTGTGCAGCACATTGCGACCGCATGCACTGCACCAGTCGAGATACACCCTGCTGCCAGCGCGTTCTCGAGTTTTCAGACCGCACGGAAGAACAGGGCAAGCGGAAAATCCGAATAGTTGCGGATATGAGTGGACCGATTTACAAGTGGCCTGTGCGAATATTACTCTACCCGTTTCTATTATCCACCCAAGGTAATAGAAACGAAGCTACCCCTCTGTAATCTGAATATCATAAAAAGGAAGATATAGAAATATTATATTAACAATGGTAGAGGCGATATAAATTTGATACGTTCGCTGAAACGTGTATACGAATGTACACAATTAAAAGAAGTGCCCCGAACAATCCATACGAACGATACGATTTTTTATTTACTTTGCACTTGACCAAACAGCAAATAATTCATATTTTGAATAAAACCACGGGCAAAAAAAAAAAGTTGGCGAACCGCGGGTTGAATTTACGACACATCGAAAATAGTTAGTCGCATAACTGGCGGGATTTATAAGCGACGCGAACGACCGCATCGTCGCGGGTATTAACGCGGCTCGTTTGTTATTTAGAGACACCGATAGAATTAATAGAAACGTTCACCGCCCGGTTACATTCTATCCCAGCTAAATTTGCACCATGATTTTCCGTTACTTTACGCTTTGCATTTCTCAAGTAAATAATGGCCGATATAATTTCACGATTATTTACGTGACCGGGCTTAATTGCCCGCCGGCCACCGAGTCGGCTAATTAATAATTACCCTGGACCGCCGTTAGACCCTAGTCGCGCGAACCGTCAGAAATATATCATTCGTTTTCCTCCATGCCACCTGCTTTGCTACTGCTTTATCTTCAACCCTTTCACGCAGATCGCTTCCAGCGATAGTTGCTTATTAAAGCCGGAATTGGCTCGTTTTGAAAATCTACAACTGCGAAGCTCGCTTTCGGTCACGTATCACGGTACGCGAGAGCGTGTAGGTATTAGCCGAAGGTGGTGTCGGGTAGGTGTCAGAAAAGGGTTGTGCCGTGAGCACGTTTGCACGTTTGCACGCTCGAGGATAGAAAGAGTAAGCGGGAGATACACGAGCTACAAGACGCTGGCTGGAAACGTGTATGTGGTCAGGAATACGTGAACCGGGATACACGAGAGTATAAGATGGCTCACGGGCCATTTCCCAGGAAGCCGTGCTCGGGTTACGTTGCCACGTCCCACGTGGACGTTTTCGCTTCCTTCTCGGCAACCTTCCTCGACCCTCTTCTTTTCACGCGATGATGGATAAAGTCACGCTTAATGCTTCGATTTTCATCAACGAATGATACTCGGCCGTCGTTTCGCGATCAATTAACGTCGTCTCGACGGTCGAAGTAAAAGCACGACCGTCTTCTGAACCGCTTAACCCGGATCCCGTTGTTGGAGGTTCAAGAAACGAGACTGGATAAATAAGGAAGAGGATATTCATCGCTCCGCCGTGATAAGCGCAGTTAGGTGCGCGTTCGAGGAAGATAATTTCCTTAAATTCGCGGAGCTTGATAGCGACGTAACCGTTTTATGATCCTTCCAGGGATTTAGGGAAGTCGATCGAAACGCGATATCGCGCCCGATTCCGGAAGGTAGTTAAGAAGGTAATAAAGCGATTTACATTCCACGGAAATTGGTGTCTCTTTAACGATCGATCGTATTCTCTTTACTCGTCTTGGTACGATTTAAAAGAGCAAGGTGTAGGGATAACGAGTAACGTGTAACTTATGGTTCGATAGCATTCATATATAATCGATTTAATTGATGTGGCGCCTCCACTTACCGCGTGCTTGGCTATTTACGCGGACGTAAATCGAGGTAAACGCTCGTTTTACACGCGCAAAGGACAAAGTTACGCGACGCGTGCAATTATATACGGATGTTTGTACGTAGCTAGAAGTAAGCACACCTTTGTCGGTGTATTATACGCTTCAAAGTGGGGAGCGATGTTCAGTGTTATTCACAAGACCCATGGCTTTCCTAAGATTTCTTTAGCCATCGGTTTCATCGACCGGTATTCCGCTCGTTGATCGCGAAACCCGCTAAATTATCCCTCGACCTCGACTGATTCGATGCTTTTAGAATTCTTCTTGACGCTTTCAGCAGGAATTTATTAATCGAACGTAATCGAATATCGGTAAAATCAGCGGTAAATGACATAAACGTCGATGACCGCGGCGATATCTCGTTAATAGTAATTGCGATCGCTTCATTAACGCATCGACTGTCGCCGGGGTGCATCGGATTCGGTGTATAATTGCACAGAATGGATAGCATACCAACGGATAAAATTTTACGATGAACCCAATAACTCGACGAGAGGTTGGTTCGTGTATGAAATAAAATTGAGTCGAACGAATCGGTGGCTGGATAGATGGACGAGTAATCGGTCACGTCGCGGAATAATTTTCCTCCACGATCGGTTGATCGAACGATTGCACCTTCGACCTACGTTGCTTCGTACGACAAGTTGCTAGCCAAGTATTACCGGGCTATCGGAAGGTCGTAATACGGCCCTCGAGGTAAAACAAGCGGTTCTAATACTCGAACATGATCGGAGCTCGACTTATAGCCGCTCGACTATTATGTACCGCCACGATTTACAAGCCAGAGACTCGAGAGGGCCCCTTGGATTCCAGCGGAGTCTTTAAGTCGCTTTCAACGAAAAAAGGAAAGATGCCGAGTGGAAGCGAACGAAAAGATCGAGTTCGCGCGGATCGAGACGGAATCGAAGTGGCAGTGGCTCGATTCAAGCCGACACTCCGAAGCATCTTGAAAAAGGAGAAAAGAAGATAGAGGAGACAACTTTCGACTTGTATAAAACATATTCGGTAAATTGTTAGGTCTAAATCTTCAACAAACGCTTAGTTTTCGCAGGAAAGAAGCAACCGCCTCCCTAATTCAAACCGTAGAGAACAACGTGAATTCCATCCGACAGAGACGAAACGGAAGTAAAGGCTGTAACTAGAAACAGAACGCAAAAAGTATCCCAACACGCGCGTTAATTCGAGCAGGCTGGATGAAGAATAGTCCCGGGAGGAGTATGGTGCAGGAACGAAACGAAAAAGGGGGGAGTAAGAGAGGAAAAAGCGAAGAGGAAGTCTATAAAGACGTTGGTCCAGGACCACTTGACTTCAGACAGCGCGGAACACCGGAACTCCGATTCCCAATCGTAAAAGCAGAGGATACGAGCTAACCCATTCCGAGAGGGGAATCTATTCCGAGTGTAGCAGAGCGAAAGAAGTAGGTACACTGGGGCAGAAAGGAACAGAAGCAAGCAGAAGCCGAGGCAGCCACGCCAGATGCCAAATTTTACGAGTTCTCCGGGTTCAATCTCTCGACTAGAAGCCACGATCCCCTATCCACCTTGTGTTCTTCTACTCTCTACCTTCCTTTCATTTCCATCTCACTTTTTCCCTTCCATTTTCCGCGGTCCAGCGAAGCTTCAATCATAAATCCTGACGTAGTCTGGCCCTGTACGTCGCTAATCCCGATGCGTGCGATGCCAGGATGCCAGAAGGGCAGAGAGTCTACTCTTGGCAAAGATTCAAAAGCCTCGCCCGCTCCACGACACCGCCACCCCCGGCGTTTTACCCTTCGAGCTAGACTTCGGGCACGAGGACTCGGGTTCGCGCGCCAGCAAATCCTCGTCCCAGGAGCACCAGGGGTCATCTTTCACCAGGATTTATCGCCAGGTCCGCGACACCTCGCCGAAATTCCCATTCCCTTTATCTCTCTCTCTGTGTCGGTTTCTAAACGCGTCGAGTTCGCCGGAAAAATTTGTAACTTATCCGAAAGAACGCGTTCACCGTCGATCTCCGAAACCGAGACCCGACTCTGCTGTCTGTTCCCTCGGGAAATCGAGTAATTTCCACGCGTTTCCGCGACGCGAGGCGACGCGAGGCGACGCGACGCGACGCGCAACCAGCGCACCGGAGAATTCACCGTGAACGAAGTTAAAGCGCGCGCACCATCGTGCTTCGATTTGTAAAGCTCGCTTGTACAAGCCTCGTCGTTGGTTCCCTCGTAAGCCAGGCGTACGTCCTTCGAGCTGATTGACATTCGTGAGAAAGCCTAGCACGTGTACGCTGTCAAACGCAGAACTGACAAGCCAGCGGCAGCCATGTATGATGTGTGCACGTGACACGTTACAACGACACCGAGAACACCCGTGCACGTACGGCAATCAAGCTGTTTCTCTTCCCGTGTGGAGTATATCCCTGTGACCGCTGCCACAACCACGACCACAACCGCCGATCGAAAGTCGCCGGGGTCAATGTTAATTCCGGATTAATTTTGCGGAAGGAGCACGACCCGTTTCGATACGTAACAGAAAGCCGTTTCATTGCGTTGTTTCGATGATTGATCCTTGTTGAAACGATCGATTAATGTCCGCTGAAACGATTCCTTTGATGGCAGCGAAAATTTCCATCAAAGGAACGTTTTGTTCGCGCATATTTTAATCGATGGAAATCGAAAAGCGCGGACAGAAACAATCGCGGTGAGAACGTTTCGTTTTCCACCGCATTGGTCCGGTGATTACGACAAAGTGTACCGCTGCAATGGCTGCTGACACACACATCCGTGCCCAATATCGTTTATCGCTAATGAGAACTTATAAACGATCATCCACCAGCATAATAATCACAATAGTAATAACGATAACAATGGCGGATTAAATGATAGAAGGACGATGGAGATGGGGGCGTAATTAGGTCGTTAATTTATACTCGAAATATAGTTATTAATATTCCGGCAAATAGTGGGATACATATTTGTTGAGCCATCATAAACTGAAGCTCGTATTTCCTCGTAGAAGTATCGACGGAGCACGTTTACAGTGAACTTGTAACGAAATAGATTTTCCTCGACCATGCCGTCCAAGCTACGACGGCCACTTGTTCCAAGTCTCGCGAAACTCGAACGGAAGTTAACGCGAATGTTCCTTCGGAAGCTAAAGTTCTTCCCGTTGAATTATCGATATAAGTTGGAGCTCGCGGTAAAGGCGTCGAGTTCCTACCGGCTGCCAACGGGGCGGTATCGGTCGATCAATCGATCGATCCAGCGAACAAAACAGCGAACGGCAGGGCAATCGGTTCGCCGACACACCTGACAGGTAATACCGGCTGGCGAAACTTATCGCTAAGTCCGATCGAATTGTAAATCGAGTCTCGTAGCGGGAAACGTCTCCATTAGATCGGTGCCAGAGCAGCGACGCCTTCGAGACGTCCTAACGTGTCGCAGACGCCGTTGGTTCGCGTGTCCTAGAGCGTTATACGCCGCTCGCAACCCCTTCTCAACCCAATTCACGTCCGGCATCGAATCAAAACGCCATTCGTGGCTCGCGTTTGCCCGCAAAGTCGGCACGTACGCGACATCCTGTGCGCCATCGTGCTTTATACGCCCACGGAGACGACGTTTTCGCCCATTTTTTTTCCCCCTCACACCGACACCCGTCACCCGCGTTCTGACCATTTGATGCGTATTAAACTGTCGTCCGACGAGGGTGGCGGGCTTCGATTGGCCATGCCGTTTGCCGTCGAAACGAGCTGGAACGAATTTCGTGGCACGCCGTCGAACGCAGCGCAGCTTTTCTCGAAACGACGCCGACGAATATAAAACAGCCTTCCACTCCGCTCGTTATTACCGTTTCGGGACACGCTTTTCAAAAATTTCAACCTGCGTTTCCAGATTTCAAATCGTTCTCGCCTTGAAAATTATCGAAATTCTGAATTATTACTCAACTATTTGGCAACGATAATATTTGCGTCACTGTCTTCCGGGAAACTCAGGATATGTACTCGCTTGGAAAGCAAAGCAACCGTTGGACCGCAGCACTTGGCGTTCCCTCGCGATGTTTCGTGGAAACTTGCTTCCCGAAATCCCACGGGATCGACGTGTTATTGTAATAGCCGCTTGACACGAATTAACGTAACTCGAGCGTGCAACTTCGACGTAATCTAAAGTTCGCCGGCAACCTACTTCTCCGTTAATCCGCCGTTAGAGTTGCACCGCGTCATTGGGCGCCGATGCGTACGCCATTCGACGGGGTAAAATGGATTTTCGCTAACGGACGATCGTCGCGATCGACCAAACGGAACGACAGGGTAATCGAATTGAGGGGAATAGCAAACGAGCCGTCACCTCCAACGCACAAACTAATAATAATTCGGGATAATTTCGATTACCGATAACCACCCTAATACGCGTATCCTTTCTGTTTATACAAAACCCCGTATCCCTTCTAATACTTCCCTGCTATTAGTTCATTCATTGTTCCTCCCTCCTGTTACCACTCAAATTCGAACATTGCAAAATGATACCCCGTGCAAGCAGGTGGAAGGTACGTTCACGCACGCGTGCACTTACGAATTTCCTGTGCACCATCCGAGTTAACGGTCAGATCGGGCCACGAATTATGCGAGCCAGTCAGGAAAGAAACGCTCGCAAATTCTATCATTGAACTTTGTCGAAGTTTCGAGCAGACCTGGTTCCATCCGTAATTCCAGCGATTGAGCCGCGCAAAGCAGAAAATAACGCCCGGCCTCTAAATAAGTTAAACACGCGAAGAAAAGCCGTCTACTGGCTACAAGTACGAGGTACTGAGGTTGGAGAGAGAAGAGGAAACGCCTCGCGAAACTGGATGCTCTCGAAACACCCTCGGAATCCTAGAGGTTCTGCTGTCTCTCGGTTCGCTGGACGTTGATGTACTTGACGTAGGTTGCCGTGCAGGCTGCTTCCAGTGTCCCAAAGGATATGTGCGAAACTCTGTTTCGCGTAGCACAGCGTTTCGTAACTCGGCAAACAACGTTCGTCTGATTATCCGGAAGTTAAGTGCATTAACCGTCGAAACACGACGGCCTGGTTTCGGCGAACAAGCAACGAACGAGGAGGAATTTTACACGGCACGATAGAAGTTTTCTATTTCTAAACGAGTATCTCGTCTGTCGAACAATTGTTCGGCAAATGATCGCTGAGCTATCCTAATTTCGAAAAATGTTAGTCGCTTGAAAATAACTATCGACGATTGGAATACTAGGATTTCAGTCCACCAATCCGGCGGTAGAGTCGATAAACACGGAGATCTTAATTAACGAGAACAGCCGAGCAGAATAACTGAAGAAGCGGGCGGAACGCGTTCGAGAGATCGTTTCAATCCCTCCTGGTCGTTCTTGTCGAACAACCGAGCGCTCTTGTTTGCACGACAAAGCACGCGGCTCGATTCGATGATTCGATAACGAGTTAAATACGTTCCAGGTTCTGTAGCCGATAATCGACCAACAAGATGCACTCGGCTGGCGTTTCCCGCTACGAGCTTCCGCCAGTCTACCAAGCCTGTTGAGTTCCTGAGGAAGGGAATGCCAACGGCACCTACGTGTATATCGATTCGCAGACTTGTCCGTTATGTAAGCACGATTTCTAGCACCCGCCTAGCCTGCACGATTCCCCGAGTCCTCCTCCTATCCCTCCTTCAGCCGTTCAGTTTCTCCTCCTCAAGAGAGGGACTGCATAATTTAAATGTCCCGCGTCCTAGTTTCCCTCTATTCGAGAGAATCGTTGATTACTATCCCGGTCCCTTCTTCGTGAATTACAGACAGCCCTTGGTATTCATACTTGTCCACCTGGCATCCTTGCCACGAGGAAAAGTTCAAAAACCTTCGCGCCGAATCGCACATTGTTCGATAAGGGACGGGGATTCGTCAAGGATTCAAACTATCGCGATTTCCAAAACATCGTCCACTGAGACGAGACGGCTGCTTCTCGATTAAATCGAAACGGAATTCTCGATTCGCGTTTCCGGAATTAACAAGCGCGTTTCCTTTGCCCCGTAAATACCGTTCGCAATGTTTCCTAGTTACTTCGGTTACTACTTCGGCGAAAGGTACCGACTGTTGCTCTCGATAAATCGGCTTATCGGATTATTGTTACGTAATAACGAATTCACGGATAAACGGATCGATTTAATTAACGAAACCACGGGATCATTCGGCGAATTGATTCGATCACTCGGCACGAACAATATTAATAACAATCCATTTTTCAAGCTATCGTCCGTTCTCATCGTCGGTGTATCATCGCGGATGAAAATATCGTTCCCGCGGACGCGTTATTGATTCTTCGTATATCGTGAAAAAAAATGTAACGAGAGGCAACAATGGTTATGGAGGATGAATCGTTCGAGGACACCTTGCGCACATGGGCCCCAGGAGGACGGGCTGGATTCACCCTGCAAGTACGGTCAACCATAAAGTCAGTTAGGTAAGCCGCGCCCTTAACAATGGGAAGCCACGCGCCATATGCGGCCCCACATGCTGCGCGTGTCCTCGACCTCGTCCTCGGTTGCACTTCCAACACCGCGCGCTCACCCTACCCGAGTAGGGTTACGTTCCTCGAGGGTGTCTGTTTTTTTTTTTCTCTCTCTCTTTTTATATTATCGACTGCCAAGGGTACGCGCGACGAAGACCGTGCCAGTAGGTCGCGCGTTGTTTGCCACGTGATTCATGACTACGTCAAAGATCGTCGATTACGTGCCTCGAAATCGAATGCGGGTTTTTTCTTTCTTTCGTCGCCCATTCGCAACAGCTAATCGTTTGAAAATCTTTTCCGCGACGACGAACGATTTCGATGCGGTTCGATAACGCTCGCTGTTCCCCTTTTTCGATAATAGCGTCTTCTTCGAAGGGACGCTTTCGTGGATCCCCTTATCGAGCAAGGGTTTACGCCGCATATTCATAAAGCGTGTATCTACGGCAAGGGGGTAGCGAATTTATGAACGGAAGGTCTGTCGTTGAAGATCGCGGTATCGGTCAAGGAACGACTTAGGCGACGATGGTCTACCCGAATCGTTCTAATATAGCATTCAATGGAGAAGGGTGGTCGTAAGGGGTAATGCGGCGGGATCGAAATCGCGTTCGAACGAAGCTAAACCCAACGATGTATTCATAAGCGAGGAGAAAGGCATACCTACAGTCACTCATGAAATTCTTCGTCCACCCTGTGAAAGGGCTATTTAGAAAATAATAATTTCTTGCAATTGTTTGAAAATAAATATGAAAAACATACGATATAATAAACAATTATTATCTCATAATTTATCACACGAGGTTATTATTAATTTGATTTGAAAACGTTCATTTTTAGGATGTGTACGAAGACTTTCGCGAGTGACTGTAGGGCAGGGGTGTACGGCAAAGTGTGACGGTGTCGAGAGTTCGAGGGGTGAGTGTCAGTGTGACCCGTTGTGTCGGAGCGACTGTATACAACGCTATCTGCCGCGCATGATAAATCTCCCGTCGCGGTTCGAGCCTCTATCGTATCGCCGTAGCTATTTTAATATTTTAAAGTTCTACCCTAAATGCGCAGTATATCAAAACTTCTCCCATAAATTACTCCACGTCCCCCTCCGGCAGCGGCGTACCCCGTTGTCCACCCCGCTGTCTCTCTTCCGTTCCCGTTGTCCCCGTGTCCGCATACGCGTTTCTCGCTTGTCCTTTACGAGCTCAGCTAGGAAAATTAACGACCTATGTCGTCGGTGACGTTCGTTCGTTGCCGTCCGGACAAAATATTATCCGCGTTAATACGGAACCGTCGACCCGTTTCGCTCCTCCATCGTTGCATCGCGGCTCCTCAATTAATACGAGAGGATCGTTTCTGTTTTATGATCGCGATCAAACGCGAGATTCCATCGAGAAGCGGCCACTCTACAGGGACCAATCGTACCGGCATCGTTTGCAACCGGGTCACTTTTCGATGGCCCTTTCCCGTACTTTCGATTGATCTTATTTGCATCCGAGCGAGCTGCAACAACTCGTGCTTGTTTTTGTTCGCGCCGATAAATGTTACGACCGATTTATCGTCCTCGTTTCCCATCGAGTGGCTGTTCGCGCCGATCTCCTGCTGCATTGCGCAACCAGCAGCGAACGGCGGAGAAACAGGCGACAAACGGTTGAACGTTAATTAGGAAAACAACACTTTAATTGCATCTGAGAGGTAGAAAAGGTCTAGGAAAACGTGACGGAAACGATCGAATTAATTGTCCTAACGATCGTTCGTACCTGGAACGACGATATCGAGTCTCCCTTTGTCCTTTCAGCAATTTCTGGACACCTCTCGGCGAGAAAATGAAGGAATCGTTAAGAAATTAGTATACAAGAGACAGCGAAAGGGGATGGCAAGTATCCCTTGTCGGGGAGGACAAGGTGGAAGAAGTACGGATGGAAAAATTGTCTGGTTGTTGAAGGAATCGCCGGGCAACGTGGAGGTTTTACGAGCGTTGAAATTAAGGGGAGTCGCTTCCGTGCATACGAAATCACTTATCGTTAAGCACCGCCATGAAAAGAGGCGAAAGGGGTAGCCGAGGGTGAATTCCGCGAGGAGGAAGTGGGAAACGGAAGTCGAACCAGGCGTCTACCTCTAGTCTGCATTACCTGAGAGAGGGTGGGTATTAAAAGGCGATAAAACAATACTCGAAGTTTCGGAGCGGCAGCGTCCATTATTGCCGCCAAAACTTTGGTGTAACTGGAGCTGCTCGGCTATGGGAAGAAGGGTGGAGGTCTAGCCTCCAGAGAGCAGCTCGAGAGATCTACGTTGCATTACGGCATCCTCGAATCGCTTCTACTTTTATTGGGAACTTAATACTCCCGCTATTTACCCCGACAGAGGGAACAGAGCGGGCCGAAATGGATGATCGATCCGTCAGGTTACGCGGATCGCTAAGCACACGCCAGTTTACAAACTCCGCCGACGGCTCGAGAATTTCACGAATACGAAACGAACTCTGATACGTATACGTAGGTAAGCCGTACGATGGTATAATGGACGGCACCGAAATCGATTAGTCTCGATGGATGTACCAGCAAAGCCGTACAGCACCGGATACAACAAAGGGCCGACTCGTACAGATCAACGCATCCTGATACCGTTACTGCGTGATATCTTGTCAAAGCCTCCCTTGGATCTTTAGCTTCTATACATCAAACGTAATCACGTTGACAAAAATGAATAGAACGAAGCTCTTCTTAATAAAATTAATCATTTTATATGCACCAATTTAGTAGATCGAAAGAGAATGTGATTTTACGACGTTTCGGGATTACGAGGGGGTTGAAGAAGCATAAAGGGAGTCTGACGATATCAGACAGCCTCGTTCTCCAGGACGAAGCACCCTCTTCCGGCCTCGAACCCGAAGAGGTCTAGCTTCTTGCGTATTCCAGCCGTAGGACGAAGGCGAGGTCGTTAAAAGGGAGCAGAAACACCTTTTAATTCCCCGCGCTGAGACGCGCGTTATATTTTATCCGGGGGATGTTGTCGCTATCAATACCGTCGGGGTTCCACAGCCCTCTCTTCTCAACCTTTACCCTCCTCGCGATCAACCCTTATCTCCTCCTCCACGTTTCCCGTCCTCTTATTCTTTCTTTCCTCGCCTCTCCCTCTTCCCAGCAGTCTATTTAATTTAAATAACTTTCAAAACTTCCTTCCACCCCCGCAGCCATCGGGCTCTTTTTCCTCCCTTTGCTTCGCGGTTTCGAAGCAGACTGCTTCCGTCTCAAACTCTTTGTTTCCCTCCATTTTCTTGCTTCCTCTCTCGCGTTTTCGCAGTTTCTTGTGTTTCAGCCTTGCTCCAGCCGTTTCTCGAGCTTTCATTCCCTCGTTTCGCATGAAAATAATTCCACGGATAATGACTTGCCCTCCCCGACGCGTCTTTTCGCGTTAATCCTCGCGAGAAAGCAAGGTGAACAACTCGAGCGAATGGGAACGAAAGACGCGAAATTTGTCGCGTTATTATTCGATTCAAGGTGTCGAGACTGAACTACTTGACGGAAAGGAAAATATTTTTCCAGAATGAGAAGAAACTC
The DNA here is from genome assembly GCF_907164935.1 of Osmia bicornis bicornis. Classification (NCBI taxonomy): domain Eukaryota; kingdom Metazoa; phylum Arthropoda; class Insecta; order Hymenoptera; family Megachilidae; genus Osmia; species Osmia bicornis. Next base: position 5,995,365 of record NC_060230.1, read on the forward strand.
TTCCGTTTATTCGAGAGTGACGACAAAGAAGAGACTGGTTAACATTCGTGACGGAGAAAGAGGAAAGGGATCGCGATCGATCATCGAAATTGACCAGGGAAGAATGCGATTTCCCGTCGATGTCGAGCTCGTGAAGGCAATATCGATCTGTAGGTTGGTAGCCGGCCTTGACGTGAAAGTTCATCGTCGAAACGAACGACGGAAAGCACAAAGTGCATCCGAGGAAAATTGCATTCCTTCGAGTTCCCTTCTTGACCCACTCGAGAATCCGGCGAACGCCAGGCATCGTTGAAACGCTTTCTACACGCTTCGCTGGTCGCGCTTTTCCGCCAACAATCGAACTAACATTCGAGAGCGCCTTCGACGCTTTGGATTTTTCGCTCGTAAAAATTTCTTCTTCCAACCTCCGGCCAAAAGACTACTCCCGTTCGCTCGTAATTCCATTAATTCTTCATTATCAAGGGTAACAAAATTATTCCGATTAATCGATACATTGCCGTTGAATAGATTAATTGAACGTTCGGCAAGTTTGCTCTGCCATTTGAACCATCCCCCTTTTAGCAGTTCCGCTTCGCTTCGTTCTCTGTATTAAGCGTCCTGTACGGGCGTACGAATCACAAAGCGGCTATCTTTCCTGTCCACAAAAGCTCAAACGACACACGGGCCACTGGCACCGGGCCCACTGCGGGGTTTATCGATCTTCCGTGTTAATGACATCGTTAAATAGCGTTGCAAATTATCGCCGGATAATATCACCGGCCACTTCCGACCACGAGATTTCGTTAAACGAAACAAACTAAACCGCGCAAAGATTTCGAATATTTACGAGTTCAATTGAAAACTTTATAATTCTGTATAATTTCGCGGCTAGCCTCTAACTAGAAGTTTCAGTCATAGCTGTAGTGTCTAGAACGCAAGCTCGCTATATCTTCCTCAAGTTTCTATACACGAACCTTCGGCCTTGTTCCCTCCATTTATCGACCTTTGCCGTGCGAGATCACAGAGAACGTCTCCTTGATGTTTCTCGTAGCGCAGCAGCCAAAGGGCAAGGGCAACCTTTGCCATGCTGTCGGGTTTATTCGTTCCACGGCCACGTTTGATCGATTCTTCCGTTCCAAGTCTCAAACACCTGGTTCAGATGGTTCTTTGAACCGTGCGGTGACCCATGACCGAGAACATGATCCGATCCTAACACGGGAAACTCTCCTACGAGCTTTCTCAACGAGAAGATCGCGCGAAATTCAATTTAACGTTCGGTTGTTTGCGTTGTTGCGTATCGACGTGTCTCGAAAAAGTAACCGCACTAACGTTCGCGTCGGTATCGAACAATCAAAGTGGCGAAAATTGGCGATCCAGTTTGACGAATCGAAAGAGGTAGACGAATAAAGAGAGAAGAGGAGAGAATGGGCAAGGATGAAGAGGTACAGCGGCAGTTAGTCTACTATCTAGCGTGTTTATGGTAATTCGGGCCATCCCGTTGACCCAGGAGTAGCATGCATATACATCAGCCTCCTTCACTTTGACGCCGATCCATCCACAGTCACTCTCCAGCGACCAGAAGCTCTCTTGCACCCTCTATATTCTCTCCGGAGACCAAACAGTGCTTGGCACGCCCATGTCTACCCCGTTGCTACCTTTACCCCTCTTGCAAATCTCTCTTTCCACCTTCCACCGTACCCTTCTTCGCTTCACTCCAACGCCAGAGCACCCACGCAATTTGGTTGCCGGCCAATACTTCCATCGGTCGGATAAAGATTTGCCGGAACAAAGAGGGGTTGCGTTCAAAAATTTCATCGAGTTTCCACGTCCAGCTTCCAGGGAACGCGTACCGGGAACGAGGTGGAAAAATTTTTCAAGATTTATCGAAGCGGTCGGAGAATGAAAATCGTAGCGAAGCTGGAGGATCGATAAAAGTTCGGGAACGATTCCCATCGGGGATGAAATAATTTTTACTGCGACGTGAAATCCAATATCGCGACAACGCGAGTTCTAGTTTTTCGCGATGATCAAACTGGCGACATTCCGGGGGTTCGGTCATCGCTATTTAGCGTCGTTGGATGAAATTTATCGCCGCGGGAAAACGTACCCCTTGCCGGGCGAATACGAAATGCCAAGTATTTTCTTGTTCGAGGAATGCGACCACACCTCCCATTCAGATGGTCCAGCGGGGCGAATCGAAGTGAGGGAGAGGGCAGGGGGTTGAAACGGGCAGAGGAAACGATTCTGACGTTCGTTTTGCCGGCGGGTTTATCGATGCGTTATTTCGCAAATGGCTCGCCATTTGTCGTGTGACGCTCGGACCTCGTCGCCGTGTTATATCACGCATGGCTTGGACGGGCTATTCAGCTCCGTGTGTTTTCTCTTTTTCGTTGCCATTCCGCGCGCGTTTTCTCTTTAGTCCGCCGTTTTCCCCGATCGCGGCGAGCTTACGCCGCGATTTCACGCGATGAATCGCTGCCCGACAACGCGTTTTCATTCGCTCGAATAGATAATGCCGTGAAATTTCTGTTCATTTTCAGGATCGCGGAATCGTACACGTTCGATCCGTTAATTTTCCACGAAAGTCAAACGTGGAAACGTTCAATTTGTCAGCACGCGATACACGGGCCATTTGATTTTTCCTTCCTCGATACTTTTGCTACATTTACGCGTGTTTCCCGCTCGTTACTTTACGCTTCGCGCATTTATCACACCCTTGGGCGCGTCGTCTCGTCAACCATGAAAGTTTGTTACATCACCGAACGCACACGGACGTGGGACAGTTTATGGTCTGTTTTATTGCCACCGATTAAAGGGATACGAACGAAATATTCACAGCAACGTTCCGTGTAACGATACCATCGAGTATTTATTACAAGGCTTTTCAAGATTTCAGATCCTTTTAATTATCGTACGATGCACAATACGCATGGGTCAGGAAATACGAGCGTAAAGAGTTAAAATCGTCGATTTATCTTGTCGCAAAATCTAGCCTAAATTATGAGAGCCAGCTCATTGCCGCATACCAGATTTCCGCGTAAAACCAGCTCGTCGTTTCGCAAACAACGTTTGAAACGTGGAATTCCGTAGCGATACATTATTCAGAGCCGAGGTAGCGTAAAGTACCATAAAGTACTAGGAAAATACGTCCTTGCGAGTAACGCAACGCATTGTTCAAGCCGGAAAAAGAAGAACGGACGGTGAAAATACGCGCGTGCGTTTACGAATTTTTCAGCATTCTCGTGGAGCCGGGACGAACGGAGAGAAAGAAACGGCGAAACGCGCGAGGATGACACGAACCGTGGAAATTGGTAGGTCAAAGAGAGCGTTTCAGTAAAGTAACTGATGTCAGAGGTTACGTGGCAAAAGTTTTCAACCTGCTGGAACGATGTAAGCAGCTTTAAAGTGGCCGGTAGAAAGCGGCGCGCGAACACGACTGCCACGTACGACACGGTTGTTCTCGTTAACTAGAAAATTAACCGCTTGTAACCTTTTGTCAAGAGCATTGTGCACCACCTCGAGTGAAAGGCGACGTTCCTTTGCCCTGTCTGCCCTCGCCAGACTCTCAGGGTGAGAACATACGCTCGTCTTTCGCGTTGAAGAATGGTGAAATCGCGTGTATTCGAAAGAAACGATACTTGGATTCGTTCGAATTCTGAATTGTTTTAAACCGAGCTCGAAAAGAGAACGTACAGATTGTTAAAAGCGATCTTGTTAGAAGTAACGTCTAGCCGTGATCGAAAAGCCACGCGTGAATCTGTTGGAAGCGATTGTCGCGGGACGTTATCCGGTTAAGCTGATTGAAGAACAGAGCAAAGGTGTGTCCATCTTCGAGTTTAAGCTGTATTATCAAGATTGCCTGGGATAACATCCTCCCAGGTCGCATCTTTGTTCAGCGAGAAGGACACTTTGAAAATAAATAAACACGGCCCGTCTGGTCTAAGATGAATTCGATGAATCTAGCAGGTCGCCGGCAGGGAAGAGCAAACAATTAAACGACAGCTTTCTGAATAATTCATCGTTTTGCTAATCACACTTAAGAGCGCAGGAGACTAGTCGCGCGTCGACTGGCTCTTCTCGCATAATCGCGTGGCTGTAAAATTCAACGTCGTTCGAGCCACTCGACAGGTGAAAAAGCAAGCGACCCGGGCCCCGCCAACAGATTCAGCCACTTCCGTACACTCGCTCGTTTTAATTGCTCCCTCTTCCGGCAGGGAAGTCGCAAAAAAGAAGGGAAAACGAAAATACACCAACACGGGTAGGTACTTCGGAGGATCCAAAGAGAAAACGAGCGGGCTAAGAGAGTTCTGAATGAAGGAGAGAGGTTGAAAGGGAGAGAAGTCACGGCGATGACGGTCGTGGGTGGTGGTGACCGAGGTCGAGCCAAAATGCAAAGCCGGTAATCTGATTTGGCGGCTCGCAGAAGGCAGTGTAGCCCCGGTGGTAGCTTTACCACGATGGTGTGCGGATTCCCGTCAATTATACATTATAAACAGTCATAAATATGCAAATGCCATGAGGCTGCGAGGAGAGCACGGTAGGAGAGGGTGGCATTCGCGTGCGTGAGCAAAAGCACGGTTACGCGATTGCCAACCTGCGAACGTCTCCCACGCGGATTTACACCTTCCCCTTGCGACAGACAAACGCAATCTCCGTCTATTTTACGGCACAATTGAGCCCTGGATAAATTTTCCACGCCTCGCTTCCGTTCAACTTTACCGTCCTTCGATTCACAACAGCTCCTTTATTTCCAAGAAGCGAGAGCCTACCGGTGACGAAAACAAAACAAGACTCCGTTCAAACCAGATATCACCTCGAAATGCTCTTAGCTACGTTTCGTGCCACGTGAATTTGAAAATTTACGCCGAGATTCTGTAGAAAATTCGATCATTTAGCATATTTAAATGATAAACGAACACCGTGGGCCGCGGGAGACCCACGGTAGCGTAACCTTTATGAAGGAAACTGAGGGAAAATCAAGTACTTTTCATGTACAATTTTCGAGAAAGTAAGTTTATGCAACATATCGAGATTACTTAATGATCGAAGTACCTTGGGTGACCCCAGGGCATCGCACGCATACGCGGTCCCTTTCCCATCGCGTCAGAGTAATTACAAAGTATATTAGCCGCTCGTGGCGGTTTTCTACGGAGAGTAATTGCGATCGTCCCCCTGTGTATCTGTGCAACTTGCAGACGTTTAATCGAGTTTCAGAAAATTGCCACGTAATCGTACCTCGATTACGTAGACGTAATCGAAACGCGTGTATCGAAATTACGTTGATGAACATCGACAATTTCGTACGACAAATAAAGCGTGCATCGAATCTTTCAGAGCCTAAGAGTTTTGACCTTTTTTTTCTCCTTTACGGATTTCCTGTGGACGATGAAAAATTGCTAGTCGTTACTCGTTTATGTTATACACATGGGTCACCTAGCTATCGAGAACAGAATATTTTCATGCAAATCAGCCGTGTTGTATGGCTATCCTTACGAGCACAGAAATTTCATGACGAACGATCGTTAGCGGGCAAAAACAATTTCTACGTACGATAAAACGTATCGACGCGGAATCATGGGAATTCATGGCCAGTTCCAGCCGGTTTACCGATTCAAGATCAGTGCATTGGCGCAGTCTGTGTTGCACGTTGCAGCCCATTGCACCGAATGCAGTTCGTGCTGACGTATACGAACACTAGTTTGCAATGGATAATGCGAAACACTTGAATTACACGCCACGAATGGATCCATTACCCAAGCCCGTTTTCGTGTACATGCCATGCATCGAACACGGAATGAAAGTCTGGTCGGGGATATCACCACGATCGTGCAATCGTTGACTTTCCATCAACTCTGTATTTAATCGCACAAATATGTTCGATGAAATAGCATTATTTTTATCGCGTAGGTAAGTGTTTCTTTGAACGCTTCGTTTTTCAATATTCAGTAGCAAACAAACATGGCGGCCACGCGGTGAAAAAGAAGGAAAGAAATCATAAAACAGTTCAATGACTTACTCGTTCGTAAAGCGATGTCTGTCCGACTCCTCCTGTCCCATTATCCATCCCTCGTGTCCAACAAACACTCCTGGTCGGTAATTAACGCCATTTACTTATCAAACACTTTTACACTTGCTAAATTATTACGCATTTAACTACCGAAACGCGTGTCGTCGAACTCGCGGTTCCGAACTCTAGCGACTAGTCGCGAAACTGGTGGGGGGTGGGGTGCGAACCGAAGACATTTAGTTTCAATATCGCCAACTTCGGATGAAATCGTGCGTGATCGGCGTGCGTTCGGAAAGAAGTGAAGTTCGTGTCTAATTGAGACGTCGAAGTGTATACGAATTGTGCGTTTAATATAGTATGTCCTGGGAATCGAACCGTGAAACGTCATTAGATAGAATATGCGTATATAAACGAACATGGTCGAATAATTGCGTGCGCACGGTGTAAATGTGTTTACGTTCTATCGGAGCCTTTGTGATCGGTTAGATACGACAGGAAACCTCTCGGTATTTCGATCGCGAATGCGTCGCGTCGTACGCGTATTTGTGTTCACGCGTCTACGTTTGTCCTGTTTGGAGGCCATTTTGTGATTGTTCGCGGTTACATCACCGGGAGATAAATCATCATTTCGACGCATCAAGGTGAGTAAATAATAATTACATGCAATATCGTGATTCGATTATGCGTTATAATATATAATACAGCGACAGGTGCAAGTGAAAAGAACGCTCGAATATTTCCGCGTCAACATTGTCAGCTCTGACACGATTGACAAACAGAACGCCATTTTAGAAATTTAAATATGAATTCGATCAAATTGAATCGATGTATTATTGAATAGCTCTCGTTGGTTGTACTTTTAGCAAACACACAACCGAGACACATTATCGCAGGCAAATAGCTTCCACGTTATGTTGTCGTACGCGAACATTCGCTGATAATGCATGATATACTACCTTCGATATTTCGCCTCTTTGTGTATCGAGTTGCAGCCACGGTTTTGTGTTTTGTTGGTCGCCGATATCGGTAAATAAATTCAACTAGCAAGAAAGTCAAACAACGGCGAAGAGAAATTTCCTGTCAGCGTCGAATGTTATAAGAGGATGGGAGGGAGGGGGGGTTAGGGACTCGAAAAGTCATTCATTTCGGCTGAATTTTACTTCGGGGCCCAAAAATGATGGCCTTTTTTATCTTCTTGAAGTATTTAACGAGTAGAATCTAAAAATCCAAGTTTTAAGGCGCGGAATCCATCAGAAGTGATGCGTGTATAAAACTGAGCGTATTTGACGTCACTTCGACGCCATATTGTCGTGTACCCTGTTGTCCAATGAGCGGAGTCGCCGTCGATAAAACAGAATTACATAAGTGGTGGCCAAAACCCGGTACATATACCTATGGATAGTTTTATTTTTTATAAACAATTTCTATTTGAAATAACTTGTGAAATACGCTAAAAACGCTCACTTTTACACACGCATAACTTCTGAACCGATGGATTCCGCGTCTTAAAACTTAGATTTTTAAATTCTACTTGTTAAATACTTCAAGAAGATAAAAAAAAGGCCATAATTTTCGGGCCCTCGAAGTAAAGTTCAACCTTCGCTTCTACTTGAAAGCTTTTCCCATCGATCCCACGCCGATGGCTCGATTAATTTCGACAGGTGTCGAATCGTACCGGCCGACGGATATCAAAATAGCCGAAATACGTCCTGTAACGTATCTATCGTTGTCAGTGACGTGACATCGGTCGTTCATATCCGGCGTCAAGCTGCCGCGAACACCCTGAAGGCACCCTATCAGGGGGTCAGGATATTGAGTCCGTTAATAACACGAACCCTCCCGAAAAAAAAAACCCTCTTTGGCTTGGCTCGAGCACGATCTACTTAAACGACCGTCGAAAAACAAAATTCGTGACGCGTCGAACTACAAAATTTCCACGATTGGAACGGAGCCAAAGTACTCGTTCCTTGTACCCCCCCGTGTAGCTTGATCCTTTAAAGTCTCAATTCTTTTGATCTTCATATTTTCCGCTAAAAAAAGTAATGCTGTTTTGGTTCGTCACGTCTCTTAGAAAGACTAAAGGGTCTTATCTAGGATTAACGCTTGCCCCCTGCGATTCTTTCCAGGGCCTGTAGATCCTTCAAAATTTTTAAATTTCGTTTTTGACCTCGATTATCCAAGGGTTAGAACTCTCGCAACACGGTATCCTGAGAAATTAGTTTGCTCTCGTATTCCGGATGAATCATCGCTTGTTAGCAGCGTGTGACGCGCGTGCAAATCACGATGTTCCACGATTTTCCGCCGCGATGGTCCTCTCTATTTCCATCCTGGATATCTCTGCCGGCGTTACACGCACTCCCGTGGTGGTTCTGCCCTAAGAGAGACATCGTGAGTAGCGTGGCATGCGTGTCGGACCATCTAAGCGGATTATTCTCTCGCTCTCCTCTCTCTGTTCTTCCATCCGTGTTTCTTCTTCCTTCCTCGAGCGTTGTCACGGTTTCTCTCGCAGAATCGTGGGAAACAAGAGGCGTTGCGAGCGTATCACGATGCCCATACCCCTTCGCGTGTACGTCAGATGCGTGTTGAACGCGGTGTCGTCGATCGCCCAATTCACTGATCGTCCTTGTCGGATCAGACACCCCGATCCGGCCTTCCCTTGTCGTCGACATCGATTAAATCGTTCCCGACGCGATTCCGCTAAACCAAAATTCAAGCCTCGAACAGTCACGATGTTCCAGTTGGAAAGATATTTAACGTTCAAGTTTTAGAGAAATTTTATGATTTCGCGTGAATAAATCTTGGCCGATCGTTCGGGATAGATAAGGAGGATGGTTCAATTTACGGGGCATAAATAAAAATAGCGAGTCACGGAATGGTTTTACGATCAGGTAGCACCGGGTAAATCGAACATGTTCGACTTTTACGGTATACCAAGAGATACCCGTTTCCCGGATATGTAATTCATTTTGCAAGACTGTACTACCTGCTTTCATTCGCTTCCGAATCTCATTTCCTGCGAGTAGCGCGAATCAGGCTGGAATGGAGAGTGCTGGATTTGGAGCAGATCGATGGATATAAGGTAGACAGAGTAACGGACATTGCGAACAGCTCGAGATGCGGCTGGTTTGCGGGTCCGTTTGCTGGTTACACTTGTGTCGCGTGTACGTACGAATATAGATACGTTTGGTTGGTAGTTGGTTAATGTATACATTAGGGTATTAGCCTAGCCGCACCTTGCCAACTCGCTGTAAGATGTTTCCTTAATTAAAGCCATCGATTCACCGACTGATTAAACTCGACGTCGGCAACTCGAAGAGCTCTCTCCCATCCCACGAGTTCCTTCTCCAGTTCAAATATAAGTTCTAAATTGATCGGTAGACGTTCACACGTGTTGGAAAAATGATTAGCGTTAAATCGTGGTCGTTAGTTGGCTTAGCTTTCACGGAGGAAATGATGAGTTCGGTAATTGTGGATAATGACACACGGGTTTGCGCGGCACCAAACGAAACGAGACGAAACGAAAGGGAGAAGCGCGAGGGGGTTTGCTCGCGAAACGAATGGCTCTCGAAGTTCGTCTCTGTCGGATACTAATTAGTGCCGAAAACTGCAATAAGCAAAGCTCGTTTGCTCGGTCGAAATATCTTAATGAAACCCTCGGGACTCGGCGGCGAGTTTCTTGGTACGTTCAAGAGAGAAGTTTCTCCAGCCAGTTGTTCAAGTTCGGTGGAATATTAATTTAGAGCCCCTGCAGACGCACGAAGACGTTTTTAATCGTGGCCACTGTTATTATGTAGATTAAGGCTCGAGGTTACGAAGAAGTAAGTAAGTAGTAATACCACGTGCAACTTCTTCACCGCGCCGGAATTTTCTTACTTTTTCCGCTTGTTAGCGCGAAACTTTTATCGCCGGATTTCGTTTCTTTCCTTAACGAATCGCGGAACGAAACTACCGAAACCGTGGATTCTTGAACGACGAGCGACGCGGTAGAGGCCAGAGTAGCTTTCGGATCTTGTCGAGGCACTTAACCGGTCGGAATGCGGCTAGCACAGAGAATGAGAAATGAGAGGAAAATATATCTTTACTCGCGCCGTGTCGGTGGTTCGAGTACTCCAAAGTATGCCATTAGGGCGACTTCTCCGGCTAATAACCATGACGTGGCTCTCTTTACGGTATTACCATCAATTAATTTCATCGACAAGTTTCCTGATAATATCGATCCAGAAACTTCGCACATGCGGCAAACTTGCTTGGTTACGTAAGTACATGCCACGGATGCTTACGGGTCTTTTGCGTTCCCGATCAAAAGTTATTAGGTCGAGAGCTGCTTGTTAAATTACCGCGTCAATTCGCGAGATCGATGAGAGATCGTTGATCGTCGACAAGGACCCTTTGACATTTTTCAAAGGTAATGATTCACGAATTCTCTAACGCTGTCGCTTGAAATTCTGCTTCTCGCTGAAACGGTGATAGATTTATTTTGAACGGTTGTAAGTAACGCGAAGTCAGCACGGAAACTGAAATTAGATACAGTGAAACTTACAGAGGCTACTACTAAGCCAGCGAATATCCTTTGATAAATTTCACGCAAACGCTGAAATGGTGGCGCTAAAAGGGTGAAGATCCACGGCCGCTAGTATCCCTTGAAATTGGATCAAAGCAACGTCTTCGTAAATTACTCGACCTGGGAGATTTAAATGGCATCTCCTAGTTACTAACAGACACCAAACTCGACAGCCTTATTTTCGTATCCTGGCGCCAAACAACCAGTCAAGGTTATAACCGATAGAGACGAGGAAACGATTCCTCGCTTTTTGCTTACCACCGTCCAACGATATCCAGGCCAATGGATCGGGACGTGTCCCGGGATTTGCGGATTAAGCCGACCAACGACCAAGAAAGGACGTTACGTCTGCGTCTGGCTTAACCATAGGGATAGATAACGTTGTCGTAGGATATACGAAACCCTGGATAGTTATGGGCTAACATTTTATTTCCACTCGTTCCATAGCCTCCTTTCGACTTTTTCTTCTTCTCTGTTTCCTATTCTTATCGCTCCGGAAAACACCGAAGTACACATTCTTGGTCTTCGAATCAATAAAATATCGGAGCAACATTATCGATTCATCGCTAAACTCGCACGAATTGTGTATTATTCAAAAGCTTTCGATCGTGATTAAAATTCTACATTGATCAGAAGGATATCGTTGGTTGGGCTTGATTCGACCACAGTACAGCTTGATTCTTCGAATTCGATTTAAAGACGGTGGATTATTCGTCAGAGCCCATAATACCTTACGAATTCCCTGGGAGCTTCATAAGTATTCATATTGCAATGTCGACGTCCCGCTTAAAATTCGAAATTCGTCATCGTCTCGGATTTCGTTTGTGCACCGGAACCGTCGCTCGAACGGGATCGACCCTTAAATCGAATTGCAGGAACTCGCTCGGGCGTGATGAAAGAAGTTCGAGGTTTCTTCGTTCCGGCACGGAACGTAGCGAGCTTCCGCTCGAACGGTGGATAGACCGGCTTGTTACACTGATTTACTTATGGGACAAGTACTTGGTTCGTTACCCGTCCTCGACATTCTATAATATTACGAGCGAGCGGAACGTGTGCATGCATCCGTGCACTTTTCTTTACCCAACTTTCCGCCACCGCGTGTGGGGAAATTAGAAAAAATGGATAGATAAGTTCATGAATATCAATTCGTTTCTTACACGGAGAACTACCCAAATGTTACACTCACTTATTAATGAAACTTTGCCAGCTTGTAGAGCTCGTCGAGCTGAACACGCCTATACCCCGTTTTGTGGGCAGACTGCTAATTGTTTAAAAGATATTAATAAATATAAGTTAATCAAAATCAGAATTTTAGTTTAGAATTACATAGAATTTTAGTTATTCAAAAAGAGACAAATTATCATTAAAAAAAAAAATAAATGTTGGGAACCAAGGATTTGAACCGAGGATCTCTAGATTGCGAGTTGTCATACTTCAGAATGTAATAAGTAACTAACTGTAATTGTTAATATCTTTTAAACAATTAGCCATCTGCCCCCAAAAGGGGGTATAGACGTGTTCAGCTTGACGAGCTCTACAAGCTGGCAAAGTTTCATTAATAAGTGAGTGTAACACTTGGGTAGTTCCCCTTGTTAGACAATTTTGTTCGAAGGAAATGATGAATATTTTAAAACAAATGCCTTCGTATTTTAAACAACGGTGTTCTGATTTATTCTACGTGAAGATTTTCATCGAGTATATTCGAAGTGTTAAGAGAAACGATGGGAACGGGAACGTGGCGATAAATTGAAACGTCAAATTTATTTCATCGTCGACTCGTTATGAGTATGAATTCGATATAGCCATTACTTCAAGAACCAATACGACTTTCCCCGCTGAAATTCTATTCTCTAAAGAACGATCAATTCTTCTTATTCTCGCGATACGACCTACTTTGCCCGCGATATTTAACGACTCGTGATCGAGAAACGTTGTAAGACCATTTCTTAGATTTCCCCTTCGTCGACGGGAGAAAAAGTCGCAAGGGATTGTGTTTATATTTTTCACCGTCAAATCTCGTGAAAAATCTATCCGATTTTATCCTGGAGCAAATTGACGTTACAAAGCGGTTCTGCTCGAATGCTGCACGATATTTTCGATTATTTGTCGTTCTCGATTCCTCGCGAAACGTCAATTTACATAGGCGGCCGTGTTTAGAGGAACAAAAAGATCGCCGAATAGCGGGTAAGCAGCCAAAACACAGCGGATATTACCGAAACATAAATCTGAAAGCAGCCATCGGTCGAATGGATTTTGGCTGGTCGCCAGTTTGCTTCTTATAAATCGAAATACGCATGGGGATTTTACACGGTGTGCTCCGTTAACGGTTAACGATGTGTCAAAAACTATTTTTACATTTATGACGATGCATTCGTATTGCTGTCGCAAAATCGCAAAATACACAACTTGTTATCGCGCGCTAGATTTTCAGTTTAAACGAAAACAAGATGAGAGAAAGCAAAAGGATAACACTCGGTCACGGCCCCATTTATTTCTCGCGAGCGCGTGCTTTCAAAGGAGTTTTCATAATTATTTCGTTAGACCAGTGAAACGACGCTCCTTTCTCTCTTTGGACGGTCCAGATTGCAGTAAAAAGCTCGGAAAATAGTGGCGTCGTGGCAATCCCGACGCTATTTAATTCGTGTCAAAATACGCGACACAAAGGGACCAACACGGTCGTTCAGAAAGAAACAAGAACGATTGTGTCCAGTGGTTGGCTAACAATACTCGCGTTTCCCCTCGGCTTCTTCAATTGTTATTTCGTGAATGTTCCCCGCGGTTTATAACTCAGAAGGGTGTTGTATCGTAACAGCCCTTAAAATTATCGTTTAAGACGTTGCTATGACTCGAGTAACGAGATTAACCGAGCGTTCGTAATTACACGAACCTTAACTATCCGAGATAAAGCTGCGACATTACTGTAAATTTGCTCGTGTACGTTTGCACCCCGATATCGGTAGAAACGTTCGATCGATCGAGAGAGTATTCATGCTTCTCCTAATAGCTGAGATCTTCCATTAGAAACTCGGATCAGGGTATTGTTAAAGTTTCTCTATAAAAAGGATTTCTTCCTTAACGGTCGTTAAATCAAATTAAATTATATCATTAAGGGTAAAAAGTCGTACACCGAAAGCTTTTAAACTACGCTTCCGTGTAAAATCTTAAACGTTCCGTAAAGTAGTCAAGCAGCGAGGTAAAGTGGGCAAGCGTTAACGATCAAGACTGAGGATTACCGGTGCTCGACCGATGAAAGACGCGAAAAAATCAGGGTTTCTGACGGATTCGATGTGTTGCGGGGTCGATGCACCGTCGCGAGTCACGACGGGATGACCCAGATGCGAAAACGGACTCGAGGCGAGGGAAAGAAATCGTCAAGGGCCCTTGAAGATTGTATCGAAGCCGGTAGAAGTTGGAGTTACTCCGTTGGCTGTTGTGTACCGGATGGATTTTTGCGAGTTCAAGCAGGGCATAATTTTCATACGAAACGAACGTAGAGATGGTTGTTGAAGGAAGCAGCTGAAAACGAGGTATTTTCGCGCGCGGATACCAGGCTGCCGGGAAAATCCAGTACCCTCTCGGATAACTTTACACTGAGTCGCGTTGAAAAGGAAAAACGTCCGAGCCAGCTGCACCGCCATGGTTTCCTTTTTACGACGTACGGTTTCGATATCGCGCGAATCGAGCATTTTATTTAAACGGAGATACGTCCGACAAGGAATTATCCGGGAAAATTTATAGATTCCAACCGATGGGATTTACGATCCGCACCCTCGCGTTTGTAGCTTCGTTTCGGAAGAATCGATCGACGTTAATGTTGGCCAGAGAAACGAAGCAAATCGCGGGTAATTGCAATCGATAGATGGAAAAATGGAGCGGGAAAAAACTGTGCAGTTTTCGTAGCCGACTACCATATTCGACGCTTCTCTCTGTGTGCGTGTACGTTAAAAGAGAAATAGAGAGATGGAAATTCGCAAACGTCTAGCGTTGCGCTTAAGCCGGAGGCTGTGTGTGTACGTGTGTACGTTTGCCATCCAATCTCGTTGGGCAACCCTTTGCTTGCTTATGAAATATCACAAACTCCTGGGGTTGTTAATCAAACAATAATAAGCTTCCACCAGCTTGCCACGAAGCGATACACAGCTAATCGTGCCAATCTATCTCCTACCATCCTTGTAACGCGTCTTCGGCACTGATTCAATTACACTCGCGTTTTCATCTTGTTTCTTCAATCTTTTCCCGCGTCGAGAAATTTGATTCTTCAAAATATCGCAACAGTACGCTTTGGATTATGTTTTTCGATTTTATGTATCGTTCAAACGTGAACAAACTGAACGTTGGGAAGAGCAATTGAGCAAGCAAATTGTTTGAGGCCAATTGAGGTCAGAGCCCCTCTCTTTTGGCCCAATGTCTCCCTTTGGCTTTCGCGGAGGCGAGGTTCTAATGAAAGTAACTGAAATACTGCTACTGAATGTCGTGCTTCGGATCTCATTCTCTTAAGGAGATGCCTTTGCCTCCGTCTCTCTGAGAAATTGGACGCGGCCTTTCTAATTACCGGGAAAGCTTCTAATTTTCCTGGATGTGTTTCATCTTGATCCAACCTCTCTTAAGAAATAATTTCTTCTCCATTAAGGCTGGAAAAAATATTAGTGTCGCCGAGATAGTGAATTTCTTTTCGTGCTTACAAACTTTTATCGCGACATCTTCGAGTTTTATTGAAAATAATATAAATGCGTCCTGTGATTTAAGTCGTGACGGGTCGATTCCGAGCCGGAGAAGTCCCCGGCAATAAACCTCTTCGTTTCATTACCGTCCCCTTGGTCTCGCAGCACTTTTTCCGCGATTCGTCGATAAATCGACGCGGAATTTCCGACGCCGAGCAATTATCGGCAGCGGTCGCGTGTCCACTCGATCTCCCCCTCCGAAATCGGTCCATTACTTTCGAACGGGCCGTCAGTATGTACGAACCTTTATCCCAGCTCCCTTTCCAACGTATTGCCGGCGGCCTATAATTCAATCTTGTCAAATCCATTAACGCCGCCAGCCGTGGTCAGCTTCCATCGCCACCAGACACGACCTGACTCAGCACGATCGCGAATCCTTCGATGCTAGCTAAACTTGCACGCCTAGGGGCCTTTTCCTTCCAATTTTTTTTCCTCTTGCACACCCTCTGATTTCGTAATCGCGAGTTTATCGTATGAAATTAGGGTCTACAAAGGCTTTGCACTGTAGCGTTAAATTGTACTACAACCTAGATATCAACATTTCCTATTGCAAGAAATTCTATTGCGAAAGGTTGCAGGATAAGATAAACTGCAGCGTTCTTGGAAAAAGTAATCGCAGTTTAATTAAGTTCGCCGTGGGTGTGCTATACGCGAGTGTGTCGTTCACCTTCTATCCGGTTGAATAATAGAACGCTCGTAAAATCTGTTCCACGTTTCCGTTGGTCTTTATAGCTTACATACCGGGCATCGTTCTTCTCACGACTCGGTCGCGTTTAATTCGTCGAAAAAGCAGCACTTTCACAGGTGCGCTACCAGCGAACCCGTGTAATTGTCTCCCGTGTTGGCCGCCGCCCTCCTTTCGGACAATTACGCGTAGGTCGTTTCGCGATAGCAACTTTGCATTAAGATTAATCGTGTAAAAAAAAGGCCCAAGGTGCGGACTAATTGATACAATCAAGCCGAATTCACTCGCGCCCTCGTTTGTACGCTTTTTTTACGTTCCTCGTTATTCTTTTGCGCCATATGCTCGCTCATTAATTCGACCGCAGACGTGTTTACCCGGTCTGCCGCCAGTTTTGCCAGCACCTGTCATAATTAGGCGGAATTTGTTTAATCGTCGCAGAGACTTTTCGCGATTTTGTCGGAATATTAGCCGTCATATGGTTCGAATTTGTCAGGAACGGTGCTTGTCAAGATTACAGGTGCAAGATTTGTTACTAGCGTGATTGATGCTAGTCCAACTGCTAGAAACGGTATAAAATGACTCGGAACTTGTGGATACATATTGAACTTGATTCAATTCTGACCAATTATCTCATCTTCGGTCGAATGCATATTAACGAATACGTACTCGTTAATTCCACAGTCAACTATGTATGTGTTTTGTGTTGAAGCACAATGAGAACTAATTAAACGAAACGTTTATGATAACTATCGAAGATGTGACGGTAAAGTGATATCGATTATCGTCAGCAAATTGATAGCGCTCCTGATTTAATCCGGCGAATCTTGCAGGGGATTAATCAAAATAGAGGAACATCGCGACGGCATCATCGTTCATAATTAGAGCGATATGCGTTTGCTAAGCGCAGATAGCTCGAAGGAAAGCTGCATTCATCGCGCACAATCCATTAACGCCAGCAGAGATCCACTGTGGTATGAGCACGATATAAGTAGATCCATCATCATTGAGAGTAACGCAGCAGGTACTTCGCTGTTCGTGCCCATTACCGAGCTTTCTTCTCACGATTTGCCCTGCGATTCGCCTGTTTTGCTTTGCGGTCGCCTTCGAAAACGTCTAGAAAATTACCGCGCTTCTTGTTTCTTCTACGAGTTTCTTGTCGGTCAATCGTCTGTGATTCGCAAATTGCATTCGAGATGTTACGATTCCGTGTTTCTATTCGCTCGATTTTGCCAGATGTATCTTCTAGCTATGAACGATGAGAGGCTAATCTAAAGAAAATCCACTTCTGGATGATGCGAATCTAAGCACCGCGCGTCGCCGACCTTCTATAGCTGTAGCGTGGATCAAGTCGGTATCGGAGTATGGGTTTCCAAGTTCTCCATTTCGTCGATTCAAGGGAACACGACGCAGTTAGGATAAATTTTGCTCGACGGAGGTTTGAACGTTGGCTTACAGGAAACTGTTGAGTTCAGTGATCAACTTGTCGCGTTTACTGTACACGGTCGAACGAAACGCAACACCGAAGGTTTAACCATTGCGCATAGGTGTACCTTTAATACAGCATCGCAGTGGTGCCTCGCGCGAGTGCTCACGGGACGTTAACAATAGGGTAAACAGAGAAAATTACCGCTTGCCACTAGCATCGGGCCTCTCTTCCACCCCTGCCCAACACAGAGGTCATTTCGTTGGCGTGACAACCCTTCCACGCCCTTCTCCCTCCACTCTTCCTTGCCGACATTCACCTCCGACCCCTGCGTGACGAGCCATCCCCACCGGATGCACAATGCGCTTAATGAAACTCGATATAGCCCGACCGATAACCCTACCCGAGTTCGAGCCCTTACTGAAAGCCCATCCATGACCACCCCTTTGACGAACGTTTCAGCGGGGGTGTCTAGGAAAAAGGCAAATTAAATCCGCAAGTAAAATCTCGCTGGCCCCGAGAGAAAGGCCAAGAGGAGAGACATCCGAGGGGTTTTAGGCGACAATGGCCTTGTTAAGGCACCCACTAATTGCAGCCAGCTCCTTAATGGATCCTTGCGAAAATTGCATCGACCTAAGCCGGTTACGGAGAACACGCTCGATCCTTTCTTCTTATTCTTCCTCCGCTGCTACCCCCTTCTTCTTTGTTGGTTTTGTCTTGACCCCGGTCTGATTCATCCCCCTGGCTTGCGGCTTTTAAGGGTATCGGGTACTCTTACCGACCACGCGGCCCGTACCATCCCTCGTGTATTGGAAAACGGGAAAATAATTCTCCGCTAATTTCCGTCGTTAAGCTCCTTAGACTTTATTCATGGTAGAGGATCTTTTTTTTCTCCACATTCTTCAAGTGCTCTATTAATTTAATTTAACGGAATATACTATTTTTTCAGCGCTTCTCGAACGATAACATTCGAGGACTATCGGAGTAGCTCGAATTGTCTCTTTAACAACCCTTGCTCCGAGTTCTCTTTATTCCCTCGTTCGTCTTCTGGTCGGTACGCGTTTGCCTCTGTGTTTCTCTTCTATTTTCCGAGGTGTACGCGCGAGTTTAATCGGCTGGATCCTCGTCGACCCGGTGCTCGCCGCGTTAAACCTCTGCCAACGGCTCGGGCTATTTTAGCAGATCAAAGACAGCGACGAAGAGATTGATACGAGGCTGGCGGGATACGCCCCGCAAGATTCTCCTCGGCTCGCGCTCGGGCTGGCCGATAAATAAAGTTAAGGCCGGTGGCATTCCCTCCGCGGAATTGTTTTGTCGTCGACGTCTTCGGGTGCTCGTTAACGCGGCCAACATTTTCGGCATTCTGTCTCACCTTCAGACGCTCGCTCGTTCGTGCAGCTGTTGCGACGAGTATTCAAATTTTTCGGCCCGCCTCGAGCGCCACTCGTCTCCACGTTTCGCCCTTTGTACCGTGCTACTTCAAGTTATTTCAACGTTAAACGCTTAAACGAATGACAATTACGTTTGGAGACTTTGTAGACCGTTGCTTTATCAGCTTCGTTAAGCTCAAGTGGAAAGCGTTTCTCAAATGCTGCGCAGTTTATCGCAGTCTGTTTGTAAATTGAGAGTTTTCAGGATTTCACAGCTTGCTTCGTTGTTCCGTGCTTTTAGGTGTAAACCGCGTTCGGAAGGAAAATATTCTCAACGTTTTACGGGTATTGCAGCTTACTTTATCACGGATCTAGAGTCGTACAGGTACACAGATACGCATCAAAGTGTAGCAAATTCGAGTAGCTGCATTTTTAAACAGAGGAAGCATTGCAATTTCTACCTATCGCATTTCCGTTTCCGTTCTATTCGAACGAAACAAGAGACGCACACAATTCGCGTAAACGTATCGCGATAACGAGGAGGTATTTACATTCCGGAACGCTGACACGGTGAAAATACGCGTCATGCCGGAAGGGCTAGTCCCACGAGATATTTACCCGCGCATTCTTCTCGATTCCTCTTCGAGTAGTCGGCTGGTAGTATTCCGTTCGAACGGTTCGAAAGTTGCCAGATCGGTTGGCATAAATTATGTGGTGACTTTGCAAGCTGGCTAGGAAATTGAGCGATATAGGAGGAGTTTTATGGTTTTCCGATGGCATCCGTCCGATGCGCGGTGACCGATAGCATTGGAGACGCGTGGCGTCGCGGTTCGGTGGCGCGCACTCGACGCGTTCCGTCGACTTGAAAATATATGTCCCGTGGAGATCAGAGGCCGCCATTCGTTCTCTCTAGCGGCGCTAAAATTAAGCGGCATTCCCAAGCCCGGCCCACTCCGGCGGAGCAGAAAACGACAGAGAATTCGCGAAGGAAACGAGCCAGCTGAAAAGAAACCGAGATGGATGCTAGGAATTCTTGAATCGACGGCCATCGATCACTGGCCAGCTTCTTTAAAGCTCACCGCCGGATGAGAATGGCCGTGAATCTATTCTCTTTTAAGCGGAACCTTTACCTTCTGCGTCGCGTTCCCTTCTCGCACGGAATAATAGATTTTCGTTTTTAATTTCATTTTTAAAACCGTTGCCACAGAGAAACAGATACCTACTCGAGAAAAAGAATTCTCGTTCGGTGAACAGAAAGAAAGGGAATGCCGTTGTTTTACTTTCCCGTATCGTTGATTCGAAGAGGAAAAAAGAACGGAGCAGTTGTGGATTAACCGAGTCTTTGTAAGCCACGAGATTGGAAACGAGATTGTGGACGTTCAAAGGGGAGAAAAGCTGCAAAACATCTTTTATTCTCGCTTTAATAAAGCGATATGTTAAAAGTACTCGAGAAATATCGAATCAGAGAAACGAGAAGAACATTTCGAACCGTTAAAAGCAGAAAGAAAAAAAAACCAGCTATCTCTCGTTTACTCAAAGTTTCACCTTCGCCAAATGTAATCGGCCGACTTTCTAACTTCGCGGTATTTCGGGTCTCGAAAGAAGTACAGCGTAGGTGGATATAAGCTTGATCGATCGTTCTCGTTTGGCACGTTTATTCCGGCCAACCTTTTCTTACCTCCACGAGGTTCAAGTCTTTTTTCCATAATGCTCGATACGATCTTCTCTTAGGTTAAGTACTTACACGTGGCCAGGAAATCTTTGTACCGTTTAAAACGGAATCACGCGGTGCACGCCACGTGGACAGGTTTAAATCCCAAACCATTCTTCCCTCTTCCGAGCGTTTCAGCGGTTACGAGCACGCGATTAACGCTTAAATCGCGAAACTTGGGGAGTAGAATTCCGAAAAGAGCATCTTCCACGCGTTTAATTGGCTCTTGGTCGGTGCTGCATCGCCGGCTCCGTAACTCTTCGTTTAACGCTCGATAAATGGAAACAAGAGCTCTCGTGAAGAAACTGTTAAACGCGAACGTCCGTGGAATAAAGTACCGATAGCTCATGGCCGACTTTCCGTCGACGATACTCGAAGTCGTTTAAAACAATGAATGGAAAGTTATCCGAGTGCCGATAACCGTATAAGACTAATTTATTAGACGGACAGCTTAATTTCTGATTTTTCTCGCAAATCAACCTGGTGGAAATAAAAAGCGAAGGTCATCGGGTTAATTAACAACGTAACGATGAGCTGTCTAGAATCTGCTTAGCTGATACCTTGTTTTCCTTTTCTACTTGAAAGTCAAGTACACGTTCCATTATCGGCGCTTTGTTACTCTGCAAACTCGATCGTGTTTATAGTGCTCGTGTCACGTTATCGAGGAGGTAAATTTTGCAAAGGAACCTCTGTGCTAAATTTCAAAGGAACCAGCTTGAATTAGCGGACCAGAGAATTTGGGTCGCAATTTGGAGCGTCACCGGGTGATCAGCGGGAAACACGAAAGCATTGGTAACAAGTAATTTGTCATTCGCAAACAGATATCGAAGCGAGGATACCGCTATTGTTATAATTGTCATTGAAATTCGCTACAGAGCGCAAAGTACGTGGAAATTATCTAGCAGAATAGATTTTGCTCGAGCCAAACTTTTTAGATTCCGTCAAATTTCTATTCGCATTTAACCGATTCGATTTCACAAGTCAGTTTGTGCAAATTGCGTGAACATGTAAACCCAGCTTTAAGGACGAAGAGTTCGTTATTTTCAATCGGTGCCGGGTACAATAACCGCGTTACAGGTGCCGATTGGTCCGGGATTTTCGAGCAGTCTAAACGTTCGTTTGAACCACCGATCGATGTGTAAATTACAAATGGGAATCCTGCTTGCGATCGGAATGCAAACCAGTCACCGAATGCGATCGTTCGAATTATAACTAACGATACGCTGGACCGCGTGAACCGGAAAAAAAAACATCGAACCGGGTAAACGGATTTTATTTTCGGTCGAGCAGCGTTTCAATAATCGAGTTTTAAATACCGCATAATATCGAAACTCGCATTGTTTTATTGAAATCCCATTCGATCACTTGTATACATATATTCCGTTTTCATCGCGTGGAATATATTATGTATTTTGTGCGCGCGTTTGCGTTTGTCGGAAAGTTTGAAGGAATTTCGCGGAAGGGAAGTTAGTCGAAATTCGAAATTCACCAACGGGACAGGTAGAGGGCAAACAAATTGAAACGTCAAGATTTCAATTTTCGTGCAGGTTAATCCACGACCGGTCGGCCGGGTCTTTTGCTCGATCGTACGTCATTGTCAAGAGACAGGAAGCAAGGAAAATCTCGGCCAAGGTATCCGGGCCGAGTCGAGTTAGCCGTCGAGTGAAAGCTCGATAGAGGACAGTTTTACGCAATTTTCGCACCATTACTCTCTCGGTCTTTCTCGCGGAGCTGTGTGACAGCCGATAATTGGACGTGTCCTTTGATCCTCGCCTCTCGGACCAAACCCGTGGCCCGCCGCGAAGTCGCGTTGGATCGTTGATGAATCGGTGACACGGCGCTCGTGTCCCGGCCGCTTCGATCGATCTCCTGGATCCTTGCCGCTATTCGACGAGAAGATTAACGATCGCAGCAGGGAGACGTTAACGCGGCGACGATTTAGCCGCTTTCTTCGCTTTCATTCACTTTTAAACCGTGTGCAAAAACTCGTTCGATTCGAAGCGAACGAAGGGTGGGATTAAGGAAAAGAAAAAGTGAAAGCCGATTGGATCGGTTCAATTAATTTGTTTAACTTTGCCGACGCCCCTTTCGACGCCGTGAATCATCGACTTCGAAAGCAGATTAAAGATCTAGCCGATCGACCGGAGATTAAGTCTACCCCGCTTGATTTTTTTTTTCCTCTCTTCCCTTTATTTCGCCACCCTCTCACCCTACCGGGGCGACAGGGTTTACGTAACGCTGCGCGGATAGAACGAAACGAGAAATTTTCCAGTAATCTTCGACGGCCAGAGATTGAGTCAGGACGTACTGAATGGTCGTCGGAGATCGGAGTCGTTGAAGATGCTCGGATTTGGTCCTTCCACTCGAGAGAAAAGTCGACTTCTCGCCTGCTAAGAAGAAGGAGCAGCAGCGAGGGGGGAAAGTAGAGGTAAGAAGCCGGGTAGAAAGGAAGAAGACGGGACTGGTCCGGGTTAGGAAGGAAAAGGAAGAGGAAGAAGGGGTGCCATTGTCACGTGGATTTCCAATTAAAGAGGTTCGATGGGACGAGACGCGGAACTGGGCTGGTCGGATCAGAAATCCATTGCTTCTTCTCGCGAAAGTGTCGGGAAGGGAAACTCGAAGACTTACCTAGCATCCCCCTTTTTGCTGGAAATATCCGGTGACTGGTGGTTGTCGGGAAATATCTTTCGATTCGGACACCAGACGGAAAGAAATAGGCGGTTCGTTGGTAGCGCGTTTGGTTTAATAATTGAATCCAGTTGTTACCGTTGATGGGCAACCGATTGCTTTCGTTTGGTAAACACTAACTTTTAATTATTTCCTCGATCGGTCGAGGCTGGCCGATGGTGGTTGGCCAGGGGATGAGAAGCAACGGCGTGGCGCGGCGCGGCGTCGAGCCACGTGCTGCCGAGGCAGATTGATTCGGCTAAACAGCCCCGTAACAGCAGAATAAACGCCACCGCCTGGCCAAACTAGAACGATACAAATAGAGGGAAAAAAGTGCATGTGCGTACGCGTGCTCTCCGATATGAGGGAAAAAGATAACAACGGAGGAGCGGGAGAAAAAGACGAAACGAGCGCAAAAACAATACGCATAGTCTGGCCGCACTGCGCAAACATTGTCGGTCGGTGATTGCTTCGATTCACCGAGCGCTTTTCGCATTCGAAATCGACCGGTCGAACGTGGCAAAAAAGGTTGTGTACAAAGGGTAAATTAATGCGAGTCGAACCGAGGCCACCAAGGTGGACCTTGTCAAACAAAAAAGCAGTGCTTTTTGTGGTAGGTCAGTTCCTCTTCCTCCCTTCCCCGAAATTTCGCTCGCTTTGATGTTCTTTTATCATACCTGTGTTACTATTTTGCGGGACAATTACCATCGATTCCTGGCGCGGGAGTTTCGAAACAAAGCGTGGAACAAGCGAAACGTCTTTCAGCCATGCCGCGCGACAAACGTCGACAAATTTCACCGCATACTTCTATCCCGTTGCCGGCTAATTAAACGGTCAAATTAGCGACGATTACTGTAATTTTCATCCAGTATAAAGCACCGTTTCCGCGTTTATGGTGGCACTAACAGTGGCGCCGGTATACCTCGTCCACGGCACACGGTCCGTTTCACGAAGCGTCTTCTCGTAATTCGCTCCACTAGCGGCGCTAAATGCCGATTGAAATTTAAATTACAGCTCGCGTCACCGGTAAAAACGACGATAAAGTTCGGCCCGGTCTTTCCGCGGTGCAGCTTTCGCGCGATTAAAAGACCGCATTAGTCGCAATTTACCTAATTTCCAGGACAATAAAACGCGTTTATTGGCGCGGACGTTGCGTGAACGCGCGTCCGACGCGAGAGCCAAACGGGTCAGCGTTATTTTTAATTCCCTCCATCGGTTACCGGGTCGACCGTGTCCCGTTCATTCGAAATGTGTAGCTCGCCTCTGACCGAAGTGAAACTTTGTCGACGCTGATTGCGCCGATTCAATTTCCCCGGGTCTCGAACGAAAAAATTTGTCGCGTGTAAAAGAGCGAGCGCTGCAAGGTACGAGGAATTAATGCTAGTTCAAATGTGGCTTCGCAACGCCATTAGGTAAATTGAAGTGGCAGATGTTGCCCGAGTTTGTCGAAAAACAAATTCCCGGAAGTGCGTTTCTCCGAACCACGTATTCAACGATTTTCAAAATAATTGATTACCGATAGTGTTCGCATCGAATTTTTAGCTTACATCCCCTAAGCTGTAGGAGAAATAGTACAACAGTAGCTTTATTGTACTAGCACGAGGGGTTTTGTTAAATTTCAAATCACCGTAGAGCAGCAAACATTTGTTTTATCGATCGAGTCGTTCGACAGATTGTTTTTACAGGGCTGACCCCTGGTCAAATAAACGGGACGTTTGCAAGTCAAAAAAGAAAAAAAAAAAGGAAAAGCGTAGTTGGTACGCGTACGAACGTGCTTTCGCGACTGTATGACGATTAACGAGGCAACCGTTTAGCATAGATAATCACTCCCGGGAACGAGAAGCGTAGGCTGAATGGCGTTCGAGCTCTCTCTCCGCATCCGCGATCCCCGATGCAATTATCAATCGAGAGTTCGCTATGCATTAACATAATCAGATCAGCCAGCCATTCGAAACCGTTCCACCCTCTCGTTGCCACCCCTCGCTTTCTCCCTTTGGTCGGGCTGATCGGCGTCGCTGGCAAAATCAACATGGCTTCCATCGACAAACGCGCGACACGCAACGGCGCCAATTATTCGTAAGTGCAGCGTCGAAAGATCCTCGTAAAACCGCGTGCCGGTTATCGAACAATTATCTCGATTGCCGGATACGATCGTCCGATAAGACCTTTCGCCCTTTATCGGTTTGCCCGACTTTTCCCTCCAACGATCACGTTGCTTTCTCCAAGATTAAAAAGCTTCCCGAAGAACGAACGTAACGCGGCCAATAAAGAGCGAACGATCCAGGAAACGTTCGAGGTATGTTCTTTATTAATTCGTGACCGGGCTATATCGGTCATCGATGACCGCCCTCAGTGGTTTTAATTAAAACCTTTATATCGTCCGACCGCTTGTTCGTTCCAGATTACGAATACGATTGATATCGTCACGACACGCTCCGGGGTGAGCTTATCGTTTATTTTTATATGTCGTCGATTCATAAACATCCGCGCTCTAATAATAACAGAAAAGTCGCTCCAATTTTTCCGGGAAAGTTTTTCAATCGCCCTACGTATAACCGGAAACTATGTCTGGCATAGTTATCCAAACGTTTCGCTTTACGTTACACAGTGATCTCGTTAATGGAGAAACGCTCGAAGCCGGGTAAATTTAGAAAGCAATATGTTTCGGTGTTTGATGATCGGAGAATCGAGGATGGTTTGTCACGTGAAAGCTTGTTACTTGTTGCCGTGATAAAGCCACGCCTCGGATCGCGTCACTTCGACAAATACGCGTTTAAAATAGAACGCAACCTCCGAAACGGGGCTCGGTTAATGAGGCGGTTAATTAAGCTTCGTTGAGCGAAGGAATTCGAGAAGTGGCCGATACTTTAATGGTTTCCCACTTCTTGTAACTAATTAGTATCGCGTAAAACGTGGCTAAGGAGAGTTTGACGGACTGCGGTCCCCTTTGCGAGTGGCCCTCTATTAATTGAAAGTTACCGCTGAAAATGCGGTAATTCCGTTCGTGACGTAACCGAGCACCGTTGCCGCGTAAACTCGTTGATAAATATCCTCTCGAACGAATCTTGTCGAACTCCTCGAGATACTTTCACAGGAATTTCTGGATGGTTGCACCTGGAGTGTCGTTGATGAAACAGTTCCCGACGAAAGTAGCCTGAGGGGGTTGCTCGAATTTTGGGTCAAGACTTTAATCACACCTTTATTGGTTTCAATAACGCGAAAATTATTGACCGACGTATAGTCTGAGCGAAAAGTTTGCGGATAACGAGTTGAAGAATGGCCTCGTGTCCGGATGAGAACGGTCCGTTCTCATCTCTGACGATGGGGTTCAAGTTTCATGGAAATTCATTGCGGCGAAGGAACTCGCTGGCTCGTGACTTGCGACCAGGTTAGTTTCGCGATTCGTGAAATACCGGCTGGCACTTGGTGTCCAATATTCAGCTAGAACGTTCTCGCGTTTCCTGGACCGAGTTTGTGACGTGTCGGACGTCCGATGATACAGGAGCTGGTTGTCCTTGCAGCTGCAAGATTTGCTGACTGCACGGCTCGAGAGAATATCCTTGTCGGACAGGATTAATCTGGTTTTACGAGCCGGACTCGGTGTCCACGTTCGTTTCACGAGTTTCGTGAAAGACGTTAACGAAGAAATAGGTTGTCGAGTTTCCCCGTTTACGCTGCTCCTGGGGTTATCGTTTCGCCGCTTAAAGTCTCTCCTCCAGCTTTGCCGGGTTTTAATTTAAATTCCTCGACCGGTGCGCCGCGTTAAGGATACACGTACCTATATATAGTACGTTTCGTTGTTGCGGCGAATTTAGGAGCGAAAGTAGCGCAAGTTTCGTTGATAAACTTTCGAGAACTCGAGGAACAAGGTGGACGGTTGCTGGATACCTTGCGCTATCGAGCTGGAGATGATGCAAAGCTGGTCGAGCGTTAGCCAGTTACCGTTACGGTAATTTACAGAACTAATGCGGCACTTGATGCACCAGATAGGACGTTACAACAGCTGCATCGAGCTACTCAAGGCATACCGTGTCGTGGCAAAGGTCGCACCTTCCTTGTGGCTATCCATAAACGGCCTCGTCCGATACCTCGTCCCATGAATCGTAGAACCCTGATACAGGCTTGGACGGTGTCGCCGATGAAACCATATCCGTGTTTAGTGTACACAGTTTCCCACTAAATGCTAATGCCTTCTGAATTCTGAATTACGAGGGATAACTTCTCCGTATGAAAGCCCTGGACATTCCTCCGCAGTGCTCGGACCCTGCGTGTCCTATTGTCCCTGTCGTACAACTCTAATTGCGTGGACCTCGTACGAGTTAATCTTCGTTAAACGCGTCTCCTCCTGTCTGCTCAACTATTCGCCTGTTCTACTTCTTCGAGTCTGCTCCTAGCTTAACGCACAAGTCGAAACGCGGTTAGTTCTGATAGGGAAACAATTTTTTGCTTAAATCGGACGATTTATAAATTAAATAACCCCTTGGAAGGTGGAAGCGTGCCGAAGATTTATTTCCCCCGCAGCTTTAGACCGCTCGTGAAAATTACGAGCCGGTGATAAAAATTAAAACGGCTCTGCGAAAAGAAGGAAACGTCGAGAATCGACCGCGCTTGACTTTCTGAAAGCTTTTCCCCCGTGAAAGCGTACCATAGACGTGAAAAACTGCGGCTTTTTACCGCTGAGATTTGAATTTTTTATCCGGTAACGTCTCGGAAAGGGAACGCGAAGAAGGGGTTGCTCGGACCATCGACAAAAATTACGAAGTTTATCTTTTAACTATTCATTCGACCAAGTTTCAGGCAACAGTTTCCGTTGAGTAAAACGGTCATTTTTTTCCTTTGACTTTGGTTAATTACTTCGTTAAGTAACCGTCTTGGCATTTGTTAACAAAAATGGTTTCAGGTATCTCGACGAGAGACTCGATTTTCTTCCGGTTCCGCTTTATGCTGCGACATTTTTTTGTCACGACTATTGATCCAATTACGCGATTAAAATATGATTAACCCAGGCGGCTGTGACACAGGCCTCTCTTCTCGCGGGCAACCTTCGTCAGCGACGGCTAATGCGGCTGCGAATTTGATTTTCCGTGTAGCTGGACCGATAATGCGGATACGTAGCCGTTAAACCAGAAGTGTTCGCGTTCTACATATACCAGCAGCTGACGGTCTAGCCTTTCATACCTAACGTAATTAAAATGTGCATTACTGAGGCCGCTGCATTATGCAACAGTCGAACTGGGCTGGCTGCGTGGCTGCGCTAGATCCGCTAGTCTGTCTTCATTTACGAAAGGCGGACAATAATTTTCATATCCGTCTCACGGCATTCATTTTCAGGCCATTTGTACAATGTACAATTGTGGAGTATTCAATTACTCCTTAATATCTTAAGTTGGATTTACACCGACGATGTAACAAACGAGTTAGGGTAATGTTTCGCGAAAGAATCATTAACGCGGTAGTCGCTTTTATTATTCGCAAGCTGATAAGCGTGCTTCGTAGTAGTTCAACGAAACGCAGCACCTTTTCAGTCGAAACTCGTAAGTTCGCTTATCGCGCGTAACCGTGACGCGTAAACGCGTTGTAAACGCGTCCCGACGCTACGCAAGAATCGCCCGACCGCATCGTTATCTACGCGTCGCTGGCATTTACACGCGTCATCGTTGCATCTTTCGTGCGACATCTGTAGCCCCAAAGATCGTTCCTCGAAAAGGGCGAGGAAGTTTAATAACCGCGTTCTTCGGCTCGTCTTTGAACAGCACCTTCTCTTGAATTTTTATCAAACATTCGATCCTCGTCCTCCCACGACTTCCTTTACCACGCTTCTTTTCTTCGAGTTTTTAAGTCAACTTTGCGCGAACTTGCATGCCCCCTGGTCGTCTCTTGTCCTGGTTCCTTCGCGCTATTTCCATCGTTGTTCCTCGACCCTCTTCCAGCTGGAGTTCCCTCCTCGAGTATTCCGTGTCCCGGGGATACGTTCCTCCCTCTGCGTAAAGCACGGACCGTGATGTTTTTATTTCAACACACCTGTCATTCTTTCGATATTTACCGTGTTGGCGTAAAAAATTATGTAACAAAGTTCCGAATACGCAACATTGGTCTACACGTTTCGACGAGGTTACTGTTTCAATAACCCTTACACGCTTGTGCAGCCCCGTCGCGTCGAATAACACAGTTTTCTAATTTCAAAAATGATCTCGTTTCCTTAACTGTTGCACGGAGAAAATGTAATTAGGAATTTCGAGCATATTTAGAAACGTAGTCTCGTTTCGTTCGCTTCGTATTTTCCTCGAAGGGTAACGGACGAAATAAAATGTCGTCCACTCTAGCTGAATTTCAAGTTTAATCGAAAGGAAAATTTACGAGTTCGCTTCGGGCTGCTTTCGTTTCTAATGGCGAACACAGCGTGCAATAACCGCAGCCGTGCGTGTGCAAGAAAGACCCCTTATACGTGGCAGGTCATTCGGGAAAACTTTCTTCAAACCCACTTCCGCCTCGTTCTCGCGCGATCTAACGGCACTTTAAGTACCTCCTCAGCGGCGAGGAAAAAGTTTCGCGGCGGATTTTTCGCGCAAGTAACGTCACCTGTTCGAGGAAGCGAAGAAACTGCACTCTTTCTCTATTCAACCCTCGAAAAAAGACCGATAGAAGGTTCGCTCGAATTCTCCTTGGAAATGCGTTTTCTTCGCAGCAACGAAAGAAGCCGAGAGAGCGTTAATCTCGACGAAAGACGCTTTCGACGTTCGCACGAATTTCCATTCGATCAATTACCAATCCCGAATACGCATCGATTTCTTTATCCTCCCGGATAGAATTGTTTGCAAGGTGGAAAACAAAGCGTTCGATCAAAGTAGACCGCAGAAAGAAAAGAATAGATTTAAAGAGAAGTTTACACTTCCGATACTCTCTCGGCCTGCCTGTCAGCTTTTCGCTTTTGCAACCGGAGCGGAGCGACGGCAACGTCTTTGTTGGCAAGTCGTCGAATGAGGGAAAAGAGGAACGGAGAAAAACAGACGGAGGGAAAGCGGCTTTCCTCGCAGCTAGGAAACAATTACGAGGAGAAGGCACCGTCCTCTTTGCGGACACGATGGAAGCTTTCAATTAGTGGACTGTGGCCAAGTCCTTCGCAGAGGGTCGAAAAGGGTGCGTGACGGAGAAAGGATCAGTGGTAACGGTGTCGTCCTGTGCCGAGCTACCGGAAGAGAACGTCCAACGGTTCACCGTGTCGGACGACCGCTAACCCTTTCTTGCTTTCTGGTTATCTCTGTGTACCCAGAGATCCTCGGCAATGAGCCCGTTTCAAACTCTGTTCGCGGCATAATCTGAGCTCGATCGAGCCTCCCTCGGACGAAGTTTGCTCGGTAAATCGGCATAGCCACGCACTGGCACAGCCTGCTATCGGCCAAATGAATATTTACACGCACACGTTTGATCGTGTCCCCGGCTGGTTGAGTTTGCATATCCGCGAAGGGGTTGTAACGACCCATAGACAAGCAGGAGGCTGGAAGTTCGCTCGGCTTGCCTCTTTGTGAACGTGCGTTTACGCTCGTGTACCCCTTTCGTGCCTCTGATTACCGCACAAAATCGTCCTTCGACTCTTATCCCTTCGTCCTAGTTGCTTTCATAGCCTCGAGGACCGGCAGGAAAATTTAGGATCGTCTTTCCGAGTGGCTTCGTATCCGGTCGAACGAAAGGGGTTGCACGGCCGCCCCGAGAGTAGAGGAATGATAGAAAATTCGTCGTTGACGTTTTCCTCTGCTCTCGGTCTCGTGATTATCGAATACGAAAGGTTCCAAACGTTTGCGTTCGAAAGGATGGAAAGCGTTACACGGATGAGCGTACAAAGGGAGACAAATGAAATCTCTGCCGGGGTACAATATCGAAACGCATCGATCGCTGGCCTAGGAAAGATCTAATAAACCATGCGACTGGATCACGGCCAATCCAAAGTTTCCGTCCGCATCGAAGGATGCAGTGTCGATCTTTCGTCTTCGGGAAGAATTCTCTTCTTCCCTTTTGTTCTTCTTATGAAAGAAATGGAAATATTTATCGTCCGACAATTAACAATGCTCGGTAAGGCTCGTTTCAAACGGACCGTTTCAGAGCCGATTCCGACGCGTATTTGCAGTAGCGGAATCGACGCTTTCAGCGACGAGTCGCCGGTTGAAAAATGGCTCGGTTCCGGACAGCGCGAGATAGCGAGCCGATCGAATTAATGGCGAGATAGCTTTACTCGGAGCGTCGTTGACGCAACCCTTGTGGCAACAGCTGCACACCACCGAGCGTTATCTCGCGACTCTGATTCCCTCGAGTGGCAGTCGAGTCGAATCGAGTGGGACGCGTGAAAGGGAAGAGTACGCGAGATATCCTTCCGGATTTAAGTTGGCCGATTCGTCGTCCCCTATGAACGCTTGTGCAAACACGTTACTCCACACTCTTACGTTGTTCGCTGTTGAGCACGTTGGAAATCCTCGATAAGGATCCTCGACCCGCGTACAGCAATGAATTATCAATTCTTCACGGCTTCGTTTCTCCTGAACGTCTCTCCTGTTGTTCGATATTTCATCGAACGGTTCGATGCTCTCCGGTTTCGTTCTAAGTAGAGGGAGGGATTTTCGGGGCGAACGTTATCGTTGCTTATGGATGAGGCAAGTTTCACGCACTTTTGCCCCTGCGGAAGAGAAGAGTGCACGCTCGTTTACGCCAATACGTTCTCGGTCATAAGCGACGTAAATGGCCGACGATACGACCACCTCCCGCGGGTAAAGATATTGTTTCAAAGTCGATAGGTTACTCCCCGAGGGATGGAAAGAAGTTACGTTGTTCGAGAGGGAACGGAAAGTGTGTGCGTGCGTGGCGTATGGAAGCTTTCCGGAAACCGCGATGCCACCTAAGGGATGAAGGTAGATACGCTACATGCGAGTAAATACCTTCATCCTATGTAACCGGAGGTCGTGTTTTGTGTAGCAACTATTTAAACAACGAATACACGATATCCCACGTAACTGGGATAAGCTGTATTTTCTAAGACGGGGTAGAAAGACAACGTCACGCGTTTTGTCGCGTAAACAAGCACGGTCAAGGTAAAGGGAGGAGCGTTATCAATGGAACGAGGGTTGCACCGTCGGTTTCACCCTGGTGGTTGGCGTCGTAGATCGAGGCTAGACGGTTGGCGAAGAAAATCAAGGAGAAAGGGAGAACAGTGGCGGTTAAGGGTGAGAAGGAAGGAAGGAAGGAAGGAAGGAAGGAAGCTGGAGCCTAGCCTACGAGACAATTTATGGCCACTGGAAACAATGCCCGGCCGGTCGACAAAGGGTGCCACCAGCTTCCTTCTCCCCCAGGACGACGACGGTGAAGTTGGCTTGGCTGGAAACCGTAGCCAACCACCAGTCTCGCTGCTACTCGCTTTCTTCTCGAACGTTTCATCGGTTCGAAGCGGATCGAGGCCGAACGATACAAAACGGCGGGGCTTTCAGAGACGAATACTTCGACGCAGGATCCCTAATGATCCTCGAACAAGAAGAGTATGTCGGTCGAGCGTGCATCTTCTCGAGTGCATCGGTACGTGCAACAGAAGCTAGATTTCAGTTTTTCACCGAACGAAACAGTCTGATGAAACGATGGA
The DNA here is from genome assembly GCF_907164935.1 of Osmia bicornis bicornis. Classification (NCBI taxonomy): domain Eukaryota; kingdom Metazoa; phylum Arthropoda; class Insecta; order Hymenoptera; family Megachilidae; genus Osmia; species Osmia bicornis. Next base: position 6,028,108 of record NC_060230.1, read on the forward strand.
AATGGAGTGCTCGATGGAAAGATCGGGTCTGAGTGGGAGGAGAAAAGAAAATGCTTGACCCAAATCTGAAATCCTTCAGAGAGATCGCATACCGAAATCGAGTCGTTTGAACGCGGGTACACGGAAGTCCGCTCGCTGCAGTAAACGATCCCCGGTTATCTCTATCCTTCCACCAGTCCCATCCTCGATCCACCGGAGCGTAGTTAATCTTTCGTCCCGTTCCTGCATTTCGTCTGTTTAATAATGCCGAAGCTTTTCGCACGACCGTGTTTAAATCCCAAACAAATTCGTCCCCCGGTGTTGGCCCGATACGTTTCGTTTGCATCCAAAGTCTCTGCTTCGTCTACGACGGTGACTCGTTCAAACGCTCGAAACGAACACTCGGCGCTAGAAACCGTTGGTCTAGGTATGTGGGTGCATAGGTAGAGCGAGGGTGGGCCACGTAACTCGATGCGGTAGCTATCTCCATTCGTTTCGAGAGCTCTATTCAGGGAATTGGATCGCAGCTACAGATATCTCGAGTCTGAACGCGACGAGTTTTAAGGGTATCAAAGGACAGGATATTAAAATCTCTTGCCGACGGAAACGGCCGCTACCGAGCCACGGAATTTCGCGTACGGAAACTACGCTCGCGTAAAGTATCGTTACGACTCGACGTCCCGGCTGCGTTACGGGACTGCCTCGTATTTCACGGAATACGGCCGCATACGTCGAGCCTCCCAGCCCGAGGTATTACCCCCGATCCACTTTCGAGGGGTAGCTAGCTTTTATCCTCGCTTTAATTCCTCCTCGCGGAACCAAGGAAACTGCGCGTCGCGTCGTTTCGACCAACTTTCGCGTTAAATTGCACGAAAATATTGCTTGCTTCGGTTGCTCGTTTCGTTTCCTCCAAGGAAATGCGTATTAAAAATATGGAATGTCTCTCGAGTCGCCATGGAAACGAACGGTTGATCGGTTTCCCATGTAAAACGACGGTAATACGAACGACCCCGTTGACGGTGGCCGAGAGGGAAGAAAGAAAAGGTAGAAACTAGAGAACTGTTCGACGATATCGTCTTAACGAGCGGTATGTTTATAAAATAATTACTCGGTCGCTAAGCGCCGACGGCTATTCTCGGATTCACTGGAACGAGGAAATCGCGCCACTTCTTCGAGACCTCGTTTAAGTTCGAAACAATGAGCATCGCGGGCTCAAGAACAATTTCAAAGCGGTACACTTATAATTGCTCCTCCAGAAGCGGGAATCTCAATTTCAATTTCATTTCCTCCGCTCGATTATCCGGCTCGTTAGATGAAACGATCGCGAGCCTTTTCACCTTCGAAACGGAACGGAGCTGATTTATTCTCGAGCAATTGATCAAGGGATGACTCGTTATTTTTAGTAGTTTGTTTTAACACATGTTCATGACATCACCGTGTGTCTATATGTATACCCGTGGGTTTCCGAAACGTCGAGCGGAACTACGAAACGAGTGGCAGTTCAGTGTCACACGGAGAACATAATTCAGAACGAGTTAGCATCTCGCGTGGTTGGTGGTGTCGTTTAACTGGATGCGAGCTGAGCCGGATACGAAAGATTTGCGAGCGGCCACGGAACGAACGGGCTACCGTTTTCGATCGTAGGCGTGGCGCGAGACGCGACGACCAACGAGCGAATATAAAGCGGACCTAGCCGCGCCGGGCCGCGTTCAAATTGATTATTATTACTCGCGATAATCCGCGACGATGACACTGGACAAAATAACGCGAACCAGGCGCGGCGGGTCGGGGGGGACACGGGCGGATTCAAATTTAGCCGGAGCGAAGTGGAATTCACCGCGGTGTACCGCGCCGCTCGTGCGCGGAATTTAAATGGAAAGTTACAGTTTTAATTCAAACTCCCTGGAAAGTCTCGTTTATCGCGGCGCACCCGGGACCGCGGCGACAACGGAAGCGAACTCTGTTTGCGGGCAAGAGCGACCGCGCCAGGATAATTTGGATTCTTGAATCCTCGAGGGGAGAAAATGAAATATCGAACGGCTCTGTTGTTGCGCCGAAGGTGGATAAATAAAAATGAAATTCGCGAGACGCAATTGGAAACGAAAACGTGTTTGTTCGCGGACATCTGGGACGGGTGAAGAGGAAAACGCCTGGTCGAAATTCTGAGAAGATAATTTTCAGCGAGGCAACAATAGCGGGCCGAGAATTTCGTGGCTCGTTTGCAGCGGGAGGGAGGGCACGCTCGTCGTGTGTGGCGGCCGAAAACATAACTCTGACATTACGCGGCCGCATTAAGACAGACGCATAAACAAAGGGGCGAACGAGGGGGCTGAGGGTGAGACGAGGATGGGTTACGGTCGGTGGGTGAATCGCGGCGAGTCTGTCGCTGCTCGTTCGCGAGACAGTCCCGAGTCATTAGAGAAGGCTGCAGAAACTGGCGCACAATGCGATGCACCCGCCGCGACGGGGTTCATTCGGGACGCGATTGTCGAGAGGAGAAGTTTAGTCGCGAGCATCGTTTCTCGCGTATTCCTACCTACCTCCGGATTACAATTCAACCGAGAACAATCGTTTCTCGATGATATCTTTCTACGTTGAATCGATTCAACCCTCGGAAAATTCAAGAAGAGAATTCAGATTAGGATCATTAGCGATTCCGACGAGAACCGATTTGCGTTATTCACTTCTGTTGCTCCATACATTCTAACGAAAGTTGTTGCGAAGCTATTCTCTTTACTCCCGTCGCGTACGAGGGGGAAAGTGGTTTCTTCCGAAAGGCAAGATTGGCCGTAATAAAAGTTGTAAGTGGTTTTCGTTGGCAGGACGACGGGTGTTCTGATCGAATCAGAGTCGAGTAGCATTAGGAGCGTGACATCAGCGACGCAACTTCTCTTTCGCAACGGGAATCGTTCATAATAATTGTGGAGGGACAAGGATGAACGTTTCGAACTCACCACTTAAGCTCGAAACAGGGGGGTAAGTTTCAATGGCGGGCGACGCGAGACATACAAGAAGATCATGTTCGAGATATTCGGAGACGTTTATAGGCTCCGGAAAGATCGAACGAGCGTTTGTTCCGACGAAATCGATCTTCGTCGTCATTTCGATAAGTGCTTCGGACGTTTCCCTCCTCCACCCCCGCCGTATGGCGCCTCGGTTATCCATCGAAACGCGAAAACGACGCTTTCTCTCGGATAGATTGAAAAAGATTCTTTCAAGGGATTAAACTCGGCCAGCTCGTGGGCCAAATAGAAAAGCGAGAGGCGGTAGTTTGGGGCAAAAAAACATCGATCTATTCGCGAAATGGGCATGGCAGGGCGGGATCTCGTCGACCTTAGCACCGTCGAGCCACCGACGATATTTTTCACCGGCACGGGGATGGGAATGACCTAAGGGAAGAAGATGGGTCGACGGTAGACGGCTCCCCGAGGAAACACAACACCTAAATTAACCGTGGAATCTCCCCTGTTGCCCTCGGAAGCTCGCGATGCCTCGAGATACACCCTCGTTTGCAAATTGGAGAACCGACCACCCCCTTCCCTCCTCTGTCCGTCTCGTTCCACAGTCGCAATGGGTGCTAACGGAATGGAAGGAATAAAGGAACGCGAGTCTTCGAGCAACGAGAAGGGAAGGGTAGGAAAGTACGCGACACGATAGAATGGAATCTCGCAAGGGTTTCACGGGGTGAGAATTACTGGACGAAGTGGTCTGCTCGGTTCGAAGGAACCGGAGAATCCAATTCGAAGGGCTGCTGGTCGGCTCCAGACCAGGGAGAGGACGAATTGCAAGCAAGGGGGAGACATTAAACAGGCTATTGTCGAAGAAGTGGTAGGTGGTTCTTAAATCGACCACCTCGTACCACGCTTCTTCTCGCGTAGTTTCTGTATCGCGGCACGCGTGTACCTGTTTGCGCGCAGTCTGTTCACGCACCCTCGAACGTGGGGGGTAGGAAAAAAAGGGACGCTGAAATTGGGTGTTAGACTTGGCGCGCGTGGAGGGTGGAGAAGGAAAAGGTAGAAAGAAGTTGTACGCAGCTTTGTTGACGAGCCGCTTTGTTGGAAATCGTCGTTTCGCACTGTTAACGCTGCGCCGAGAGAACGAGAGGAAATAACGTCCGCCCTGCGGATCCGGATGAAGGAGGAAGGAACGAGGAAGCGAGAGGAAGAAGACGGACGGATAAAAAGCACGAATGCCCGTTGGCCGTCGTTCGCGTTCGGCCATTGAGTTTGCCTAACGGACTCTGCGCAAACACTCCCCCGCGAGATTCTTTGTTCTAAACCGGAGATTTATGCCCGTTTCACGTCGTTGCTCGGATTTATACTCGCGAGCAGCCAGTCTCTTCTCTCGCGCCCCATCCCACCCCTTTCTTTTCCTTTCTTTTTATTTTTCATCTCTCATCACGATACTCGCGTGAACAACGTGCAAATAAAGTAGGCGTGCTCGGTACAACGGTAATCAAACCGACGAAACGAAAGGGACGACGAGATTTTATGAATCTCTTCCTGAAACACAAAGGGCCAACACGCTTTTACATAGTGTAACGAAACGGCTCTCGTTGTCTGCCGTGCGACAATTTATTCGCGCGCCCGATTCTGTCTAGCGAAACGAAATTCATTCGCGAAAATACAAATACCGTTGGCCGAACAAAGTTAACTCCACAGTTTCCAGCTGCGAGCTTACGTTGCAAAAATTTTCAAACATTGAATTTACAGTCTTTGAAATTCCGGGGAAACGAGCGCAGCGGAGAACGCTCGAATCTCGTCCCTCGGGTTGCAATTTTTAATTTAGAAAATGAAAAGTAAAATATGAATCTGCCATGTGCGCGAAACGTGGCAATCTTCAAAGGAGACAAAGTAAAAAGGTAACAGGATTTTGTGGGCGCAGCACGTGCAAGCGGGCGCGTTAACTCGTTGGGAAAATCGAAACCCTTAAAAACAGCCGAGACTATCGGAAATCGCGTTTCTTCCCGCTGGCACGAACGGGTATGGAACTGCGAAGCGGCGAAAGGCCGTTCCTGGAAACGGCTCCTCCTCGACTTCCGTCGACGTTGCGAAAATCGCGCCACGATATCCACGATGTTCGTCGTTACCGAAAACATTTCGAAATTCGTCGAGGAAGAGCAAGCCGGCGAATTGTCCGCTTTACGTACCGCCGTAACGATCCCGGTTCGAGCTGCTCCGCATCGCGAAATCGCTTCCTTCTTCTGTTGCGAGAAACCGCGTCTCCTATCTGCCGGTTTCATTCGATGAATCCCCAACAACGCGAGGCGAGAATTTTCATGGAAAAATTCGGAACGCGGAACGTTTAAACTAGAATCATCCGGCTATGCAACGGATTTCAATTTCCCCCAAAAATTGGTTCGTTCTATCGAGATGGTTTGGAAAACAAAAACGAAAAAAAAAAAAATAGCTGAAAATATCGAAACGCGGTACAAAGGCTGGCGAGCGAAAAAACTCGTGACGAAAACTGAGCGATATAGATCGATTAGGATGAGACTAGATATCGAGGGTACAACGTCGAAGAGAATTACGAGTAGTATATCGTGTATCGCGTGACTTGTCCGAAATTCGGGTCGAGCTTCCTCTGTTTTTCGTCGAAGCCTTTTTTCCTCGTTAATTTCAATTTGCAGTCTAAACCGGTGCACGCACTAGCTCGAGCTGTACACGGTTGAAAGGGGTTGTAAAATCGCTGGAAATGAGGCCGACGCGGCAAAGTTCGACGCGAACCAAAAATCCACATAATTGAAAATACGCCAACTCGGGTATGAAACGAGTTCACGGTAACACCCCTGCAACCTTTAACGCGATTGTGTTTTTCCCGACTGGAAAAACAAAAATTCTCTTTATTGCCAGATAAAAATTGCTTTTTGTTTTTGTCAATTATCGTCGAGATACTGTCGGTTTTCGAAAAATAGTATAATTTTGAGAAGGCTGCTTTTGGCGACGCTTTGGCCGGTGTACAGGGAAGGGTTAATTTTTATCGAGGGCATCGTGTACAAACGGAACGCCAGAGGCCATCGAACGGCAATGACTCGCACGGGCTAGCAAATAGGTCTCTTGTCAGGATACGCAGCTGTAGGTTCGGTCGAAAAATCGGCAGGACACCGGTGAAAATCTCCGATTGCAGGCCACCGCGTAACTGCAGTGCCAGGTGAAAATCGAGCTCGGCCAACGCCACTTGGTCGACGTTATTGCTGGCGACACGAACGCGTGTACTGTGTACACTTGGTACCGTGAAAAAAAAAGGGTAGAAGTCAAAACAAGCCAGGTTTCCATCTCGATCCTTCTATTTCCGTTCCCCGCCGCTGGCCTGGGAAATTTAACATGACACGCTCAAACGCAACAAACTCTTGCGCCCCAATCAGCGATCCCCGCAGCTGGAAATAATGAACCCATTTTTTCAAAAAGCCAACAATTGTTTTCACTCTTACCAGAAGAAATGTGAAAATCTAGGATTCGGTTCGTAACTGGGTCAATAAACAAAATCTGCGTATTATACAAATGATGCGTATTTTCTGAAAGTTACACGGAACGCGGGTCTTGTAAGCTGGTTACACGCGTCGGGAAGTGCGGCGGTAGCGTCGATTACACGGGGCTTTTAAATCATCCGCGACGCGGTGGCCGGTGGCGCGGAGAATCCGCTCGGGAAATCAGTAGCGGCTGTGCCGCTCGTTTCTGTCGGGATTTTACGCGCGTTCCATCGTTATCGGCGCGCACACATCTCGAAAATCCAGGATGCTAGGCGTAGCGACGCGGCGTTAACGCCGGCGATATTAATGCAACCGTGTACGGTCCTATATAATATTCGAGGCTGACAGTAACTGCTAACTCGTCGCCATTTTCTCGGCAACGTTCGCGTCCACGATCCTCGACCATTCTATCCTCCGTTTCGCGTTTCCGCGATCGCAAAAAGGAGAAAGACCAGTCGCGACACTCTCTGGCCGGAACACCGGATTCGCTTCCAGCGTGCGGCCGCTAATTTTGCGGCGAAACCATTTTCGCCTCTCTCTGCCGACCGCTCACATCGGTTACACTTTGTGTCCGCGCGAATTTAATTGTTCGCGCAGCGCGTTCTATCTCGCGAGCCACGTCCGCAAGCTCGGAAGCGCTTGCTATTTAAATCGTGCCGTTTCCGAAACGATGTCCTATCGGCCATGTAGACGTACAGCTCGCTGTCCCTTTTCCCACGCTTTTCCCTCTTTGTACCATCAATGTCCGCGCGACTGATTCTCGTTGCCTGAATATCCTATTTCTACGTAATATTAATGGAAATAAATTAGAAATCTTTTAACGCGGGTAAGCTGTGTCGTATCGAAATACATTGTTTATCGCTATCAGACGTCGTTTCCATTCGGCACAGACTCGATCGGATAAAATCCTGTCTGATAGCCCTCACAAAGCGGACGTCGGTGCAATCGTACGGAAGTACAAATGACAGAGTTGCAGAGGGCTCCGATCCATCGAGCTGATATTCGTTCGCGCATTAGATTAATTGCGCCCAGGGCTATATCAATTCGTGCCACTTTTGCGGAACATTCGACGTCGAGAATTTCGCGGCCGACCAAACGAGTCAATAATTCGAACGTCGACTATTGGGAATGCGAAACGGAACGCGGGTATCGAGTCAGCTGCTTGAACGACACAAGGCTAATGAAATTGTAACGCGTGTGTCAGTTTTCAGACATAAAGAAAACGTCGAGTAGGTTAAGAGCAGCTCGATAAAAAATTCAATCAACGTATCGTTAATAATATTTTTTTAATAAAGATCGCCTTTTTCACGGAAATTGAATATTCAGGAATCTAGCGGCCATAAAGCTCGATGCTCTGCTTTGTTTTCCCCGTGCACTATCTTGCGTTGTTTCATCGGCGTTATTGCATTATTATAATACAATGCCTCGTTGTTATCATTGTAAACGAGAACATGTACAAATATTATTGGCATTGTTCGAAGCGGCTTGAATAACGCGATTATTTGATTAACCGGTGAAAATTTCGCAATTTCCTTGCTCGGATTATCGAAAGAGTTAGAAGCTACGTTGATCTAGGAAATAAAGTACTGTTTCGTTTCGATACGAAAGTTCATCCGTAGAGATCGATTCGGTAGACGGTTTCCAGTATAGCCAGTTGTTTTTATAGTCAATTACTTTTCCATTTAACGGGAAACCGATTTCACGTACGTCGCCGCCGTGAAATCACTTTCGTTCCGTTCGCGGTTCGGTGCAGCTGCGCTCAGCCGAAAATAATGAAATTGTTTAAAATCCGTTTGCTTTTTTTCACATGTTTCAGGGAAGGCTGTTGGCGAACAAACTCGATCCCGGATTCCCCCTCTCTCTCCCTCTCCACGTTATAATTCGCAAGGATTTTCTCCGTTGGGTAAGTGAAAATTTGGAATTGCATTTTGAAGTTTGATCACGACGTTGCTGGGTTTCTGCACGAAGCAGCATATTTCCAGCTTTTACTGTACGATGCAGCGCCACAAATTTCTCCCGACAACTCGATAATTATTCGAGTCGAGTATCGAGCTGAAAATTCAGCGAATCCCGTGGCAAAAACTGGGTGAAATTTAGCGTTAACCGAGTCGCGAGACTGATCGATCAATAACCGTTTCTCGTTCTTCTCGTTTGATAAATAACAGGACGCTTAAGCGAGACCGTGTTAGGTGGCCTTCTCTATAAAAATATGAGCTCAACGCGCATCCTCGAGGCGTCTCGCGATTATTCCACGTAAACGGTGAGATTAAAGCGTGCTCAAAATCCGGTAATGGCTCGGGGATGAAAAGTTGGAGGCGCTCGACTAGCACACCGCGTCGCACCGCACCGTTCGCCAAGTCGAAATTTAAAGTCTCCGAAGGTTCTTCTCTGGAGCACAGCTAAAGGGAAACTTGCCTTCGCCGTTGCCGGGATTAAGTTCGAACAAAAAGCTTCCTTGTGCTCCAACTTCGTCGGACGAGAGGCACAGAAGGAGAGAGAGAAAAAAAAAAAAAATAGAAGAAAGTCGGGGGAGGATTCTGTCGGGGATTAATTTCCTACGATCGCCGTTCCGTCGAGGATTTTCACAGATTTACGATCGGGAAAGTCGAAAACAGTCGAACGTGTGGCAATGCTATCTTTAAACTAGGACGAATTCGTGGCGATTCGGTGCATTCGGATTGGAGGCCCGTTAATTGCATTGTTCCTCGTTAGATCGAGGGAAAATTACCATCTGGTAATTACTGCAAGCGGCCTGATTGAAAAGGGAAAACGAAAGGGCAACCTAGTTGGCCGCCGCTTGGAAATCGGGCCTCGTTAGCTCGTAATCACGGTGTTCATAGCCGGACGTCGAAGAGTTTCCGCGAGACCGAATCCATCGACTATGTCGCGGCGCCTTAATTACACATGCGCGCCTTTTCACCTAACCATCGCACACTTTTCCATTCTTTAGAAACATCGATTGTTTGTTGGTTCGACAAAAGCAGGCAAACGAAATGAACGATCCGGCTTCCGTTCGTTCAGCCAGAAAAACACTTTTCAAATGCAAACTCCGCTGAAAAGTATCCGCAGCGGGGCGGTGAAAAATCGAGAAGAAGGGTAGAACTTAATTGGATGCGATTATCGAGAAACCGGATCGCACGAACTCGCTTTTCCACCCGCGTTTATCGATCGAAGTACAAATTGAAACGATTCTTTACGTATAACAAAATGAACAAATATTTATCCAGTTCTTTTACGAGGTCACTTTACGCTCGGGTTTCCATGACCTTTGGAAAATCGGAGAAAACAACGCGATGTTTGTCGAGGTTAAAAAAAGGAAACAGCGATCGATAACGAACGAAGCTGCTTCGAGTCTCTCGATTCGGTGGAACGATTCTGCTGGCCGGTCGGATGCAACGGCGTCGAGATATATCGGGCGCACGTGCGATATTAAAAATGAAATATAGGCCTTCGAAACTCCGCTGGACTAGCCTGCGAATAAATCGCGCGGAAACGTTAGCGGGATTGGCCGGAAGGACCGACGGTTTATTGGAAAGGAAAGTACGCCGTGGAGGAATGCATTATGCGGCCGGAGAGAAGGGTGAAAAGCTTCGTACTTTGTCATAATGGGAAAATTTTTCGAAACTAAAGGGAAGAAAAGCTGGTCGCATTGCGGTCAATTTATTCATGGATTTTTCCCTATCTACTATTTCATTTTTCATCGATTCATGATTTTAAATCATTCTCGGTACGTTCTCCCTGGATATTTTTATTTCCCTCGGTGTACATCGTCGCGAAGGGAGAAACAGCCGGGTAATTCTTTCGGGTTGCACGTTATAGGTTCCGGTTTTAAGGTAGCAAGCACGTAATCGCAACGAGAGCGGAACGAAGGGGTTGACGTTTGAATTATCGCAAAATTCGTGCTACGATCCGAGCGTTTATGGACTGTACATAGTAGCGCGGCAGCTATCGCTTCTATCGTGGCAGTTTGGCGGATAAGAAAAATTACAGGCTCCAGGTTGAAATTCTCGTCTGGAATTCGTGTACACCGATGCTCCGGCATTTGCGTGGGTAAAGTCAGAACGGAACACGGCACGTCCGGCACAGGTAACGGTTACTCGAACATAAATTATTAATGAGCACACACACCCACGATAAAGCAGCAACCGAAGCCAACAGCAACAACGGCAACACCAGATAGCCTTTCCCGTTGCTTCGAACTTTTCCATTGCCCACCTTTCTTCGTCCGAGTCTCTCTACACGCGCGTAAACGTTTCAATTCCTATCGAGATGAAAATAAAACAGTGTTCACGCAAAATGATGTACACAGCGCTTAACCCTTTGCTGGTGGTACATTTGAAAACTTCGACACACACGTGCCAGCGCTGACAGCTCGATCGTCGTAATTGTTTTGCCAAGGCGTTTGGAAAACAAACGAGCGCAGCCTTGGAAAAAAAGGGAAACGAGTAGCACGAGGTGTAACCAGGACTAGATGGAAAGAGAAACGAGGAAAAAGTTGAAACACAGCTAAAAATACCGCGATCCTCTCCGACTACTGTCCGGGAAAACTATTGCCCTCTTCATTCCGGGATACCGCGGGAACCGCACGCTCGACGACTAAATATATCAGGCCGCGACGTGTATAAATATTTATAAAATAGTGTCGGCAGATGGTGGCCGCCTTTAGTTACGGCACTGGATTCGCCTACCACGCGTCTCCCGTATATACTTAATACGTTCCCGCTTCTTATACTGCAAGAGTCGCGATTTTTCCTTCACCAACAAACGCGTTAACTTGTCCGAAGATCGATGTTCCGGAGCAACGAGCAGAGGCTGGTAGAATCTCTGGCCAGGATTTCCTCTCGATTTATCGACAAATATTTAACGAGACGGAGCTCGGGTGTACTTGTCAGCGACGTCAAAACCGCGAAGAAGCTCCTTCAAGATTGTTCAGAAAGTTCTTAAACGATTGAATTAGATGGCACGGCGCGAGTGGATCCCTTTTCGTCGACTTTCCACCTCGAGGAACGATACAAACGAGCTTCGACAGTGCGTCGATTAGATATAGGATTTTATTAATGGTCCTCGCGTTGCCAAGACTAATGTCCGACTCGATATTTCCATCGATAAAAATCGTAGACTCGACGACCGGTTGATCCGGTCGTCTCGCGAGATATCGTCAGTTAAGAAGATGACTCTGGAACACGTTTCAGTGGAGTCATTGCCGCGTACTCTCTGCAGAGTTGAAAAGTTGTCCAAAGGAAAGAACGCGAGTCTAATTAGATTGCATAGCGCCACGTGACGAATCGACTCTTCCATCGGTTGCACAGTAAATTATCCAGAGAGCGACGGCTTAATTTTTCCAACGAGAAACTTTTCACCGAGCCACGATGGTCCTTACAGGATCCGACCAATTCAGATTCCGAGAAGTTTCGCCATTCTTTCGCGGTTTCTCTGAAAGTCGAACGAAGACTCGGTGAAAAAGTCGAGCAGAACTCGGGCTCTGACGATGACATCCGAGGGAAGAATGATCATGGAAGAAAAATCGAACGGTTAAGAGGTAGGAAAGTTACGGGAGGTCGTGGTGGATCGATCAAGTCGTGCGGAGGAACAAGCTTCGAGACGGATTCTTTGGAACGAGCAAGCCTGACAAGTTGAGGGATGTTTAACAAACAACAGCTGACGTCTCGAGTGTCCCTAAGATGTCAGAGTTCACCCCAGGCAGTTATCTATACCCTGGTAATTGTTGCCTAACTGAATTCTCTTCTTCAACCTGCTTCTAAAATGATTACTTGGCTCGCACCGTGGATCGTTTTCGCGGGGAGGAATTTGACAGGCTTTATTTAGTTAATCTCGTTCTAACTTGGTCGCCGTTCACCTTTATATTAGAGTATTTCTGGTCTACCACGATTTCGGGATCGAGTAAACAAGTTTACGAGCGTGTTTACGCCGTTCCCCTACGATATTAGATTCGAGATCAAAAACTGCTGTCATTTCGTTTCGTTTCTTCTTAGCGCGTAAAATCGTGAAATCGGACGGTGCATAAATTTTGCCGGAACGTTTCTGAGGGTCGAGTTATCGTCGAGTTGGTGGCTGGTCGATTGCAACCATCAACTTGACTAAACTCCAGCCAGCAGAGTTGAACGCGACGCGAATAAACTTGATTAATTGCTCGTCTGAGTCACGAATTAGCGTGTGAACGAGAGAGCCACGGCCACGATGCAGGTCGAGAGGAGGTCGAACCGTGAAGGGTGGAGGAAAACAAGGCGAGAAACGGAGACGAGGAGAAAAGGGAATTAAGAGAGGCCTGCTGGTGAAGAGCCAGCAGGAAGTTTCGACCCGGCGACCCACTTCAATCGTCCGTTCGATTATCGAGGGGCCAATAAAAAATCGATTCCCGTACCGTCATTTCGAACGAATTTCCTAGTTAACGGGAACCGTTTGCTTCTCAACGCCAGCAGAGGATAGGTACAGTTACTTTTCCAGTAACAATTGAAAAATTAAATAGTCAGATCTCGAATGCGCAGTGCTCGTAAAGAAAATGAGCTTCGGGAAATGATTATTTTGCAGACAGGTTAATTCGGACGCAAAAATATTCCAACGGCTTTAAGACACGTCGCGGGTGTCCCGAGGGGATTCGCAGGAAAAGTAAACGGGCAGCGGAGGGTGAAACGAGGAGGGAGCTGGAGAAAAGGGTCTATCTTCTCGGCAGCGATATTATCGCCTGGAACTATTTTTTATTCGAAGCAGCAGGGGTGAACGAGAGAGAAATCGTTCTTGCCTCGCGTTGATTAGTTCTGTTGCGATATCTCTCGACCCTACCTTTCAGTCCCAAGAGGAAACCAGATCGAGGAATGCACACCGTCGACGCGAACCACCCTCTTTCTCTTTCTCTCTCTCCTCTTCTCTCGTTTACATCGATTCGTTCTGTTTCCCTTTCTACGCCCTTTCACCCGTCCTGACTTTTCTGGTAAATAACTCTACGTGGAAAGTTAATGCCAGCAGTCGATCGTGCCGTGAAACTTCACGCCTGCTGCATCGGTTACAGGTCGTTCCTAAAACGATGCATTCTCTTCGTCTAGCTGATGGAGCTTTCTCAAAATTTATTTAACAATTTGCAAGGCAGATTCAAAACTTCGCTAGAATTATCATTATCTCTAGAAGGACACAGTTCGTAATGTCGGACCGCAAGGTAGAAGGTTGCCTTCCAGGGTGCAAAACTCGCCCTTTCTTTCTGCGAGACGAACCATGCGCGCCAAGGGGTGGCGTGTGTCGTTGACTGAAAGGCAGAATAACATTGGATTACCCACACCCCCTGATCGTCGACACCCCTGCAGCAATCCCGCAGTTTTTACACCCTCTTCAGCACGATCTCCCCCGGTGAGCGTGGCGTGGATGTTTCTTTAGCTGCACCGAGTGCCACCACGGGAAAGGGAAAACAATCTTTGGCGGAAAACAGCGCGTCGAATAATTTATCGGCGGTGGGCCGAAGTTGGCTCGAGTGTACGGGGCAGGGGCTACGACCACCCCCTTATCTATCACCCTGCCACTCTCTCTTACTTTCTCTCTACGCTACACCGAGCTACACTGTTCCCTAGAACACTCGCTACAGTATCCTCCTAGCTAACCGCCAACGGGAATTTTCAGACCGGTAACTTTCCGGTCCGCTCGAATTTCCCGCAGCCCCTTCAGATCCGCGGTGACTTTCGAAACTTCTATCGTGCTCGGACGAGTTACACTATTCTTACCTCGCAACTTTCCCGAAAGAAGATTTCGAAACAACGAGCGACAAAAAGGGGGCTAAAGTGGAACATCTTTTCGAGTTAACTCGTGGATCAAGGAACTTTGTAATCGTTAGATAAGCATTTCTCGAAGGTTAATACGATTAATACAGAAAACTAGGGTATTGTTAACGTTTCCTCAGCTAAGATGGAGAAATATGAAGGAGCTTGAAAGAATCTGCTGTCTCTTTCAATAGGGGAATAACTCAACGTATCGTATACAAAGTAGTCTGATTCGGCAGAACGCACGGTGCGCTGGGTTCTGGAACAGAGGGGTCGCGTCGTCGACTCCGTCGCGAAAGGGATGGGTAATCTAATGTGATCGTGCGACGCAGTCGGTGGCTGGCAGCAATTTAAAAAGGGGGATGCCGAGAGTGGCGGGACACTGACTGAATTTGCGCATGAAAGAAGCCGCGTGCTTCCGAGTGGCCTACTCGAGGCATACTCGAACAGGCTGGAGAAAGCGGGCCAACGGGGGTGTGTTCCTTTCGTGCTTCGTCGGAGAAAAAATAACGTGGGTAGTTCCCCTGACGTTTAGTAGCCAGATGCGCACACATCGAATCCAATCACGCGCGTTTATTTAAGCTGTTTGGCAGATAGACCAGAGGAAAAGCGCGTCGAAGGGTGCGCTAAGTATCCGTCGCCTTCGTAATGAGCTAAGGGTGCTCCAGCGAGAAGGGTATTCCAATTTTTAATCCTGTTTCGCGTCGAGCGTAGAATGGCTTTGTTCAAACACGGACAACGGGTGTCTTGTTTCGGTTCCTCTAGTAAAAACCTAAGTGCAAACACAGCGGGCGACAAATTGTAAAGCTGATGTTTCGATAACGGCAAGAGAGAGCACGCGATCGGAATGCAACGAAGTCGTAACAGCTCGAAGAACGATCGGATATCGGGCCACACGCGTTTGCACTTCGATAACAAAGGTGCGCTCATGCGAACTTGCTGATAAACGATTGGACTACCGGGAATCGTCGCGTCGAGACGACGATAGTCGACGCCTCGCCTCGCCTCGCCTCGACGTGTCTAACCGATAACTCGTAATCGTTTACCGGCCTCCAGGAGCAATATTTACCGAGCGAAGCGAAACGTTGCGCCTCGATAGGGATATCGTCTCGTCGACGGAACATCGATCCATCCAGCTACCAGTGTTTATCTTGGATCGACGCTTTTACATCTGCCTGAGATTACAGTCGTCGTTTCTTGCTCGTAAACCGAAGAACAACCAAAGTATTCGAGAGGATGAATATTTTCATTTTTTTCTTTCTTTCTTTTACGATATTGTGCCTTTCGTAGAAAGGGGAATACGAGCAAACGAAAAGTAACTGCAAAGATAAATAGGAAAATTCGGGGGTACCGTGAAGAGAGGAAATTATTTAGCGGCTTTGATATCCCTTGATACGTCCTAAAGGACCAGCCGGCGTGATTAAAAAGAGGATCGGAGTGGTGCGCGACGGGTACGTGCTGTCGTCGCTTATGTCACTTAATTGCGCGTACCATCGCGTTAAAAGGGAGTCTTTGACGAAGTCGATAATTACTGTCACGGTGAGCGTGTGTACACGGCGACGGCGGCGGCAGCGACGACGAGATTTCGAGCATTCAAGCGTCGTTACTTTGATTATTTCCCAGGCCGGCGGGTGGCCGCGGTTAATTTCACGTTCGTTAGTTGCCCAAAGCAGCGTGAGTAACGGCAAAGTTATTTACCGATCCGATGGGAAACGTACGGGAACGTAGGCGATACGTTATGTACGCTCGATCGACGAAATGGTTTTGACTTTTTCGGGCATTCCACGTGTGTACACGATTCTGTTCGAGATCGATTTTCTCGTTGATTCGAAAGATAAACACCCGGGAAAGGGGAAACAATAGATTTTAAAATGTTTTTAATAAGTAACAGTACTTATTTCATTTTCTCTGCAAAATATATCTTGATTCTTTATATCGCATGGAAAAATCTACTATTTGCGGAAAAGCGGCGAGGTTTCAGTGGAAGTGGTTCTTTACGAGACTTCCTTCCTTGATGGCAATATTCCTGCCGCGTGAAATATTTTTTCCAATAAAGCTGAAGTAACGTCCTCTCTTATTTCGAGAGAAGTTTTCCTTCCTTTTTCACTCGGTTGTAAATGTTGATAAACAGAGCCGCGAGATATCCGAACGTATCGGATGGGTAAAAATCGGAGCGTGAGATATCGAACGGGTTAAAAGATTTCTATGCTCTTTGTGTCGGAACGTTTCTACTGAACGCGCGTTTCTGGGACATTCGATCCTTATTTTCGCTCTCTTATCCAACCGGAGTTTACATTTTCGTCAGCAAACAAGCCGATACGCGGGATTCACGGAACGCGTACGCGGCTCGATTCCGTCGAATCGACCAGGGATATCATGCGTGTTCAGCGAGGTAATCGAAACGACGTGGTAAGCGCGTTGCCGAACGTCGCGAAACGAGAACCTTTCTCGTCGACGACGAGGATGTTTGAACGCGTAACGCCAACACGGTACGAAAACACGCGGAACATTTGTGCGGGGAAATCATGGACGTTTGATTTACGGAAGGGGGTTGAAATTCCACGCGGTGAATCGAGATCGGTGACAACGGGACGCCCGTTGCGTTTACACGCTGGCGAAAGTACGCGAGACCAGAAATCGACAGGATTGTCCGCGGACAAAAGATCCGCGATGCAAGGATCCATCGTGGCTTTGCACGCTGCAATGGTTGATGGGTACGCGCTCGATGGTTACGGGTGATTTGCGTGCGATTGTTCGCGTCCCGACGCTTCTGCGGCTCTGCTACGTTGGTTCTGGCCGCCGTTCGATGAATCGATTCTCCCGACGAAGGTCAAATTTACTTGGCAAACAGTTTTCGAAACCTATACTCGTCGAGATAGCTCCAGGAAGCTAGCGAACTCTTTTTCGTTTTTTTAAATGAAACGGGTTCGAAGGTTGAAATAAATCGATGAAAATTCACTTTCTATGTAGACTATGAAGAGGGTAGGAAATTAACCTTCGAACGATGGATGGATGGTCACCTTGACACGGCTATCGGAATAAAATGTGCGAAACTGAAAACGAAAAAAGAACTTGTTGATTCGATGGCAAGAAGGGGATGAACGGTCGATTCGATGGATCGATTAAAGCGTCGAGACGCAGAGCCGAGGCACGCGTGCGCGTGTAAACATAGAAAATCGAGTATTATATACGGTAACGTAACGTTTCCGGCTCATACATAGAGATGCGAGTGATTTACATACATATCAGTTTCGTTTCGTTCGACCACGTTACCCTACGGTGCCACTGCATGGCTTTCACGATATCGTGCAGCTATGGGGGAGGCGCGTGAGGCGCCGCGACGTAGGCGTCTAATCTATGGGTATATCGACGCTCTCGGCGCGCAACGAACCCCCGTAGAGCGACAGATGTCGTGTTCGCAGCGTTTCTAACGAACGCGGCAAATATTATTCCTTCCTTTTAATTTCATTTCGTTTGAACAGACTGGAGAACGATTTCTTTAGCAATTTTTAAACGTGAAAATGGAAAATGGAAAATTAATGACAGGAGAAATTGAATTACTCATTAGTGTACTTAATGGTAGCTGAGTAAATCGAGACAGAATCGAAAGGGAGACGTTCATAGCGTGAAACTATAGAATCAGGGGCATATATCGAGATAACTGAGCGGCATCGAGTAATTTTCGAAAGTGGCGAGGATAGCGAAGAGGAAGTCAGTAGTTAGATAATACGACCGCGGGGACAATTTCCATAACTACCATTGTCTTTGCGCAATCGCGTTCGACGATGTCGTTCCGAAATCGTCTTCCCTCCGCCTCCGCAACTACTCTCCTCTTCACGCCTTTCGAACGTCCGACATAGACGTCCCATGGAGAGAGAGATCGAGGGTTTTCCATTTAAATCCTGAATGGCCCGATTACGAGGAACGGAAGAGCGTGAAATAAATAACGTCCGAATATCTCTCGATGCTCATCGAGAATTCAAAAATTGTTCTATGCGTACCGGTGAAGTTACACTGAAATTCAACGTCTACGTTTGGAGGGTTAAAAAACGTCATAAAATCGTATGAAAATGTACGACACCGAATCGCGACAGTCTGCTCGACGACGGAACAGCGAATTGCCCCGAATGCCGAGTGTGATTGATTCCTTAATAATTGCGCGGAGAATCCCGTGGGCGGGTCTGGTGAGCACGAGGGAGGCTCGATAATGCAAATTTCTGTCGCGAGGGTGAGACGTGTCGGCAGTGGTAGCAATTATGTATGGGGTGTCGGGAGATCGAGGACCTAGCGTTGCTCCGACAGCGGCAAAAGGCCGAGAGAAAGGGCGAGAAAGAGACGGAGAAAGTAACGCCACGACGGGATGCGTACAAGTGCAGAGGGAGGAGGGGTGTCACTCGCAGCTGTTTCAACCCCACGCCACGATCCACCCCCAAAACGAACGAAGGAGTAACAGCAGTCACTCGGTCATTAAGGGGCGTGATCGTTGTTTGATTGCGGAGGTTGAGCCTACCTTTTTCACCCTTTCGATCAACTCTTTCCCTCCCTCCAGCTGCGCAGAAAAGAGAGGAAAAATGTTTCTGTTTTATAGTTGAATTTGTTTTTCTCTTTTTTCCTCGAAATACACCCATCGTTGCCCAACAGCGAGGATACCCATTACCAATCGGCTCGTTTAAAGATTTTTCCCCGTCCAATGGTAACGGGTTAGTTGTAGCGCGCGATAACCGGCCCCGTCCTGCACGACTCGCTGATTCGTATGATTTTTGTCCACGTTTTAACCGGTAATCGATACACCATTTGCATAATTACCGGGAAACGAGCGGCAATCTGTTCGCGCGCATCCATCTTCCTGTAAAAACTAATACCGTAAATGGGAGATTCCGACTGGTGCCAACTGCTGACCCGACCGCGCTCGTCAGCTGCTACTTTTTTCGCGGAAAATCCTGAAATAAAATTCCCGATGCATTTTCCATCTATATCGTTAATAATTCGACCCTTGGAATCGCGTTGATGTTCATATCCCTCGATCTGATCGGTCCACCCAGTATATACGTGCACGACACCCTAGCGTATTCGAGCTACGGATCTCATCGAAGTTTTGGAACGACTCCAGAGATGTCTAGGGATACGTGACACATTTGATCGTGAGCATTTAACGTGTATTTTTGCGATCAGCCCCACGCGAGATATAAATTCGATCGACTTGTCAGCGATCGTCGACGGTAAATAATACTTAGCAGTGGATTAGTGGGCGATCCTCGAGCTTGTTATTATATAATCGCGTATTTCATGTCAGACGACGTCGACAACTGTTTCTTCGTGTCTGCTTGATCGTTAATAAATTATTGGCTAGGATATACGATCGTGGAAGACGAAAGAAACGCGTGGCAGAAGATTCTATTAAATTTACTAGAAAGTTGTGTAATCGTTCGCACTAGCTGTCTGTTCCATAAGTGCGAAATAATAAAATCCGGGCGAACAAAGGCGAGAAAAGTTGAGTCGTAAAAAGGGGAAAGGAAGAAAAGGATCGGGATCGTTTGAAGCGGTCGGTTGTCGCGAGCAGACGAATCAGCCCCGGGATTCGAAGTTAAAGTTTCCTCGATGATGACCGGACCATCGCGACTACGTCGATGGAACAGAGGAGAAGTGTTTTACGATAAAACTACTCGGATCCAATTTATCTGACGCGCGGTACAGGAAGAACTGGGTCGTTTCCGGGCTATCCTTCCCTCCGATTTTTCCATCGAGCTTCCCTTTCGTGGCCGTGCTACGGACGAACCGTTCCATCGCCTCTTTCGAAGCGGATATATTTCGCGACTGGTTTTCGGCTAATGGTAGACGCCACGTTGGTCCCCAGCCTGCATCACGGCACATTTACCCGGTTCCCGTTCAAATAACTCTCTCCCCCGGATCGAAGCTGAAACCGAGCGAATCGAACCTTTCCTTCGTTTACCGTCTTCTCCTCTTTCTTATCCAATTTTTTCTTCTGGTACCATATATACACCCTGAACTTTCGCAAGACACGCGAGAGTAAACGACAGAGGACCGATTTCGATGCAACTTTGCACGATTGTTGAAGAGGAATCTTTCGCGTTAAACGACTTCATTGCTATTCAGTTTCTTCTGGATGTCGTTAACTTTCGGCATCTCGCCAGAAACAGCTAACGGCGAGCTTAATTATTCCGTTCGTTGAAATCGAGTCCCGATAACGAGTCGATTGCGATCGCATCTCGACGATTCGATCTCGCCTAATGTCTCTTATATTCACGTTTCATAAAGGAAACTTCTTGCAATCATCGTGATGTCGAATACTCGCTTGTAAATGTTCCGAGTTCGAGAGACGGCGCGCAGAAAAGAAATCTAATTAATTCGTTTCTTTCTGCGGAACGTTAAAGACCGCTAACGAGTAGGATCGGCGATAAAGCGATGATTTATGCTCCAACTTGTTCGTTTCACGAGCGCGGAGTCCACGCGCGGCTATTAAATAATGACGGGAGCGGTAGGAGGCTTCCGGTGACGTTGACTAATATCGGAGCTGGAAAAGGCTTTTGATTAAAGGCTCCCCTTTGCACCGCGGACGACCTACGAGGATCGAGGCCCTCGCGGGCGGACACGGTGACGATTATTTTACAGACTTTCCATGGAAATCCTTTGGAAAGCCGAGAGGAGGTCAACGGAGATTTTCAGCTGAGCTGACGAGAATGCAGGATGTCGCAACGCGTGTATCCGCTAAGCTGAAATTTTGATTTCCAGCTTAACGTATCCGGTCGAACGACCGCGAGAATTAGCGAAGTCACCGGCTGACGGGGCTGTTTACCAGACTTTTACACGATCACGGAATTCCAGACGTAGCGCGGGAGATGCTTTCCCCTTTCCCGATTCGGTTCCCGTCGGATTTATTTATTTACGCGAGAAAATCTCTATCCCCGACGGAGAAGATGCATTAAGCAAATGAAAGAGGACGACGAAGCGAACGCGTCGAGATGCAAATCGATTTCGAGGAAAGATTACCTGTGCTACGGAACTAATTAATTAACCCTTACATCGTAAACCTGCAAATTTCCTTCCACTTAAGATGACTATACCGTTTTAGAAATTGCTAACATTTTAAAATGTTCGTACGATTAAAGTTTGACCATCTCCAACGCTGTTCGAACGTTATCGTCTTCCTCGATCTTATCGGCTAATAATCGGGCCATTTTTACGACTCGAAATTCCCATGGTGTTGTCGGGAATGGCATATACAAATTTTGTTCCTTTTTTTTTCCTGAATACCTTAACGAATTCTTGGCTACACCGCGAGCCAATCAAAGCAGCCGTTCTCGTTAATGTTGCCCGATCGAAATACGTTTAAAGATGCCCTTAATTTTCGCCCCTTATCGTAACAGTTCTCGCATCGTTCCCATGGCAAGGGGCGAACGAGTATTTATACACGCGCGTGTCGGCACGCACTTAAACACACGATATCTACGTAATTCCGGTTCGCCTAATGGAGATAAGCCGGAACGTACGAGGCGGTTTTCTCGGATGGCGTAATGAGCGAGGACACGGGGTCCTTAATAACGCGCTCGAACCATCCTCGTCCTTTTCGCTGTCCTTCTCCATCCACCTGCTTTCGCTTCCTCTTCGTTTACTCCCTGGTGGACGCGACGGACGCAGGTGCGCCGGGATTGCTCGACCGACTCGCAAAATCTCAGCCTCTCCACGGCTTTACGAGCGGTTAAAGCCGGCCTCCCGACGCTACCAGCGTAAGGTTACTAAGTACTCGAGGGATATTCGATAACCTCTTTGCAACGACACATCGCTGACGAAATAATTAATCGTCGCCGTCGAAGAAGATCGGTCAGGCTGGTTGAACTTTGTCTTTAGAAATGTTTGAGAAATGTTAAAATGTTGAAATTTTAATGATTTATGAGATTTTCCAGGCGCATAAATTGATAAAAGGAAAATGTAGGGATCTGATACAGTCGGAGCCGAAGGAAAGAATAACGCGAGACTATTACCGGGGAACGATAGGTTGGAAAGCCTGACGGTCGAGGGTTAGAAAGTAATAGACCGAGAAATTCCTCGGAGACGAGCGAAAGGTCGCGAAGCCAGCTACCCGCGCATAAAGAAATTTCTGCCTCGGGCTACGCCGGCATTTCCCGTGGGAGTCTGCTTCCCGTTCCCCGCTTCCTTTCCAATTCTTCCCGCTGTACACGGGGAGAGTCGTTTCCACTAATAAAGCTGCGTCCTCGCCGCGGCTCGGCGCCGCGCGTAACCGGCGTCGCTCGACTTACCTTTCGATCCTGAGCGGAAGCCCCGTTTGTCACGAGCTCGCTGCCACCATTCTTCGTTGCTCCTTTTCGTTCCTCCTCTTCCTTCTTATTTGCTCGTGCGTCCTCTACAGGATGTTGCGAAACGACTCGAGCACACCGCGAACAGCACTCGTGCAGCTTTCGAGTTCAGAGCAAAGAACCAGTAGTCTCCTTTCTTTCTTCCTCGACCATGTAATCCCCGTCGTTTCGCTTCTCGGCTTTGAGTCAAAGTCTTCCGGTAACTTTCTTCTCTTCTGGCGCGTCTGGTCCGCACGACGCGCGAACAAGCTACTTTGAAATTGAGGAAATTGAAGGTTCGTGACCGGATAAATAGTCCAAGTTCTTCGACCGGCGATCAACGTTGAAAACTCGACGCCAGATCGTTAATCGAGTCTCGTTACCCACCCTCGATGCTCGCGTCTTCTTCTTGCACGAAAGAAAACGTAACCACTTTGGGATCCGTTCGGTTTCTCTTCGTCAGTCTGTCGCTGGCGTCTCGCTCGAACGATTACGGCGATTTTATTGTCTGGACGAGATCGAACGGAACCACCGTAGCCAGACGATCGGTCGATGTCCGATAAGGCGCTAATGCGCTAATTGGCAAGCGGACGCCACGTATCCTATCCCCCGAGTTAATTATATTTAATTGTCGGGCCATTAATTGTATCTTTAATTACCGCTGCTAGGTACCGCGCGCCTCGATTGGCTACGTCGAAAAATTTAACGATCCGAATTCGAGCGGTCTGTTTTATCCGCTCGACGCGACGGACAGTCGCCCAAACTGTTGATCGTTGCGGAAGAATCGTCGCGAAGTATTCGTCGTATCGAACAGAGGATAACGCGAAAAGCGAAGCTACTCGTTTGCTCTTCAACGCTCTCAATTCTTTACGGTTCTTCGATCCGCTTCGACGGTTTCCCGAGAGGATCGTTCTTTCTCGTGAAAAGAGTTTCGCACAGGCTTGGAAGGGAACTCGAAGAAGGGTCGTCCACTTTCTTCTCCTTAGGGTGGCGAGACCCTTTTTCCACGGATTCAACGCGTCCCTTTGGAACGCAGCAACGCGAAAGTTCCCTTATTACCGGGATCGATCGGTCACTTTTTCCCTCCGCTTTTTCGTCCGAGCGAAAGTCGCGGGAAGACGCGATCTCGATAGACGTTATCTGCCTGGGAAGTTGCAGTCGAAACGGTGTACATTCGATTGCTCGAATAATCAAGTTCCTTCGCACGACTTCCTCTTCCGATTCGATCGATGCGTGTGTCACGCTGCGGCTCTCGTTCGATCGCACGATTTCAAATCAAACTGGCATGTCGAAGCTTTGCAACAACACGAGTCGAAACTGTACGACACAACGAAAGGGTTGATTGTTTTGAAAGCAACCTCGATCGAACGTCGATCGGCTCGCGTTTCCGAGAACACGAAATCCGTAAGGTAGCTACCGAGGGAGGAGGTTACCCCGCAACGAAGCGGGTTCTCGGCACGACTGAGAGGCTCGAACCTCGACGACGAGAGCCACCCCCGCGAGAGGGTGGCAGAGCGAGATACCGAGAGGGAGCGAGAAGGAGTGCGCGCAGTCGCAAATTCGAAAGCCGAGCGACGATATTAATTACATCCTTTCGAGCGACAGAAACGAATCGAGCGCAGCACGCCGGAATATAACGAGGCTACAGGGTGCGCGTTTAAAAGCCATCCGTGCCGCGTGCCAGCCCGAAAAAAAAACCTGTTCTTTTCACCAGCACCGTCGCTTCTCGCGGGACACTCCGATCCGCTCGCGACGCTTTCCATCAAACCTCCCCGTTCGATGCACCCTCGTCCTCCGCCAGCATCATCCACCCGCACCGCACCCCGAAATAATGGATGGATAATCTGTTCTGGCGTGGCCCGCCGGGACTAAAAGGTTCCTACGAATTCGTCGGTCATTCTACTCTTCCCTGTCTCCCGATCCATCTTTCGTTTAACGTCTCTTCGCGTCGCGTTGCTCCCTTTCCAGTCTCTCGGGACGCACGATTTCCTGGAGCTCGTGGATCTTTTCGTTAGCTTCTCGATTCGAAACGTCCATCGGGACGATTTCTTACAATGGCAGAACCGACGCTCCGTATCGGAGTTCGATAGAAAAATCAAGGGGACACGATTACCGCGAATTTGCATAGCTTTCCAAGTTGCTTCTCGCGGTGCGAATGAACACGGGGAGGGAAGCGCACAGACACCGACGCCTTTAGTGGCACATTGCGCGTGTCGTTTGCATAGAAACTGCGTTTTACGGCTTTCTCTTCCGATGTTCGACGCAACGACCTCCGCTCGATGGATCTTATTGGCGGTTTTGGTAGCAAGCTTGGCAATTAGAAGCGTACGGAACCTCTCCCACGCTGTGAACGTAAAATCGTTTCGTTCGCCCACGCGCCTCTCCTGGCAACGTGAAAGTTTTTCCACCTGAGCGCGAATAAAAATGTCGCGTTGGCGGCGCGTCGAATTTACGACGAGAGGCTTTCACGGAGGCGAGCCGCATCGAAAAATGAAATCGTCGACACCGATCAAGCCGATTCTCGCCTTTCGATCTTAAATCTTATCACGCGAATGCTAAATAAAATTAAAGCAAAATAACACGCGGCTCGTTGCAATATTTTATCGAAGAGATTGTCGGTTGTTGGCAAGCAATCGGCTCCGAAAGAGCAATTTTTGTTCGCGAAAGTTTATGAAAGGTGTATATACAAATGTCGGTAACGCAAGCATTGTGACGGGCTAATGGAATTAGTCGTCGGAAAGTTTGACGTTCGCCCGTCGAAACGCACTCGAACCAGACAACAATGTGTAACTGGTGCGCTTGGTAATTCATTCTCGGTAACATTGCTCGACTTACAGCAGGGAAATTCTCAACGGGTGCCGCGTCGATGGTAAATCAAACGGGCGGACCAAATAAAATATTGATTTCACAAATATTAGCCCGAGTCAACTAAACGTTCCAAATAAAAGAGAGAGAGAAGAGTGAGAGGAGGGAGGGTGCGTGGCGCGTGTTTTCAGAGGGCAAAGACCCTTGTGAAGCTCGTCGGGGAGCGGTATAACGACGATTGATACCATCGATAGGATTTCTCGTTCTGTCCTGATTCTCGTGGAAAGCCTAGCTGAGACACTCGTCAACTCGATCGAGACTTTAAAACAATTTTGATATCTCATCTGTCCCTATGCCAACCCCAAAGCGTTCCGACGTCGCGACTCGCTCGAAAAAGGATCCTCCTCTTTCCGTTTAGGAGCCGATCGAGTCGTCTCACCTAAGGGGATGAAACTTTTCAATTTCCGAGGAAAAAACCGCATTACCCGACGCTCGATCGACGATTCGTCTATGGACGGTTTATCAAAGGCTTATCTCGCGAAAACGTTGACGATAATTCAGGGAAGTTGTCGCGCGTGTACCGGCGGATCGGAAAGCACGCGAGCAAACTTTCGAGGATGGTGTGTATTTGGGGAAGTTATTACGCTCCGGTCAGCAAACCATTCTCCCTTAATCCGAATAAAAATGTCCCGTTGTTTGACGGCTTCCGGTATGATATTTTTATTCGGATTAAACGCGATCGCTCGTCTCTTCGCGTTTGCTCCAAGTCCTTTTTTCATTTTCTTTTCGCAAACATCGAATATCCTGGATATATTTTTTACGCGAACCGCGAGTCATTACGTTTTCAAACCTTCCTCCGTACTGCCGCTAATTAAATTCGTTTCGTATTCAATATTAATAGAATCTCCCTGGGTATCTGTATCGATTCCTCCAAGTCTAGAGACTGGACGCACGGCTGGTTCGATTAAAAATTTTCATCTCTAACGAATTAATCGAATCAAACGATTCCGCGAAATCGTTGAACTTTCTCCGACGAATTAAGGAAGAACCATCGCGAAAAAGGGGAACAAAAACCAGTCGGGATTCTTCGGGGTAAAATCTGGAAAAGTGCTCGATCGATTCCTCGCTGGAACGAAACCTTTTCTTCCTCTGTCTCCCGTGACCAAATAAATTAGTTGTCACGAAGTAACAGAAGTCGGTTAGCCAGACGAACGATAAAATTACCCGAGCGAAGTTTAACGCCGGGAACAAAGTTGAACGGCGTTTAAACGTTTACGGAAAGGGTTTAAAGCTGGTTGCAGTTTGATTCGATTCGCGAATCGACCGCAGCGTCGACGGTAAATAGAAAGCTGAGTGCATCCTGCTGGACAGTGGTTGCTCGAGGATGGTCAGCGTTGTGACAAGCATAAAATCGAGCTAGTTTCAGAAGTAAGAAAATTTATCGTCCAGCAGGGAGGAAGAACCGTCGAGACCTGGGGGCGAAATAAATGGTCTAGGATAAGTTTGGCTTAAAACGTTCAAATTGAAATTCTGCGTCGCTGCGGTCTCGATAATTCCGCTTCCGGGTAGCGGAAGGCGCGACGTCTCGCCAGGAGGATCGAGTGACGCGTAGTTAGGAAGGTAGCTTCACCTAAATCTCGATGGCCTCGTTTCCGCGGAAGCGGACACCCATAATTCTGCGAGTGCTCGCCGGCGCTGCGGAAGGATTCGCTGGAACAGGGTTGCTCTCCGCTTTCCAGGCGAACCATTCTCGAAAGGAGAGCAAAGAATTTCGGAAGACAATACCAGAAATTCGAAGTGAGAGGAACAGGTTCGCGGGGAAATATTGAAGGAATTCGCGAGAATATGTTTGCGAACAAACACAAGAGACGTTACCTTCTTTTTAACGCGACAAGTTTGATGTTTGTTATATCAAATAATAAAATAACTGAATAATAAAATAACTCTTCGGATAAGCGGTATTTCTACTAATCCGAGTGAATGACGGGAAGCGAGATAATGGAAAATGGAAGGAAAGAAGGGTTGTAGGAGAGAGAGGGTTGTCGACCGTCGTTGCGCGGAGCCTGGCCGGGTGATCACGAGGTGAAACTTTCTCTATAAATCACGAAACGGAATGGACGGTACAAGACGAACGGAGGATGAGAAAGAAGCGACGACAAACGGGTAGTCGTTGGAGATACAATGGACATTAACGTCGATCCTGTGTCGATTTTGTCCTCGAGTCTATTGCGTTTACAGATTCCTGCTAACAGTCAATCACCGTTAGTGGTTCATCTATATCTTTCCTACTTTACTTTCCCTCGAAGGATAACGCGTCGCCTATTTCTACCGTTCAATTATTCGTCGAGTGATTTACTTTCGCAAACAGTGACACCTGTCTGACGCTCGTCAGGAAAACTCCGTTCCGTCGAACGTCTTCGGGAAAAGATAAAATTCTTGCGTCGCATTCGGAAGGCAGAGCGGTTCAACCTGTTCCTCGATAAAAACGGTCACGGAACGGATGACATTATTTGAGAGATAAGCGGAATCCTCTGTTCATTTCGCATTCTTTCGGTCTCCAACGTCGGTTGAGCGCGTCGTATCTGTCCCGGGAACGGAATTCTGCGCGCGCTAGACGACAGAATTGCTGCTGTCAGACGGTGCTGCGCGCGACTCCGAGGGAAAAAGGAAACGGACGTCGTAATCCGTGCATAAGCGATCGAGATATTTTTCCGAGCGAGATTAAACGCCGGCTACGCGCGGGACGATGTAATCTCGCCGCGTTGCTGTTCGTTTCTTGCCGGAGAACCGCCTCGTATTTCAACGGAGACACCGCGGTAAAAAGCGGTTCCCTTTGACAAATTCGTTGCGTCTCGTCGAAAACAAGAAATCGCCTCGATTGTTTCGAATCGCGTAAGGAGAAGAGCGACGGACGGACGGACGGGAGGGTTTTTCTGCTGGTAACAACGTCGGCAGCGTAATGCTTCGCGCGTTGGATAATGCGCTCTCGATGTCGTCGGTACTCTCTTCGTCTTCTTGCCGCGAAACCACCCAGTGTAGACGCGCCAAAAACTACCCTCTCTCGCGACGAGACCGAGTAGCGTCGTTCCGCTTCTACTTCCCCTGACGCGCTCTTCATCTCTACTCTCTCTACGAATACGTAGCTCGAATCTCGCTCGTTCCAAACAGATGTCGCGTTACGACTCTTGCGCGACCAACCACCGCCTACATTTCTCCCTGCGGCATCTACCTACGCCAGATGTCGTGTAAAAAGTTCCCTAGACGAAGGAGCCTTTCGCGATTCGTTACCGGAACCGTACCACCTTCAACGATCGCGTACCTACATTTACATCGAGAGAGAGATTAACGGCGTTGTTTTCTCTGCCAGAATTTCCCTCGAGTCGATCGAGCAAAATCAAAACGACGCAAAGTCCTATGATATCCTCCAATTTAGTTATCGATAGTTACACGAAGAGGTAAAAAGGGTTGCAATCGTTATAACGACCATCGAGCGTTCGTAGGACGCAAGCTTTTTAATTGTTCGTTCGATCGAGTGGAAAAAGGAGTGGCACTTTGGTATTTCAGTATACACGTTGAAACGGATCTCGAATACAACGGTATCCCTGCGACGATAAAAGCTCTCGGATCGTTTTGCATCCCTCTCGAACTTCCCCCTAATTGATTCGTCGTTGTCCGCCCTTTGTAGAACTTCTCTAACAGAGGTCTTCGAGGAATCGTTAAACGCTCGTCCCCGTTCCCGCCGTGCAGGATTTATTTCCTCTCGCTGACCAACCCCCGGGGGAAAGAAATTAGCCGCGAGTTAGCTCGTCCCCGGCTGACCAACTAAGGGTGGCGATCCCCGACCAGTTTACACGCGCGTGATTAATGTCCTTAACGTCGCAGCCGATCTTCCTCCTACGCTTGGCCACCATTTTAATAACCGTCGACCCCCGCCAGCGGTGAATATTTACGACAGCCGCTAATAGAAGGCGCGGTTAATGCGAGTCCGCCTCGCGGATGTCGAGGGACACGCGTACCCGATAATATCCCGTGGCGTTGCAGTTTGGAAACGGCGCGTAGCTCGGCAGGGTGTCCCTGTCTTCGCGAGAAAGATGAAACTTTGATGAGATCCAGGCCACGCGACCGGCTGCTAGGATCCGGCAGGTTCGACGCCGACACGTGCCTCGGGAATGTCTTTCTGTCGGAACGATGAATTCGTTGCCCGGCGTGGGCCGAGCACGCTCCTGAATTCTGACGATGGATTTTAATATAGGGAGAATGAACGTCGTGTGCCCTCCATCTTGCTCGTATTGGAACTCGGTCGAACGAGATTAATTTTTATTGGTCGGTATCGCACACCCCGAAGATGGATCGAAGAGGGAAAGGTGTCTGCTTCAATCGTTTCCGGAAAACGTATCCAAATACCTCGACGCAAAGTTATTCAATATAAAAAACAATGTCGAGACAGGTCTCGTTTAGTATAATCGAGTTTCCCGGTCGTCACCAATCTTCCAGCCACCCGGATAACGGAAATGGTGTCTCGTGTAAGCATCACTGCCGGCAGTTTGACGAGGAACGTACCTTTCGAGCGATTATCTCGTGCAGCTGAGCCCGTAAACGTAGCCGGATTTTTTACGAGGCGACATTTCGCGTGGGCAACTTCAGCAACAAATTCTATTACACGGTAGGTGCAATGGTCGTACCGCGGAACAGTAAGGAAAACTTTTGCAACGGTTAGCAACGCGGCGGTCAGAACCGCAGCGGTGGCTCGGTTGAAACAAGAACAGTTCGAAGGGGGTGAGAAATAAAAGAAGAAACGGAGGGTCGGCGGCAGGGTCGAGAGGGAAAAAAGGTGGCGAGAAAACGTGGAAAAGAGTTCGACCGGGTGAAACCGAGCATCGATGGGCTGCTTTTCCCTCCGGGCACTCGTCGCCGAATTCGATGAAGCTGTATATGTAGTCGGTTGGTGCTTTCGGTAGCGGAGTTAATGCAGTTCGCCGCTGCCAGGCGATAAAGTTTTTAGCGTTGCCACCGTCACCACCACCACCACCTGCGCTGCAATTCCAATTCAATCCCCTCGGTTATGTCGTATATACTCGTCGCGACCAAAGTCAAGAATCGTGAAGATTCTTCTAACGTTTCATTTACTTGCGTACACAGATTATGAATAATTCAGCTCAGCGTAAACCGCACTTTCAGCGATGCGTCGTAACGTTTAAGTGGTTCGAGTCAACCATAAATCAGACTTCGAAAGTCGGGCGATTAATTTCGTGGTTCTACTTTGACGTCCCGTTTTTCTTCAGAACTTTTGTATAGTTTTTGTCTCCGACATTGAACGCATTCGAAACGGTCGTTGACAAAGTGTTTCCTGGAGAGTCGCGCGTGGGAGGATCGCGTGGAAAGACGTTTTCTTCGAGGTACGCGTGAAAGCGTTAGGAGAAAAAAGAGAAAAGCTGGTGAAAGCACGGCGACGACTAGCGGAGAGGCTCGCCGTATGATTTCGAGACAAAGCGAAGGCTTGACACGGCTCGTCAACTGGATTTACTTTGAGCCGAGGACGCGACGACGTTACACGCGAAACCGTGTTACCCGTGTTCGTACACATGTAAACTCGCCGCGTTATGACGAGATTCGTTGGAACGTGTTCCGTGCCGCGTGTAATTTCGTCAACGAGGACAAGGTTCGCCGCTGATTTTATTTCGCAACGTTACCGACACGCTGTGTAAAATAAAAACATGAATTCGGGGTGGAAGAGACGGGTGGTGCAGGCAATGGTCGGAAGATTGACTCCTTTGGAAAAAAAATGGCAATACCTCGGAGAGGTACCATTCATTCGGTATTTTATCAGGGCGGTGCTGGTGGTTCGGTCGATGGCGAGTCCTTGGGGGAGTATTCCGAGGGTTTGGCGGAGGAAATCAGTCGGGCAAGAAATTAAATATTACCCCGAGGAGCGGAGGGTGTGCGCGTAGTTTCGGTGACCGTGCGTCGGCCGGGAATTCGGCGTCTCGAGTGGCGGTCCGCATGAACGCCAGGGGGTCGCTGGGGGTTGGGGCGCGATACCGCGATGTACGGGCTGTGTCACCGGGTCCCACGGGTATCCAGGACAAATAACATCCTGACATGGACGCGGCAAACAAGAAACCGCTCTTCCCTCCGACATCCGTCTCTCATCTTGGTCCCTTTAAAACCCGCGTGCCGGGTGTCGGTGTTCGTTCGCTCGAGGAATATCGATTCGACCTTCCCTCGAAGTTCCACGAAGCATCGTTTCGATATCTCATCATCTCGCGAGGATTCTCTCGAATTAGGCCTGTCCAAGAATTCGCCCCGATG
This sequence comes from Osmia bicornis bicornis, assembly GCF_907164935.1. NCBI lineage: Eukaryota > Metazoa > Arthropoda > Insecta > Hymenoptera > Megachilidae > Osmia > Osmia bicornis. The sequence goes on from NC_060230.1 coordinate 6,059,745, forward strand.
GCTGAACACTCGGTGTCAATTTGATCGATCTTCCCGGTCCGCTTATTTCGGCCGCGGTAACTTTCGCCGAAAATTAATAACCCTCTCGGTTGATTTATTTTCTGGCTAACACGACGAACAAACTCGCGAGACTACTCTTCCGCGCGCGAAATTAATTACTCGTTTAATTAGAAGATTTGATTAATCGCGCGTCCCGGGACAGCGGAGAAGAAGGAAACACAAAGGATACAAGAAAATAAGATCGAGAGGAAATCTTTAAGGAAGAGGAAGGATTTTAGCCAGCGAGAACCGGAAGCGACTGGGAAACGATGTCCGTGTTGTACGTTTAACACGCGGCTCAAAGCGCGGCCACGTTTAAGCCGAGCGACAGAGAGGATTCTAATTAAACCAACCGCGGTCCTCCGTCTCCGCGGGTCTACGTAGTTGCAGTTATTGTTGTAATTATCGTCGACGCGTGCACTTTCAGCGTAGTAGTTCCCTCCGTCGCGTCGTCCTCGTTGTTGTTGTTGTTGTTGTTATTGTTTGTTGCGAAACTTCCTTCTCGATCTCGCGTCTACCGTTCATCCCTCGAGCCCTCGTGTGTTCCCGTTTATCGCGAATTTCGGCGTACCACCAACTTCTCCTACGTGTCTCGGTAACTGGATTTGCCCTGGCTGCATCTACTCCTGATATCGTCGAGCTTTCTAACTACACCCGAATCGAGTCAGCGAGCTTGTCCTTCTTTCCCATTCGGCCACACCCAAAGCGATAACTTTGCAAAATCATAAATTACACGAATCAGTGATCAGGGGAAACAGATTATTTCCTGCGTCACCACCTTCGTGCCATCGAACCATCTTTTCTCTCGACGCGTGTACGCGGCCGCTTTCTTTTCTCTCATTCCTCCCTCTCCGATAATTGATTCTCCGAGTTCAGACGTCCCTTTCTTCGACGAGTTTTTCAGTGTCTAGCGAAGCGGAAGCAACGCAAACTCGACAGACGCGATATCAGTCTCATCCGTGCCAGCCACCCTCTTCTTCCCTTATTCTTCTCGCGGACGCTTCGCTAGCTTCCTTCTCCTCTCTTTTTCTTTCTTCTCCATCAGCCACCTTTCGAGACGGTCTCGTTTCGCCCACGGTACATTTGCTAATAACGAACGATAGACCGTTTCCACCGAGATAGAACGCGACTCGAATTTTCACCGGTCTTCATGAAATTGCATGACGTTCCCGTGAATGCAGTCGCGCGCCAGTCTATTCTTCTTCTCACCGAGTGCATTTCAAAATTTCATGAAAAAGTAGTTGGATGTTTAGCTATCTGATCCACTTTTGTCTATTCCTCGAATGTAAGAGATGGGAAACTCTACCTCGAGAAGCTTTCCGAGGAAGTAAAGTGCGGGCAGTTTGCGAAAAACTTGTTTACAGAGTGTTTACAACGAAACATATGACGAGTTGGTGGTTCTTCAGAGGTAGGGAGGAGAGAATCAGTATAATTGTGCCACTCGCTGCATCCCTCGGTCTGGAAATACTTGGGGAAAAGTTGCTCGTGGCTTCTCCGACGAAACTTTTCCCGGTGAAAACACCGGGCGGTTAAGGACCGCGAGGAAAATCGAGGGAGGGACGATAGAGAGACTGCCGGCTCCGGTGTAACCGGAGCTTCTCGACAAAAGGATGCTTCGTTGTTATTCGTTTGAAGAGGCACGTCGTTGGATCAACCAGGAAGATGAACAACGATACCTCGAAGAATATCTTTCTTGCGTTTGCAAGTTGATTTGCGGCCGCTTTTCTTCGTCCCCTCCCATTATAAATCGTTAATAACGTTTTCAGGAAGGGATTTTTACCTGGCGAAATAAATCATGATCCGATAGGGAGGATCTTCTTTGTGAATACAAAACGGTTCCTTTGTACAGATTCTAATCTTATAAGTCCATTAGCGTTTCGCTTGGAAAGTTTCAACGAGAAGGGATGATACAGGTAACCCTCTTATAACGCGTACTTTGCGAGCACAGTTTTCGTACACGCGCGGCGTGCAAAATTGCGAGAACGTACGTATCCGAATCGGGCTTTAATGATGCGAACGCAAGATAAATCCGTCGCGACGACAAGTTCACCAGCTGGAATAACAGCGGACCCCGTTTCGTTAACACCTTCGGCTTTATTTTCTTCTCGTCCACGGTACGTTTCTTTTACGAGTTCTCTTCTTCGCTGTGCTGTCGTTGCATCCAACGCGAAAAAATTCTCCGCTTTGTCTCGCGAGTCGTTTCAATCCGTGCGCTTTTCCACGAGGACGAAATCCGCGCACGCGAGCGTGCTACGAGCCGAGAGGAAGGCGTTTAAATTCGAACGACCGCCCGGACCGTGGTGTTACGGATTAAGACTCGCGGGACGTGGCTTCATTTCCTCTTTTTCCTCTACGCGTCTCGGCTCCGTCACGTTCTCGCGAAAATTTCGAGACGACGCTGCCTTATAAATCTCGGACGAAACGGCGCGACGGAGGAAAGAAAGACACGGCCGCTGTGGCGGGGTCGTGGGTGGGATCGTAACCAGGGCCAAATTGAAATAAACTTACGAGGCTTCTGCGAGGACCGGGGAATAATTCAGACTGGAATGCAAGGAGTTACAAGTTAGCCAATAAACGTCGCCCTCATAACTTCACCAGCGTAATGGATACAAGTGGCGCTTGTGTGCTCTGCCGCTGCACCCTTAGCGCCATCCTCTTACTACGTTTACCTACGAAACGGAGAAAGAAACCTCGTGAAACGAAATTACTAACGAACTTTGATAAATCACACACAGGGGATGAAATTGTTAGTCTTTAGACTCTATTAGAATTCGCTGTAGAGAAACAGTAACAATAATAAAAATTTCCTTTATTCCTTTGTTGGATTTGTAGGTATCTTAAGATGGTTCCACGTTGCGCGTCTGCAATCCCGCTTGCAATCGTGGGAGCAGAGAGAAACGGGTCTCGTGTAATACGCCGGAACCTCCGGGAGGGTTTCTATTGCCCGAAGGATTATTGGCTTTTATCAGAGTCCGTCGCGAGCCAAGACGCGAACGTCTCTCTTTCCCTCATTGTATTTGCGTCCCATTTGGCAGTGCGCTTTCAATTCGATGCACCGTGCATTCCGTGGATACTCATTCACCGTATCCAGAGCTTATTGTCTTTCCGGTTCCCCGCTGTTCCCGTTCAGCCCGTCTCGGTTGTCTAGCCCTCGGTTTACGGCCATAAGGATAGAACCGCGGATCCTGTCGCGGCTGGCATCGAGATCCGAACCGGAAACAAGGCGTGCTCTACTCGCGAAACTCGAACGTCTCTTTCGACCTGGTGACTAGTTTCCTTGATCGTTTTATCGATCCTTTGGCGTAGAATTTTCGCTCGTATCTTGGGTACTTTAAAACGATCCTCGTTTCACCGTTCTACCTACAGAACGCTTTATTTGAAAACGTCGCTTTTGTAGATGCTTTGTGCTAGTATCGATGGAAGATTCGAGCAATCCGTGTCGCGTAATGCCCGTATCGAAGTTCGATGGTTGGCGCACGTTGTTCTGCCGCTTTAACCCCGTAGTTTGCTATTTGTAGCTTCAGTTCATACGGGCAAGTATCGGTTCTGACGCGGGCTGCATAGCGCATAGCTACGAGTACACTACCTCGACAATCGACACTTGGAAACTGTAACGCGACTCATAATTGAATCCATCGTTCAAATTGTTTCGGACTTCGCGTTGAACATTGTTTATTTATTAAATTCGTTTAGTATAACCATATTCGATTAGTGCTTAATCGAAAGCAATAAAAGTATAAATTATTTTTTGAAAAAAAAAAAAGCAGAACTTGTTCGAAGGGGGAACAATTTTCCCGGTGTTAGTAGATCGAACCCGGTCGGCTTCATTATTCGACGATCATTTTTCTATGGGAATCAATTACGTCATTGCCGGTGATTCTGACAAACGATCGATTGATTACCGTTCGTCTCTCTCGTTGCTGTTTTTCCCGTCTCTATCCAACGGTAACGTATGATCTCGTTGGGAAAAATAGGAGGAATGGGGGGCGCGCGCGTGGTCGTTCTCGGGGAAAAAAATTAACCCGACCGCGGGGCGTGCAGCGTCGAGAGAGCGGAAAAATGTTGCGGCTAACAGCGGAGCGAACCCTCGTCGAAATTAATGGAGATTCGATCCGCGAATAGGACCGAGTTACCGTTGTATTTACGCGCGTGAAAACGAGAACGTGGAAAGCACCCCGGCTCGCTGCTATCGAACCACGACGTTCGATATTATCGAATCCGTTATCGACAAGTTGACCGTGCCCGCGATACGGCCCTCGCCGAATGGAAACGCGACAGAGAATTAATTTTATTATTTCCCACCCGATGACGCTTTGTTAGCGCTAATTGAAATCCCTTACTTTCCTGTCCGCCTCCTCTTTTCTGCCATTCGCTTCGATCTGTTTTACGCGTGCTATCCGCTTTCCACGAGAGAGCATCGCGGAAAATTCGATATTTATTCGCGTAAACATTTACTTAGTAAAATTATTCATAATCGAAACGGCGTACGGCCAACACCGATTCTCTTGTTTTTCGAATCCATTGTATCGGTCTCGTTATTCGATACCCTCAATGATTGAAATTTATGTAATGACCGGGCTGCCAATGTTTTTATAGAAGGAAGATATGAAACTGAACGTGCTTTAACGAGCGTTGACACAAAGTACTCGTTTAATTTTTCAACGATGAGTAAATAAATAGTCGAAAGGAAGGATCTATCAGGGGAAGGGTTAAAACAAAGAATGCATCAAAATGAATGAAGAACGAAGGGAAGGCGGAAGGGTGTTTACGACGCGCAGAAACGTCGCGAGCACGATCCTCGAGCGGAAGGGAAATTTAGAGAGCCATTTCGGAGTACTGCAGTTCCCTCGATTATGTATGCCACGTAGCTATAGAGTCGTACGTACACGATACGCCGCAGTTCGGTTCGTTGTGCCGTTCCACCACGGAACCGTGTGTATATTTATGCACAGAAGAACGTGTGTACGAGCGGCTGCAACGATCTAAGCCACGGCACTTTCTAAAAGAAAACGGTTATCCTGGGAAGAGCGAACCGGCAGCCCGTTTGCCGGTGTTTGCCACCTTGAAATATTTAGCGAGGCATTTTCAAAAACTTCTCCACCGAAGCTGGAAATCTCGCGCGACTCCCATACGCCCCGGTAATGCGGCCGAACGGTATCCAAAGTCGTTCGTATTCACCGGAAGTAGGAGGAAAAATAGCCCCTTATCCCGGCCAAACGCGGTGCTTTACGGTAACGTTGAATGAATGTTTCAAACGAGTATTCGAAAGACGCAACCTGTCGTTCTGCCATCGGGAACGACCTACAAACTAATTGAATGCACTCTCGAATTCGAAGCTCGACGAGCAGATAAACTCGTTACCGAGACTGCGGATGTTCACGCAAGCGGAACATGTCGGAATATGCAAGAAACGTTGGAGTAAATATGCAACAAAGGGTGAAAAGGTGGAATATCTATGTTTCTCGCGGACGATTCAGCCACAATTTGTCAGACTTATCGGCTTCCATTTCCATTTTGCAAATGAAACGTTTCGCGGAATCGATCCGATAAGAGTAACCAGCATAAAGAAAAGTAAACTCGATTAATTGCGTCGCGGAGAAGGGAAACGTTGCGCCACGAAACTCGGCGAGGGGTGGAAGAGGAGGAAAAAAATGTTTCGATGCTGGCTGTGGCAGTTGCGTTAACGCGATAAGTCGAATTCCACGGGTTAATGAAAGGGCTGCGCGAGTCGATGATCGATCGACGAGCATCGATATTTCTGGAATCGACGCGGGAGAAGACGGGGAACCGCCTTATCGCGATATCGGATAATTTACAAGGGTGCGTAATGGAGATTCCTGAGGCACGGGGATTGACTGCGCCAATAAATTGCCATAAGGCAAGTACAAAGGACCCTAAAGCGAAGGGTGGAGGATGGGGATCGCGCGCGAAGGGCTAAGGGTGCGTTGCTAACGAACAACAGAATGGATTCGCGCGACGCATAATCAGAGGAAACGAATTTACGTCTAACAAGGATCGATTTTCCTGATTTCGCAAACGATTCTATTGGAATTTCCGAAAAGATATTTCGAATCAAAGTAGTAGGATTTTTGATCGCCGTGAGATCGTTTCGTCCCGCTGCGAGATGCAGGCTTAATAATGGGTGAGCGCAGTTAGCGGCACGTTTCGTCGTGGCCCCCGAAAATGGCTCGGAAGAGAAGAATGCGGGAACAGGAGGGAAAAGCTGGCATTTGCTGGGGGTGTGTGCTCAACCGTTCGCCCTGCTGTCGCACGACAAAAGTACAATCGATACAGTTTACTCCGGCGCGAGATTAAGGATCGATGGAAACGCTGACAATGGGCCAGGGCATTGCATTCTGCAGGCGTGCGCTTTCCCTGTTACATCGTGATATACACAAGTACACCTTCCAACCCCCTCTGTGTCAATGACACGTTTGCTTGCACCCTCCCCGTTTTCGTTCAACTTTATCACCAACGTTTTCTTCGACGATCTGGCACGTGTTTCGGGCTCCGTAGAACGTTTCTTCGAAACCGGAACTGGTAGATTGTTCTTGTTAAAAATATTATCTGAAGAAACTTTTAATGGTTTCGTGAAACGGATCGAATTGACGAGTGCCAAAAGTACCCAACCACCATTCAGCCAGTTAGAATCGACAAATAGAATCTTTCACAAATATAATCCTCTCGGTTCCCAAGCGGATCCGGACACTGGCCATCGATTCAATGGGTCACGAATGGTTTAACGAGCATTAATATAATCTTGTCAGGGAACGGGAATCGCGCCCACGTTTTTCAGGCATCACAAAAGCGCAGCTTCATGAGCGAGCGATTTTAAACACAATGAGGAGAGGATCGCGTCCCCCGATGCGCCCCTGTCGTGGAACGGTGTTTCGTAGCTCGTGCCACACCCCCGTGGGGTCCTAACTTCGGGCCCCATTATGCGCCGGGACACAATCGGTAAATTGTCAGAATTACCGAAAGCGAACGGGGATCGGGCGGGGCTGTGGCACGGGGACAGCTGTCGCGGCGCGGCGTCAGCTGACGGATCTCCTTCTTCGTTCCCAGTTTACGGGAAAACTTGTCTCGCAGTTTCGTAATTAACTGGATGTCTCGTGCACCGCAGGTCCCCCAACTTCTGCCGGGACTCGTTCCTAGACCTGGTATTATCTCGCGGACGGATAGCGCGTTATCGACGCCATTGTTTCGCGAGACTAGGAGAGGAACGCGGTTCGTCGTCGAATCAGCGAGGTTCTTCCCTCGCGTCTTCGAAAACAATGCCGTCGCGGTTTCAATCCGGCGAGAGTTGTCTGCCCGATGATTCTCAGCGACAAATTAATCCTCGTTAATTGCTAGAGTCGCGTGCTTCGGATAAGGAACGATTTACAATCCGGAAAATGCGACGAGAGGGATGATCGGGTGAAAACGCGCGGAAAAGCGGCGATTTTCCGCGGGACGAGGAAGAAGGCGGTTCGTTTAAGGTTGAAATTCGTGGGAGGTCGAGCGAGCGTTAACGAGGAAATTTAAACGCGGCCAGCGAGTAAAACGGAGGGAAAGAAATTACGAAGGGAAGAGCGTAAGAGCATCCCTCTGGCTCCAAGGATACGAGGTGACCACGACGGACGGCGATACTGAAAACGTCGACGTTGGTTCGCGAGGAACGCGTCGGCGACCGGGCTGGCCAGACTTTACGAGGGTCAAGTATTTTCTAATTAAGCCGGTCCTCTCGCGTAAAACGTTGCGGCATCGTACGAGCAGCGCCCTCGCCACTTCAAGGACCACCCTCGTCAACCGTCTACCGAGGCTTAATTCACTCAGCTTCCCTCTGGCTATAAACACGCGCGGAATGGCGCTCGGTGGACATCCGTTTCCTCTTGAAAACCTTAAAATTATTTTGCACGAATTCAAATCTTCATAAGACTCGAATAGGATCGTCGTATCGATCGAACCGGCCGCGTTTTCCGCGTTGCACGACGGCGGTCGCGTTTGGAAATATTCGTTAGCCGCGTTGGTTGGCAAAAGCGTAGGTGAAATGTTTACTTACAGACGGTCAACAAATTATTTTGCAACAAGCGCGACGACGGGGCGGGGCGGAGGGGTGGGTGAAAATTCGCGGAATAACCGTGCGAGCGTATCGTCTCTATTACCTACGGCCTCGTTAGCGTCTATTTCATCTACAAACTTTATTCGCGTCGCTCGAAAATCGAATTACCCGCGTCCAGGGGCCGGCCTGGTATCGATGGCGCGCGAATGCTCGTGTCGGTTGAAATGTTAATGAACGATGGAAATATAACGACGACGGGGGCGTGGGTGGAACTGGTGGACGTGGTGTATGCTCGAGAGAATGAAAACGAGTGTAGGCGAGAGACACAGAGTTAGTTAGTCGCATCGGTAAATTACGCGCGACCGGTAGGACAGATGAGAATGGAAAATTAGCGAGGGAATGGCGCGGAATCGTAAACATCAGGTCTCGCAGTGGGACGGAATTCTATATTAATTATTTTACATAAAAATATACATAGCTGTAACTTTGAAATTTTACGTTTCCTTTATTCCTTGAGACTCGGCTTCACCGCGGGACCCTTTTACTGCGTTTGTTTATTATTTACGCGAAAAGTATTTCAATAGCCGGGCATGCGTGATCACCGCGCATGAAGACATCCGCTGCAACGATCACTCGGCGATATATGCAAACGAGAAAAAAAACGGTGTAGAGGAAGGGAGAGAAAAACGTAATTATCGGTGGCCCCCGGCGATATGCTGGTGGCGTTTCATTACGTTTTTTAATTAACTTTTACCCGGCCCGTGCATATATATCGGCCGGAAAGAACAACCGCCCACATATTCGTACGTTTATGCATGGGTTCACCGCGTTCATTTGTTTTCTTTCACGGCCACTATTTATTTTTTTCATTCCCGTCGTCGTTGTAACAGCCCACGGCTGTGAAACGAACGATCGTCCGGCGGACGAACGAAACGAGATGAAAGGAGAGGGAATAGTTTTCGTTCCGGCCAATTTCAGCGGATGCACTGGCTCGATGACTTCTACGGGAATTTAATTAATTCGTTCCCGGTTAAATTACTTTCGCCAAAGCTGCTTAAGCCTTCTCCGCGGAGTCGTCCCGGTGATCGCCTTCTTTCTTCCGTGTAATTAGGAAAACAATCGGCAAAGGAAACTAGGCAAAGAAATCGCGTAAGGCTGTGACTTGCAATTGCACAGCTAAAAGAGGAGATGGTCTTCGGTGAAAGAACGGTCAGAACGGAAAAGGAAGAGGTAGAGGAAAGAAGGTAGAAAGGAGTGGCTCAATAGAGGATTATTAAGTAAAGAGTTCCTTCTGTGTTGAAGGATCGACGAAGAATGGGGATTAAAGGAACGCTCGCGGCCTTTATGTACCCGTGGTCCTCAATTAAACGTAAACTACCGATTTAAGTAGGTCAAAGAAGTTTTAACTTTGGTATTAAACGTTTCGCTCGGGATGGCTAGGATGCCGGTAACTCGAAAAGGAACAGGAGGATTACAAACGTGTAATGCGGTAGTCGTTATTCGTAGCTGATATTTTTAACAAATTTTTTCCTCAGTCCAATCGATACGGTTCAACGATGCGAAATGCTCTTTAATTAGAGAAAATTCCCACTTCTGTCTCGCTTAATAAGCCTTCCCTTTGTGATGCATCAGTTAATAATACCCTCCGTCTGCATGCGATCGTATAATAAATATAATAATCATTGGTGCGTTGTGAACACGCGAAACCAATTTTCCTGATGCCGTAATTAGAACGAGAGCAAATGAAGCGACCTTGTGTTTCAGGTGTTTCCACGTGGCCAGCCAGACGGAGACGCGTTCGTTAAGCCTGCAACTGTGACCGAGGAAGAGGAGGATCCGCACGCAGGTGAGAGGACGCGGAAAGGCGAAAATCCGCGTGTGCACAAAGAGCACGCACTCGCTTAATCGCATTATGCTAAGCGACGGGGATCGGTCAAAGGAGTCCTTCCTGTTCTGTTCGAATGGTGATTATGCCTATGCACAGGTTGTTCAAAAACCGGTGAAATTTATTTACTCGCTTTGAATTCTACGTGTTCCGTGCCACCTTTTGAACATCCTGTAGACGAAACTACGTATTTCGTCGAACACTCGACGAGGGTATTGTCGCGTTCCAACGCGTACACGCACGCCTGACCAGAAAATCCGCGAGTTTTCATATTTTCACGCTAAATTTGTCCCACCGCTCGACTGCACAATGGGCCCGGTCTAAACGGTCTCCTTTCAGCCGTAGATTTCGGCCATTAGAGCTATTGACGGATTACCCTGGTCTCCGAATCCCATGGACCCCTCTCTTTCAAGTTCTTAACCACGGAACAGTTCTTCCCGGGATGTCAGCCTAGGCTGGGGGATGATTTTTTGAATATTCACTTGTAAAACGCTGATGGAGACCGTTTAAAGCGTGCATTGTTCGACGACCGAGGAATATCACGGCTCGACGCCATTCTTTCTTCGTTCAATTGCGATTCCTTTGAAGATCCACCGTCTTCGGTTCCCTGTTTTAGAAATATAGACTTTTCCATCTCTCGGATAGGTACGAAGGAAAATTATCATTTATTTCTCTCGCGTTTCGACCCAACTTTTTCGTGTGATCAACGGTTAAACGAAAGCCACGGTTCAAACGCAACGCACGAATTATTTAATGTTTATAATCCGCAAAATGGCGCGTCAACTAGCATAAAGCGTTTTAAGCGTGCGGTCTCGCCGCATGTTTGCGGCATCCTGAAAAATTCCTCGGCTGATTCGTTGGTTAAATCGGAATGCTAATCCAAATGCGTTCCATTTTGCGCGTCGGCCGTTAAATATCTCTTCAGGGAGGCTCTTTGTGTTTCGTTGTTAGCCAGAACGCAAACACCGACACGGATAATAAACCAAATAAACTTTAGTGTCTCGTTCGTTCAACTAGCTCGTTCGTGCGTGCTAGAAAGAGAGAAAAAAAAGAGAGAACACGGTTTTCGAACGGGTTCCGAACCAATTTCCAAGTATATACTGTCCACCGAGTACGAAATTCTTTTTTCTTCTCTCTCGCGTGGAAATATAAATTATTTGGGAATTAAGTTAATTAAACGGCCGGCAATGAACGCCAGCTAAATGGAGGCGGAAATAAGAATTGCCGCAGGGATAGTTTCACGTATTCCGTTTATTGTGTCATTATTACCATTTTTAAAAATGATCAAATTTTCATTAGAAAAACAAATTAGTATAATATTATACGTAGACATTTTCAAGTGGAGACTGTCAAGATTTAAAGCTAGGTCTTGAATGACCTATTCACAGTGCGAGAGTTAATCAAAGCGACAGCATCCGCCAAACAAATCCACGGTTGTTGTCACACGGATAATACGTATGTCCTTCTCCTTTTCTATGGGTTATGCAAACGTCCATTGAATGAATCCCTGCAGCTAAAATGTCCCCTCGAAATCATGGCACAAAGGGAGAGGTTAGGATAATAATGTATTAACAGGCGCTTTACGAGCGGCCAATTTCGGCCGCAGGTTTATTTGATCGCAAATCCCTAAACGGTCGAATCTCCCATCAAACGTGTCTCCGATGCGATTCTTGCCGGCCAGGGAATAGCGGATCGATAAAATCCCGAGAGTAACTTATTGCAGTCTCTGTATGTACACGCAAAGGACTAAATATAACCGTATTATACGTGGTCGGATTAAAAGAACGAGGATTAACCGAGCTCTTTTCATCCTATTTTCGCGAATACAATGATGCAACGAATACGGACACGCTCGATGGTCATCGGTACAAATTGATGGGCCATTAGATCAACAGTAAATTACTGCGATTTTGTGAGAATCGAGGATTAGATAGGATAAGGGTAGAAAAGCTCAAGGATCGTCGCATTTGTCTTGCTTGCAGTTTATTTCGTATCCAACAAAGTTGAGCAAAGAACTTTACAGAGTGATTCGTCGACAAATTTTAGCGCGTAACTCAGCCAACCTGGATATTAAGATTCATCGCGTCGGCTGAATTAGAGCGGAGAATTATTTTCATTTCGTGATATGCAGATTAGCCGTTCCAAGGCGTGTAATTAATTCCGGGCGCGTTTAAGTGCTCGCTGATACCGTTACACCGGCGTCGGAGCGTCAAATTTGTTTTGTTGATGAAATTTTTACTATTCCGTTGACTTCTTTTTTTTTTTTCATTTTTATCCGGGGCGAGACAAAGATTGGCAAGGTCGGCTGGTGCGTGGGATAAAAGCAATACACTGTCGAGGTACCCGTTGATTTACGAGCGGGCGTAAATTTAGTCTGCATAATTAGCTCGATACGCGACGATTCGAGAGCGTCCCTTGTGTCGTGGCAGAGCAGAACCGAGCGCAATTTTCCCTTTATACACGGGTTCCACTTCGTTCCCGAATACACGAACGTTCCTCTCTTCTTTTTTTTTTCCATCCACGTAGCACCCGTCGCGGGAAAAATAATATTTCACCGTTCTATCTGGCCTTGTCGCGCCCCTGGCATTGATCAGTCCTTGCCGTGTCGAGATGTTCGCTCGCGCGTGACGACGATGTACAGACTGCTTCGCCTCCGCTTCGTCGATCACCCTTGAAAAAGGCGAAATCAGACAGACCGTCGAGACACGATCGAGGGTGGACGTCGAAATTGACGGTAAGGTTATTTATACCGTACGGTCAACCTTTAATATCGAATGAAACTTGAGCTCCAAGATGGACGAGGTAATTTCGGAAAGAATATTAAAATATTCGTAAATACGAGATAACAAAGTGAAGGGTTTAATTCGCAAATTAACCTTTAACGATGATGTTGTTACGCGAATGGAGGGAGGTAACAGTCCACTTGCCAAGAGCAGCAATCCCTCAATCCCTGGTAGTTAAGCTGCTGTCGCAGGGTTTCAAAGGTTGGACTGACGAGATTTTGGTATCACCCGTTGAAAGTCCAACATACGAGAAGGCTGAGTCTCGTTGACGAGAGAGGATTGCATTAGTTTCGAGCCGGTTGAAGGTAGTTAACGCGTGGAGTGCGTAGATAATGCGGAGGAAAGCTTCGACCAAAGCTGGAAGGGCTGCGTCGGCCGACAGTAAAGGGGTTGGCGCGGTCGAAACAGGCAGACAAGAAGGGGTCGCTTTGGTAACACCTTGCACTGATGCCTTGATACACGATAAATTATTATATTCGTATTACGCGTCGTCCGACTACAGGCCCTCCCCTGCCTCACGCGGAACACCCTCCTCGCCACGGGGCTTCACCCTCTTTCCACTACGCGATTCTATCTCCGTAGCCCGTGAACAGGCTGCGGCATCGGGAAAACTGCACCGTTTTGTTTTTGCCGGACGATTTATTGCCGGGAACGCGAGCTCGTTGGAACTGATCGCGGTTACGTGCCAGCCTGCTGACATTACGACCCGTCCACCGTTGTTGCCTTACACGTTCTACTCTTCTTTACGTTTCCCGTCGCGTTCCTTCGGATAATTGCAGGGGTTAAACGACGCCGCGGAAAATTCACGTTCAAACCCCTCGGAAATTCGTCGGTTTCATTCCTCGAAGCTGAGCTCTCTTGAAATACTTATTTCGTATACTATGTCAAATTTAATTACCTTATCATTCGTTAACCCCTTCAAAAGCAGTCGTTGCTCGAGGAACTCTCAATACCGTCATCTTCAGCGAACAAATTAAACGGTACAGAAAAATAAACGAGTCTGCTCTATCGAAGACGAAATTAAACGGTCGATTAAAAGTCTAGCGACGTTCAATCGGCAATCTTTAACGAAGCTCCCGGGAAATCTTAAGAATTTTCTCTCAACCGACTATCGAGTTGACGACGTTTTTTACAAGACTGTACCTAGTCATCCACCCCCGAACAGCCACACTGTATCGTTTCCACGAAAAGTACCAACCTGCTGAGCATCGTTATTGTACTCGTACTCGTGCTACATGACTTTCGTATTACGAGTCTCCTCTCTCTTTTCCCCGTTGCTAATATTTTCATCCGAGATACGTGCTCGGTAATTCCTTCGGTTGAAAGAGAGCGATACTTGTGCGCGAATCGAGGAACGAGGCAGACGAGAACGAGACGTCCTCTTCGGGTTGGAAGTTGATTTTATTTAAATTTTAAATCCGAGATCTTTACGAGGTTGAATAGGCGGCGGGCTCTTGGCAGAGGGTAAACTGGATGTTCGAAGAGGGCAGGGGAAACGAGGATGTAAATGGGTGACGGGATACGTTTAGCCGGGCTCGAACTAACGAAATCTTCCAGGCAGAGTCATATTTCGCGGGGGCGGCTCCGTTGGCTGGCTTTTGCCGGCAGGAAACTTCCGTCGGTTCAGCGAATTTTAAAGGCAATCGATCAACGTCCTGCCGCCAGCTGCTAGGGGAAAAGTGCTCGCGTGCCGACGGTTGTTGAAGCTCTTCGTGACGAAGTTAATAGCGTCCCGCGACGGACACGCGAGAGGAACACCGCCACGAAGAAATTGCCGCAAAACCTTCTGGCTCGCACTCGTCGGCCCTTGGAAAATGCGAAAATGTTCGTTAACGCGTTCGACAGCCTTAACACCGGGTTTAGAACGTTTGCGCGACCAAACGAGCGTCTTTAAGCTGTCTTCGACTTTTTGTCGATCCTTTGGATCGTTTCTTGCGAGCTTCCTCCTCTGTTCATCTAGAATATCGTTCCCCAAGGGTATACATTCGAAGAAAGCCTTGGAAATATTTTGGAGCGTGTAAATTTTATAATTTACTTCGAGCAACAAGAGAAGGAGGCGGTTATCGATAAAGATTCGAGGATTCGAAGGGAAAGGAGTCGATGCTGGGGAAAAAAGGACGATGAGAGAGGGTGGCGGCGTTGGCAGGTTCCTTTCATCCGAAGATCTCATATCCTTTTGCCGAAAAGTTACTAGCGTCGTGGCCTGCCGAACACGGAAAGGGGGAAAGAAAATTAAGCGGAGCCAGTGCAAGGAGGAAACCTGGTTCCTCGTCCCGGTTGGGACGATGCCGACGGTACCGTCAAAGAGGAAGAAGCCTGACGCGACGAGGGAGACGCGTTTGATAATCCTCCGGCAAGGACTGTCGCATAGCTTCCCGCAGGAAGTCACTCTGTTTACCATTCTAAAGACGTCTTTAATATATAACGGGCAATTTTCCTCGTTCTATGCCCGTAAACTTCTTTGAGAAATTGGATGTTCCGAACAGGGTGGCAGCCATGTCTGTCCACCCCCTTTCTACCCTCTCTCGAATGGTACGTCGGGAACGAAACGGTTCAAGACCGTCTGGAGGAGTAAGAAAGCTGCTGAAAAACAGGCAGCTCCGGATTCAACGAGCTGCTTCCTCGGACTTAATAATCCCCGCAGACGCGACGGTGATTTCGTATATTATGAAAGGAGCCGTTTACCTGGTTCCCGGTCGTTTTAATATCTGACCTCGTTGCGGATAGTCGGCTCCAAGTTTTCGAGCTCGTTGCATCCTGATTTCTTCTCCTAAATGAGGAGAAGAAATGACTTGTCTAGCAATACTATTTAGTATCGAGCATGATGGGTAGATTCTACGCTTTGTGCGAAACACACAGGCATCACAATTGCGTTCATAGTACCATTGGTGTCAGAACTGACGGAAACGTCATCAAGACGGCTAGATATCGATCGTCTCTACATCGCTATTGTCATTAAGGAACGTTAGATACCGTCGGGAACACGGGTCACCAGCATTGTTTAGCGATGTATAGGAACAAACGGGTCGGCGCGACGAGGCGAAGCCATTCGCGTCGTTCGGTGACCGACTTCGTCGTTGGTTTTCGCGGTTGCATTTAAGCGCTCGAATTTGCTCCCTTTCCAGTCGGTTCTACCGTTGAAACGCTGGATTCTCTCTCGAATGGCCCATTCTCGTCGAGCATCGACCCTTTACTCTAAGCGACTAGCTACGAAGCTTGAGTGGTAGCCACTCTGAAAAGGTGAGGGAAATGCGCGCAAAAATGTGGGTCTCGAAGCGAACGAAGGAAAAAAAAGCTCGTATCTTACGCTAGCGAGAATTTAACTAGAGGGTTTTATCGAAACACCCCCTTCGAAGACGAGAGTTCGAGGGGTGTATCGTCGCCGACAGAGAATCTCTCTGTTCGCATAGTCTGCATACTTTCGCCACTTCTCTCGTAGATCCATCGCGCTAGATACCCGAGACTGCAGGCGGCAGACGTGCCACAACCTCATTAAGGATTCTTAGGAACGCGTACGACAAACGATATAGTATTATCCTGACACCTTCGGTTCCGAACTCTCGATAAGTTATATTGTATAAGTTTAACACTTTCATTGTAGCCTAAGGGGCGAATCATTAACGCGAGTGACCAGGCAACTCCAATACAATTTTATTTTACAAAAATTTAATTCGCTCGTTCGCGATTGGCTCGGAGTAGAAATTAGCCTTTAACGTACACCGCTTTAATCAGCTTCGAACAGCCGAGCCCGGGGCGACGCGGCTGCCGAAAGACTCGACTTCTCCGGCTCATCGAGAATGCATTACGCGAGTCAATCAGTCGAGCCGCGATCTTATCAGCGCGATACTGGAAACGAGGTTACCTCGTTGTCTTAACAACGCCTCGGATTAATAATTGACTCGGTTCGAGAGGGCCGTTCCCTACGGGCGCGCGGCGCCTTTCCGCGAGCGAGACTATCGCGACGAAACGCGATTAACAGTCAATCAGAGTTTTCCGTCGGGCGACAAAGTTCCCGAGATTTCAACTTCGTTCCGCTTTAAATTGTTACCGAGTCGATTGTTGGCTGGCTGTTCCACTGGATCTTCTTTAGAAACTTTGCCACCTCGTCTGGTTAATTCATCTTTCCGACTCTTGACATTTCTGTAATTTCGATTCTGAACTATTTACAAATACTTAAAATCAAACGGTTTCTAAACAGACTCAATCCTCTGGAGACGTTCAAGGTACGATCAACGGAGAGATCGCGGTCAGTTTTCGACGACGCGTCAATGGCTCGACATAATTCACGATGAACGTTCCTACCCTGGTTTCTTTATCCGCGGAGATCATCGAGCAAGGTCCGGACCGATTGTGTCTTCCGGTATTACCAACAAATACGATCCGATAAATCATCCGATGAATATCGGTGTGGCCGTGATCCGTGACAGGCCTCCATTGTCAGCAGTCCGCAGCTTTGTAGAAATTCTTCTCTTCGGCATCTGCGGACATCGTTCGCCCTTCCAGAAATGCTAGGCATCGGCAACCAGTTCTTTCTTCATCCCTCTCTGTTCTCTTCTCTATTTTTCCCCCGATTTTACTTCTCGCCTCGTCCCGTCTCGTTCACGCGATCTCATTTTCCGATCTACCTCCTCTGTTCTCGTTGACCCGCTTTCGGTCCCTTCTGCTCGCCTCCGTGGACCTTCCGGACGCGAATTATTGCTAAGTAACGCCGGCGCATCGGGCAGAGCAGCCGAGACTCCAGTCTTTTTATTACACCCCCGGATTATAATGTCTCTGTCATCCCTCGGGATAATTTATCGAAAGCGGGGCGTGGCAAGCGGTCCGGCCTGGCTCCGCGTGAATTTATCGACGGGTGTCCTTATAAAATATCCGACCAGAGAATGGCGAACCGCAAGGGTCAAAGGAACACGTGCGTTACTTCGTTGGTGATCCTCGTAGCGGCTGTTTATGGTGTTCGAAGAAGAATTTTATATCTATTTCATTTATATTCGTAGTTCACCAGCGTACAAGGAAACGTATGTGTTAATGCGTGAATCTGTTCAGCCTGTTGGCAAGTTCTGTCTAACAATAAATACTCAAGGCAGCGAAAACGAACGTGAGCCTTACAAGCAGATTGCTTTGTCGAAACTCGATCTTAATCGCGCTAACGCGTTCCAGGTTCGCACCATTCTAAAATCTGACTTCGATCGATGCTCGCAGTAACTGAAAGCGGTTGAATTCCAGATTCTGTTAGCTCCGTCATCGATCCAACTTCATTTTCACGTTAGTAATCACGAAGTTCGAGATCTCGTTAACCGGCTGAGCCGGCGAGCGTTTCGCTCGCGATAGAAATTCGAAACGTTGCCAAGGAATCTTGTTACTTTCCTCGGCTACTCGTAAATTCGACTCCAACCACCGGTTCCCGGGGACGTTTTCACTCGGTTACAGTCGAATCGAGTAAGAATTTCGGTAGTTGTAGGAAACAGAAGTTCCCAGTAGCAAGTTGTTCGATTTTCCGAGCAAAGGATCGAGCAAATAAACAGAGGACGAAGAAAATCGCGCGTGCACCTGCCACGTGGCGCGCTTAGTAATAGGATCGCCTTGAAACACTACGGATTTTTCTCAGTTTCGAAATATGTACGCTTCCCGGGGCTTGTTCCTTAGGGATTTCGGGACAGGTGGCAACAACCTTCAGTCTTGCTGGAAACGAGAGCCACGCTTCGCGGGACGGTTTCCTCGAGGTAACATGTGGTTGTCGTAAAGCTCGATCATCCCTCAGGAAACGGGCTGGATAAACGGGAGAAGCCAAGGCTCTCGTCGCTTCCTCGTCGACAGCCGGTGGTTTCGTTCGTTTAATCATCCCGGATAAAGTTCCGGCGAGCGTTCGTTATAAAACTTGTAGCCATCGTTTCTGGCAAACACGCGATGCCTCCTCGAGCTAACAAAGTCGATTACCGAACTTTTATTTGCATAAAATTGCTCTGGGGGTTGGGAATAAGAATACTCGCGGTTTTTATTGCAATGTCCGTGTAATATAATACGACGGCAATGGAGCATCGATGAAAGGTCGGATCAAACGCGCAGGGTGGGGAAAAGTTCGAATTGAAAATGTCGCTTTATTATCGTCCTGTTTGGTCGCGAATTCGCGTGCATACGATTCACCCGTCTGGCCCACGAATTAGCCCCTGTAACCTTTTGTAATCGCCGCTCCCGACGAGCTCGCAAACGCATGTATTACGTATTTTCCTGCCCGGGGGACATTAATAAAATATGGCTCCATTGAATCGGTTATCCTGTTTCTGCGAAACACGCGCCGCGTATATCAATCCTATCCGATAAAGGATCGTCGCATAGTTTTGCCGGTTGCCAAACAAACAAACGGCCCTCGTGTTTGTCCAACGAGCGAGCGAGTTGGCCATTTTAAATGCCACGCCGATTCCAGCTGCGAAATAACGAATTAACTCTTCGAGCTGATCGTTCCATTCCGCGCGATAACGCCAGGAATTTTTTCTCTCCTCCTCTGATTCTGTTTTTTATTTTAAACGAGCAACGAAACGGCTAGCTTTTCACAAGACGGTCCTTCTTGATTTATCGACGCATCATCGGGCCCGTAATTCAAGACGGTGTTGAAGGCATCGCCAGGAAACGCTAATAGCCGTTAATTTCCTCGTCGAGTCCTGGAACACGTGGTCGGGATCATCGGGAAAGGAAACGGCGAAGGTTCTTTTGGCTGCCACGTGCTCGTTTTAAGAAGCATGTGGTGAAAAGGTGACAGAGCACATGCTAGAATGGATTTTCCAGTTTCCTCGAAGCCATTGTGTTTTTTCAGCCATCAGGATTGTTTTTGAAATTGAATATTTCCCTAAGATTCGATCCATCGTCGAGTCACTTCCGTACGATAAATTTAATTCTGCGACGTTAAATATTATGAGAAAACGCGTTCTTAAAGCGGCGAAAATGAATTCGGAACATTTGTTTTCTTGTTTCGACGGGAACGATGAATAAAACGAGGGAGATTAAAGGAAGCTGGTGAAATTTCGAAATAGTTGGCGTGCATCGCGTGGCTGCTACCAGATTAGCGTGTTCGAAGCCAAACGATAACCGACGGAATTTACGTTCCGCTTAAGAGAAAACTAATAAACGTTAATTGAACGAAACAGAGACGATTTCTGGCGAAGTTTCCCGTTGCAGCTGGGAAACTCGACGTGTTTCCCGGTGTTCGCGTTTCCCTGCCGCTCGCGTTACCTAAAATCCGCGTGCAATTAGCCGGCGCGTTCTATTAAAACAAAGCCCCGTTGGCTCTTATAAACGAATCAATTTCGTTTTTGCCCCATGGCTGTCTCTTTTGTTCTCCATTATCGAGCAAACGACAGGATAATTCGAAATCGAGCGAAGAACCGTATTATTATTTTTCGAAAATAAAATGCCACGCGTTCTCGTCCTGATATACGAGGACAGTACATTTTTCGACCGGAAGTTGAAATTGTTCCGCGTTTCCTTTGTCAAAGTTTCCAAACGAAATAAAAAAATATATATACATAAAAAAAAAAAAAAAAGGATAACATATTCCATGCGTATTTGTCGAAGCACCGAAACGGGATCGAAGGGAGGTGTCTGTTTACGCTAGTATTTATACCAAATGGATGGGTACACATACCTCGAAGCTTTATCGTTTTTTATTCGCTGGAAAAATTGGCAAGGCATCGCGACGACATAATATACCGATGAAAACAATTTGTCAAAGAGTTTGTCGAAAAAATACATATTTATTCTCAGCATTTGAAAAACGGCTTGCGAGTTGTACATAAAATTTCCATAAAAATATTCATCATCTTTAAAATACCACCAATCATAATTCTACTAATTGTTCTTACTTAAGCGACGATAAAAAACGAGAAACGATGATTTTCAGGCTACCCGGGGGACCATGTGGTGCGAGTCACATCAGAAGACTCCTTTACCCGAAATTTACGACTGTCCTGGTAACAACCGGAAGCTTTCCAGCTTCGCATAACCAGCCTTTTTCCCTTTCTCACCAGCGAGAAAGTCGCGCGATCGTTTACGGGTCTCGGAACGTAAATAGTTACCGTTTCGGTTGTCGTAACCTTGCTCGTTTCGTTCCGCATCTCTAAATCACCTTCAATCGAGCACGGCTACCGTGTCCGTAGCAGTCGGTGTTGTACTTCTGAACGGTGATTACGAGCTGTGCGATTGTCGCGAACAAAGGTGCCTAGTGAACGCGAAGGAGCACCCATGGCTTCACCCCCTGCAGCGATGGTCATCTTCTACAGCACTTCCTGCTGGAATTCTGGTTCATCAACGGTGAGTGCATTTACCTTATATTATTCTTTATACTTGCGAGTTGTTAATAACCTGTAAATTATCAGGAAAAAAGTTAAGATAACCTCGCGTTCTTCTCGGGAATACGATTTTCCGCAAACGTAAAAATTGCAGAACAATAGAGGAAAGAAACGAAGTCGTCGGGTTTTCAAAGTCGAGTTACGGTTCAATTGTACCACCCGCGGTCAAGGGTTCCTCTTTGAGGATTCCTTGTCCATTACTTTTGTTACGCTTAAATTGTCCTCGTTCAAAAGGAGCACGTTATCTAGTTTGCTTCATGGGAATTCTTCCGAACGACACAGTATTCTCGTTCGTTTTCAATAGGTTCTTGCTTCTGAAACAGAATGGTACACTTAAACGTAACTACGATCATGAAAATGAGTTTCGTTCCGCTTTCAAGCAAAGTGTTTCTGATCTTTTCTTCGGGAGTGAGGAACCGAAACGAAACGAAACGATTTGCTGCTGGTCGTAGTACGAGTACGCGAACGGTCGGGGTTGATTAAAGCGTTACTTTAAGCAATTTAGGAAAATCCCTCGAAGATGTGATTTCTTTACACTCGAGGCTTAATAAGTAAATACTGTGACCGGCAACTCGTAATCCAGGACACCGTATCGTTGGGAAAGCTGCTTTTAAGTATCCTGTGGAGCGGTTTACGAACTGACCCACATCTATAGCTTTTCACTCGTAAACGTAAAGAAATAAAACGTTAACGTAAATTACCAGAACGTTCTGCGTCGAAACGATGAGTTAAATGAGAATTTCGACGGTAAAAAGGGAGAAAGGAAGAAGAAAGAGTGAAAGGAACGTGGAAACGAGTTTGTTTCCATTGAATATCTTTTCGTTTACGTTTCCATTAAATCTAAATGTTTCAAAAATTTGATAAAATTTCCCTTCAAATTATTTTCAACCGTTTTCCCCATAGGCTATGGTTCAGTAATAAAAGTTATTAAAGGATAACGAGGCCGTCAGAGGTTCGCTAACGGCGATCGAATGGAACACGCCATAAAATCGACGTTTGCACCTGCGGAAGGATGCACGAGGAGGGTTTCGTTTCTCTCGATGCTATTTAGAGAGGATGATTTTA
Organism: Osmia bicornis bicornis; assembly: GCF_907164935.1. NCBI lineage: Eukaryota > Metazoa > Arthropoda > Insecta > Hymenoptera > Megachilidae > Osmia > Osmia bicornis. Next base: position 6,081,897 of record NC_060230.1, read on the forward strand.
CGAGGACTCGTTTGTCCGGGGTCTGAGGATTCAACCGAGGGTAATTCGAGCCGGGTTCCACCCCCACAGACGGGGCCCTTTGCCTTCGGGCTGATCTCCAATTTCGTGATTTACAACGGTTCCTTCTCGCGATCCATTAACGCTCGGATGATTGGCTAGTTGCAATAAATAGCACCCAGGGAAGTGTTAAGTTGCATTTGAATACGGATGCACTCAGTGTCGCTTGCATTTAGGTTTCTGGTCAACGACTCTGACACCCTTATTAGAGTTCCAAATTCTTACACTACCCCGCCAAAAATAATAGCTTATATCATCTATTAATCATCGATCTAGTAATCGATCCATTCTCCATATTCCATCGAGTAGATGTCTTCGGAAACCGTTCTGGTTCAATTTTGAACGAGGATTAACTCGGTAGTCGACCCGCCATCGTATTAATCATCATTGCCTCGTGCCTGACCCGATCCCTCCTTCCTTTCGGGGCTATCCGACAAATCGCGCATAATGATGATCGAGGACGAACCCTCGTGGATTAGCGAATTAGCCTGTTGGCTGTGGCGGTGGGCAAAGATCCTGGTTTGCCGATCGAGACCACGGTAACGCGTTGTTTTGACCGACTTCCTGGCCCGTTCCAACGCGCTCCTGGAGATTAATGAGCTTTGGGGATGTCTCGCGGCCAACCGAACACGAGATCGTGCCGCGTTAGATAAGAGGTATACGAGCTTTGCCGAATTTGTACTCGAATTCGAACGATCGGTCTGTAGAGATGGCACAGTTAGGAATATTGACCGCTGTGGTTCGATATTTTTGTCACGAATTCAAGATTCAAGAAAAATTTCCTTTTTTAACGTTTCGCTGTTTCGACCTCGCAAAGATACGATTAAAATCTTGTGGTTTTAATGAGAGTGTTTCTTATCTAATTGACGCGTTGAAAGGGAGAAATTTTTCTACAGGAAGCGGGTGGTATCGTGCAACGATATCGGTCTCGTGCTTACGGGAATCTGGGGAGCTACACGTTAACCGAGGGAAGGGATTTATATCTGTATAAAGGCGTGACTAAAAATCGCCATATATCACGTTGCACCGTGTTGCATGCTGGTTACGACCCTACTGGGGTTGGTCCACCAGGCTAAGCCGGGGTAAACCACGAGCCGTTTGTCATGCTTTTTACTAATAAGCCGCTCTCCTGCCGTTCCGCGCTTTAATGCGGTCACGATATTGCCTGCGTCGCGTACGCTTCGAAAATCGGCCACGCGTCTATCTTCCGACTGCTCGTAAATGAAATCATTGTCCAGGGACTGTAACCCTAACTCAAAGCGAACGGTAAATGCCACAGTACTGAATTTCCTCGTTATGAAAAAATAAAATCGCATTCTCCTGGCACTGTATTTCGCCTCGTGACATTCGTACCACGAGTTCGACTCGTTTTTCGAACAATTTTCGCCCTCGGATAATCTGCAATACGTCGAGAAGGAAGATGTATCGTTCGATCGCGAGTTATCCAGAACGAATCTATGAATGGAACGCGGTTGTTTCGGAGTAAATCTTCGAAATGGGATACCTTGCAGCCGCGTACAAGACGCGAAGGGAGGGAAAAAATTGAGTGGTATATAATTCTGCGCGGTGGAACGTGGTCCTCGTTCGTGTAACGTACACCCCCGAATTTCGTCCGAACGTACACGCTTAGCGGGTAAACAAACGGCACTTCATAAACCGGCGGACACGATACGATCTAGCCATTATTTATTGACCTTTCGGATTTACCGTCATACATGGCACACTCGTGAAATTAGTTTGCCTTGAATTATCTTTCGACGCAGCCGGCCGATCGCGAACCGATAACGTCCCGTCGAAATTATTGCACCATTGAAATCCATTTTTCGACGGATACCGTGAATCCGATCCGCCTCGACAAACCGCGCCAATCAGCTCGATCCAGCCCGAATCTCGGTTAACGCTTCGAAATTAAATAATTTATTCTCTTCGATTTATTTTACCTTAAGGAAGTAAAGAACACAAAGGTGTGCTATGCATACAAGAGTTACGAAAAACGACAGGGACTTTTATCGAACTCAGGGTAGAAGGCGAAAGGGTGAGCCACGGGGTTAAATATTTGCCTAACTGGCCAACGGGCCAGAGCCGCGTTCGAACGGGGAAATTTAAATGTTTCTTCGCCGTTCCATCTCGCCCTGGCACCGGTGCAACCCTCCGAAATTCGTTCCGCTCTATGTCCGCATTGCCGGACGTGAAATATAAGGCAATTTCATGAACCATTAAGAATGGAAGTTCATAAGTCGGCAGCACGTGTTTTCGGTGTTAACCCGTGTAGAAGGCGAAATGAGATTTTTCGAAGGGTGCCGCTTTAACCCCTCCCCTGCAAGCGGGGCCGGCATTGACGTATAACGGGTGTCCCGTGGGGGGTGGTGAATGCAGGCGAAGAAATATTCCTCTTTCTCTTTGGCGAGCACCGCGGTCGGGACTTATCTACTTCGGGAAAGCATTCACCCTGAAGTCCCTCGCGTTCGCAAGGGTGAAAGCGATTTTTTACGAAGTCTCGTCGAAGGTTAACCTGATGGATGGTTTTGGATTCTTGCAGAGTGTTCCCCTGTCTCTTGTCGTCTGTTCTTCCCTCCTTCCATAGCCGGTAGCACGAAACATGCTGTGGAGAAGAACACTGACGGCGTTGGGGGTGGAACGCTCCAAAGAGCCAAAGTAAGAGGGTAGCTCCTTTATAATTTTACCCCTAATTTATTTTGCAATGGAGCTAATAAAAAACCGAGCTACGCAATGTATTACTAGCCGAGAGATCAGAGGGTGACGCGAAATGAAAAAGTTACGCGTCCTCCCGCGATTCTTCTAGGAACAAAGGGGTGCGTTGCGCGACTCGTTGCTCTTTGCCTTTTCGCGAAATTGCTATCGATCTGTAACCGACGTAACCTACCTCCACGTCGATTGTTTGCGCCTTCAATCATGGTAATTACAAGCCCTCTATCGGTTGTCCTTTCGATAAAAGCGACCCATTTCTCCGACGCCCGCGCTAAAACCTCTTTAAAAATCGGTAGTTCGTTAATTAATTGAATTTACGTTGAAGGTATTATGTGCGAGTTTGTAAAAAAAAAAAAAAAAAAAGAGAGAGAGTATCAATTTCCTTCGACGTGGATGGTTGTTTTATTTTCACGTTTCCGGGTCGATGTTTAATTAGTCACGGGCTGCGAGCAAACGGTTCGTTCGCGGCCAAAGGTTTCGGCTCTTTCGCAATTATTCGCAATTACATTTAGCCGATCGATGAAGCAACGAACGGCGGGCAATTTTATTATTATTCCAGCGTCACCAGGGAACGGTGGAGGTAACGCGAAATGAGCACGGGCTGCACGCGTTTGTGTATAATGGAGAATTCCAACGGTCCGAGCGCGATACGTACACGCGATAAAAATTAATTAACACGACGCTATCGGTGAACTTGCCCCGATCGGTTACCCTTCTCCACTATCCTCTTCCCAGCCACGAATATTTTACGAATAATAAAATAGTCCGGACAGGATCGTTAACGGAAAACGTACGATAACACCTGCGGCACATTGCCCTCGAGAAACATCCAAGTTACAGATATTGAACAAAATAACAGAAACTCGAAGAAATTTTTAAACAAGTATCCTTATTATTCCATCAAATTCCTGTACGTACGTATCCTTTTTAACGACACTCCTCGCTTAACGACTTAAACAAACCGTCGAACCATTAATCACGGTTTTCCTTTATCGGGGCTCAATTTCTCTGGCGAACAAACGAGCTGATTGAAAGTCCAAAGAACTTTACACAAAGCGTTCGAAAGCTCGATAAATTAATACGCGCCATCAATTTTTCGAAACAAAAAATGAAGGAAAGAAAGGAAAATAGAATACAGAATCCATTTTCCGTCCAATAAACGACCAACAAGCGATCGCCTGGATAGTCGATAGTTTGCTAGCTGGAAGCTTTCCAAAGCGGGCTAGCAGGTTCGCGATACGAGGGACCGACCTGTAATAAACGTTTCCGCAGAAGCGTAAACGTTCGAGCTGAGACAACGTCGGGGTCCTATTGCTCCTCTCCTACCAGCGGTTTCCGTTAATTTATTCTATTCTCCGCGGTCGAGTATCCAGCGTGTTGTGGATGGTGGAGGGTGAAAAAAAAAGAAAAAAAGAAAAAAAAAGGAACATGACGTCGAGCAAGAGGGGTATGAATGTCTTTAATAGTAGCAGCGTCGGTTGACGGTGCGAGTTTTGACAGACAGCTCCTCGGGGCACAATGGGGGCCGAAGCGGAGCACAATGCGGCCCGGTACAATCGCACGAAATTATACATGCGCGTACGAGTTCGCTTAGGTACGCGAAGCATTCAACGCGTTAACGGAATAGGAATACGAAATTCGAATACAATATACGCGCGGTATAACCTGCCAACCCCCTCTCAAAACTCGCCACCCTCTCCCTTGCCCTGCCCTCCTCCTCGCGATGAATGCACCGAACTGCTCTAATGAAGATAGACAACCAGCACCCCTCTGCCTGTCGCTGCTTCGTTCCTCTTCTTTCTCCGTCCTGCAATACCTGGCTGTCGTGACACTCGACTGAAGAGTTTCGCCGTTGTCGTTTAACTTCGTTTCGTCGGTTCAATGGAGACGCTGGAACGGAAGGAGAGGGTTCGGCAGGTAGCACGGAAGAAAGGGTGGAAGGGATCGTTAGGGGGTAAAACTCTTGGCGACCGAGCTGACGTTCTTATTATCATAGCCGGAGTTGTTATTAGCGAAAGAAGGATCGAAGAGTCGAACCGGTGTTTAACGAGGACAGGGTGGAATTTGATAGGGGGATGACAAAAAGTGACTTTTGTCCGACTCGGTGATGTACCCTGTCAACCCTTTTCTTCGTTATTTAAATACGAAGCGGTAAAGTTCTTCTTGATCGACTCGATGGAAATTCGGTAGACACATAAATTGATATTTTTACTTTTAGAATATAAGGTGATTCGATTAACCGAAGATTGAAGCGAACGCAAAATATCGCGCTAAAAAGCTTCTAACCAATCGAATTATGTCGCTGTCGGTAGCCGGAGCTAAAAGAAAGGGGCTCGACGAAGGTTGGGCACAGAATATCGAACCCTCGTTCCCGTGTACGCGAGTCGACAAAAAAATTCGTCTCTTCTGGAAGAAAAAGGGAGGACAAAAATGGTTCGATCGTTGGCGCTTAAGTATGCACCGGCAGAAACGTTCGGGAGCAGTTCTTCGACGTGGTCACGCGTGTTTACCTGTGTACGTCCGCAGGAAATGTATTCAGTGGTCGCGTAGCCTTCATCCGTGACGCCAGCTGGTTCATTTATCTTGCAGGGACACTCTCCTCTCGGTGTCCCTTTATTTTTCACTCTGTATGACGATCTCCGACGTGCGCGCCCTTTATTCCCTCGAGGAACGCCAGTCGTCCAGTTTCCTCCCCTGTCGAAGCGACAGCGATCGTGGAAAGGTGCTTTTGTTTATCGAGCGATCCTTCCTTGCCTCGATCGTGAGAATTCGAGATCTTTTCAACGGATTTAAATATTTCTTTAAAACCACAATTTCTCAACTAACGCGCCAAGTCTCGCGGATCAATGATCAGATAAAGTTTCCCGAATTCGAGGCGTCTTGCTCGGATGAATTTTATAATTTATCGCGGTCGTTTCATCCTGCCAGAGTCTTCGTCTCATTCTTCACTCCTTTCCAATCGTTTCTTTTTCTCTATCTTCATTTTCGCCCGATTCCTCTTCTCGCGCTTCCCCCCAACCCCTAATTTTCTCCGCTCGCTTTTTCGCCTGTTTGTTAATTTTCTGCACCAACGGGGAAAGAGTCGATCGGTCGGACGATTCTTTCTCCTCCCTCCGCGACGACATTCCGCCGGATGAGAATTTGATGAGGTAAACACGGTCGGGTGTTTTCTTTATCTTTTTTCAACGCTTTGCCTCCCCTTTTGGCGCGGCGCTCGTAAACGCGTACCCTAACGTAGATTTATGCCCGCCGATCGCAAATTAATGTTGACTCCGCCGCGACTACTCGTCTCCTTCCCGACGGTGCCTCCTTTCTTTCGTCGTGTCGCTCGTCGATCGTCCCCCGTCTACCAAAGCCCATCCAACTTCCCGTTTTTTCCTACCACATTCCCCTTTCGACGTTTTAATTTCTTCGCCCCGAGGAATTCGAGACCTCTTCTCGCGCGCGATACCCACCTTCCCTGTCGCGTCACCTCGTTTCGTCGAGTTTTGTTCGGTTCCTCCTCTACCCGATCACTTTTCACGATTGATGCTTGAAGCTTCTCGTCTCGCCGCCGAGTAAAACCTTGAATCACCTCTAAGAAAGATTACGACCCTCTGGGAAGTGTAAATTAATTATTTGCCTAGATAGAATTTAATTTGCAGTAGACTATAACGCACAGTGAACGTGAAACGTCGATGACAAAGTTGACTAACTTAATCCTAAAATCTCCTTAACGTTTCCAAAATTAATTCAACGTCACACGAGCATACGTATTAGGAAGAATCCTTTCGACAAAAGCGCATCGACCAATGAGTGGTAGATTAATTAACTTAGTATGGGTGAATATTTGATGGTTGCTTTTTCGATCGACCATTTGGTCATTCAACGATAATCGGAAAATCCTATTAACGTTATAAGGAGAACGGTGGCTTGGTTCAGGGTCAATGTTTTGCTTGCCAGACCGTTCGATCTTCCTGAGGAGCTTCCTCGCTCGGACGGTCCGTGTTTAATTATTCCTCGTAAGAGGCTTACCATTAAACACGTCCTTCGGAATTGAAGCCGGCTTGGCGTCGCTCGAGTGCGTAATAATTTCCTCCTGCTATCTGCCGCGTCGCGACGCTCTGAAGTGACGGTAAACGACGTTCGGGAGCATCGAATTGTTCCGAGAGTAGAATACGGAATGAAAATTTCGAAATCTTGCAAGATACGTTTCGACGAAATGAAAAACTTCCACAACGAGAATTATCCAACTTAATGAACGCAAAAGAGACACAGATGTCTCGAGCATCGAGCGTCGCCTCTTCTCGGCAAGTTCATTTGGCGCGAGGGAAAATTAGGGCCGAGAGAAAGTTGAGAAATGAAAATTTCGATCGTAAGGAAAGTACAGACGAAGGGCGACGTTGGTCGAACGGCGAAAACGCAGCGGAATATTACGAAAGTTTCTTTGCCGCGTAAAGTCGAGTGTTCGAAGACCGAACCAACCCGATTCGACCTTCCCCAGATTAAGGGGTGGCCTGCTGAAAGAACGCGATCGTGCTTCAGAATTTTTCGCACTTCTAAAGACCCCACACTCTACTCTACTCTTCTCTTTTCGTACGATGTTCCTTCTCCCTTTCGGTCGGAAACTTTCTCGACTACGATGGTTTCCCTATTCGCTCGGGGGTGAAGCCGGTCGGTGTTTTTGTATCGGCGGTCTCCACGCACCCTCTACATTTGATTGTGTCGAGACGTGACTGAAATAAAGCTCCCGCTCTTGAGAATACAGCTACACAACACATCCGATTCAAAATTAGAAGATATTTAAAGCTCCAATTCCTTTTATCTACTCCGATGTAACATCTGTCTTGAAAGTGAAATTTATACAGGATGAAAAACAAAAATGATAAATCGTTGCTTGTTTTCGCGAATGAGCTCGTAAACTAGATTCCCGGGGAGTTGTTTCATCCCCGTTGGAACATCGAAGCAACCGCTGGTTGTACGATGGAAAATTTAATTTCAAAAATTACTAACCCTCGCTTTCTGAAAAGATATGACGAAAAACGAGGGTGTACTCGGTACGAAAAGGTAGCTCCGAATTTTCCGCCGTCGAAACACGAAAGACGAGCCATCCCTCTCGCTTTTACAATCCGCGTCGCTTCAAACGACCGCTCGTAGATCTTTTAATATGACGCGACACGGCTTCCTGATTGCTCCCCATCAATTTTTTATGTACTCCTCCCTACCTATTAAACGCTTATTTACTCGACCTCCTATTTCGACGATGTATTCCCTTGGAATGGTTTTTCCGAATATTTCTCCCCGTCTGAAGCGACGGGGATGCAAGTTGAGCGTAACAAATTCTAGACAGCGGCGTGGTGTCGTAAGAAAAAATTAATTAAATCCACCCGGACTGATAAAATATCACTGCGCGGATCGGTGGAAACGCGAGATAACACGCGTCGATTTGTCAGACGAGCATCGTTCTATTTTTCCTTCTCTTTCGATCGGCCGAGGTTCGAAAGTATTTATTAGAAACAATTACCGGGGAAGAAACAACAAGAACCGAGTGGGAACTCCACTTTTCTTATTACTTTCTTCGTCGACGTTAGTCAGGTTGAAAAATCGCGGAGGAAGTAATGACTGGCCGTAAAATTTCGTTCGAGCCCCGGGAGAAAGTTTCCATTCGTTAGTCGTGGGTTAGCTGCACGAAAAGATTTGTTCCTCGAGAAGATCGGCCGTAATACTTTCCCGGCCAACGCGATTCGATTTCCTGGAAAACATAGTGGCGATCGTACGTTAACGTTCGCAGGGTAAACGGGATCTCTAATCGGCGAATCCAGCCGCAAAAACTACCCCCACGGATGTCCGCCGCTACACAGGCCCAGAGGAGAATCGACGATTTCTCACCCTGAAAAGAAAACAAACCTAACGCTATTTCTTTCTCTGGTCGGCAACCTTTGTCCATCTTTACCCATTCCCATCGTCCATCTCCCCGTCTGTCGAGTTCTCTCGATTGGATTAAATGCTTCGAACTTTTCGATGCACGTTTTATAACAAATACCCGATTCTCAACCGCCTGTCGTTTACGCAAATTCCTCCTTTCCCGATACACACTTCGTGTAGCGTTCAATTTTACCGAACAACGGTTTCGAAACTCGTGTCATGTTCCGGTGGACGAACTCGTGAAATTTCCGCCACCAATCGGTCAGCCGGTCTCGCCAAGCGAACCAGAAAGTTAAATTTCGAAAATACGTTCGATCAACCGAGTCGAACGCATTGGTTCGCCGCAAACGTCCAAAGAAGCACGCTTGTTAACTGCAAACGAAACGTTAAGAACGTGATGCAAGAGATGGTTCCGATCGAATCGGTCGGATACAACTGCACCGATGCACGTGTATGTTGAATTTGTTGAAGCTTCGCGTCTTATCTGCGGCAATGGAGTGGACTTGATCGCGAAAGGATTCTTTTCGAGGATGAAACCTCTGAAATATCTCACGGACGACATCGTATCGGCTTTTGAATACACGTACAGCAGAAGGAGGGTTTAATCTAGGCGAGAGCAGCTTTCCTCTCGAAGGAATTCAAAGAATCTCGAAAAGCCTCGCGAAGATTCGGCCGAGTGAAAAGGGTCCAGCGAGCAGGAGACCGATAATCCTGTCCTGCACGATACGTAGCAGTGTAGATTAGCCAGCTATCGTCCAGATTTTTCCCTCTTTTCCTCCGCGTTCCTTTGTCCAAGCCTCGTGGCCAGTGTCCTTCTCTTTTTTCCACCGCCTTTCTTCTTCGCGGACGGCTTTGTTCGAGCTTCTAAAACGATTATCCCGGCGCGAGCCGATGCTCGGAACCGAAGTCTGCTCCCGCACCCTTTGATATCGGTGCCTTGATGAAAGGATCGACGGCGACGTCTCCGATGAGTGACCAAAATAGAGGGAGGAAGGATCGAAAGGCTGCTGGTCCCTCGTAAAATAACACCCTCGACCTAACGACCTTTCACCCCCAACCGCCTTTTTTTCCCTCGCACCTGCCCTGTGTATCGCCCTTTCGAGAAGCCAAGTAGCAAGTCAAAGGGCCATAGCCAACTGGCTAATTCGATAATGCAGCCAGTGAGTCTGTGCGCGCGACAGACAGAGACGGATCGAGTGGAACGAGCTTTGATTCGCTACGTCTGAGATTACAGAGAGGAAAATTGGATACCAAATTCCGAAGATTACCAGGCAAGTCCAATCAATTGCTATCGTTAAGCTCGTGTAACAGGATTGAAAAATGTAGCTGTAAACAGTAGTGAATAGTAGCAGCTAACTTTGCCTGTTTGTCTATCATGGAAGGTGGCGTGAAGAATTTAAGTCTATCACCCCGCGAGACACGTCGAGCAAGCATCAACCCCTCGGTGTTCCTCTCGTGCCAGGCAAATTCCATAAACCTCTACTTAAAATCATAATTATTATTAACCTCGTTGCTCGAGCGACGCGGCGAAAATGAAAGACCGTCGAGAGGGTTCCGTAACGCAGCCTGCGAAAAGAGAAAAGCCTGCGTGGCAGGGGGTGAGTTCTCGGTGTGGTTGTCGCGCGTTAAGCGATACATGCTCTCACCCTTTGGTTCTTTGTGTCGCGCGACAAAATTTAACGCCCCGCTCGTAGGCGCGTCATTTAACCAGACGGTCATGGGGTGGAGCGGTAACGCCAACCCCCCGTCGACGTTGTCGCGACGAAAGCCGCCAATTTACACGCGTAGCTACGGGCCGGGCCACCCTTCGAAGAGATCGTCGAGGATACGGGAAATCTTGTGGGACGTAATGGAAAATGTAAGAGAACGAGCGGAGGAGAGTGCTCTCCCAGGGGTGCGAGAGGACTGCGAACCACCCTCTGTTACAACTTGGACGCCTCGTGTTCCTCTATGAAAATATTCGGCTCTCGGCCCGTGTCTCTTCATCGGGGACCGTAAAATCGAGAGGGGTGCAAAACCACCCTCAAAGAATCGTGATCAGAGGGACAAATTTTTACTGGCTTTGAGTTCTCTTCATCCTACCATTGAAATACCGTATAATAATTTTTTTCATTACGAACCTATACCAAACCTACCCCTAAATCTATAAGCTCTTCAAGTATCGGGAAAGCGAAAAAAATGTGCTCGAGTTAGGTAAGGATAAAGTTTGGTCCTTTTATGTTGAAACCACGGAAAAACGAGAGCATGGACGGTACTTTGTACCCTGGTCGGTACCGAAAGCCCCGAAACGACGATACGTTCGAAGCTAATTATCGCCGGTTAATTAACGCGCATTACCGCTGCTGGCTGACGTTCTTTATCGTCACGAAGCGATCAAAAATCCGGTTCACTTTGACCCACCCTCTCGTTGACCGATTTCACCGGTCGCGCCATGCAAATTGCGGTTCCCAACGCCCGTTACAATACGACCCCATTTTTCTCCTTCTTTCTCGTGTCCGCGTTTTTTTTTTTTCTGTTGCCACATCGCGGTCGCAATATTGCGACGCGAAATTTATAGCGGAACGAAAAGAACGACGAATCCAGTTCGAATCGGTGATTCCTGTGCTCGCGCATTACGCGGCCAGTGCTCGGTATCGATACGACAAATAAATGCAGAAAATCTCTCGTTTCAAAGCTTTGACTACCCCTTCCTATCGGGTTTAACCAGTGGGCTACGTACCCGCCGCTACGGTCACTAGCAAATCCGACCTGAAGCAGACGCGGGCGCGGATTTTCTGCTCGATCGCTTCCCGAACGATGCTCCCGGCGCGGCTCTGCGCGGAATTATACACGCTGCGACAACAAAACTTTGCATTTATTGGCCATCGATGTCGCTGCCAACGACCACCGGTCGTGCTTTTTTCATTCTTGCATTCTCGTTTCACGCGGACCGTGTACTTCTTTCGTTTTTAACGATCAATTTTCGCGGTGTTTCGTTATTGCTGTTCGTTACTCGTTTAGAAAGCTATACGCTCCAATCCGCGAAGCATGAGATACGTTACCATTTTACGATAAATCTGTGTTACATTGCAGATTCGATTGTTTATTTCATACACAGTATTGCCGATACTTTTCTCGGCTCGAGGAGAACTGAAATTGTCAAAGAATAAGGGAAGATCGCGCGATTCTTCGTGTAATCACCAATTATCCCCGCGATAATTAACGGGGAACGAAGCCCGGACCTGCTACGAAGGGAAATAAGTGATCGCGATCAATTACGATGTACGCTAACGGCGTAACCGATTTGAGGTTTCATTAACTCGAGCAAATTCAGCGAGCGTATTAAGCGTGCCTATATGCGAGCGCCGAGTGCTCGCTCGCCGCAGTTTCTACCGGTTCTCCATTATTCGACGGTGCTTCCAGCGGTAATTCGAGTCTGGAGAGAACGTTCCGATGCAATTATAAACGCACCGATCCAGATCGAATTCGAACATGTCCAGGCTTCGGCGAGAGCCTAAGCCTCGAAACGAGCTTCAAAATATCCTGCTGTCTGCGAAAGGATTCGAGCGTTTTGTCAATTTTTAGTCTAGGTGCCTTTCTTGCCTCTTTACATCGTTAAATCGATCATTTTTTTCTTACGATACTCCAGTTGTATTTCCAACGAATAACACAAAACACTCGGAACCATCTGAAAACTGTGTATCTTCCAGTAAATTAGTAAATATCCCGACGAAGCGTGTTTATCGATCACAGTGCAATCATCATTCAGGTTGAATACTATCGAAACAGTACGATGCGATCGGTATTCGAAGTCTGAAGGGAGCTGAGCCCGCGCGAGCGCAAATACGGTCGAAATTCGTCGATGGCGAAGGGGTAGGAAAGGGGTGGGATATTGCAGAGTTCCTCTACGCGGGCCAAATATTCTAACCGTTCGCTGCACGACCAAAATAATTCAGCGTAGACGAGGCCGGGAGGCTTTTAACTGGGAAAGCTGGTATCGAGAGTGCGTTATCCAGCTCTCGAAATTGTTGCAATGCTGGTGTTCGATAAACAAAAACAGAATAGGAAATGGAAGAATATTCGTGGAATTTTGCATTGATTGACTTTCGTTTCGATTCCCCCCTTCCCCTTTTTTTCATTATTTCATACACGAAAACGCAGAAAAATTGAACGTCAATGACTATTAATTAAACGCCTCGTTCGTGGATAACGAATACAAGTTGTTTCGTGGTTGGAGGACGAAATGAATTACAAGCAATTACTATGTTGACGGCGTAAATTGCTTTGTTATACAAATTTCACAGCTTTCGAAACTACCGCGATTATTTATCGATATTGCATCCAAATATGAAGTTATCGACGCTTAGGTCACTATCAGAAATTTCAAACGTAAATGACCGTCCATCGTTGAATCTTGTAATTTTAAAAATTAACGTTGCTATCGCGCACCATTGCTTTGTGAAATGAAAAAAAGGTTGAATGATAGAACAAATTCCGGCAACAAAGTAAACAAACTGGATTATAACTCACTTTCTGTGCCGGCGTTGCGCTCTCGCTGTCGCTATTAAAAACGAGCGACGAGGAAAAAATGAGGAAGAAGGAAGTGAATCCGGTAGAACCGGGGAAACTTTGTTCCTGAGAAGTTACATCCTTTAAGGACAGTAAAAACAATGGACGAGAGAAGCTGTGAAAGCCGCTTAAAAGGAACTCTAATTAGCAGCAGCGTCAAGAGGACAGGGTAGAAAAATTGCAAAAGGAAGAGAAGAGAGGAGTGGGTGGGGAAGAGAAGGGTTGGACGTTTTACGTATAACGTTAATACGCCGTTCAAAATGCACGGGCTACAATGCTTTTCTCGTTCAGCACGAAAACGTTGTGCTGCCTTTGAAATAATCGTTAGCCCGCCATTTATCGGCCAACCGTATGTTGGAGCACGCGGAAAAACACGCGGACAACCCGTGGAAAAACTCGATACCCGACGAGTTCGTTTGTTCGACGAAAAAAGCTACGTTGTGTTTTTATCCGGTCATCGATGTAACTATTTTTCTCTGTCCATCGGTTACGTAGAAAAATTCTGCATTCTATTAGCTCGTTTTTCTTCCTTTTCATTTTCAAACTCGACCTTTTCATATTCTATCCTGTATGCAATAATATTGTTATTCAAATTTGTTCTTCTTATTTCTCCCTGGGGTTCTGTATGAATCGACCTATTGGCAATCGCCAAGGGCTCATGATTTTTTACACAAACATCCCACAATAAAATATCGACCAACAATCTTAATCGTATCCAGAAGTTATTCGCGAACCTGTCGGAGGTTTGAAACTCATCCTTTTTTCCCTCCTCGTGGAAGCTCTCCTTTTCTACGATCAACCTCTTCTCCTCTGGAAAGCAACCACGCTAAGCGCTCTTTGAGAGCTCACAAAGGAAATTAATTCCTCGAGCGAAGCCCTCCTCGCAAGATTCCGGGGGTGTCCGAAGCTCCATTGAAGGATGCGGCGAACGAAAGGAGCAGACGATGCCGCGGATGGTTGAAAAAGCGAAACGAACCTCGCTCGATCTGTCTGCGAAGCCTAAAAAAAAAAGGATAAGGATGGGGAGGATCGAGAATGAACAGAGAACCGATACACCGGGTTGCGATTTCTTTCGTTATTCGAAGCACCTCTTGCGTTACCCTTCATTACCGCTTCCTCTCCCGCTCTCCCGGCTCGACCTCCTTTTTTTCCTGCCCCTGCCCGATTTCTTATTCCAGCAAGATTGTGTCTTTTATCCGTGTTCGTCGAGTTAACGACCGCGAAATCGACGACGATTAGCAACGGTGGCTCGACGCAGAGTTTAACCAGAATTCATCACTCTCATTCGAGCGTGAACCGGTCTGCGGGGAGTCGCAGGAATTTTCACGGAAATTCGCCCAGTTCCCAGCATGGGATGGCCGTTGATTGATTTCGTTTTCCGCCACGCGTATTTCCCCTCGCAGAGACAGTTTTCAAAACGCTCCGCCCACTCTGATCGATCCTCTTCGCCTGATCGCATCGGCACAGCTTGAAAGTTTCCGCGAAACTTTGTCGGAAGATGGTGCACTCGAGTTGCAACGCGTGATATAGAAGTTGAACGATAAACAGCGTCTTATCGGAGTTGGTGTAGTTATGATAACGACGCTGATAACGACAGTGAACGTTGGATATACTCATAGCCCACGAAAAGGCTGGATTATGGTGTCGATAACGCGGAATGTCTTCGTCCACTCTCGCGGATGCATCGTTGCATAAAAATCATCGTCTCCCTATCTCTAGCTGCATTAAATATGGATATTTCTGCTGTATCGGTGAATGTATTAACAAAGTAGATCGAATCTAACTTTTCGCACTTACTACACAATTTATCGTGGAAATGAATCAACAAACGCGAGCTACTAATTTTAGCAGCAATTATAATCAGCAATTATAAACAAGCTGAAATCCCAATTAACGCCCCACCTGTACTAACATATTCACAATTAGAAACGTTTTCGATTTTCTGTCCATAAAGTTTCGTTTTGAAACTGGAGCATACGCCTCGGTTGGTTCACCCTGTCAGCAAGTTAACGCGTTGCTACGAGTTTTCGATCATCTCCGCTGACGCGGTCGTATCAGATACTGAAGGTTTCGCTGGTAGAGAACTGGGAAAGCCGTGGAGGATCGTCGATTCGATGCACCGCGAATATCTCTGATCGAACGATAATTTTCCTAGAATATACGCTCGCATAGTCGACGCCGAGGCAGCACCCACGTTATAGGCAGATGGAGTCAGGACAGCGTGAGATGCGCGTTATTCTCACCTGGCTACTCCCATAGACCGTTTCCATGGAGGATAAGGAAGGATGGGAACCGAGCGGTTCACCAAAAATCCCGTCAACGTCTCTGCTCGCCCTTGGACCGTACATTTTCAACCCTTTCCCAGATGTCGTCCTACCTCTTTCGCCTAATACCGCGTTCATCCTCTGTCATCAAGGATCACGGATGCTTCTTCGGCCAACCACAACCACGATATTACGTAATTGGATTCTCTTCCCTTTAAAGGGCCGAGCGGTTCCATTGACACGGCCGATTCGTGGATAATTCTGAAAGGGGTTCGAGTGATTCCCCAGATGTCGGTCCGCGACTTGGAGATGCTTCGACGAGGAGGATACAAAGGGCCAGAGAGGATGGCACTCGTCGCAGAGTCGTCGAAGAAGGGCCGTACCCTGCCGCAGATTAAACGGGGCTTAATTCGTAGATTAATAATAAGGTTCGGCAGACACACTCGACTCCTCCGAACCTTTGTGATTCGATTTGTCGTTTCGAGAGATTGCTTGTACTGTCTTTACCCTTGTACTCGCCCTTCTGATCGATCCGAGTGGGATGGCTGGCGAAATAACCCCACTCTAGATGCCACTTTTAATCGAGTGCGCTCAGATAAACCGGGAAAGGGACTTTTAGGCTTCCTCCTGATGGTATTTAACCGTTTGAGAGACAAGAAGCACTTAGCCTCTGATAAGAATTTCACATCCAATACAGTGTTAATAAATAGTTTAATGCTAAGTATTCGAGCCATCTTCTGAGAATACTTCATGATGGCACGAAATGGCTAACTGACAAATATTTCCACACACTGTGTCGCCATTAAGAGTCAAGGGTCTTGTAACACGACCAACAATCGACAAAAGAGAGGAATCGCAAAATTCACGATCCCTTTGAAAGCAGCCTGTCGTCGTATCCGGCCGACAAAGAGGCGCGTCTCAATAAAATCGTCACCATAGAGGTCGTCTCCAGGAACCTAGGTCCATTATGCCGGTAACCGCTTTGATGAAATGTCGCGAGCGACGGAAAAGGGAGCGTGGTCGAATTCTTCCCGTTCGTCCTCGATATTCCGTTCATTTTCAATCGGCGTCGCTCGATTATGTCGTGCAGAAGAGCTCCGCCCAGACACCTAGACGAAGGCTACGTCGAAACCGAGGCAAATTTAGGGGAAGATAGGGAAGGATGATCGTTCGAGCGGAAGCTTATAATTGTACGATGGTCGTGGCTTTAGAGACAGAACTGGATCCGAGTCCTGTGACGGGCAACGAGGCTGCGGGACGCCATTATTCTGCGAACCAGGTGTCCTGTCGACGCCTCGCAGGAGCTCGTTCTTCTTTCGACAGGGCGCTAGTTTGTATACGTTGTACAGTATTGACCACCGCATCCTCGTCGAGATAAAAAGAATTAACTTTCTTTCGGCCGGTTACAAAGGCGTTTTATCCTTTGTGCGGTTGGACCGCCACTGCGTCTACTCTTACGTGAAACTCTAATGTCCTGGAAAAACCTGGGACCTGTTCACCTCTAACAACTTGCAAGTTAAAATGTTCGATACCACATCTTTTTTGAGAACTTTGATAAAAGGAGTATCATTAATTTTTGTCAGACATTAGAAGGGTCTAGCGTTCCATCACTTTTAACCCTCTCTGTATATCACAGAATTGCCCGTTCAAAAAATATTCTCGGGGCAACGAAGCGTGTCTCCGATTCTCCTTCGAGCATCGCAAAATCTTGGTGCACCATAGGGGTCAGGTAAATCACGGTCGGGGGTAATTTTCGAAATTCGGTCAACGGTGTTTCGGCGAGGTCCGTGAAGCGTGGCGCCAGTCATTGTATCGATACCGTGCTCTACTACCGGCTTGGAGTTCAACGAAGCTGAAACCACGTGTTTTCATCCTGGTACTCGATCGCGGCCAGTGTCTACGTGTTTGTGTGCGGATCACAGCAGGACAGCCGTGTCCTGGTCGCTTTGATGCTGCTTTTCGCTCGGCCAGCGGACCGTGAACCCGACGTAGCCGGAAGCTGATGCGGTCGCAGAGTCGTCTGGCAAATTGCGACATCATCCTCCTCCGTCGAGCTTGCTCCTGCTCTTCTATCCTCTGATGCGTGTCGCGAAGAAGAAATCGCCACGGGGCTAAATGAAAAGGAAGAGAATAGCTCTCTCGACGCCCTGAGAATGCCAAGGGGAGCGTGAATTATTGGCTGCCCATTCGACGATGCGTTTGCTAGATGCATTACCAGCGACGCGATAAATAAAGAGGACGATTGTTGGACGAATGTCTGGGAGACAATGCGAAAAGTAGATCGAAGATGTTTTCTTGTCTTTATTTACCAAAAAACTATAACGCCTTTTTAGTTTAGAAAAAGTTTCGCCAATTTGGCGACTTACCAGCCGAAAAACAGGCTGAGTCACGCGCTGAAAGACACGATCATTTTCGCACCTGCGGTTCCTTCTCTCCCCATGGGTTCTAGGAACGAGAGGAGATCGGCGATTTTGACGAATCATTAATGACACGAAGCGTTAGGTCGTTAGAAGAGTTAGCCTAGCGTGATCAAATCGTTGAATGCGACAACGGACAATGGACCCGAAGATCCTGACCTGTGGGGTAGTAAAGAAGCAAGGGACACCTGGATGTCTAATTGCCAGTGTCCCCCTGAACTACTTTCATGGGGTGCCTTCTCTTCTCCGCTTGTTAATTTCAAAATGACGTATCAGATTTTTATTTGGTCTTTCATTTTCAGTAATATTTCCTTGGTATATTCATGACTTTTTTCTCAGTTTCCGGACTGAAAGTAAAGAAAGGGTCGAGAACAAAATTAGTCGAACGCGATGCAAATAGAACAATGACGTCGAACGTATCTGGTTTAGTACGCGGATGCATCGTCGCATCCTGAAGGGCCAATCAATTTTTTCCCCTGTCTCTTGCTCGCTTTTTCCTTTTTTTTTTGCAAAAACCCTTCGGCACGTCGCGGTGACACGAGGGTCGAACACAGAGAAACCATTCATCCATCGAAATGACCCCAGAGGCGCCAATCAAACGCGTCGCCTCACCCTGAATACCCGATAGAGATATAGAGATACTGCAGCCAGTACGTCAATATTAATAGGAGGATGCACCGTCCTCTCGATTCATCATCGATCCTACCTTCACTCGCTACCTCGACTTCTATTTTCCTCGATTCACCTCGCCATCCCTATCTTCGCGTCTTTGAAATACCTTTGTTTGTTCGTTAATACATTTCCCGTCATGGTCATCGACGTATTTCAATTTCACCCGTTCACTTCTTTGCATCAGATCAAATTGACATTTTCATCGAACGACTCTTGTACTTTATTTCCCAATTTTTATTTAAAAGATAATTCCTCACGGACGAGAATAAATGATCGTTTCCTGGCGCAAGACGAAAAATAAATAACCGTAATTTCAATTCTTTATTCATCAAATGTTTGCACACTCGGCTAACAGAATTATTCCTAGCTGGCACCGGAAATCGGTTTATCTTCGATATCGAACGAGCTTCATGAAGAATTGAACACCGTTTAAACATTCAATCGCGTTCCACTTAATGGCTATTCGCTTTAGGTCTCGAGACCTTGTTCGCGATGCGACATAGTACATCTGCTTCCAAGGAAACTGATTACACGCTATCGTTAATGTATCATCGAGCATCGATGTCGTATTAATTCACCCTCTGTTCGATCGATCCCTTTCGACCTGGAGGGGGTTGGTGAACAGACGTCGATGCATAAAACAAAGGGAATCCACGTTTCTGTAATTCAGACACGATGGAACGTTAATATGTATTCCCATCCCTTCGGAATATTAAAACCGTGTCCTACGTGAAAACGACGGGGAATAAATAGCCGCGTTTGTGAAATTGAAAATGCAGATAACCGAGGCTGATTAAGAGCTTTCGAGCGAACAATGCCAGCGATACGATTCACTTTCGCGCTGATATACGATATGTAAAATCCTTGTTTTTCGCTGTTTTCTGGGATATTGAACTCCGTGAAATCCGAGTTACTATAACAAGATAGCAAAAACAGAAACGAGTGCGTATTTAACTTGAAACCACTATTTTTAACAGTCTGTGTTTACCATATACTACCACTGTCTATCGATTATTCGAAGAAGCTCGCCGCTCCCGCGAAATCTAACCATCGAAGTCGTTTCGTAAGTAGAAGAATACACGATGAGGAACAGGCAGCAGGAAAATGGGAAACGATCACGAAAGAATAGCGCGATATAGGAGGGTAAAATTGGCCGTTAGCCGGGTTTCTAGCCTAAGCCGGTACTCGTATCTGTGTATCATCGCGGCTGGCTAAAAGCATCGCGAAAAATAGCAGGGCAATTAGCTAATAAATAGCCAACTGTGATGAGGATGCTGGTGGAAATGGCGCGAACGTTTGCCGGCCGAAACACGAGGGCGTCGATGTCGGTTCGAGGTAGAACGGTGTGGGGGTTATATCGTCGTCCTGTTTGCCGACGTTGCTTCTGTATATACGTATATATACGAGGACGATAACGTTAAATAACTCGTTACGAGCTCGCTAGCTGGCTTCCACGATAATGCGCGACTGGGATCAGCGGATGGGCACGGGAAATCGCTTTCTATGGCTCGTTCTAGCCAACCCCGCGACCGGCTACGTGCCTGTCTGCGTCGCGACGCCCCATAACTGTACATAATAGCAGTAGGGAACACGCGAGCTTCAATTAATATCGGTATCGACGTTTCGCTGGAGTCGCGATGACATTTCACCTCGTCCTCGATCTCGACCCAACTACCCTCTGCTCTTTCACCCTTCGGTATCCGTATACGATGTTCCATTTCAATAACAAAGTAGGATAGGTACACAAGTTATGAACTGTAAATTTATCAATAGTTCTGCATATAGAGTTGAAATGAACAAATGTCGAAATGTTAACACGTTCAAGTATTGTCTTTCACCAGTGGATAGTCTTATTAAAGTTTCGATTCGAAGCTACCGTTCGATGTCAATTTTTCACACTGTACTGACCGTAGAACAAGAGCGTCCCTCGAAGCGAGACAATATCCCTCACCGGGGTCTCTTCGGTTGATTCGATCCGACAACGCTTTCTGCCCATTGACCATGCAATAGCCACTGGACGTGCGACCGGAATATCGTATTATGTCGTGGCTAGTGCTTCCATTATACTTGCCACGACAGAAACGATACTCAGCGAACATCCAAACAGAGGTGGATACATACTTCCACGAGTGTTTTCAAACACAGTTTTGCCGTACCTTACAAACTAAATACTATCATGTTAACAAACATTACTACAAATTGTCGAGTAGCCAGAGAATAAGTCGAGATATCAGACGTCGCCAAAGATCTGCCCTAACGAACACCGGAAACCCGGAAACTAAGGGTTCCTGTCTGCGCCAAAAAGTCTGAAAGAAACGATCATTCTGAGTCGAATCGTGAGTCGAATAGAAAATTTGGAAAAAGACAGAGGCTCTGATTATTGGCCGCAGATGGCAAAGAACTCTTGTAGTTTAGCTACAACCATATTCTACACCACGTACCGGTGTATTCGTTATTACCGACCGATCGTCACCGCGAACATGGAAACGTAACGGAGGACGGAAATTGGTCGGGTGGACCGGAAACGACGTTTTCGCGACGCACTCGAGAGGAATTCTCGAGCAGCCAACTTTCAGACGCGAACACGCTCGTCCTTTTGAAGACGTGGCGTTGCGGCGAGGGACGTAACACCGCGGAAAGATGAAAAATTTCATTGGATACACTGTATACGTGTCCATTACACCGCGTCCATTTTTCTGCTACATCTCTACGACTTTTGACAAGCAGGGAAGAAAGGTAGACCTTGCTAGGGGAGTCTAACGTAATTTCAGGAGCCTTGAAAGAATAAACTTTCTTTTTTACTTTTAGTTATAAGATACTTGCCTGATTCTATTACTCGTTAAAATCATTTAGAGTTGTATAACATCATCCCTCATAAATCAGACGACGGGATTGCATTAAATTTCAAAAGGGGTTGGGTTCCCACGCGATTACCACCCCTGTTACGACACATTTCATAGAATCGACTTTGTTGAATACCATCGGCCACGTTGGCAAGTGCGTAGCACCTGTTCGCGGCTCCTCAGAAGTCTGTTGGCCCAGTTTAGGCATCGATTCTCGGCTACGTGAGAATCATCCCCTTCGGTCGGTCCGATTGTGCGACGTTTGTGTCGGTCGGATGGCTTGGAGACTCCCTTAGCCACAAAAGCGAGCCGACAGTCCGTTCCTGTCCTCTGATGTCTCCGCGGAGTCATTCGCCACCTTTCTGCTCCGCCGTTATTCTCGCGTGAAAACCCCTGCGGCGACAAAACGCAACCCCCGCCGCGTCTCGTGAACACCGTCACCGCCCTTCAGCCCAGTTTTCTCATTTTTTCCCTCCCGCTGCGTGGAAACGAGATCGGATACCTATAGGTAGCGATGGATATTCGAAACTTCCTGTTTCAAATTTTCAACCAAACTTGAACAACAAATTAATCTAAAAATGTGGAAGATCAAGAGGGAACTTTAAAGATTCGCAAGGTTCAAATAAAATTCGAAGGAATTCTAAATTTTATCCATATATTTATTGGGAACTCGTACAATCGTGTTTTCGCAAGCATTGAATGCGTTTACAACTTTCAGCTTCTGAAGCCATTCTCGACCCGTGTGTTCCGTTCGTGTCATTCTTCTTCTGGGCTCGCGGCGGACCATTTACGAGCTGGAAGAACTCGGTCGTGTTCCTTTGAAGTGATCCGCAGCGGGGTGGAGAAGCTTCGAATGGAACGGAATGATTCTCGTTCGTTGTCTAGGCGCGTTTCGATAGGGTCGATACTCCTTGGCGAGTTCCGCTTCGTAGCAACGTGCCTCGTCGATAGGTCGCGTCGCAATGGCGTTTTAATTGCCTTCTATTGTTATTTGCCGCGTACATTTACGGCGAGAGAGCGCGACTTGATCGTTTGCGCGCACCGAACGAATGCACCAGGCAAATAACGCGTTATTTGCCCAGGGAAAATACGAGCTGGAAGTATAATCGGAAGCTGAACGAATCGAGCCGCAATAATGGACAGCATATAATTACAATTTGTTTGCCAGTCGGTCTGTAATACGTTTATTTGTTAATCTCTTTTAATTGCACCGACGATCGCTCTTTAATCGCTCCTTTCAACGAATTTGCTGCCGGTGGATTCGATCATTGAAACCAAAAGCAGATGTCACATTGTACGAAGCTTCTACTGAAAACATGGTATGCAGCGACGTTTATTTAGCATTCAACAGCAACTAGTATTCGAGAAGATATATATTAAAGGGTTGGCTAATGGAAACGAGAGCTTTAAAGATTAGACGATCCTTCGTGGCACTAATGGCGCCAGGTTATTAGGGACGAGTGAGCTTGCCAAACAAATAAGCGGTGCCCTGAATGACAACTTCGCGCACAGCGTGCAGCCCGAGTCCGTTTTAGGGGTGGGAAATGTCGTTTAGGGTGGCAAGTTTCCGCGTAGAAGTTCGCTCGTCCGTTCGCGGTTCACGAGACCTGGCCTTATCTTTCCTAGTCCACTGGATGATAGCGCGACGACCTACAACTAACGAGCAGCAACTTCGTAAACTTTGCATCCGTTCGCCAAGTCGGTCGCTCCCCAGCCGGTCGGAGACGCGCGGTTCCAGGGAAGCTTTTAACACGGAACGTTCGCCGAAGCTTGTTCGCGCGAATCGGAGGCTTAGGCGAGCGATCATCCCCGCGAAAATTGAGAGCCCCCGCTTTTGATGTCTTCCGAAGTTGTGCCAACGCTGGAAGCGGGATATCGCGTGCCCTGTCGTGGTTTACCTTAACTCTGTCTCTTCAGCTTAAAAAATAAATGGATGCAAGTTGAAAAGGAACACCATGACAACGGTTATTTCGTTTTCGGAACGAAACTTGCTCGTCATGGTTCATTCTTCCCACGGCCGTTGTAGAACCAGCAACGATGCCTCGTGTTCACGCAACGCACGTTCCGTGCACGTCCTCCCTTGCGAGGGCAGAAAGGGATCGAAGCGTAAAAGCTGGCGTGCGCGTTTCAAAAGAATCCCTCTTTTTTAATTCGACGCTCGGATCCGGTTGTCGGAGAGTGCGCTTCTATGTACGCGAGAGAGGAGTAGAAAGGTAGACGCACTCGATAATGTTTCGCATCGAGCGGTGTGGAAAGTCGCAGCCAGCGAAAAAAATTTATCTTTTTTGCCGGTTAAGTGGTTGAAAATTCAATTGCATCGATTTCGAAATCTATCCAGGCGAAAATGATTGCCGGTGAAACGTTGGAAAAAGGTTTCGTCACGATCTCTAAACGGCAAACATAAAAATTGATTCGCAACATCAAACGTCGCGTCGTTTGAAAAATTTGTCGCATTGCGAGTGACGTACCGTATGATTAATATGGACAAACTGGAATCGTAGAGACGATTTTCATGATATATCGAGAGAACGTCGTCGACAGGGATTTCGAGTGTAGCGAGGAAAAGTTGCAATACGTTTCACGGAGGATTGAACGCGTCGATGTGTATCGAGGGAAATGAATTATATCGCGAAACTGTTGGGAAGAGATAGAAAATTGCTGCTTAATAACGCGTTAAAAACGGAAGGAAGTATTCCGCAAACTCCGCGCCAATTTTCCAGCCGGAAACCGTTCCAATTCGGCCTGGGAATAACTACGTTCTCCTGCTCTGTCTGGCCGGCCAAAAAAAAAAAGAAAAAAGGAACACTCGGCGTGTCTCTTTGAATGGCAAATTAAGCCGAGTTCTACTTTAGGAGTTTGCTCGTCGGAAACGTCGATAGAATAGCGAAAAATTTTCAACTAGGTCATTCGGACCGAGTAATCAGGTAGCAGAAGGTGGTTCAGAAAATCAAGAAGAAACCAATCGTTTGAATTGTAAAAGTAATTTTAGAATTTCTTATCTGATATCTTATCAGAGATATCGTTCTTTTGTTTGGCATCTTTCGACATTATGAATTGTAACGAGTAAGAGTCTTTTCGTTACCATTTTTCTCAGGATTTTCATCTTTGCTTCCTTCATTTCCAACCGTTCTTCGATTCAAGCCTCTCTCTGCTTCGTATCCGAATAAATCAATTACCTACCTGGTGATTTCAGTTTAACGAAATCGTCGAGTCGCGAGGTTGGAAACGAACCGCGAACAGGAAGCGTCAGGCTGATAAAAAAAAAAAAAAAGAAATCAATCCGCGAAAGCTTTTCATTCGATTTCCACGGAGAGACAGTGTGATTTAATTGTCACAACGGCAACGATTTCGAGTCTTATTCTCGGTCGCTGTCGATCCAACGCGACTCCCGTTGTATCGATTGGTCCACTGCCGTTTCCATATTCGAGGCGACTAATCGAGCATCGATATCGAACTCGATTCGCCGCGAAAACGCGTCTGTTCCAGGCGAATCGGTGCAGCGTCATTAAATCGTTAACCGGTCGCGTTACGTGCAATTAAGCACGGTCCGGTTTTCGTGGCGGACGAATTATGCCGGCTTCACCGGGACGAGCCCACGGGCTGTAACAAATCCGTTTTTAAAGGCGGAATTTGATAAATGCCACGGCAAATTTCGCAGACACGCCGCGCGAAATCCGATTAATCACCGCTGCGCGCCGAAAATCGTTCGCTTCGCCTCGTTATCCGACCGCTGTTTATTTAAAAAGAAATAAAAGAGACCAGCACCAGTATCTATCGGCCGTTCCAATAAAAGAATATTTGTTTTTGGCTATTTTACTTTTGCATTAACGCATCGAATTCTTCGCAGTCCATATTTGTTCAGAATCTATATTCGTTCAACATTTTTCTCATCGCGAAACAATTTGTAGCGAAAAATTCGGCTGCAATGTTAGCCAGCTATCGAAATTCATGAATCACCGTGATGAATCGTCGCTGCCTAATTACTCGTACCCCGTACCATTTATCACACAATACCCTGGGTATCGTCCCTGCATCGAATTTTATCCATCGCGTTGATCACTCTTCCCGCGAGCATACACGGCGTCGTTCGAAAGTTTCGGGACAGTTTGCGCATCTCTAACAAGCGTAATTAATAAGAAAATCATAAATCAACGAGTTGTTTTATAGATAATACGACAAGTATTCGAAAAGTTTCGATGCAACGTTTCGCAGATGAGTCTGCGAAAGCAAAGAGGTCGAGTTTCCGGCCGGTTCTCGTTCGAAATGCCGCGCGTGTCGTTGGACAATTTCGAGATAGACGTTTAAGCTGTTGTCACGCGTTTCTTACGGCCAGGAGGGTAGCCTCTCGGCGAACGGCCAAGCCCGTCAGCCGCGCCTTCGTATTTCGCTGTTAAATCACGTAACGGCGGAATCCTTGCCAGCAGTTACGCCGCCGTTGGGCCGCGGTTATCGATGATTAACGGAGCCGATATCGCCACGGGATTACTTCTTCGCCGTGTTCGTTTCTTCGATTAGCCTCAGCAAGAATTTTCTGCGGTTACGCGGGTTCGATCGACTCGACCGAAGCCCTCGTTACTCGCCGACCGATGTGACGCCAATAAACCAGTCGTTACCCTAACCAGACACATTATCCGAACGTTTCGAATCGATTTCGTTCCCCTATCGTTCGCTGCCCTCCCAAGATTACTCGTGCCACTCGAGAAAGTGGATTGCGGTGGAGGGTTGTTGTCTGATCACCTTTCACTTTGATGAAATTCTCGCTGGTTGCTTAGTTATACGTTTGTTTATGCAACTGGAAGCCGTATGCGGTAAGAAAAGTACAGGTCCAGCTATCCTGGAGAAACAGGATGACCAATTTTGTAACGTCGATTTAATTGAGTGGCCAGCCGTGCTCGGCGGTGATCTAGAAGGGTGAAACGAGCCGGAGAAACGGGGCATCGTAGAAATTGAGAAGGACGTCGAAACCGGCATACCGGAAATTGCTGCTAGGAAATCCAATTAACTGGTCGTGCGCCGTGCGTCTTTTGCCGCGTTACTATCGCCTACTATCTTCCTCGGTAACTGCACCAACCTGCTTCGCGAAGTTACGCTCGGACGAGCATTTATGCTAGTGGAACCCGATCGTAGCTACGACCGAGTTGTACGAGTGATCACTTTGATGTTGCTCCTTTGTTACGGTACCGTTGCGCAAGTGCAGCGATACCGTTTTATTCTATGGAAAGTACTTTCGCTCTCGGTTCGTGCTTTCTAAGAAGAAAAGTGTTCGATTCGGTTAATAGGATTATCGAATGAGAATTTCGCGATCGAAGACGCTTGTTCCACGCGTTTTCACTCGTGCATTCGTATCCATTTGGCCGCGTTCGGCTGCATTCCTCTCGCAGGCATAGGCTGGAAACGTTAGTTCCGAGGAAGTTCCATGAATCGACGAACCGGGCATTCCTCGACGGCTACGCGGCTCACGGAGTTCCGTTCTATCCTGGACCCTATCGGATAAACCGAGGATGGAAATGGGACGGCGGGAGGGCGCGGCGAGGGAATTCCTTCGACCATAGAAATTTTGCATTCCCCGCAGCCAGACTGGGCAATATTCAGTTCCGCGGTTCGCTCTCGGGTCACACTTCGAAATCAATTGCGCCCGATCTCGAACCGTTGCTACCCCCTTTATGGAAATGTAACGGGTTAAGCAACCGACTCCGTCGAAATCCCAAGTCTTTTCGGTCGAGATTAAAAACTTCTATGGGATAAAAATTACGCGATCGATGCGTTTCGTTTCGAAGATTTATTTCTGATCGTTTAAAAATAGCCGTCCGATGTTAATTTGTTTGCCGAAAAGAGAGAAATAAAGCGAGCGGCATGGGAAACTGATGGAAACATTATTGATTTATTCCGGCGGTGTTTTACCGGTTTAATGGGATTATTGATGGCGTGGCATCGGTTGCTGGTAGTCGACCGAGCTCGGATTCCATCATCTGGACGGGCTCCGATCTCTTTATTTCCAGCATCCTGGCCCGCCACCAAGGAAACGGAACACAGGCTGGATCGAGAGGAAAGTAAAACACTGCGTCAATATTATTTTATCCCTCTTTGGCTTCCTTCAACCGGTGTCTGCCGATGGCTCGCAAGGGGAACAGAATAGGGATTGTTTTCATAATCAGAGACTAAAAGAGAGGGATTTCTTCTCGAGGAAGAATCTTCTTACGGCGATCTTCACCTGAGCTTGTTTTCAACCTTCCAAAGGGAATTACTTTTTTTCGTTAACTTCTTATTCTTACCTGAGATAGGTTTGTCTTGAATACCATTATATTCCTCTCTTCGATGGAATAGATGATGCGATTCGGTCACGATCGTCCATCACTGTCGTCCATCGCTGAACGATTCTTCCAGCTGACCGCCGAAATGCTTCCTGTTCAGGGAAGAATACACGGACGGATCGTCGGAAATGTAATTTCAAGGATCGTGGAACGGACCGCTTCTCGGCCGACGTTATCTTTCGCTGGAAGGTAATAAAACGCGAAGTTCGAATCAATCGGATTCCTTTTCTCGGTCAACGGAGCCGAGCATCGCGCCGTTGCGGAATATTTCCGCGCGATTCGAAGACGGCGGTTTAGTAGTAAATCAGCGTCGGGACGCACTGCGGAATCCTCGACCGTAAGTCGCCGCGACCAGCTGTGCTCTCCCTTATCACATTCGCCCTTCGTCCTTCGAAGAGAAACCGAAATTCCAGAACGACAATCATTTTATGACCCCCCACAAAAGCTGGTTCGAAGATCAATGCGTTGCTTCTCATGGTGTTCGGTCGCTTTTCTTCGACGACAAAGGGATGTCCATCGAGGGGGCAAATGGCTCGTGTGTTTCTCGCGGCCATCGGTGTTAGGGGATGTACCGCGATATATTATGGTCGATGATAAAAGCTCGAGGTGTCTGGCGCGAAGTTTATGTTCCAGTTCCATCAGAACGTTCCTCATATTTCGAAGAATGTTATAAAGTTAGTATCGTAAAGTTTACCGACGTGAAAATTATAAATTGTTCATTTCAGAACGAATTCTTTTGGAAATATCAACGGAATACTTGACCTAATAATTAGGAGAGTTAATAGAGGGTCTAAAATTTATTCGACCAAGAAATGAAAATTAGTTTTTGCCGCTCGCGAGGGTAGCTTATGGTCGTTTTAAGTACACACAAATTTCTTTCACGTTGAATCAGGAACGAACGACCAGCAGTGGTTCGTTAACTTTTTCGCCCAGTTAATCATTGATCACCTTTTCCCTCAGCTTTCTCGTGTTCCTGTTATTTTCAACGAATCACGAGCGATCGTCGCTTAATTATCGAACGGATTTCTTTTTCAGAGAGTACAGAGGGAAACGGAGTTGCCGGTGAAAAGAGTTTTGAACGGTGGCCAAGGACCAAGGCGAGAAATGTAATTATGACGCTGCGGAAAAGTGTCCCTAATTGTCGAATCCGCGGAGCAGCCTAATTGCTGGAACTTGGTGACCCTCCAGAAGGTGCTTAAAGGTGAGTCGCTTTTGCGTTGCGATCTAATTTTCTTGTTGAAACGAGCCACGAATATTTACGTTTCGTTAGCGAATTCTGCCGCTCGGAATCGTGTTATCGCAAATATATTTTTCAAATTATTTTAATCCAAGCGTTTATGTTTGCGCATTACGCTGCGGTTTCGTTCGTGCACACATTCCGAATCGTATGATAACCGAGGGGAATTGTGTGCATAAAACTGATAATTATTATGCAGTATCGAAAAAACAATTTTCTGCATTCGTATCAATGTTTATTATTTTTTAGTAAATTTCTCAAAACTTTCATACACAGACAGTACCGTCGCTAAAAGATGAATAATAACAGATCGGTCTTAAAGATGAGACTAATAATAGCAATAACGGTGTCCCTGAAACTTCTGAATGCTCTTAACCAAGCACCATGAAATTTACCCGGGATAGAACTCATCCGAGCGATAATTAAAGCCTCGGTTGAACGACGTTATTAAAGTTCACGGTCTCGAGTATAAAGTCAGAAACTTCGGTACCGATTACAGTCCCGAAGCACGAGCTTTTCCTCGAGCATCCTCGGATTCTTCAACCTCGATTGGACGTCGCGTAGGTTCGGTAACGAGCGAAACGACGATACCGCTTCCGGTATTTCGGTGGTTTCCTCCGTTCACGGTTTCTTAAAGTACGTAGCTTTGTCACGACGTCCTCGGGTGCCTCTATCAGAGATCCAGAGGCACGAAAGACGAGAGGAGACTGCGAGACCTTGAGCAGATTCACCGGAAGCTTGTCGTAATACCGCTATTAAAATGCAATCCCACATCTTACCCGAACGAAGAGATTCTCTGCTCTCTTCTCAACCCTCTCGTCTTTCTTTCTTCCTCTCTTTGTTTCTGTACCTGTTCACGATGTCCCGGCGTTGTAAGACGCGGCTTGTTCCATGGCCGACTCGCGTTTCATCGTGTTTCTCGTTTTATTCATTAAATAACCGTGGCGTCGGTTCCGGGCAACGTGCCGGGGTAAGTTCTAAACGGCTCTTCCGGCGAATGCAAATGCGCGTCCGCCTGTAAGCGGAACGCGGTAATTAAAAGGCCGCGCGAGGACAAGTTTCCCGATGACTTCGCGCGGTACGCTTCGCCACTTGCCGCCCTTTTCTCCCCTTCAATCTTCGCGTTGTTTAATGATGGGCAGGTACGTATCCATCGGAACGTATTAAAATAAATTACGCGATAGGAAAAAATATTTCTAATTACCGTAACGGATTCACTGGGAATAGAAGCGTGCGGGATGCAGAGAAACGTTTGGTGTGCCATTTCGTTCAAGTGGCAACTGTCTGAAGCGCGTTGTAGCGAAAGGGTTAATGGGACTTTTTGAAAGTCCCCGGCCGCGGTTTCTGTTTGAACGCGTCGCTTAAGCATGCTGTTTTTCCTTTCTTTTTTTCTGCTGCCATTTGCTCGGCAACACAAAATGCTTACGTTTTCCACTTTGCTGTCGTCCTTCGGGCCGACTGTTTCTTTTTCCTTGCCTCTCTTGAATTCTAACGAGGGTGTTTCGCGAACTACCGCCTCCTTCGAAACTGCGGCCCGCTTTCCGTTTAATTAATTCGCTTAATTAAAGGAGGACCGCGAGAACAACTTGCCGAGGCGAGTTTGATGGATACTTCTGGGCCGGACGTTCACTGTTAACGAGAAGCTTCCGCTCGTAAATGCCCGGATATCGATACGCGAATATCTCGGAAATTTAAATAAATAATAGGACATATCCGATTTCATTTTAAACTTTGTTCTATTTTCATTTCGACGATGAATCAAGTCGACTGCACACCGAATGTTCATCGTTATTCGCGAAGAAATTGCTCTTGTTCATTCTAATTCACCTAAACTCTAATGAATGATTGCAATTTAACTTCGAACAGGTAGGACGAAGAGTATGTTAACCTCGTTGCGATCGAATTTGTAGTTTAATCGTTGCATAGCTAGTGTAATTAATGTTTTTCGAGGCTGAACCTGTATAGCCATTTCATGGGAATTGAATTTCACGTGTGCAACTTTGATATTAAATTTCATAAAGCGTCGATGATCGATAACATTACGAAACGTTTGTACGGCATGTAACGTTTAGTCGAATCGAAATGTATCCTCGAAAGCAGTCGTGTTCGACGAATAGGAATAGTTTCGTAAACCGTAGACGCGGTAGTTTGCTGCAATACGTTGTAGTCGATTTTATTATCGGAACACGTACGGGGAGGAGCTTTACACAGACGGTGAATTAGCGCGAAGTAATCTCAAACGAGGCATTCAAGCAGCCTTTGAACCGGAGAATCGTATCCCACCTGTGGTCTCGACTTACAGATATACCGGAAACGAACTTGTTACCGCTGCGACCGTAACGGAATTCATATTAGCATTCGTGCAACACATTACAAGGAAATTTCAATTCGACTTGGCCAAGTTAAGTGGGTCACGCGTTATCGCGTTAAAATATTTCTTTCATCGGTGATGCGAACTCTTTATCGAACGATTTAACCGTTGATCAATCATCGTTAGGAAAGTCTGTCTCGAGCGAGAAACGAAACGAAACTAAAATGAAATTTAATTCAGCTCACTTTATTAAAGCTTTATCCGCAAGCTGTAAAATCGGGAACGGCTGTCTTTTGTGCCAATCTACCGATTGACTTACCGCTGCTTTTCCGTATCGTATCAGGGATTTCCGATAATTCGTCCGTCGTTGAAACGCTCCGTCAATCTACTACAAAATCGTTTATTTAAAATTTCATCCATTTGCTGGGAAACCTTTTACAGCGCCCTGAAGGAACAAAAGAAACGAAACGGGTTGATACTCGGGTGGGACAGGTATTCATTATTTTGAAAAGTAAACCGAGGTAACGTCGTAATTTACAATTGACTCTTTGTTGTTCCTCACCGATGCAGCAAGATTGTCGAAAGTGCACGGGGTAGGAGTGAAGAATCGATTGGTTGTCGCGATAGGAATCGAGAGTAA
This sequence comes from Osmia bicornis bicornis, assembly GCF_907164935.1. Lineage (NCBI taxonomy): Eukaryota > Metazoa > Arthropoda > Insecta > Hymenoptera > Megachilidae > Osmia > Osmia bicornis. The sequence goes on from NC_060230.1 coordinate 6,113,810, forward strand.
CGATTTCGTTAGCAGTTGGACGAAATCGATCTGTCCTCGAGCCAATTAAAGTTTCCCCGGGGACAATGCGACAGGCAGCGAGCGGAGTCGAGAATCCGCGTCAAAAGAGCGCGAGAATCGGGGAGAAAAAGTAACCGGGCTGTCGGAGTGGCGGCAGAAAAAGGGAACGAGGAGGAGAAGAGAAGAAAATTAAGTGGTGGACCCTGGAATGGAACAAAACTGGCTGGGCCCCTCCACCATGCCGATCGTTGAATTCCGATTGTAATTCTTTCTCCACCGTAAAGAAAGTTCGTCCTAGGAACGAACGAATAAAGAAGTTTCCTTCTCGATGACGAGCTACACTTCCGGTATCGTGTTTTTTTACCAACAGAATCTTATTATTCTACGCGAAAGAGGCTGTCTGTTCTAGTTGCTCAGTTTCGAGGAGTTTCCTCGAGGATTTCAAAGAGTTTTATTCCGCGCTGGTCAACGGGGGAATTCGTTTAACCCAATTACGGAATCAGATTTATGAAAATGTCGAGTAGCTTAATTGAAGACGGTTGCGCGAGGAACGGAAACTGTCGAGATGGCGACTCTTTTTACCTCGGATATCCTTATGCAGCTAATGAACGAGGAATGCCTAATGAAAAGTGATGAAGTGGCTCGGAAAATGGTTCGAGTTTCCACTGAAACGGATCGAAACGTAAATTGTTACTGTTCGCAAATGCATCCTTGGCATAAATAAACATGATGGATAATAGCGGATTAAGATCGCCTCATTGACATCGAGTTTGATTGATTTACAAAATTATAATTGAAAGCTACTTAAGCTTCGATCCCTATTTCGTATTATTTATAATTCCAAGTGAACGCCTATAGATACCCATAGAATATGATGAGCCTTTATACTACTCTATAGGCAATGATATTCCTGAAAGGGTTAATTCCAAGCCGTATCTCGTTGATCGGAGAGCAGCCTGTTCTCTAGATCGCAATCTATAAACGTATCAGTCCGATGGAAAGGACATCGGAGGACACAGTTTTAGGCTTTAATGGCAGACCACGTAGCTCAGGGTGGAGAGCAACTTCCTGTCCCGTAGACGCAGATGCGAGCGTAGCGATTAGAAGCCTAAGAGCCGTGCGAACTGGAGATAGGATAGAGGAGCCGCGTGTTGTAATAACATGCCGTGCGCGTCTAACGGGCCCTTACGCGTGTACGCGCACGCCGTTGGACATCGACGTGTATATCTAACCGTACAGTCTCTCCCTTTCACCCTCTCTATCGGCCCTTTCACCTAGGATCCCTTGTTTCCCGCCCGTACTCCATTACGCCCGCTGATTATTCGGCATTGTCCACCTGTAAACGGCGGGTATATCGACGCGTCCGTTGCCGATCCGCAAGTAGCTTCTCCTGTTAGAGAGAAGTTATGCACGCGCGTACCAGCCTCGCCATGTTCCTATAGTTTATCTAACCACTTGCTGGACAAGATCTCCTCGGGCAGGATGCCTGTGCAACGGATTCAAGTGGACGTGCCGGTAGCTGGAATAGAAACTCTGGAATCTCTGTTGGACACGCGTCAACGAGTTTCATGATGTTAGAGTCCGACAGTTAGACTAACAATAAGATGATATTGTGGAATGAGAATCCTCGTGATCGGTAAACGGAACTGGAGAAGATAGTTTGATGTTTGTACAGCAATGTGGATGATTGAGGAAAAGTGGTAAATTCAACGATAACTCCGCCTAATCAACTTGTACCCTTAATACGGGGTTAAAAGTTAGAACGATTTAAAATGATTCGGGTAACTAAACAAAAATCCGTGTTTGGAATATAAAACTAAACAGAGTATCGGGAAGAGACTTTGACGGTCGAGAGGAACAAACATCCGTCGTCTTTGATCCAATTGGTCCCCCCCATAGGTAACCGCAGATTGTGTGGATCGAAGCTCCCCTTGGCTATGGTGAATTGAAGGGCCCTATGCTGCCAATCCACGTGCGTCCCTTCTGTTTACCCGTAGTATCGCTAATGAGTCGACCAGGGCCGATGAACCGCGAGCAGGGCCGGCAGCACGAGGCCAGATATAGGACGGCCTCAAATTCCCGGCCATCAAAGCTAATATAATTATTGCGCGTAGGCCACGGCCAGCAAACGGTTCAGGGATACAATCAGGACAATCAGCATGATTGGCGGTCTCAAGTGTACACAGGAGGAGCTCGATGCTTTCGACCTACAAACCCTGTCGATGTCATCTTCCTGGCTGATGGTGTCCTCGTGTTCGCCCCGTGCCACTTTTCCTCCTCGATTTTCAAGCAGTCTGGCGCTTATCAAGGAATATTTACCGATGGCCTGGCAGATTGCTCAATTTAACGAATCATCCTAATTTCTTTAATCGCGTTTCGAGTTGAAAAGAAACGCAGGATGAAATTTGGCCACTTTCTATACAAATACCCCATTATGCGTTCGCCCCCGCATATTCCCGTAAGAAATTCGATCCAGTCGTTCGGTCAGTTCGTGAAGCCGCGTGTTCATCCTGCAAAGGGATCCTACGGATTCCCTTGGAGCAAATCTGTGGCTTGTTTACGCGGCATATTTGCGCTGATCGATCCATCCGTCGTGCGCCTAATCGAAGGGACGCTTAATAGGATTTGCCATACAAGGGAATAATTTCCTTAGCATGGGAACGGCTCTTCCGCGATCGATGCCATTTGCCACCTGCGTTTGATTAACACCGCCGCGCGTAACACGACCGAGTTCATCCGCTAAATTGCTAAATTATGACGCGTCGCGTTTAATCCCCCAAGATGGACACCGCACTATGGTCAAGCGTTTGTACTTGATCGTTTGTTTCTTTCTGAAATTCATCGAAGATTCATCTATGACGATTCTATCGACCGAAGGTTTTCTCTCTGCAAACTGTCTGCGTTAAAATTGAAAAAATTGAAACGCTTTAACTGAATATTGATGAAACAAAGACAATTCTAGAAGCAGCGAACAGCAAAGTAAACTGTGGTCCGAGTATCGAATTCGATCGTTAAAAATGGATGCTCGAACCGTTTCCAACATTACACAGGTTCGCGCTCGATGTTTCGTTAGAATTTTGCCATCCAATTAACACTTGGCCTCAGCTTTTGTCTGGCCAACTCGTACGATCGCTTATTGACAAAAATATTTTAAAAAAGGCAGCAGCATTGTTTGTGTTTGTTCGGTCGTAGAAAAGTTTGCCGGTCGCAATGGCGGAACGCAATGTAACTCGTCTGCCCTCGAAAGGCAAACACCGAGTCCTGTGGCAGGCTGAAAAATCCAACTTATTGTTCGCAATAATTGGTGGTCGTTTAAACGTGAGCCGCAAACGGAAACGCTTGAAACGCGAGCATCACACGTCCGGTGAAATTACCGCGGTGGAAGCGCTGGGAAAATAAACAAGGAACGATTACCGTGTTCGATGACGATGGTTAATGATCGACAGTTGACCCACAATCAAGCAACGTGACTGATTTTTCATTTCCCTTCCTCTCTTGAGATCTTCGAAATATAATTTTAACAGTAATTAATGTCGACTCCTCGATTGAATTACCAAACAAAGATAGAGGGAAGCAAAATTTTAACACCAACGCATTTAATGAACAACAAACTTACAAATGATGAAGGGTTAAGAGAAAGAGAGAGGGAGAGCGTAAACTGGGTGTGTTTAGCGGGCGAGGGCAAACATCAGCAGGCAGCTAGTTAAACGCGAACCTTCGAGAATACCGAATCGGATATTCGCTGCAAGAGTATACCAGAGAGTGGAATTTCAAGCGTGAAGCTCGAGCATCGCACTGTTGTATTTATCAGATTTCGCGGGGATCGTTTCTACCCCGGTGTGATTCGCAACGTGAATTTAAAGCGACGTACGTCCTTCTTAAGTAAGCCGGCGTAGGTGGGATAGGGTGCAAAAGGGGTGGCCAGCGAACTGGAAGCGCCGATAACCACGTACCGTGTTCAATGGCCGAATTCGAAATTCCTCCTCGCAATTTCGCTGTGACCAAAGAAGGAGTCGTCGCGTTCCCCGTTATTCCTCCGACTTCCTAGGAAGAACGAACCGGTCACGTATTCGTGCTACGTCTCCCGTTCAGCTCTTCTGGACGACATGTTCGTTTTTTTAAGGACGACAACGAGAAATTGCGTGGCTTCCAGCTACCGATTCGTGGATCCTCCTTCGAACGACTTTGCTCGTTTCCAACCTTATCCCTAAAGTCGTTTGTAATGATACGTTATACGATCTGGACGAAGTTGAATCAAGAATATATGGGTTACCCATACGCTGGCCAAGCCAGACCTGAACTTTGCTTTAGCTTTTAATCATTTTAAAAGGAACCGTCCCTGCAATCACGTCTATTCGTGTCAAAAGAAACGATCAGCCTTAAATCCACGATTTACGAGCAGTTCGGCATCTGTCGGCATCCAATGTGAAGATAAAACAAGCGTGAAGGGTGTCGCAGCTGGAAAATAAACGAAACGGGAATTTTCCATAGGCGGAAATGGCGAGGAACGCGTGACGCTCAGGTTTCTCTATCAAAGCGACTTTCCGCGATTTTACGGTACGAGCACGAAATGGTACGTGGGCTCGGTGACTGGTCTAGGGAGGAGTCGGACACGGGGCGCGAAATTTTCAATGCGATTAACGCCCTTCCTTTCCTTTCCCGGAGGACAATGCTGGGACCCGTATTATGCACGCTCTTTTCGGCATAGCGTTGCGTTCTCGATCCGAGAGGCAGGCCTCTCCTCTTCCGAATCTTTGGCTACGATCTTACACGATGGATCGGCTACCTGCCGTGTTCGAGGTGCCGAACCGGTGAGGGTGTTAAGGTGTGTCCGACAGACGCGTATCCGCTTCTACGTGCACCCTAATCAGTCCTATTTATAACATAGCTTTCGAAGAACAGTTCAGAAATGTTTTCTTCTTATAGAAATTATTATTTTTTTCGTGTTCAGGTAGATAAGAAAAAGTTGAAATATTCTGATACTATCAAAAGGTGTGGGTGCCATTCACTCAAATAGAGCAGCGGATAATCTTTCAAAACACCCCGTTGCACGAAATAAAAAGAAAGCAGGAAATATTAGTAAATATGAAGACAGATTGCCGCGATCCCTCGTGATATACAGCCCTGTCTCCAGCACGAACCAAGGTCTACGAGTGGGAGTAGCAAGTCACCGCCTTTAAAGGGCTGAAAGGTGATGGAATGGAAAGTTCAATAAAAGACTGTGAATATAGAGAAGCACCGAATGATTTGTTCACGAAAGGGTTACGTGTGTTTTGTCCATAATTGGGGAAGACAGTTGCCGCAATTCTTCGACCCTAGGTTTCTTGATCTTGCTCGGTTGATTTTAAACGAGCACCGCAAGCAATAACAACTGTTAACAACAATATCGCGCTGTTCAAAGAGAAAGGAGAATCTGTACTTCGAGGCGAAATGAAAATACGTCTTTGTGGAATCGTCGACACGGATCACGAAGATCCTTTGTCCCCCGGAGAATTACCGTCTTTACAATCACCCTTGACGCTTTATGAGCTCGCCTTCCAGTTTGTGAAACGAAAACACTGTAAAATTTTAATTAACATCGTCGTCCAGCTACTCCTGGATTTATTGTTGACCGAACGCTGTTGCTTTATCCAATCTTTAATTCAACAACTTTGACCCCTTTTCCTACCAAAGGCGATTATGGATTTTAATACGTTAACGACCGCTGTTTCGTATTCGTAATTTCAACCTTTAACTTTTTACGAGACTTTGATTAGGGATCTTGTAGACGATGAAAGACTTAGGGAAATTTTACGAAGGTTTCTCGTTCCCATCGCTACCGGCCACGGTAGCCGAAGCGGTTCTGCGATATCGTATGCATGTATGCAACTGCAATACATACATATATGCAGCAGGTACTGGCTAGTATACATTACACATACGGGAGCCACCTACCGTGCGAATTCTCGCAGGTGTCAGAAGGGTGTAGCGAGGGGTTGAGAGGGCAAGAGGGTAGCCCGTAGGTGGACCGATAGCATCGTGACTTGCGCTTCGAGGAACGATCTCCCTCGGTGGCGGTAGCGTTTGATTCTTCCTGTTGGTACGCTTGTATTACGAGGAGGCCGCACAATGCCGCTTCTTCTTCTTTTCTTGGTCTCCCGGTTCGAACACGTGGCTCTTTCTCGCGGAAAGGAATGCGTTTTAAGCTGAACTTACAATGGAATAGTTGTTCGCATTAATTACTTACCTATTAGTAACGGGCCATCGAGGGAGGAAAATTTTAATTCAATTTTCTGTTTCATATTATTTTTATTTTCTAAATTTTACACTGTTTCTTTACAAATCCTCTTTTGTCTAAAAATTATACATTTAACGGTAGACTAAGATCCTTGTATATATTTGCAAATCTGGATCTCGATTGATCCATACTCCACAATTCAAGGGTTAATTGCTTGATTGCATGCCACGTCCTTTTCTTAGAACACCCTATGTACGAAAGAAAAATGTGAGGTATTATATTTCTGAATATGAATGTAAAAGCCACGCTGACTTTGACACGTTATCCCATAGAATTCTGCCCTACGGGACGCCATGATATCGAATCCATTCACTCTCGTCCAAGGTGTGGTCGCGTTTCTTCCTACTTGCGGCTTCCCAGCTTGAATCTTGATTTCTTATCACCTTTGCAAAAGATCTCTGCAATGTCTGAGAAAGTTTGACCAGATTCGAGCGATACGGCAAAGACAGGACTTATCGAGGGCATCGGACTGATTGGTTCGTTCGATCGCGATCCCACGACGAATGGTCGACGAATCGGGCCGGATAAATTCGTACGTTAGGCTACGGTATCCTCGGACAACCGGAAGCAGTCTGATCGATTGGATTTCTTCAAACACGATTGCAATCCGAGTGAGCGGCGATAGAAAGAAAATACATTCGAGATTTCGTACGGTTGTAAAGTATAATGAAAATTCTGGGTCGCCTGTGATTCGGAAAATTGGAGTACACAGAAGAATCATATCTCTTTCAAAGCCGAATGTTTCGTTGAACGTTGAAAACTCGGAGACCCCGTGTGGACCCTTACAATACCAGAAAATTGATCAGGAACTCGCAACAGACCCATAAGCTTCGTGCTACTCTTTTCATTCGAACGACCAACGATTTTAGATACATATTGTTCCTCGAAATAGATATCCCTTTGGTCGTTCATGGTTCTCTCCCTTTTCATTCGAATTGAAATGCATGCAGGAGGTCGGTTCGGGGGTCGTTGAACCCTTTGGTCGATGAAATTCAAGAAGATTCGTTAATTCTTAGGTTTCTGAGCCAATAGATTCACAGAGAATGAAATATATCAAAGTCCACTAAGTACCCACCCTTTGATCACTTTCGTCACACTTGGGTGCAGCTGCGATTGTTACCAGGAACACCCAAGATGGGCTGCAGTTTTCGATCGGTAGAGAACCTGTTCGAAAACCACTCTAATTTTCTGCGATCTACGTTTCGGGCTGCACCCTTTGCCTCGCAGTGGATTCGCTGTAGCGTCGCGACCGCAAGATATGGAACATCTCGATGCCCATAATCGAGCGTGGCCAATTGAAATTGGGAGGTAAACGACGCGCAACAATGCCACGGTTTCGATTGCACCCCCTCCGAAACGTTGCTTTCAAATTGAAATCAGTCTCACGAACTCGTCGTTCCGCTTCGTTCCTCTCGTATCCTCTCGTATCCTCTCGCCGTGGCCCGTTAATTTTTTGCGGCTCGAATCGTGCTCGAATCGAAGCGTCTTCCATGTGGAACGAACCAAGTTCGCGCTTCCGCGTTGAGAACAACGAAATAGCTTGCTATCGCGAGCCTCTTCTACCAGAAGGACAAACGTTTGGTGTTTCGAAATTCTTTATAAATCCTAAGTAGAACATATTTCAGTTCAACGAGCTAGGGTGAAAGGTAAATCTCTTAAACAAACACTCTTGATCGATAAAGGAAAAACCGCTTCACGAAATAAACTCCTCTCTACCCTTTCGAAACGAGACTTCTTAACTGCACTTCAACGAGCTTGAAGTAGCTGGTTTTGCAGTTTAAAAACCTGTGTAGTGGTAATTCGTGCTCTGAAGTTTCATTTCAGGGCTCCAATTAGACCGGTGGTTATTACGAGATTGTTAGTATGTACTTTTCTACCCAATTTTTCCCTTCCAAAGCAACAGAAAGGAGCTTAAAAAAAAACAGACACACCGGCAAAAGAAACATCAAAGATTCCAGTATGATCTCCCAGAGAATTCGTCGGAATATTCGGAAGATCGTGGAGATCGGTATCGTGCGTCGTGCTGGGAATGACCGTGTCGCGACTCGCCGATCGTCCAAGTGGAAAAGCCAAGGAACAAGACCGCCTTTATTCGATGGACGGATCGAGGGACAAATGTAGGCTCGTTTGGAGCTGGTATTTCGCAAATCCCGGCATTGTGGGCCGGTTAAAAAACGTTATACCCGGCTGGTTTGCCCCGGGGCCGATCACGGTGACACAATGCTCGAGAATCGGCCAGGCCTGTTTACATAACCCGGCATCTGTCACAACTGTTTATGCCGACGTAGCTGGATTCGTTTCTTAAGCTCTCGGTGGCCTTTGTAACGCGACAATCGCACAATGTCCCTGCGCTCTAGTCACGCTCGAGTGGGCCGGATCGGCAAACACGTATCCTCTCGTTTGTTCGCCAATCCACCGAGATTCCAAGGCTCGAGAACGTCTCTTCGGAAATTGGGACGCGTTCCTCGGGCGTTAATCGTTGAAACGAGACTCTGCTGTCTGTCAACGATTCGATCCGATCTAACGACGAGCGGAACTCGCGTTATAGGATCGGAAACATCGATCGCGATTGCACAATTCTGAGATAGACACCTACAGTACTTCGAAGAATCGTGGAGATAGAAACGCCAGGGTGGTCGATTATGGACTCGGAAAATTGACTTGAACCTTAACATAAGTTGCAAGCAGCGTTTGCAAAATTGAGGGTTATCAAAGAAACATTGCATGCAACATTGTGAACGCGCGATCTCCAGGCTGGATAATAACAGGAATCGGCGGGGGTCGAAGCGTGGGAGTGACGGTGGCGCAGATTTTTTCAAAGATTCCTATAAATCTCGGTGTTGAAGACGCGGTAAGAAATTCTCTGCGATGTACGAAGTCATTGAAATTCGTCTGGGAGCAATGTGCGCTGAGTAACGGGCCGATCTAGCACGGAGACACGAACGACAAATCCGCGGAACGAAAAACAGAGAGCGGTCCTGCTGATCGTGGGCTATCGGCTTCACGTAAGCGAGCACCGCTCTCTTGATTCACGACTGGCTTTACGAAAGCAAATGGTAGACAGCGGACGGATTGCGGGTGAAATTACAGGCTCGGCAATCCCATATATCGTAGGAGCTGGTCGTCCATGGAAAAGAGAGAAACGGTTACACGGTAACCGGGCACAACGGCCGCGTCTGTGCGGCCTTCATTATGGCGTAACAGCGTGGCATTATGTCGTCGAGCCGACTGTAGCGGTGCAAAGAAATGCCACGAACAATGACACATAACTCGAATGATAAATCCGCCGACGGCGACGCGTCGAATAAAATATACGAGCCTCGATAAACTTGCAACACCCTGATATACCTTGGTCGACGTTGTATCGTTCGGTGATCGTAAAATTGCCCGGGTTATGCTTCCGGGTGCAGAAGCGTGGAAATAAATGGAAACATCACAGGATCGAACGCATCACCTTTGTTCAAATTAAAATTTTCAAAGAACATACAGGGTAATTATCATATCGGCTGTGCTCTCTGCAGGGGGTGTCTGGGACCCCCAAATCATGACCCCTCGAAACAAAGGCATCTCCATTGTTTTGCATCCGTAGTTACTGTTGCACCTTTTACCGCTCGATTCCAGGAAGAGCTGCCACTCCGCTGGATCCCGTATGGATGCCCGAGGCCGTTTCTGATCGATTTTCATGCGCTGCTTCGCGGCATGGTTCGCGTAAGTTCGACCGGAAATGCTCGTAACTTTCGAAAGCTGAGTTAGCCGAGTAGATAAAGTCGGTTCGGCATCGGGACGACTGTATTAGCGTTTCCGCGTCACGTGTACTCGCTCCAGCGTTCATTTTCTGCCGGAAATCCGTGTTTCCATTACATTTTAGTACACTGTAATTCGCCGCTGGCGGTGCATTTTTATTTTGAAATTTTCCATCAGTTCCCAGGACGAGTGTAAATCACAATAGGAAAGAAAGTAACGCGTCTCATGGCAACTTGTTACACCGAATATTGCACCGGGTAATAAGAGGCTGATCTTCGCTGGTCGTTTTCTCATAATCGTTGCACCTGTTCCGACTCGCGCGACCACGAAAGTCTTCGTGGCGGGAACGCGATCGTCATTTGCAAGGGTAATTGGAATAGAATAAACGAGGCTGGTTTGGAGTCCGCGTTATTGGATTGTCGAGGAGCCGAGGCTGAATCCGTTGGCGAACCGAATTGCCTGCTGGCAGGCGAACCGATCACGCCACCGTGAAATAATCTCGTCGATTCGACGCGACGATTCGAGACGCGCAAGGAACAGGGAGGTAATACTTTCTATTTTTTATTCTTTTTTTACATCAACAAATATTTCCACGAAAAGATTCGCAAAGCGCTTTCTCCGAGAAACGAAGCGTATTTGCTTGCTGAAAATACGGTTCGCGAATTAGCCCGCGTGTAATAACTCCGGTCCCGCGGTTTCATATTTATCGCCGCGTTGCAACGCAGCGGAATATTTTCATCGCGTAAAAAGGAGATTCTTGTACTCCCACGGGTCGTGTAAATACTAATATCAAAGAGATAGCAGCCTGATATCCGGTAGTTACAAGCGCGACGACGCAGCGTCGAATATTATTCTACCGGCAAAGGAACGAAATTTATTTCTCTCACAGCTAGATTTCTCTCGGAAGTATAATGGAAAAGAAAGAAAGGAAGATGCACCTCGGGGCGTTTTATGACCGCTTGAGAAAATGCTGTTTATCTTGCGGAAATATAAAAATCTGTAGGAACAGAAAAAGACGTTTCATCTCGAGATCGTCTGCCGGACTCATCAGTGGGGCTGAGGACAGACGATCCCTGTCCCAGACGCCTATAACCCCGATTTTCGGAACTCATAGTATATCCGAATCGCATGCCGGGGGTCCGCAAGCGAGAACTGACCCAAATCCCACTGCCACCGCCTTACCCTTCCACTAAACGTCTACAAATCTTGATTCTTTCGTTGGAAGAAAATTAAATGCACAAAATTTGCATATCGTATCCTTTTGTTATCTATCAAACTTACATTTAATGCATTTAAGTCTGCGAAGCGGAATCATGTTAAAGCACAGACAAGTTTTTGAATAGCTTCAAAGAAAAGTTAGCGACTCTGTTCCAAAAAGCAGCCAGACGTCCCGCTATCGAATTATTCCATGCACGGTGAGACTCGAAAACATTTTCCCCCATGGTGATTCGCGGGTACTGGCCTCTAGTTGTTCGCGCCGCAGCGAACCGTCTTTTTTCCATGACGGAGAAAGGGTCGAGAAAAAGAAATATAATTCAATCTGGCGTCGCGGGGAACGGCAGTAAGGGTCAAAGGGTGGAGGCAGCGTGCATCTGCCCGCTCCACCTCCTCCCTCGAGATAGATCTCGCTAATTCAGCTGCACTCCGTGGCTCGTATATACGCGCGAAAGTATATGCCGAGCTCTTTAACGCCCGAGGCACACCTACCGTCCACGGTACCTACATAATTTACGGGGATTAAAAAAACCTGAAAAAGTTAATCAGCTGGCTCTCGAGCTACCCCCGTCGACCCCTTACTCTCTCGCTGCTAGCCTGTCTCCACCTGCTATCCGTTTCAACCTCTTCTTCTTCCTTTCTCCGCTTCGCTTCTACGCTCCACTTTCTTTTATTCCCTTTCCTTTCTTTGCCATCGCAAATTCACTTTCGCCTTCTCCGCACGGAGAGCCTCCGCGCTCCCTATTAGCGGTTGGAGAAGCATTCGTTATTTATCGAGTCGAGCGTCGGGACGTCTAATTAACAGGCCGAAGAGGGAGGGTACGGTTCTGTCGTGAGATTAGGATTTACAACGTCGCGATTCGTGGCCAGGAGTGGTCTGATCGGTACGCGTCCAAGGAGATCGCGTGTCCTCGCGTCGTTCGTGACACGATTTCCGCTCGAGCTGGGCTGGAAACGAGGCGGCGATTGATGGACACGCGCAATGGAAGATGGTGTAATTCTTTTGATCGGTATTCGTTATGTTGAACACCTTAGAAGATCTAGAAATGATTTCTTACGGAATTTTTTATAAAATCTTATCAACACGCCCCATGATGGTAAAGTATAATAGAAAATCGTTCGCGTTCCTCGTCGACGTTATAATTCATTTCAGTGTGAATCTATAATCTCTAACACGGTGCAAGGAAATTGTACAAGCGTAGAAACACCCCGGCAGGGATGCCCCACGCTTTTTACCTCCGGCCGTTTGCTTTGCATGCAAACAATGAGAATCGATCCCCGATGAGTATCTGGCGAACGGGACACAGAAGAGGCGTGGACGAAAAAGGTCGCGACTCTGAAAGTGGCGAGTTCGGTGCGGATCGTTGCGAAACAAGCTCTTCTGACCCGGATCTCCCTTGTACGCCCACGAAAATTTGTCGATTCGAAGGGTACGAAGATACTCGAGTCATCGCGTACCAAAGGCGAAAAGGTGGAAGTGCAGCGTGAAATATTAGTCGAGCGGTTCGTTCTCAGAGGGCAGTAGTTACCTGAGGTGGAAAAGTTTCAACCCCTCTTACAAGGGTGGGAATTATTCTTAGGTCTGAATGACCAACTACGCGACTGTTCGTTTTAATTTTAGTTCACAGATAATATTCTTTCGTTTAATCGCGATATAACGTGTGGTATCAATTTTGGTTGAACGTTTAATAACAAGAAAAGGAAGGAAATAAAAGTTTGAAGTTACGACAAGTGGTTGCCCGTTGTCCGAGGCACGGGTCGCGTTTTCGCAACGAAGAAAACTGATTGTACCGTGTCGAACAAGTTTGCAGGATCGTTTAATCGTGCCTGCACGCCTCGTTTCGCTGTTGGAGAGGCAGAGTTTCGCGCAATTGATAACCGAGCGTCTGTAATTGGCGCGAGTGGAAGCGGCGACTATTAACGGAGTTTGCTCACGAAAAGTCTCCAGGTTCAATGGCTCCTAACGTGCCAGTAATTTGTTGAAACAACAAACCGAAAGGCTGAAGTGTAGAAAAGAATTTTGTTGCCCTTATTTCTCGTTACGAGAGGGATCCTTTTTAAGGGGGTGGTTTGGTTGTTCCAAGGGAATCGCGTGGCAATTTCGCGGACAGATTTTTGTTCCTCGAGGTTTGAAGAGTAAAAAACGATAGCGAACGGTGGTGGCGAGCTAGCAAAGCCGGATTATTAGTCGGCTTTAAGACAGGGCGAACACTCGGCCCTCGTCGGTCGGCTTAAAGGCGGATCATCCTCAAATAAATTTCTGTTCACCGCGACGCTCTGTTTGCCTCGACCGAATGGATCTTCGAGCCGGGAATTTGCTCGAGATTACCCGCCGCGAGAGGAAATTTCGGTTGCTGTAAGCAACGATCAACGGAATTAGCGAGAAGGGAAGTTCGAGTTCGTACAAACGTCCAGATTTAGGTAGCAGGAAATTGAGGAAAGGGATAGGAATATGAACTTTGAGTACCTTTGCCGCTTTAACCGTGGTATATTTCATGAAATCTCTGATTCTTGCTACGAAATATTCCCTTTTACGTCTGTAAAGGGTCCGAGGAATTTCTAACATTTAAATCAGAGAATGAATAATTTCATAACTATCGTGGTTTCATGGTCGACGGGCAAGTCGATCGGCACCAGCAGAATCAGAAGGTCATTCAAAAACGAAGGAAGAAAAAAGGCTGACTAGAGGAGACTTCGGTTGGGAAAAAGGGGACAGGGGGTAGAAAAGAGAGAAGCCACGACCAATTACTTCCGCTCAGTTACACTCGACGTAATCCCAGTTAAACTGTTTGTCGAATCATATTGAATTACCTACCTCAGGGCAGCGATCCTTTGTGCCCACAGGCCTGAGGGATCGCCGCCGAGATTAGATTAATTCGGCTGATTTTATTAGGACGTTTCCAGCGACTTGGTGCAGCATGCCTTATAGCAAAAGGGACTACCTTTCTCTTCCTTTCCACCTTCACCAGCACACTTCTTCTTTCGCTTCCCTTTCGTTTTCTCCGTCTTCTTACCCCGCGAACACCAGGTGCTCCCAGTTTGTTCTTTATCTTAAGAACACGGTGACATTCCCTTCGAGGAAATCTCATTTTCGGTCTCTATACAGAGAGCGTTCTTTTTTTTCTTCACTTCTCTGATCCCAGTGCCGTCGGTTTAAACCTCGAGAAATTAGTACCGCTTTACGGTTCCTTGCCTCGCACCGAATCTTCTCCCTTGTCGAACGATCTGCTTGCACGCGTGTCCCGAGCGTTTTTCCAGTTGTATAGGTGAACTGCAGGTAGGAGAGGCATCCTGAGACTTGCTCTCCGGGGACAGAGGGACTCTTTATTCCGTGTTTATCCCGCGACAATGCACAAAGCAACCCCTGGTTGGCATCGGTCGACGCGTTAGTCGCGCGCCGAATGCTTTCGCGACGAGCAGGGAGCAGGCGGTCGAGCTGTGACGAATAATTTTTACGCTAATTTTCAGTCGTTGTACCAAGCTACCAGATGTCTCTGAAACGGGGTGGTTACGGCTGCAGGGCGAACGTCATTTAAGGCTTACACAAAGATAGAATCGATGTATGCGTCCAGTTTTTGGAATCCGTTTTATTTTGCTGGGCATTCTTTTATTCCTTTGAAATTGCTTAAGCGAGAAATATGATTGTGGGTAATAACTGGCGAATTATGTCTGTGACTGGTTACCGGTAATTGCACAGTTCCGCTTCTTTGCTTCCTCCCTTTCGATCGACTCCATTCGGTGAATCCGCTCGAGTTATCACGAAACCGCGTTGCCGAGGGCGTTCATCCCTTTGACGACGGGATGATACGTGGTTTATAGAATTTATTGGAGTTCGATAGATTGCGTATTATTTTTAGCCTTCTCGATTACTTGTACCTATAATTGAATTCCCGGATTGAACTTTTTTAAATCTGTTACGAAACGCGTCGCTGTATTTCAATTTATTTTTCATCCCCTGCTTCTTTGCCCTTTTTTTTTTTCAATTCGAAGTAAACGCGATCGTTCACGGTTCTTTGGCCTTCGCACTTCCGTCCCGTTTTCGAGTAAAGTTCAAAGAGGTCGAAGAAGGAAAAAAATCATTTCCATCGCGCAGCAGGATCTTTGATATAACCGCGAGGAACAGAAGGAATACAATTTAGTCGGGGTTCCCGGTACCGTGAACTACAAAGAAACGGCACACCGCGAGAGAACACCACGGGAGTTTGTTCCGGTTCTCGTACCAAATATTTTCATATTCCATTCGCGACTGCTACTTTCCGTTCTCTTCTTCCTCTTTTTTTTTCCTTTCGGCCGATAGCAAAGGGTATTGAGATTTATAAGGAGGAAGGAAAACTTCGCCCACCGAGAGAGGACCGACTAGCTGGTCGAGGGTTGGAGGAGAAAGGTGGAAAAGCAATTTAAATTCCTATCGTTCATAAAGCGAAAGATCTTGCTCTCTTTTCTCCTTTCTCTGCTACCGTCTCTCTCACCGGCATTTTCTTTTCTCTCTTTATCGTCGGCTACACCCATACACCTTTTGCCTTATTTCCAAATCGCATTCCATCGTGTTTGCCGTTTCTCGAAAAATGAACGTTCGCGAATAGAGGTATTAAACGATTGGCGTCGAGTGTTGCTCCGTTTGTCGTTATTGAAAGAAGATCGTGGAAAGGGTAGCCAGTTCGATTCACCCTTTCACTGGCACGGTATACCAGAATTCGGATAACGGTACGGAAGAAACTTTTAGTGAAAAAAAAAAAGAAACAAGACAGCTGATGGGTTGATACGTTCGAAATGGTACAGATTTTACGTCCGACGAGGTCGACCAAAACTTCAAACCACTTTCGTGTCGCGAGGGGATGCGCGTTGAAAGTGCACTTCAAAGCGCCATTTTTATCGACGGATAGATGGACCTGTGCGAAAAGAAACGGCTCGAAACCCGCTTTCAACGTACGTACTCAGCGTGATCCGGAAAATAGCCAACTTATGTTGTCCACCCTTGAAAAGCATCCCCCTTGTCTGCGTGCATGCAAACGAGACAGGGATACGCGAGCGCGTTTAGAGTGGCATCTTCTTCTCTGTTGTAAGCGAAAGGGGCGCGAGAGGAAGAGAAAGCGTGAGGGTAGAGTTGGGAATAGCGATTACGGTTATTTCTCGTGGGACACGCGCCCCTCGTTTCCTTGCCCGTTGCCGCTGTTGCTAATGGATCACATCTCTGAATTTCCCTGACATTACACGTCCCTCATGTAAGATTTAAAGCCGAGTCCGTTTCCAGCCGTCGGGCTAATCTCCGCCGTCTTACTGATAAAACACTCTCTCTCACTTTCACCTTCACTTTTATCCGCTCGTTTCGTCGCCAGGCTTGCGCGTAACGCGCTCCGAACGTCTACGTGCTTCCTTGTCAGATGATACTACCATACAGGGTGCAGGATAAAACTTTATGCTCCTTCGATGAACCAGAAAGATTATCTTTTAAATAAAATTGAGAGCATTGCCATGCGATTGCTCTAATTACCAATGAACGGTATCAACCCTCTCAATTATCTCGAAAATTCTGATTAAAAATTTCCGAAACAACCGAGGCTAAATCTCCAGGAAGACACCCAGTACGTGAAGTCAGTCTGGTATAAATTGGATTCAACGTCAGTCGCGGCGAGTAAAGCGTGCGCCGGGCGAATTAAAAGTGAAACTTTCGCGGGAGGGTTGAGCCGCGGGATTGATATTCATAAATTCATGGGGCTCGCGGCAATCTCGATAATCGAATCGAGCCGCTGCAGGATCGCGTTAACTTTCTACTCGCTCTCTCTCCGTCGCGGGGACTGCCTCGCGTCTTAATATTTCAGTCGTCCAACGAAAATAACAGAGGGTGAAACGAAGACAAAGCAATTAGAGAGACGGTCCTGGACGAAACGGAGGAGATTTATTCGTGCTCGGACGGTGTACGCTTATACAGTCGGGCTGACGGTACGGCCAGTCGGATTTTCGGTGATCTCCCGAGGGATGGCGAGGAGAAGCGAGTCGCCGCAACGGGGACGAGTTTCTGCCACTTTGCAGCTCACCGTCTGCTGAATATTTGATAGCGAGCTTGCTAGCTGACTGACACTGGCTGCACGCGTCGAACACGTGCGTTTCGTTCGTCCATCGCCTCCGAACGCAAAGTTAAGCCTCGAAAAAGCAAAGAATTTTATGTCCCATTGAATTTCAAGTAATATTTTCTGATCGATTGGAATATTAAACCGAAAGCCAGAATACCTGTCGATGACCTAAATTGGCGTCGATTCTACTCCCTAGATAACTGACACAATTTCTGCTCAGGAAGTATCGATAGACATCGTCAAAGATTCCCTAATGCCTTTCGAAGGTTGTTAAATTATTCAGTTCAGCGTAGTAGCTGTACCACGTTCTAAAGTCACTTAATAGATCCTCAAAGGATTAAAAAATGTCAGAGGCAAAGTAATCTCTTTAGGCAAATTAATATAATAAATAGAGCGACAAGTTATCATTCAGCGGATAAAACAGCCGGAAATCGAGTGATCAGCGTTAGCCACACGATCGTCGAGCATCGTTTCAATTTCAGACTCATCTCCGTCCGTTCGGC
The DNA here is from genome assembly GCF_907164935.1 of Osmia bicornis bicornis. Taxonomy (NCBI): domain Eukaryota; kingdom Metazoa; phylum Arthropoda; class Insecta; order Hymenoptera; family Megachilidae; genus Osmia; species Osmia bicornis. Next base: position 6,131,620 of record NC_060230.1, read on the forward strand.
TGACTTGGCGGTTTTTGCGGAACGGAAATCCCGCACCACTTTTCTCGCCACGCGAATCGGGATTAAGAAAATTGCTGCTCCCCTCGGCTGTCGAGGAGGGTAGAAACGAAGGGACTCGGTATTTGGTTACGTCTCGAACTTGCTGCCTCGTTCGACACTCAGCCGCTCTCTTGTTTTATTCAACGAGAAGCAACCCGGTCGGATCGGGAATTAAACTGTCTCTACGCGGAACAGCAGACGCTGCTAATTTCCCGGCAAACAAAGAAGTTTGCCCTGAATTCGTGCGATTACAAAAATTCAGACCGAGCATCGATCGTTTGCCGGATGACTCGTTGGTAAATTAAGTGCAGCTTCTTGGAAAGCGGATAGAGCGATTATTTGCTGCTTCAATCTTCGCGTGTACATTTTTCATAATTAAAAAGTGCCTCGTGATAAATGAAAACTGCTGATGTTCGTGTACACTGTTGGGATGTGGAGGAAGTTAAAGCAAACAGCATTGTTTACCACGAATATTTCTGTAGAGACGGGAAAAAAAAAGGAGGAAACATAAAGAGAAGCAGAAAGTAACCAAAGGTGAAACGATGGACAGAGAGAATCGTTTCGTGGCTACGGCGTTAATGAGTCCCGTTGTCGCGTGTCTGCACACTCACGGACTACGACTACTGGCAAGCCCCGCAGACTGCTCAACGAGGTCCGCCAAGTAGATGAAGTACGTATGCGATCCGGCCAGACGTCCGTGAGACCACTTTGTAACCGTCTCGCGTACAAAGTTTCAGACCAGACCGACCCGTCGACCTATTCATCGTGCCTTTAACCTCGCAATGTCTTTCTCGAGGGTCTTGGTCTTGTGGGAATGACTCGCAAACTCGCTGTATCCTTTTTCTCCGCTCCTCTACGCCGGTGCTCCTCAATCGAGTCATTTTTTTTTCTTTTTTTTTTTTTTCAAATTTCTTTTTCATTCAACCAACTCGCCTCCGTACAACGTCGGGAACTTAAATTAAGCTTCTAAGATCATATTCGCCGTTGTACACGATTACTAAAAGTTGCGATAGCTTCGACGATTCATCGACAAATTCCAAATTGCTTGAAATAGCCGGAAGGTCCAATCTAAGCGTTCCCCTACGACATTCTCCGGAAACTGAAAACCGCCCTAGGCTGACCAAAGAAACAAAGTCGTGGCTGAGAAACGGCGAGTTGAAGCGAATCACCGCGCGAACTTACCCGTGGTCAGCGTACCAGTAAAAACGTTCCAGCTTCCCCTTCACAGAAACAAACTCCGCGATGAAGCGGATGAAAATAAAAAAAAAAAGATTCTCAGTGTGAAAACAGAAGCCGCGGAGAGAGGGTGATCAATAATAGAGGCGGCTTTTCGGTTCGATCGAAAACTTTTTTCATCTAGCTGCCGAGCGAGCCAGCGTCGAGCCTTCGGTCCAGGGAAGCTCTCGAAACGAGGAACCCATTATTCGAGAGCATCGACGGACGTAAGTGTTGACAGATAAGTGAAAGAGGCTCCGGGACCAGCGTCGCTGGTAAACGGAATCAATGGTGAAAGGAAAACGCCGAACTCCGACGGCGTTTTAATCAATCTCCTTCTCGCGTTCGTTCATCCCCCTTCTTCCTCCGTTGCGCCCCTTCCTTCTATCGTCCCGTTTATCGCTCCTCCGTTTCTCTCCACGATCCCTCTGCACTCTCCTGGCTGACCGCCATCCTTCGATTTCCGTTTCCGTTTCTGTGCCGCTCGTATCTACCTCGCGGACGCGACCGAACACCAGAACCACCGTGCGATACCAGCTCGATCCCTTGCCGAAGGTGTGGCTGCTGGACGAGACCGGTATCTCTTTGAGAGCATCAATTCCGCTCGTAGTTTGTATAGTTTCATTGATCTTGATGCGACGGAACAGTTGGATAAGGGGGATGGATCTGATATACGCCGCGAGGGTGGTGCATCTCGTAGAGAACTGATGGCAGAGACGGGACTTTTGTGTAACCTCGACGGTGGCTTGAATCAGGGACTCGGGATTTCGTTCAGACGCTTAATGGTCGTCTGGAGAAATGATTTTGTAGATTATGACGTTGCTGACGAAAGATATTTGATGGTACATGGATTAAAGGTGGCTCGGAGGTTGCGAATCTTTTTATTTTTGAGAATCTAATTTAAATTTCTCCTGAATGAAAGTCTTGTAGATAGAGTTTTAAAAATTACGCGGAAGAGCAGGATGATAGCAACGATTCTTTGATATTTATTCTATGCAAGCATTTTTTTTATCATAGCTTCTGTCGCACAAAGGTTCAGACAAAAGTAGACGGTTTCTGACGATGGAGGATGAAGCGACTGGCTTTCACGACGAATAATGGGATGTTTTATACCGGGGAGACGATACCCCGGTCAGAATGTATCCTGGAACAGGTCTAGAGGCGTAGGGGAAAAAAGCTGATAAATATTCAGCCTCGTCACTTTAGCCGGGAGAAAAACAACCACTCCATATTCGCGATCTTGATCGATCACCGTGGAAACGAAAGTAACTCCCCGAAAAGCAACTCGGCAGCATTAGAAAGAAGCTGTCATAGCCGCAGTAATTTTTCAGCACGGTCCAACGTGTCTGGCCGATGGCCAGAACTCGTCCTCTCGTCAGCAGGACATCTTCTTCTGACCCAATTTAATTTTCCGCCATGTCTTCTGGGAGATATCAAAGACGGTTATACTTTTAGGAAAAAAGATACTTTATAGCTCGCGATAAAACTAATTGATTTTTTCAATTTCACGAAAGTTACTTCGTAGCATTCTTAAGTGGAGAGATTTAAAACATCCGATAAGATTGGTATCATTTCCAGAGGAAGGATCATTTTATTTTTACCGCAACGTCCTCAAAGTGTTCCATCGTAAAAAGAGCGACACGCTGGTCTCTGTACTGGGACATGTCCGTTCTTTTCAACGTCATGCGGCAAACTTCATAAAAGCAATTAATTTAATAACACCGTGCTGCTTATGAAACGGTAATCGAATTACGGTTCCCCGAGTTACCCGGCCAAAGTTTCGTAATGTACAATGGCCAAATTGTATGTTGCTACGCCCGCTGAGGGAATGGACACAGGCAAGAAAAATCTCCACTAAAATTCACTTGCTACTAGTTGCTAGAGTTTAAGCAACAGCGTCTGTCAACCGTGCGAATGTAAAGTCCCGTGCGTCGCCGACTTTACGGATAAAGTCTACCAGAGTACACAGAAGGTAGATCAGAAAAGTTAGATGGTACATTTTTGTGATAAAATCTTCACGGTTTTGTACGGTTCGTTCAGAACAGCCTGTTCGACTAATAACTTAGTGCCCATCGGTTGAACAGCCCTTTTCCCTTGGGTTCAACTGATCGGCACGAGCTACGACAGATTCGTGGACGTTTCTAGGGATTATCGATGTTTTGACGGTGGTCAAAGCCGAAGAAAACCGATAGGCTGCGTGAGATAAAACGGAGCCGGTCCAAATGAAAACGATGCACAGAGCGGAGAGAGTCGGGAACGTGGACAGTATCTTCGGACAAGATCGGACAGCAGTGTCCGCGACCTGAGACCGTAAACTCCTGCTGACACGTGAAATCAGATGGATACACGAGCCGAGTGGTCGGCTTCCATTCTCCTCGTCGCGTTCACACCTTCTCCCTTTCCAAATCGTACGCCATCCCTTATCCTTCCGCACGATCTAACGTAAATTACTGTCAGTTTTATGCCTTCCGTGATTCAGTATCGTAATTTCACCTCCATTTCCAGCGATCCTCCGACCGGCTGTCCATCTTCCCAAATAGATCCTTTTTTTTCCCCGTGAAACGAGGAACGGTGTTGTTCCCGCGAGACTGCCGAAGCGTGTCGTATCTTCGAATCTCGCGAGTCTACCTTTCGGTGTAACAGGTATTAATTCGTTGGCACGTAATTCATTCTGAAACGTGCAGCTTCTCGGCGACGCAGCCGCTATCCACCTTTCTCTCTCACTTACTCGTCTTTCACGATAATCTCTTGGAGTCATAAACAAAATTTCATCGTCCGGAGGACAGTCATCGTCGCGAACTTTTCGTGAATGATCGTGTATTAAATTCGAGCCGGGGTCCGGTGTAACCACGCCGACCATCCACGCCGATGGTTTATCTCGGACGCCCACGTGCGCCGATGTCCTGGACGTTGTTACGCGTAAATCAAATTTCGCGGGCCAGCTTCGGCCGCATTGGGAATCGATATTTTACACCCTGCCCGTGGTCATTGTGCACTCTAGAAGAGGAATTGCAAATGTGATCCTCCCACGCGTGTCTATGTACCTTGCTGTATCGTGTATCTGTTTGAAAGAATTATCTTTCTCTTCTGTGATCATCGGTAACACGAAAAGACTACCGTACGGTGTTAGACATCGATCCTCCAACAGATCATGGTATTCCTTTTCCACTGGCTTCTCTATTCGACGATCTCGCGATACGGAGATGCCGGCGTCAATTAACTGCTCGGTGTCTCTGTATCAAACGAGCGACGCCGTCCTAACAAGGTTTTTCGTTGGCTGTCCCGACCGGCGTCCGTCTGGTAGCCCGGTCGACTGATTTAAATAAACCATTACCGGGTGGTATCTTTCATCGGCGGACCCACACCTCCGTCGTCTTCTGACACTCGTCCCTCCTCGGCTCGGTATGAACGAGAATAAGAATAAAACGTCGAGGAAGGGAGGGCTGCACGGTGAAGAGTGAAAGAATCGAGAGAAGCAAGGGAAAGTAAAAAGAGAAGAAAGGGATAGGAAGCAGGCACCTGCAGCGAGAGAAGGCAGCATCTTTGGTAGCTGGCCGAGGATACGGGCTGCCAACTGCGACATAAACGCTAACGACTGATCGGCAGCAACGATAGAGCCTGTTAGCCAAACGCCATGCTCCTTATAGAAAACGAATATGTTCGCGGTTCGGCCCTGTTAACGTTGCCCCAGCTTCGCTCTCAGACTCCTCCAGCTCTGATATCTGTGTTCCTACGTGGCTACCGTGCCACCAGCTTCGGTTATAGGTGGTACACGCGTCGTGTACCAGTCGGATATTCATCTTGGTGGTCTTTGTTCGGACAGCATTGTTCGTGATGTGCCCAACACCGTGAATTTCTCTAGAACTCGTCGTTCACCGTTGCCGTCCTCTTGCGATAGGTCTTCGTTGTCAATTTAGAGCACCTTTTACAGTAGACGCGTGACGAGTTCTCGTCGCTCGATCAACTCTCTCGTGACTGCATCCGTTGTTACTTAAGAACGGAATGTGTCGTATAACGAAATTAGTCTCGGTGAATTTTCGCGGGTCTCTCGAAGACGTCTGAACGCATAAATAAGCCAAGCCCGTATCGGTAGTCGTTTCGAGCGGAACGCGTCGCTGAACAAACTTTGGGCGTAACCGGGCCGCGCGTATAAATCCCGGTTGCGTGAAGCACGGCTCGAAATTCGAAGGCGTGCACGCATCGCGAGTACACGCGTACATCGGGCATGCCCGGTCCGAAGCGTTGCATCGCGAAGGGACGCGTATATTATAACCGGAGAGGATACGCAACGGGGCCCGGGCGTGTTGTTGCGTGCCAGGTGATTTAGTAACGGCCTCGAGGCCTGATGGATCATCCATTGAATGGTAATCTCCGTAGGCCCGGGGACCAGCTTCGAGACCCGCCGCGTTTGTTCCTTCGTTCTCGCGATCCTCGATGACGTCGTCGAATTTGCACGCTCGCGGCGAGCGGAACGCTCCCTCGGCTCCGATGCAGCGATACGGTGCCAGCAACATTTTTGAGCTTCCTCTTATTTATTTTTTTGCTACACGAAGGATCTCGGACGAAGGCATTTTAAACGACATTTCAGTTCGACGTTGAATATTCGCAGATGAATTGTTATTTCATTCGTCAACTTTCATGAAAAGATGGATGTCATTTTGGGATTATTTGGTTTCTAGAACACTGGCTTTCTTCCTCGGGGCGGTTTCCGTGAAATCACGTGCACGCCTCGCGATATCTATAAATATTAGAGTCATTCGAGGACGTGGTTTGTAATTAGGGGAATAGATCGCCCCGAGTGACGCAGCTGGCCGTAAGTCAATGACGAAACGCGCCGAGGGCGGAATCGAATTTGAAATTTCGAAGGCGTGGAACTCGAGTGATCGAAATACCCCGAAATTTTCACCGAAGTCAGCCGCGCGGGGAACAAATTACTCCCGTCAGAGGCACAGTAGGCGTAACTCCTTCCGGGTGAACGGTAATTAATACTTTTGATTCTTGCGGTCAATTCCTTGGGTACACTGATGAAAAGCAATCGGAGTATAAAATATTCTCGAAGAATTTTAAAGGATAAACGATTGAAACATTCCCTACTTCTCTAAACCCTACATTTAATCTGCTATTCTCTTATGAAATATTGCTTTTCAAGAACACACCTATTTCACAATCACCCACAAGGTTTTCATTTATTTTTCGTTAGAATCAAATGAAGAATCTCATATTTTCGGATCAGACCATGCAGAGACCATCGGTATTATAGGTGACATGCATCGATAAGAGAAGCAGAAACTATAGGATATAGAGGCGGTCGTAATTAATATATGACAGTGCGTGGAGAAAAAGGCCGCGAGCACAACTCGCACGCCCACCGCATCCGGCATACAATGCGTATAAATCGTCATGAATTTTGAGAGGGCTGCAATTTCGTATTGAATCGCATTCGTTCTCTGCCCAACCTCCATTTCTACGTGGTCGTCTTGCCCTCGCTGTCACTGATTGCAGGTTCAACTGACTCGACCCTTCGACAGGCGTGTTTCCGTCTCGCAAAAGGAATTTATCCTTCGGTTATTTCACTCGACATTAGATTACTATACTTGTCACTCTACTTGTTATTTAGTAGCCTAACATTCGTCTGTTTATCGAAAGGGTCAAAGATTGATTTCAGGTTAATAACCTGTCGCAGTCGCGTCGGGGATCGTCGGACAAGGCAAAACAGACGTGTCTCTTCGCTTTTACAAGTATGTCCGAGCAAGTCTTGGAGGATACACGTGGTTCAATTAAAGATCCTGTAATCGCATTCCAGCTCTCCTTTCCCAGTCCCTCTTCATTCGACCTCGTATAATGCGACACGACTTTTTAATTGATGCCTTCTCTTGTCCCGTGTCGCGTTCGCGAGTCCTAAAGGAACCCGATAGCGTCACCGAGACATTTTTAACGCGTCACTTTAGCTCGCGTTGTTAAATCATCCTGCCGTGAATATCGAAAAGGCTCGACGCGCGTTGCATACCGCGATCGCGAAATATAAATGTTTCAACAACGTTCGAACGGTTTCCAAAAGTTTACACCGTCCGTTTCTAGGGCAAAGCATTTTCTTGCACGAATGTGGATGAAATCGTTAACCCAGATCGGCAATCGATGTTCTTTTCGCGTAAATCCCGCGTGTTTTCCACGACGGGACAAAGTTGCCGCAGTTCCGCCGCTTCGACGGCCAGAATTTCGAGCGATAAATAAAGGGAAGTTTTCGGGCACGGGGCGCACTTCAATTTACAAGTTCTTAGCGGACGAAAGAACCGAAACACACAGGCTGAATTTACGGCAACTCCGAACGGAAGACGATCGTGCGATGTTTCAAGTTTCAACGCGACCCGATTCCAACCCCGACGAATGCCTTCCTCCTCGATGCGTTCACGCGCGAACTTTCCGCTATTGACTTGCACTCTTGTTTCCGCGTGAAATTTAACACGTTTACTATCACTATGGAAACGGTCGTACATGGTACCACGCGTAATATGGATCGTTAACGCGTTGACGACCAACGAATAGATTGATCATTCAAATTGCTAGTTTAATTTTGCAGAATTGTCTTTCTTTCGAAATTGGATACCCATAAGAGGATTATATATTCGCGCCAATCAACCTGTTAACGAGTCGTTGAACATTTGCGAAGATCGTGTAATAGGAAATTGAGCGATAACGTTGTATGGCAGTTCGCGCGTTATTTACGAGCGGATGGACAGCTAAATATGAAGGGAAAGGCGGAAACGTTATTTAATACGGTAAAAGGTTTGTCCATAATTTTGTCCGTGTCCATAAAAGCAGCGTATAATCGCATAAATACTGGCTCGCGTACCGAAATCTGACGATAAATCACCTTGCTCTACACCGGAGTACTAGGATCACGAGTCCGACCTACAGGTGGCTATACCTTCAACGTTGTATACGATCGTGGGTGGGTCTATGTAGGTCGTTTCCAAATATAAATAAACGTGGCACGTGAAACTTTATTCGTTCATTAATATCAAAAGAGATTTAAAGAATTCGATTCGCGGAATTTTTGGAAAATCGTGACTCGAATCGAACGAAGAAGGGAGTCGCTGGGGTCGTGAGTTGCTTTGGATCGAGAGGATCCACGAAACGGCGCGGCGGCGCGGCGGAAAAGCGAGACGACAGGCGGAAGCAGAGCGGCGTGAAATGGAAGTCAGAGCTCAGACACATCGGGTATCATCGCTGTATAGCGCTCCTGTCAATCAGAAGCCTTAGACTATGGCGGTGCTTGCAACGGCAATCTCCGTCGACCCCTCCTGCCGGGAATAAAAGCTCCTGTTCCCGAAGGCGTTCGCGACATCGACAACCTGCCACCGGTTATTCGTTGTGGATTTCGCGGGTCACCGGACACGCCGATGTCCTCTCACACCGTCTGGACTTCGTGTTTGGAAGTGCTCTGAAAATTTAGCAACTTCTCGATGGGTTCCTTTCGCTCCAACGGATGGGCACTTAGGGTTTTTATTCATGACGATTCTTCGGATGAGAGTTTTCAGACTGCCAGGTCATTCGTGATAAAGAAATTAAACGAATAGAATTACAAAGGCAAATTGAAAAGAAATTTTTAATCTTCAAGGGGAAGAGCTTCGCTGTTCCAGGAATAATCTCCACATCGAGTGGTAGGTTCTCCGCAGTTCTTCACGATCGTTCGATCTAGGTCGTCGTACACCCTCAGCAGCGTTTACCACCTTTGTAACACTTTTATACCTCGAAGGGTCTCTCACGCTGCCTTTGAACCCTCCAAGACGAGATAATTACACGTGACAGCCTCCCATCGTAGATGCGCGAACGCCTTTTTGCTTCCCTCCTCTGTGTCTACCTTTTGTTTCTCTCCTCTCACTTCTCTGTTATTTGCGTTTGTTCCGCGTTACAAACTGGTTGCTTTTGAATCACCGCCTCTGTAAACGAACATTCTGAGATTCTTCCCGAACAATATCATCCGGGAAAATTATTGAACGTATTTTTAATTATCTCACGAATTTAATTCGTTTAATTTGATTTGTAGTAACGAACGGAGTTGATCGCGAAAACCTTTGAATTTCGTTCGTTTCGACAAAAAACGAAGATCGTCGATGGCAAAGATTGTCCGATTTCGAATCTGCTCCTCGCTTTCACCGTTCGTCCTTGCTCCGCGAGCGTTCGACGATCCTCGCAGGACAATATTTACGAGGCTCGACCGATTTAATCACGATTTATGAGCGCGACTCGACTGATCTACGGGCTCGAGTCACCCAGAAGGCGAACCGACGCCCTCGTCGTCGACTTTTTACCCGCTCGACGCGTCGCCTTTTCCTTTGATCGTGAATCGTTCCCTGGATCTCCGCCTCTTCCCATTTCGACCGTTCGAATACAACTTTTCTACTCTTTCGAACGGATTAACAGGTAATTGTTAGAGAACAAGGGAATTCTAGCTTGTTTAAATCGAATAATTCGCTGAACTATAACGGGAACAAACATAATTTACCCTACTATGCCTCGTTGTTGGATTTCAAGACAGTATGCGAATATTTGCCAAACTATTTATTTGATCGACTTTGAATATCAATTAAACGGGGTAATATTAATTTGTTGATCTTTGACACGCTCGCGAAAACCCAGAAGGAACGTTATCGTGAGAAGGTTTCTATCGTGAATCGGTGGAAGCTAACCGTACGTCCTATCCCTTTGTAAGAGCAAAGTACCGTAGATCATCGGCGTCTAATCGAGTCGGCATCGTTTACCTGAGAACGCGTGTGTCGTTTCGAAAAAGGAAAGCAGCGGGAATAAACGCTGAACCCTTTTAATGTATGCACGCTAGCCACGGGAGATCGTCTTAATGCTTCGGTCAAGTTACTACCCACTCCCATAAGACACTGTGCTCGTTCGAACGCCATAACTCTTTCCCCTAACCTGTTCGCCATGTAATTACCGACCTCTGCGCGAGAGAAACACCGGACGACTCCGTTGGAATCTTAAGGTCTATTCAGTCGGGATGACTAGACTGAAAACAAACTCGTGTTTGAAATTGGAGAACCTCATCCTGCTACTCCTTGCTTGCGAACGTGGTGTATTGAAATAGTTGGCGAGTTTTAGGGAGGGAAATTTTTGAATTGAAATCTATTGAACCTTCCACGAAGGGATGGTTAAGCTTCGTAAATCATTAGTCAGACGTTAGAGGCAGATCTGACTATGGTACTTTACGTTTAGCTCTGGATTTGAATCCTTTCGGCGCTGAATAATTTCGGCAGCTGAAAAGTGTGAAAGGTAGCAAAAACGATGATAGCACGATATCAGGTGTACAAAGCTTAATGGCACGCGAGTGTTCGTGTGGAAAACAAATACGCCAAGCGTAATAGGGAAGCAAGAGGCGCGATAGACAACGATACCCGATGTGTTAACTCGCGTTTCGTCCGACCTGTGGTCTCATCGAGGTCTCTATTAGCCAGGGCGCCGCGACGAAGCTCGTAATTCGCCTCGTCCGATTCGCCACGGTGCCCTCGTATATTTCTTCCCGGCCGTTCGAGGTGTCTCATTCGTTCACCTTGGCCCCCAGAGAATTATTACCTGGAATAAATCATGTCTTCGCTACGTCGTGGAATTTGTTTAGCGGCGGCCCGTTTCGGAAACAGACGTCTCCCATATGAATTCTTTCTTGGCAAACATTCCTTTCAATTCTTACTCGTATACATTTTTATACTCTCTGGATTAAAATTCTAATAAACCTAAAGCGTTCATCGGCATCTTGAAAAATTCTCCAATTTCATCAGGGAGATCCTCGTAAAAATCAATCCACCGAAGTTCTCATCTCTCCCTTATCCTCTAATAAAACCGTAAAACGTAAAAATGTTTTCGGAGGGTGGCCATTTTATCCCGGTGGATGGTATTCGAGACACAGCCAACGTCGACGCGTCAATTTTGATGGGTAAGAAAAATGCGTCCGTGCGTCGCGACGCTATCGACATCGCGAGGCTTTATTTCCCTCGCGCTTTTCACTTCTATTTCTTTTTTTTTTTCTTCTCGCAATGGCTTTCACCTCCTCTCATCCTCTCGCAACGACATCCTACAGAATCACGTCGATCCAAGAATCTCGAGGCAACGTGGCTGGAGATTTGGAAAATGACGTATCGGGGTCGCCTAAGCCGCCGGATGAGATCAGGATGATAGATGGAGTCGCTATTTCGCGCGGATCACCCGACTGCATTATACGCCGAGCCACCCTCTGCTCAAGGCCTTTCATTTTCCCCCCATTTTCATTACTTGCCTGCCGGGAATGAAGTTTCAAAATTCGTGGTTGCTCGTTAATCGATGCTCGCTGAAATTAATCACTGCTTAATCGTTAACGCATTGCGATTGAACTGTTTCGAATTATCTAGCAATTTTCACGCGTTTCTTTTTCAAAGTGGTAAGCCACAGAACAATGTTTGCGGTGCAGCTGTAGCCAGGCAGAGAAGTTTCTTGCGCGGTGGCTCAATAACGATAAAGTTTGCCCATAAATTCGATATTAATCCACCATAAACTACGGGCAGAAGTATAAGGGGTTGGGGGTTGGTCGAGCGCTTAATGAAATCTCACGTACATCCCGCATGAGCATCGAGCAAAAACTTTTGATGAATTTTATTATCAAGAAGAGGATCTTTTCAATTTCATAAACTTAGAAACATCGATGGCAATAGAGCGCGTCAAAAAGATTCCCCCCGTGTCAGGTTCGTCAATCGAAGAGGATCCTGCGCTGGTTAGACACGTCGGAGAAATTGAATCCGAGAAAAAGGCGGGGGATCAGGGAGTAGCGTCCATGGAAAGGGAGCAATTTCTCAAGTGATTACCTTGTAGAAGCTACGAGGTATTTCAGCTATCGTAAGATTCGCGGCTGGCGCAGTGACATTGAGCCTCGAGTCGCGGAGCCGAGCGGCAAAAGAGGAAAAGCGGGCATACCCGACGGTGTACTACCGGGAATAAGGAAGAGGAGGAGCAGAGGAAAATGCTCTGGTTCCCGGAGGAAATTGAAAAATCCAAGTTAAAAGATGGCCCGATGCACCCGCGTGTCTGCGCTCGCCACCCACTGCAGAGTATTTAATTTAACTTTTTCTTCATTTTAGCCGCGTTTCCAATGTTCCCTCGTACCGTCCCGCGACTCCGCCGGTCACCGGGGGGATCGCGATTTAGACAACGTTTCCGTTTCTCTGTGCGAGAGGACGCGCGATCAAGCAGCTCGAATTTCTCAGGCTGGATACGCGATCCTAAAATTTCTGTCCGATTTCAAAGCTTTCAAAGTATTTATTCTTCAACGAAGAGAACGAAAACCTGAATGAAAAACATCAACACTTTGTCATCGATATAACGAGCGGACATCCGCTTTCATCGTTCTTTTTGCCCCTTTCCCAACGAGACCACTTTCATGACCTATAATAATCTCGTCCGTTCTCGGAACATCATAAAAATCCGAAGGAACGGTAACTTCCGGAGGGAGCCGGCTAGACAGGTGTCGAGGTAGTGGGATCACGAGAATCAAGCCGGCCTCGATAGAGTCATTAGCAAGCAGGTGAATCCGTGTTCGGACGGAACTCGCGTAATTTCTCGGCCACACGAGGAGAGAAGCGGATCCACGCGCAGGTGCGCGCGACCAGGTAGACGATCGGCCCCGTTCCCACTAATAAGGGAAACCGAATAACCGCGCGTTTTCGAAAGAAACGCCATGCCGCGTAAAGCGAAACCAGCGGTCGTTAACGATGATTGTAGAGCAGGCTGCCTCTGTTCCGCTGCGATTCCGTGGCTTTTGCAACGTGGCGAATCGATAAACGGGGATGGAGATGGTGGAAAATTGGTTTAGGATAGGCTGTAGCAACCTAACGCCCTTTCGTTCGACTGTTTTACAAGGATTCTCAATGTCTTTCGATATAAAAAAAAATGTTTGGTAAATAATATTTTTGAAACGCTCTGTATAGAACGCTAACGAGAACCACGAGTACCGCAAGCTCGCCATTTTCACCTTAATTAACGATCCAGTCGGTTCACCGATTCCATTGTAAGCTTGTACGTGTTTTTTCCGTCGATCGACCACGAAAATTGTTGCGATCGTATCGCCGCGGGCTTTTGGAAAATTTCCGAGCGAGAGGAAAAAAGAATTGAAACGGTCTACCAAACGATGTCGATTTCGAGCGTTGTTTCGTTACTGTATCATCCACCGTGGTTCACCATTACGCCCGAAGTAAATCTGGCGTAATTGACAGCCGGATGAAAAGGGGTCGCGCGTCGGAAAAACTCGTTGTTCTCGTTGGTAATATAGTAATTACCAGAGAAAATAAGCGGGTTGGCTTTAATCATCGGCTTCATTACCGGAACCGACCTTTTATTCAACAGGTAACACAGATTCCAGCGTTAAAATTAACAACGTTGCCGAGCTCATTAACAGAGTACGGAACAAACGAACGAACGAACGAAACGCTCTTCAAGCCTTGGCAAATATTACTTTTCCTCTTTCTCTCGCCCGCGTTTCACCCTGCCGCGGGGAGAAAAACTTTCGTACTGTTAACGGTTTGCTGCTCGCCGTTTCACGGAACCGCGATTGTTTCTGAGCAAACGTTCGCGATGGAAAAACTGTACGGTTAAAGGAGAAAAGCAAGGTGAAAAAATTAACGAAGTAACGAACGTTTTATTCACGTGAAACGGTACAACGTAAGTTTGTAATATCGTTAAATTTCGAAAACAAAAAATAAAAAGCGGTACCTGTTCGCTGAAAGATATTCAGCTTGAAAAGCTGCACCGAAACATCTCAATTATTACAATGAAAATTAAAAAGTAAACTTTCTTTCTTCTTTCTCGGAAAACGTTTCAGGTAATCGAATCTGAAAGGGACCGTACCCTTTTTGTTTCCCTGTTCCTCGTGAAAATTCGTGAAAATGATGATCGGTTACGGGTCCACCTGTCGTAACCCAATTTCTGGCTGGCGAGAAATTTAGGGGTCGAAAATTAGGGAGATCGTCCATTGTAATTTACGGTATCCTTCGGCTTCGAACGAATAAAGACCGGATCCTACCTGGCGCCACGGTGATTATGGCCTAACTGCGAGATAATAATGGCATATATCACCTGGCGTGCGGACAAAAGAGAGAGAAAAAAAAGCAAGAAGAAGAAGGAAACTTTCCCACTACCTGTTCCCTCAAACGGATGACTGGTTCTCGCGTACGTGGCAATTAACCCTTTCGTAGAGAACGATAAATCCGTTCGACGACTAGAACCGACGTTCCTACGTTCGAAACGACTGAACGATGTTTCTTCTCGCCTATTTCACGAGCGATCGAAAAGAAAGAAGAAAAAAAAAAGAAAACTAGGAGGAATTCTCTGGTTGTTAGAGAGATTAAAAGGGTCGGTCAGAGGTTCGACGAATGGATCGGTGTTAAATAGGCTCTCGTTTCTCTGCTACAAATGGCAGCTAATCGTCCACCGAATATCGCATACAGATAGTCCATTTCTATGGAAAGAATGATTCTTTCAGGAAAATATTTCAAACTGTAATTTCTCACTTTCTAATTGTCTACTCGACTGATTAACATTTCGACAAATAAAGAGGGGAACTTCCAGGAAGATTCCCGTCGCAGTCGCGACAACATCAGCCTAGGTTAGTTTCTCATCGCTCCCTTCAGGACTGAATCGTTTTATTCGCCGACAACGGCCACGTCGTTGGTAATAAAGACATTAACGGAGGCCAGTGCGGAACGATGAAGACCTTCTTCCGTTCCAAGAGGCCAGTTAGTTCGAGCAAAACTCGCTAAGCCTGACGCCGACAGAGTAGCACGCTTTCGGCGAAGTGATTTACACGCTGAGAACTATAATTATCGAAGCACCCCGCGAAATTACTTCCAAGTATTGGCCGAATGTTTTGCCCGCGCGACTCGTTTCTTTCAGCCCAACGATGGGCACCAAGGGTCATCCTCTCAAAATAACTTAATACATTGTTACCCAAACAAACCAGGTCGTTCGTTTAATGCGTGCCCTTAGGGTCAATTTTATATTTATTCGTAAAACTTGAAACCCTTTCGATTTACGTCGACTGGGGACCGCAGGGCGCTGTTATTCCCGCGTAAAGATTTCAATCGGAATTCATTCTCCAGCTGTCGGAACAGGAAACGACGGAGGTGATAAAGTTGCAAATTTTCACGGCCTTACGTCCTTTGAAATCTGGATTTAAAAGTCGCTGATAACAAACAAATAGTCCATCTCAAGGGAATCGTTCGAATATCGAAGCTTACGATATTATCGATGAAGTTATTGCTTGGCATATGCCACGTTTGAAAGGAAAATATTGAAAGAAAATTATGGAATCTCGGTAGGTTCTCGAACGTGGTTCGTGAAAGCAAAGGACGGTCATAATGCGAGATAAAATGGGGGGTCATAGAGGTCCGCGATTAGCGTGTTTCTCTGGTTAGCCCCGAGCCACGATGGCGTGATGGATAAACGAGATGCTCGTTTATACTTTTGACGACTTTGTCCGGAACACTGGGACCCCCGGTTCCCTGGAATATTTCTGATTCTAGATTCAAATCGTACCCCGACAGCTGTTCTCCACCAAAGTCTCTCCCCCTGGATCCCCTTGGTGTTGATTCGTTGCGGCATGGCCGAGGTAATTATGCTAATTTCGCAGGAACCGGTCGACTCTTGGCAACCTTGCGATTAGAATTCGTCGCTCGTTCGATACTTTGGTGGTCTCGATTTAAATGAACTCTTGAGGGCTCTAAACGACTTGGGGATTTTATTTTATTATTGAAAAACGTATGAATTTTCATTCTTGAAAATACAAACAAATCAGTATAATTGTAATGGTATGAAAAATTTGTGTTCTCTGTTCTTTATGAGAGTGAAGGTGTTAATTTCCAAAGGCTACCATCTGCATTACAAAGGATGAAAATTAAAGTAGATTAGTTACAAAAGTCGTCGCTACAATCATCGTCCGCGTTCATTAACTTCAAAGTCTACAGACAGGCGTTAAGAGATGATTTTTCTCTCGTCTTTTTTCCTCGCTCTCTCTCTTCTCCCGGAAACTTCGTCGAGTATCCGATGAAAATCCCGTGAAACGCGTCAGTAAAGAAGAAGCGAGCGTGCATTATTAACGTGGCACCGAGCGGCAGAGTAAATACGCTTTTATTGTTAAGTAAAAGTATGGCCCATTTCCGCGAGCAGTTTCTCGAGACGGGGGGCTATTAATGAGAAGCTGCTGCGTTCCAGATAGCATGGCGCGATTAAAGCAATTACTCGGCCGTCGAGTCACCCCTTCTTCTCTCGCGAACAGGGGAAAAAGACCATGAGACGACGACACTTTGTGATCCTCGGAATCTTGAAGCAGCGAAGAAAAGTCATTTCCAACATTTTCCCGCGAGCTTTTACTATTATAATCGCAACTATTCTGTTCGGAAAACGAGTTGGTTGCGGCAAATATCACGACTTCCTATATCTTCTAATAAATAATGAAAGAAAGAAACACTTCTAGCCTCATAAACGACGCCAGAAATACGAGTTCCGTGTCGAATGGCGTGTAACGGTGTCTTAAGAAACGATTACACTGGAACGTCGAGGTCCACGAGTTATAATTTTACCATCGTTACACGGGAAGAACGAGTCTCGTAAAGAATAGAAAGGAAACGAGAGGAGAATACCGGCCAATAAGGGATCCCAGAGGATGGCATCCTCTATCTCGCGGTTTCTTACGTCTTCACCTGGTCGAGGAACACTAAGGTCGAGGAGGAAACGAACGAACGCAAAAACGCGTGGACTAGCAACAGTGACTAGACATCCCTTTGTTTTCGAGGGATATTGAATTTCTGCCCCGACTATAAAAGGCGGTGCAGACGATTTTTCCGTAGAAAATTCAAATTTCCCCGATTTCAGTCCCAAGAATTCGCAACCATTTCAGTGACTTCTATGAATTAAAGTACAAAAGGAAAAGCATAAAAGTCTCTGAGAAAAACATGTTAGCGCAACAATGAAGCGTAATGGTATCACAAGTAGCAACGATTCTCCGCTATCTTTCTCGCGAGCAGCCGATCGTTAAGGTTATTAAATTTTATTCCTCATCGTTGTTTCCGATGCTCGCTTGCCCCGTCTGGGCCTCGGCTACCGTTTCTCCCCGATGGATCGGTAATATTTACCATGCAAGTCCGCTTATGCAGGCCGATAGTTATTATCCGTGATGGTAGACGAGCAACAAAATTCCCCAGTCGAAATTCGCCGTTCGATAAACCAATAATCTCGGCGTGGAAACGGAGGGATCGAACGAGCAAAGGAGAGAGTTAGCTGGAACAGAGTCTGAAGTCGTTGGAGGGCAGCATAGGCAGACGGTTTCCAGCATAGGGCAGCCTCGTAGTATTAAGTCATTACGTTCGGCTCGCTCCTAATAATACCCTTTGCTTGCTCGGTTCGACTGAGCCCAGTCCCGTCCATCCATCCATCCATCCATCCATCCAGTTGTCCGCCACGACGACGTGCCGCATCCTCTGCCTCCTGCAGAGGTTCTCACGCGGATCTTTCTGCGATCGCCTCGATCCACTTGACTCTTCGCGCTTCGTGGTAAACGATGTATTATGCAGATCCTAGGGACAGATACTCGGCATCTTACCTACTGACGTATCGACAACTGTGTTTAAGATGAAAAGATGAAGGGATCCTCTGGATGTAATTGGCGAGATGATCGTGACCGACGGTCCTTCAGGCTAGAGTCTCAGGATCAGGAAGAAGAACTTTGTAAGAAAGCTGTACTTTGCACTTGCACCTCAACAAATGTTGATCCTAACTGATTAATCGAGCGCGTCGATAAATTTTCATTTGATAGTTACCGCGCAACAAACGTCAGTAACAATGATTAATAGTTAAGGTTAAATTGATACAGAGCAAGTTTAATAGAATAGCCAGCTTCCGTCGAGTATCTTCTCGTCGAATGGACTTTAAAAGAAACTTTCCGTAAAGAAACATTATCGTTAAGCGAAAGGTATGCATTCATGAGTAAAAGTACAAGAGCTGCATTAGACTTTCCCATTCATCGCCAACTTTTGCCCGGCCATCTTCAAGTTGAATTCTAGGAAAAACAAAGGTACCAAAGTATCTTCTCTATCTCTCATTGTGTGACCTTAAAGCATACAAATCTGAACGATTATCCAGTTTCGAATCGTGTATGCTAAGAATGGAGCGTAATAGAAAAAGGAAGAATGTTCGATTCGTGACGGAGGTGCCCGATGACACCCACGGCGTACGACTAATCAAGATTAATCGAGGCCCAGGGAAAGACTCATCAGGCAATTAGACACGAGGTCTATTGTATCATAAGCAGAGAAGTTCCCTTCGACAAAGTGATGTTCTCGAGCCGAGGATGACGGCGGACGACGAGGTTTTCATAGGCGAGGCGAGCGTGGAATCGGCGGCAAAGGACCACCAGCCTCGTTCTCCGCTTATGCCCGTCGGCTTCTCGTGGCTTTGCTCTCGTAATATCTTATTACACGATCGCTGCATGCCTCGCCGACGCGACGCGACGCGACGCGGCCTGCACCTACACGCGTGCGTGCTGGAGAACAAGAGCGAGTCTAGCAACCGCGTCAAGTCCTCTCCGTTCGCCCACCTTTACCTGTCACTGGCTCACCCGCGATCCTATCTTTTCCAAGGGAAATTTGTACCGATCGTAAACCGGCCGAGAAAACTCGAGACGCGTTATTATCCTGTGACCCCGGGACATTGGCGTCGCGTAACGATCGACTTCCGAGCTGGAATTTCTTGCGTACAATTTTGTTGCATCGCCGCGGACACTCCTTCTTCGATTTATCGTCTGTTAACGATGGAAGATCATCTGGGAAATGATTGTGCTTTTGTATCGAGAAGGTACGAAGAGCAAGGTTTCTTCGTAGAAAACCATTGACTTCGCGAAGGAAGAGAGAAAGATACCTGGATTTGGAGAGAAATGGCTCTTTTCAAGAAAGTGAACGATGATGATCCTGAGAAAGTGTTGGAAAAGATAGTAAGAAAAGTGGAGTGAAAATGAAGTATATTCTAAATCTGTGCTAATGCTGCGATAAATCATCCCACGGTGAAAAAGAAGATCCTTATAAATACTCGTACAGTATAAAATGAACACTGTAGTACTTTAATGTACCGCAGACCGTGCGTTTACGTACGTCGATTTCACTCGATCGTAGCATGTACATCTTGTACAACGGACCACCGGCGCTTCGTATGAAGTTATTAACTCAGGCGGCTTTCGCTCGGTGCACGTAGAGCCGAGGATCGCCTCGACACGCCGTCTACCCTCTTGTCCCCGTCATTCCTTACAAGTCAACGAGTCCTGCTGCAAGAACGAGCGAAGAAAGGCAGAGCGATGAAGAGGGTACGGGCAGCCTTTAAAGTCACGTTCAAGACCGGGATTACCGACGTTAATATCTTATTACTGGTTTATCGACGCGTGATTTTCACGCAGCCGAAGCAAACGCTGAAGGATCCGTATGAGCTGGTTGCGGATCCTTCGTAGATTCAAATTTGCGCCGAAGGAATGCGATCGTTTGATTATTACTTCGCCGAAGTGAACGAAGCATTCTAAGCTTCTAAGATCGTATAACATCGTGAAATCCATGTTTCTTAAAGCGAGTTTGGATCGAGTATAACGAATGGGTTTCGATGATTTCGTAAACGAAGGAAGAGGAAAAAGGGAATGTCGCGAATGGTAACCGCGGGCAAGTTTCAAAGGCAACACGGACAAGCGTGCCGTCCGTAAATCTTGTCGACTTGCCACGGAGAATCGATACGGCCTGGTTTCTCGGTCAAAGCTCGTTAGCGATTCTCTTCGCGGTGAAGTTGCTCTAATTGGAGATCCCGCGTTCTGGATCGTCCTCCGTAAGGAACCGGCGGCCATGGCTGTATACGTTGCATTCGAGAGGCGTTATTATTCCGTCGACTCGAGAGGATTCCGTGAAGTGCTCATTGTCGCGAAATCTAGTCTACGGGAAAGGCAAGTTGCCGGAAGAGGCGTTCGTTTTCCCGTCCCACTTCATTAACCGTGTCGCTCGATGCCCAACGGGACCACCTTCTACTCGATGCAATTCCCTTTCACCTGTACTTATTTCGATCTTGTCTTTACCACCTTTCCGTTGTACAAACATTCGTTTAACTCTTTCAACAAGATTCCTTTGTATTTCGAAGATTTTTGAATGGTAGACTTTCTGATGCGAATACAACAACTCGATAAATGCGATGTTAAGAAGAGCGTCGCCAGTGATCCCGTTTTGATATCAGAAGAACAGCAAAAGTTTCGAAAGATTCTCTCCAGTTTCGACTGGTTTAAGCACCTGTATTAACAAGATTCGATGGGAGAAGGTTGTATCAAAGAGATCAGTAAAAAAGCACTCGTACATACCATACCGGTGTCGCTTTGATCATTCTGGATTGAACGTTCATCTAGTTAGGTAAGCCTGCCAACTGACGACTTACCTATCAAGGCATCCACTTACTGACCGACCCTATTTGTCGGAACCCTTACGAGCATTTTATTAAGGATCGTTTCGTAGCCCGTTTCCCGACCATTTTCTTCCTTATTTGTCGATCGTAACCGTGTTGAACGATACTGCTCGTCAAAACGAGTCGCTCCTCAGTGCTTCGAAATTCTAATTAGAATTTTACTTCCTTGCCAACGTTTATGGGGTCAGCTAGCTTTTACTGTTATACTTTTAATCCGATATTTTTTAATCCTCGAACGGTAGTGCTGGATCGAACGACTAAAGAAAGATGTATCGCTCAGAATGACATTCGTAAATGTTAGATCGTAAATGTTGGAGAAGAATCGTTCGCCATCGGTCCCGATAAACTCGAAATCACCGCGAGGAAATAACAATGGGAGGCTGGCGTTACGACTTCCATCATCGCGGAAGCACGAAACGTTTCGATCTTATTGCGGCCCCATTGCATTAATATCGCATTGCTAGTCGATTTTACGTGGCTGCGGTTCCGGTTCCCAGGATTTCCTGTTTCCCTACACTCGCGTACCGGCCATCTATCGATCGACCCCTGCAAATCTAAGGAAATGTCTGCGAATAGAACGGGACCATTGGACGGTCGAAAATTTTCTAAAATTCTTCTATAAGTTTCTAGAAGAACTTAAGACTAAAAACTGAAGAATAAAAACTTCTAGAAGTTTCATCAATAAGTGAGTGTAACACTTGGGTAGTTCTCCGTATAAGAAAACATTATTAAAAGGGGACAGGTCGATAATAAAATGGCACCGGTTATAAACAAAGGTAAATGTCACTTTCGCGATCCATTTAAGCGTCGAATCGTTTGTAGTTATGAACGATCTTATCGTTAAGTGGGGGGGAAGATCGCGTCTGAGCATAGAGACTCGGTTTCTCGTTGCGCAGACGATGGCAAGAGGCGAGAGTGAAGCGGTCTGGGGCCATGCATCTTTCATCTTCGGTAAGGCAAAGGGTTTAAACAGGGAAGAGGAGACGGCTCTGAGCTACTTCGCCGTAAGGGTTGCACCCACAGATGGTACCTCTTCTTTTGTTTGAGAGAGACCGTCAGGAGAGGCTGCTCATTTGCCTAGTCAAAGGCTGCCTTCCTGCGGACCTCCCTCTCTTTCCTTCCTTCTCTCTCGTCCCACCCTTCTTCTTCCTGGACATCTTCCATCGAGTCTCGCTATTACCGTTCCCTCTGATCTTCAACCGGATGATATTTACATTCGTGTCTCGTATTTTCCCGCCCGACACCGATTATAAACCTATTATCCAACAATTAAGCTATTTTAATCGTCTAAACGATGTCTTGGAATTTTCTGTTAGTTTCATTAAATTCTATCGCAACGGCCGGTTCGATTTACGATCAGAATCGAGTTCTACCGATCGATTGGGCAAGGTAGAACGAGGTAGAACGAGCGATTAATTTCCGCAGGCACGCTAAATCAGCCGGGGGGCACGTGCAAGCCTTCCAAATTGTCTACGGTAATGCATCTGTAATTTCCGTCGGTTCGAAGAGCTCGCTACGCGAACGAAACTTCGCCCCATTGTAATAACGCGCGGAGTCTACGCTCCTGCGGGCGATACCTTCGTCCTGGATATTTCCACGAAGACCAAAACGGTGCGCGACGGATTCCCGAAGCGTCTGACTAGTGCGCTAACTTTCCACTAGCGGCTCCTGAGATGTCGTTGTCAGCAGGAATTAATGCAAATTAGACATCGTCGCTGGTACACGACCCAGTTATTTTAAATTAAAATTTCTGTAGAATGAAAATCGGATAAACGAACCCACCCCTGATGAGGAATCGAGCTTAATCGAGCGTTATAAGCTATGAACTGTTTTCCAGTTGGCGAAAGAGGGTCTCTGTGATTCAGACGTTCTTCCAGAAACGAAGAGGAAAGGTAGGCAAACAATCATGTCGGAGGGAACGGGATCCAACGGGGTTGGTCCTCGGTATTAGGTAGACTCGGTCGGACGCGATATATACGCGCGGCTACGTCGACGAGCGGATGTATCCACTTCCAAGGTCGTTTGCACAGGAAAACGTCGTAGTTGATGTTAATTCACGACGTCAACCCCCGGTGGATCATCAAGCCCATTAGTCGCGCAGCCTGGCGAACCTCCTGGCATGGAAATGGTCTGTTTACAGGATCACGGTTCACTGCGTTTAATTTAGCAGCAGCTTCCTCCACCTCTGTCTACTCGTCCTTTCGCCACGGCTACGATGTATTCGAATCTCATCGTCAAAGAGGAATACCGAAGCGCGCGGTTCCGAGTGATTACTCTGGCACGGGCCTTCTTTGACGAACGTTTTCCCCCACGCTCCGATTGGGAAGAAAGTCCCTTTGACCCGTTCGTCGAACGTTTAACGTTTACCGTTTGCCTCCTGCAGGTAGCAATACCCCTGTTGTCCCGACAGAATTGGATAATCGTGACAGAAGGCCTTTGGAAGATCAAAAATACACAGGCAACTGAATGTAAATTCAGTATATCGCGGTCGATAAACTATTTACGAAAGAACGAAGTGGGTGGCTTCGAGAGGAAGTGTGATTTAAATCTTGAAGCGCATCCTTAAGAACTACTCTCTTATAGAGATGCTCGAATATTGACGTCGGAGAGGCATGTATTTGCACGATATACGATGGACAGAGGTTTTCCATAAAACGGGCGAATTCGCGAAAGCGAAGGCAGCTAAGAATCATTTTTCACGTATGAATTATGTCGATACTTTTCCTCGTAAAGCTTGAAATTTGCATTCGTTCCTCGACATCGAACCTACTCTCGTCGAACTTTGTCAAAAGTGTAGTTGGTACAGTTGAAAAGAATCCAAATACCGAGAGATATTTTATCGAGCAGGCGGCGATTTAAACGGAGCACATAAATGGTAAACAAAAGGGTGTCGTGGAAAGTCGAGGGAAAAATGTAAACTGGCTTCGGGTTTCGCCGGCAGGGAAACAATAAATGGCCGCGGGCTTTATAACGAATGCGATACGAATACATACTCGGGGGTACACGGTCGAACATCGTGCTGTAGGACAGAATCATAAATCCACCAGGGATTAGTAAATATGCCTACATCCGTGGCTCGAAAACAGAGATGGGGTCGTCGGTTGCCGGGGGTTGGAGTTTGTTGGAATTTAGCTGGCAAAAAGGCGAAGATTAAATCGGATCCAACGTGTTCCCCGGACGATTTGCTTTGCTTAACGTATCACGTTAAAAATGACATTAAAGTCAGTTTATCCGTGGCAAAAAGACGACCGTTCTCTCACCCTTTGTTACTCGTCGAGCGATTACGCGTTAATCTGTCACGCGAGGTGTCCCGAGAGTAGTTAGATGTATGTTGCTGGCAGCAATTAAGGCTCGTTTCTCTGCTCGATCGCGTAAATCAAAGCACGCCGGGAGGGATGAAGGAGTACCACGAGATGTAACTGCACCGTTTCCCGCAGGAAGATTAACCTGTCGGTAATTTTGAATTTCGCGCGCCATCGAATACTTTGGAAATCGAACGCTTTGAACGTCGGGAAGAATCCGAAGGATGCAGCGACCAGAACCGGAAGGAATATTGATCGACGTCCAGTCGAGCGAAAGTTTCCCTCGTCCTCGTCGTCGTCGTCGTCTTCGAACGCGAGACTCGCGCGGGTAATTGCGTTTCGATAAGTAACTTCGTCGAATATATATATAAATGGAGAAGAGAGCGTCTCGAGAGGACCATCCAAGAGGCAAGCAGAAGGAAGAAGAAAAAGGAAGTTGAAGGGAGAATGAGGAGGAAACAAGAACCGTTGGAGGGTTGGAGGGAGAGAATGTAAATCGGTGTACACGGCTATCTGTCCGGGGATAGGGAAATCGTGGAATGCAAATTGACGAGAGGGACTCCGAAGCCGCGTACCAGCGACTGGTGCATTGCAGTGGCCAGCTAAACGGATAATCAATATACAGGGTGTACCATAATACGCGGGCATAACTTTGCCGATAAATTGAACGCGCGTAAATAATAAAAGAAGATTCATCTCTATCATCGAACTTCGAACCCCTGAATTTCCATTTGTAGAGATAGCTGAAACGTTTGATTTATAACAGGGCAGAAGTTATGCTCGTATATTATGATACAACCTGTATACAAAGCGTCAACTCGACTTCCGCGTCGAATTTACAACAACGACGACTCAACATAGCCGGCCGTTTTCACATAATTGACCCCGTTTCCCTGTCGTTCATTCTCGCCCCCGCTCGTTCAAGATGCCCACTCGAGCACGTCTCGATCGGAGGATTTACGATAAAGGAAGATCGTTCGCCGTTGTTTTTTCCAGCACCCCTTCTCTTCCGTGACCCGTTCGTTTTTTCTTTCTTCCACCACGATGGCTAAGCTCTCTGAAAGATCGTTTTCCGGGCGACTCGACTTTCGAGGATCGTTCATCGCGCTTCGAGCAGTTTCCAACCGTTAAACGAACGAGTTTATTAGGTCGTGTTCGAGACCACGCGACGCGACGACCCTTCGAGTCGCAAAAATTTCCATGAATTCTCGTGAAGATTAAAGCGGATGACACCGTGATTGGTTGAAGGAATTTTGAGAACGAAATTGCTGTTCGAGTTTTCTTCGTTAAACTTAGAGATCCTAATTAAAAGCAGATCTAAACTTTCCTTAAAATCTAATACCCGATTTGCTTTCTCAAAGCCAGCTGCTTATTTGCTTTGAAATTTATTGAATAGAAGTAAAATTCGAGCGGAACGAATCTTTAACGAATTAAAATAATTATAATATAATACTTCCATACTGTAACAATATCTCTCGGTACATTAACAATCTTCAATAGCGAAAGGGAGGATGACGCGTTGAAGCAACGTTGCATGATAATACGCTGGAAGAAGGGTGAGACAGGTTCGGAATACACGAAAACGCTAGCGTGTCAGCGAGAGGGAAGCGAAACGTTCCGCGCCGAGGCTTGTTTCCGTTCCGCGTGCCTCGTTTTCCTGCTATCGGTCTGGCTATACATCCAGGTCCAGGGGAATTTCGCGAGGGTTCCCAATGGCGCGAGATATTTTCATGCAAATGCGAATACCCCTTTTTTCCAACCCGTTGCGACAGGCACGCGGAACAATGCCGGTCGAATTCGTTTTCGTCGAAATTGTGCGGACTAACGCGTGAGAACGCGAGCGTAAACGTTTCCGTCGCGATAAGGCAGGGTGTGAGAAGACGGTCCACCGGGGGTAGATTTTAACCATAGACAAGATTTTCGTGTAACGTAATCGATCGTATTAATGTAATATTTTACATTTCATCGCTGAGTCTTCAATTTCCCAGTCATATTTCTTCTCCGTCTGGCCGCCTGTTTCACAGCGACGATATAGTTAACATCATAGGGAAGAAGATGGCCAACTTCGAAGTTTAGTCGTCGTCTGTGATGGTCCATAAAGAGCTGGCTGAAATTGCGTCTCGTACCACCTCGAAAGCTGTACGTGTCCACCACCCCCCGTCCCAGACTACATACCACGGCATTCAACCCCTCTACCGGCTAGGATGGTGGCCAGGTTGCTTCGTCCTTCGGCTGTAATAGCGTGGGCCAACGTATACAACACGGCTTGGCATAAACTTTACGATGATGAGGAGGGACCTAGCGAAGGAGTCTCGAAAGTCATCCGGCGAATCTTCAGGGTAGCGACTACTTCCGTGATACAGGAATTAGATACCCGTGCGCTTCATCTAACCTGGCTTTGTACCTTCTTACCAGCGGGATCGTTTTTGCGAAACACGTGCTGCCTTGTCCTCGAGGATTTCGAAAGATCGAGGATTCTCCAGTGTTGTAGGTCAACTCGTTAGGAATCTCATTTGCTCGATGAAGCTGAAAGAGGGTGAAAATGGATTTTCCGAGGGCGTTGAATTCTGCTATCCTGAATTCGAGAAGTTATTACTTCTACGTTTCTGAAGTTCGGTTACTGAACATGTAATTTAATTATAGAGCTAATTTGAAGTGAAACAGTTTCAAGTAGATTCGAAATTTCATAAGTTCCCACTTTTCGTTAATGTTCTCGTTGTAAATCGATGAGAAATTTAATCAAAAATTTCCAAAAAACTCTAATTTAAGTCTGAGTTGAAGTAATTCGAGTATACCCCGGAAAATCATCGAGTTCATGAAGGAGGATCGATCTGCAATTCCCAAAGTCCAAGTCCGTTGAATCTAATTAGAACTCGTGCAATCTAGATTCACCTAAGTCCATCATAATTCAGAGCTATCGCGAACCCAGATCTTATTAACCCAGACGCAGACCAAAGACAACATAACCTGGCCCCAGCGTAGCTTAGGTCGAACGCAATCTAGGCACCCTGTGTCAATAGCCGCAGCAGCCTCTCGAACCCGTCCAACCGAGGATCAAGCTAAACCATAATCGTACCACGAGGCTAAATAATTAAGCCCGCGTGTATGAACGATTCATTTTCAACGATCGTCTCCTCGGGGTCAGCCGTAACATCCACGGAAACTCCTGTACCGACGATAAACCGGTAAACTGACCAACAGACCGGAAATGTGTCCCTGCCAAGGAGGGGGTAAAATGGTCGTAAAGGTAAACGTACACCTAGGATAAGTTATCGTTCGTTTCGCCAATTGATTACATGAATTATAGATAGTATCCGAGACGGTATCTTGTACCACGTATAGCGTCCGCTACGTGGTTATCCTTTTAGGGTTGTTAACGTCCGTCCAGGAAGAATTAGAGTCCATTGACTTTAACCAGTGTTCGCGTTCGACCTCGTAATTCACCGCGGGAAAAATACGAGATTCCTGATGAGGTTGGACGCGATGAACAACGTTGGATTAAATTTTGTTTAAAGTTTCTTTTCCAAATATTCGACAGCAGCGTGACAAGTGTAAAAAAAGCAGAATAACAATGCGCGAAACATTGAAAGGGATGAAGATGAAGGTGAAGGGGCGAGGGAAAAATAAAAAAAGGGAAACGTTACCGATTCAACGGTCGTTATTGCGATTTCCAGTTCAGTGGTATCTACATAATAGGCATCGCGACGCGTCGCAATATTTCACTGGGAAACACTTGGAAACGACGCTTTACGTTCTACGCGAATATTGTATCGGAACGTAGACCGGTTCGCCGGCCAATTTTGTTTCCATCAAAAGTGGGATTAGCGACAGAGAAGGATCCGATTGAATACGCCGAATCGAATCCGGGGATCACCGTTTTTCAAGAAGCCCGCCTCGGATAGAGCTCTTTTTTCATTTCGAATCCCGACGCGACCAGAGCGTCGCGACGAATTTATCACGGGCCAGGCCGGAAACGAATGAAGCCGACTCCGATATTCTCAGCTTTATTCGCAAATATGAATTTCGTGTACTCGTGATTAATTTACCGGCCCAACGTTCGTACTAGATTGTTCATCCACGAATTGTTTAATATTGCAAATGTTAGTTGGTAGTTTTGCTCGGAATAGGTCACGTCAGCGGGGTCGTAAAAACAAAACCGTCACCTGCAACATTCATTTTCTTCGGAAACTACCCTCTAAATAGGCCGGGGATCGTATTTAACTTACGATCTCCGCAGTGTATCCGCGTGAACGAGACCGAAAGCATCGACAACCGATACCGATTTCTTTGCCCGATGGTTTTTCCTTTTTTTTACAGTTCTCCTCTTTACGATGGACACGAGTTCTATTAAAAGTGAAACGGTCAGCCAGCGTTTTCCGTTTTATTCCCGCGCAAAGAGCAACGCGGAAGGGCTGGCCGTAAAAGCGAGAACGTAAGCTACCACCGATTTCGCTAATGACCGGGCGTAAAACGCCCCGTAAAATTTCGTCCTTTATGAGCGGGAAAACGGTGCAGAACGTTTCCAACGGGAAAACCGACCAGCTGGCCGGGTGCAATTATTCAAGCCACGTTTCTCGATACATCGCCGGAGTTCGCCTCTCTTTCTCTCCGGCGAACTTCTTCAATTTCCGGCAAATACTCGTAGGTAATCGACGATCCTCTTTCCAATTTGCTCGAATATGAAAAAGTCTCTTTATATGATTTTTAAATTCTGTTCAAGGGAAACGGTAAATATTTCCATTGTTATAATGCCATCCACCCCTAAAATAAAAATTTATGAACCTGGTATTTGGATGCTTCCCGATTCCTCCTTCGAAAGAAGTAAAGTATCCAGGAACACTTTACGACCCTCCTAGCCAATTGAAGTAACCAGAAGCTATCCGAGGTCACCGCTAGTTACCACCCCCTCCCCCGGTTAATACGAAAATCCTCGAGTGGACGTGGAAGAAGCTCGGAAACGAGGGTGTCAAAGCTAGAGACTCGTTAACCAGGAAGCTGCTGGCTTACGGAGGACCAATGGAATTAACCAGACGTGGTTTAAAGGATGGTGGTAGCCAGATTGAGAGATTTACCATGTACGGTCTGTGCCAGGTTGGTTGGTTATTTATGAAAAAATCGATGCTCGTTGCTTAAAAGTATATTTCAGGGGGATGACGGTGGACGAGAACGAAACTGTAGGGGGTTGGTTTCGGACGAGACGGAAGGAGGGGACAGGTGGAAAGGGTGGAAAGAGGTGGAAGGGTCCATAAAATAGTTGGCGCAACGATATAGCACGGTGGTTCTCTGAGCGAGTAGAACGGAGTACGCGTTAACTTAGTCCTATGATTGACGGTTTCCGGTTCCGGCTTGCCTCGGCCCGGACTGATATATCGCGACTCGCCGGAAGTCTGCGCAAAAGCATCGCCGCAGAATTATTGGCCGGTCACGCGGACCTGCTCTTATCGAATTTCCCCGCTCGAAAGCGAGCCTAATGTTTCCCTGGAACGCGAACCTTTGCCAGCTACATCGGCGAGAATTGCTGACAAAAATATGTATCCCGTGAATTCTTTCACAATCTTCGTTCTGTGATACTAAAATTGAAAAATCTTCAGAGATCTACCAGAGAAAGCATAGTATTCTGTAATTGCGATTATTCGGAAGAATGATCTCCAGGGGGTTGAAGACAGTACCTGTGTATTCATGGAGGATCCCGGGAGACAATGTTCGATCGTGAATCGCGTCGTAAAAGCGGCGACAGGACAGCAATTGCGCTTGTATCGTCGCGCTTTAAAGGCGCGAGACGGAAGCGACGAACAACAATGTCGCTCGACGCGGTTCCTCCTCGACGAAGTATTCAATTACTAACGAGTGTCGACCATAAAGCACCCCCGTTGATAGCACGCGACCAAGTCGCGTCGACTAAAGGACCTTGTCACGCGTGTATTTTTAACGAGACTCCGCTTACCCCCTCCGCCATCTTCTTCGACCCTTGTAGAAGCTTAACCTCGCGATCCTCGTCTCCCACCTTGCAGTCTACACCTGCGCCACTCTCGCCTGAAATTCTATGATCCTAGCAAAGTATACGAATCGACTGTGTAAATTACACCCGGGCTAAGTAGCTTAATTGAAATTAACAGGGCGAACGAAATCGTTGGGAGATTAGGATTAGAGAACGAGGCTGGGGAAGTTTCAACGTCGCGGTTAAGTTCGGGATGTTTGCGCGTCATCCTTATCTTAATTCAAGTACGTTGAATGTACATTTGAATTCTGATTAATTAACCGGTTGATTGTCGAGGGGTGAGAATGTTTCTTGAAATTAAATCACTCTTCGGTTGATTCACGTTCAGAATTCACAATTCCACAGGATCGAGTTAAGGAAAGATCGGGTGGTTCGTTTGTCGTCGTGTCGTCACAGGTATCCGTGAAACTCGCTGACGTTTTTCCCTCTGGTTCGTTATTACCAGGCGACGTCGAGTGCGGTAGACTGTGCGTCGGGGGTGGTGTAGCGTCGCCTACCTCTTACCTTCCACCCTCCACGCTCGCAGGTGAGTAGGTGCTCCAAAACGTCTGGGCGACGTTGCAGCAGGCGTTGCACCTGGTTACGCGACGCGTACAGTCGGCGAAACTAGTCGTTGAACTTTCGAAGTTCAATGTCCGTGTCGTTCGATCCGCGTCGGAAACGAAAAACAGAGGGACGAGTGTTCTAAATTTCCCGGGAGATCCGTCGTCGGGCTCGGTATTTTATTTGACGGCGAGACCCGGTGTTTCGTTAAATTGATTTCGCGCCATTCGGAAAATTTTCAATCCGGAATTCGTCGAATTCGTTCGAGTCTCGTTTCATCGATATTCTGTATTTATTTGTTATTTTTAAACGGTAAACGATTAAGGGAAGGGGAACTGCTTCACCGGACTGTACGCGAGATGATCGCTGATAGTCATCGCGAGGCGCCGACGAGTCTCGAGGAGTCGCGCCGTTTGATCGAACTTCCATCCAATCAGCGTCCCGATTCTGCTCAAGACCACTTCGATAACCGTTCGTAAAGATAGTCAAGCATCGTCCTCCCTTCCTGTCCCATCTGAACTCGCGCCGCGTTAATTTGCGACCAAATCTCCGTTCCGTTTGCGTTTCCGTCACCCTTCAGTTTCCCGGAGCGCGAAACGTGTGCGTGTTCTTTAAAAATAGCGATCTCGTAATTATTTCAAGAGAAACGCGTGTAGGTTCGGTGATACCGGGCTGCCATTAATCACCGATTCGGCAAGTATCCGTATTTATTGTGTGGATCAGCAGGCCACCGGATGCTGCCCCGATTATCAGCCGTCGGAATTACCTGGCATCAGCAGTAAATTGCACTCAAGCTTAGGACATTAGTTCGGGGGCAACTCGTTGCAAGTTACAGCCGAGTTTGACTAAATCCTGAGACGAGATACGACTCTATAGAAGTCTCTACTTTCATTGCAAAATTTTTATTTCAAAGAAGTACATTATTTTTTCTTTTTTTACTTCGAAATAAATTCTCGAAGATTCGAAGGAAAAGTTTAGAAACACTTTCGTCACCTCGAACGCGTTCAGTGGCAGTCGACCGACTGTCAGCAAGAAAAGTAAACGTCACCGAAGACATTTTACGAGAGCGTGCTGGCGTGATATCGAGCCATCAACGCGTCATTACGCAGAGAAATAGAGCGAACAGATGGGTTTCCGGTTGTCTTCGCTTTTCAGGTCGCTTCCGTGGCAAGCGTGAAGTTTGAAAGGACACGTAGTTTCGCGGATTATTTCGCGTGTTCGACGTTACTGTCGAGCGTGCCGTCATTTCGACGCCAATAAAAACGGATTTCCCGTTACGAACCGTTTCTGACGTCTTTATGCTTTGCATTTCGAACACATGTTCCACGCGGGAACTAACATTTCGTCGCCGTGTCGTATTCTGTAAACGTAAACCGTCTTCGCTCCAGATTTGGAATACCTGAAAACACTCGTAAATTAAATAAATCGAATCGATTCGTTGGCGAATAATAATTTTCACGTGATAAATGTGCGGAATGTTCCTCTTGCCGTGCATGCAATATCCAAGAACATTGATGCACAATTACGAATCAGGGTGCAGAATGTTCAAAGAAAACGAGCAAGCAATAAAACGAACGTAGAGGTCCGCGAAGCATAGACAGACTCGTTTATTCCGTCACGTAGCGGATCGGAAACGAGCCATGGCTTTGCCGATCCGTCTGCTCGCATGTATACACGCGAGCGACGTCTTTTGTCGCCGCGAAAAGCAGCGTTTCCCCGAGATTGAATCGTAATAAACCGGAACGTGACAAATTTTATGAAAGGGAAGCTGCGACAGCCCGTACACGTCGTTCTGCTACATCGCGAACGTACAATGAGAACTGCTCGCACGTACGCGTTTCAAAGGATTCTCCAACGAGCAATTAAATCTTCGACGTTAACGACGAAACTTGTTCGAAACGATTACTTTCTCCTCGAATTTTACACGAATTTTCGAGCTATTAACTCTTTGCGGACTAATATTATACTCGCTTCTTTTTTCTTTTCTTTTTTCTGTTCAAACATCTTGCATACAAATGATCTTCGTCTCCCCTTAGTCAATTAAAACGGTCGTCGAAAACAAACAAGCCACGTGGTCCGTTTGATTTGCCCGCGTCAATTTGTTTCCCGGCCTTATTGAACACGTGCTCGCGTCCGCTGGGAACGGACGGCTCAAAAACGGTACCAGCGGCTGGCAAATGGTCCAGATGCGTCGACAGTGGCCGCCTTTGATCGCGCCGCGAAACAGACCCGGGTATCCCGACGTTAATCGAACGAATCAACGGGAACAGTGACACGTTGCTCCAACGACGCTCCGCTTGCTACGCAGACGGAACATTTAACATTCGAGTAACCAGCGGTTGCATTCAGAAATAAACGAATAAAGTTGTGAGAAGAGGGCCCTGTCTACACGCCACGTCGTAATTAAATCGTTGCGACGAAATTTCGGGTGATTAATCATGGATCGTTTGTAGAGAAACGACAAGAAAAATTTGCAAATACTTTCATAGAATTTCGAGGGATCCAAGTTGCAGTGTGTTGTACAGGTGAATCCTCTCGTTTAGCACTCGAAGAAAGTAGCTCGAACTCACTCGAAACAATCGAGGGTCTCCGGAAGTGTATACGAGCGATGTCCTTCGGCTCTCGTATCCATCCACTTTGCAGCTCTCGAGAGTGTCGACCGAGATTGGATGACTATCGTTGCCATTTGCAAGGTCGATTGCGCCGATCATTTGGCAAGTCGAATGGCTCGTTCAATGGAGGCTACAGAATGTTCACCAGTTCCCAACGGAGAGAACGTCGAACTGCCACTTTCGCCAGCTGTTCGCCAACATTTCTACATATTTCAGTAGCGAGGCACGTCTGGGTCGCTCGTAGACACCTCTTGAATTAGCAATGCTACTGTTATTCGCTGAGCTTATAACTTTTTCGACATCTTTCAAATGTAACTTCTTACTAAATTCATTATTGAACATTGAAAGTTTGTATTCTTATCGATACGAAATCGGACAGGAATCGGACACGGTCGCGTTATAATTCACCGTGTCCTTTCCGTGGTTAGCACCGCGGTCTGGCCAGCAAACAGGGTTGCGCCCTGCTGGCAAGAGGGAACCGAGAAATTATTAGCCTAATCGCAGGGATTGATGGCACGACTAGTAATGGCTCGACCGAACGACCGGCTTTCGAGCTTCCGCATCACGTTCCTGTCACTCGGCTCTACGGTGATTATGGAGATGACATTAACGTCCCCGGAGAGCCGGTTACGTCGTCCGCTTCCGGGGCGAGGGAGCCAGACAGCGTCGATTTAGCGAGGCGCGTTCGTGGATCGCCGACACCTCTCTCATCCATGGACGAAATCTCAGCGGATCCGGGTAGACGAAACTTCAGTCAAGTTTCGCGAGTTTCGGTTATTGAACGAGATTTAATCATCGTACGCGACGTATTCGCGTCGCTGGAACCTTCATTCGGAAAGGAACCGTGCAAGCTCTGCCACGTCTTCGCCGAGCGTAATGCGAAATCGAGGAGGCGAAGTTTCGAGCCGGGAAAGATCGATCGAATCAACCTGGCATATCCAGCTTTCTCTATGAATTATTCCGTACACGCGCCATCTTTAGACATAGGAACCTGTCCGCTTATACCGGAAGGATGGAGTTCTGAAAGATGATAACAATTGGCGGACGTTGAAAGATGTCGCATCAAAGAACGAAGGAACAATGTCGACAAAGAGGATACAAGGTCGAAGTGGGTAAAAAAAGAAAAAAAAGAAATAAATGAGGAGACAGCTTTGAAGTGACTGCATCGTTATCCGGACAGTAGGAGGCCATAATTTAATGGCAGCCGATGAACGTCGCTAATAGGTAGTTTCTTTTTTGCCAGGTCGTGTCGCTGGAAGAGAGGGCCTGGCGCCGGAAGTGAATCAATTACGAGCTTTTAGTCTCGTTAGTTCGCGCGTCGAGGTGACACGACGACGCGTCATCTTTCCTTTTAAAGATAGAAATGCTATTAATACGTGTCACGCGTGGATAAAGTCGTCCGTCTCTCGAGCGACTCTAGACACGCGTAACGCTCATCTCTGTAGAGTTAAAAACATTATTCAATCTGGCCGGGGATATATTTTTAACCCTTCCCTTGCCAGACGTTCTTCCTTCTCATGTTTTACTGCTACCGGTTACAAAAAATTAGAAAGCCGAGATTTGTTACGAAGATTTGAAGAAATTCAACATTTTATATTAATTACGTATCGAAGTTCTTTATTTCGATACACGAAATGGCCCGCGAAAATGAATAAATTAACGGAGATGTTCCGCGAAAGAACGAAAATATCCGCTTCGTAACGGAGGATTAATAACGTTGTCGTTCGACCGGATGGGGGACAGCGAAATGCAAGAAGTCGGTAAGAAGAAAATCCGAGGGAAAAGAGGCGAAGAAGGGAGTAACCTCTTGCAAGGATGAACGAAGAAAGGAGGAGACGCGATCCAGAGTCCGTGGAAGATGATGCACGAGCTCACGGGGATGACAGCCGCATCCGGTACTATCCGGGACACACGGAGAAATGCATTTTCTCGGAGTTTATTTAACTGCGCTACACGCCAGACGATAGAGCGCCAGTTGTTTCTCGGCTAATGCGTCTTTCTGTTACGTCGCTTCGATTCGTTCCGACAGTGTTCGGGCAACAGGGAAGAAAAACAGAGAGACAGGTGGAGAAAGTAAATCCGCGAACATTGAATTTATTTATAATGAAAAGCCTTGAACGAGCCTGCTGTAGATTGTTTAACAAACCAGTCGGCGAAGAGTGTATCTCACCGTTCTCAGCGACCGGCAACCGGCAACCGGCGATCCTAATTAAGAGGAATGCCAGTCTTACAATTCGTTCTTACGTCTTCGTGCGATCGCAATTGTCGGTCCAGCAGGCATTATCTTTAATGAGAAATTGCGTCCAGACCGCTACGCCCCGTGGAATCTTCTTAACCAACCAGTTAACGATGTTTCGCTAACGCTAACCGCGTTATTAGTCAACGTGAATCTTGATATCCGCTCTAATTAGCACTCGCCTTTTTATCCTTTTAAAAAAAAAAAATAAAAAATGTCTATTCTATCAGATTGATAACCAAATTCGCGATCTTCGCTATTGATCTTTTAATCTCTCTGTAGTAGAATTTCAGATTGGAAATTCAGTTTCCACTCTGGTACCATTAATTTTATATGTAGTAATCCTCTTGCGATCAGTCATCTAACACCGTTCAGCCACCTCCGTACGTTCGACGCTTTTGTGGAATTTGTTGAAATTTCAAAGCTGCTTTGCCTATCGAACACCCTCGGATACCATAACGAAGTTGAAAGCAGAAACGAATGTAGGTCAGCAAGTTCGGAGGCCACTTTCAATAATCCGTAACAGGGTAGCCGTTCGGGAGCATCGATCGGTCAACGGCTATTCGTGGAAATGTTTTTCCGCTCGCGTTTCGATGCTGGCTCGTTTAAACGAGCGTGATTGCCTTCTGCGAATCGTTCGTGCTCGATCGTGGTAGACACACCTGGATGCGTGGATCGGTGAAACGAAGTGGTAACACGGCTCATTAGCGGATGCCAGACCAGTCTCCCGACCGGTGTTTTGCCCCTGCGTTTTCCTCTACTCGCATCATACAGTACCATTCAGCGCCGTACCGCGAATTCCAGCCACCCAGTTCTACTCGTGTTTCTATACTTTTGACGTAGCAGCGAATGAAATTTTAACCGCAATTCTCGCGTCTACGATAAACCCTGGAATTTCTTCTCTTCTCAACTCCATTCATAAACACCGAATGCCGGAACAACTCTTCAGGGTTCAAACCGTCTGCCATCAACCGGACGTCGGCAAAAGTTTAACGCGAAACGATTTACCAGGCAAGCTGTGCACCTGAGAGCAGTTAAATCCACCTGGTATGCGTCCCTCGAGCAAAGGTACTGTTGGTGTCGGCGACGCCATCGTCGACGCGGTACGTCGACAACAACGGCGACGACGATGATGACGGGAACGAGCCACGTCGACGCGTAACCAACGTTCAGGGCAGTCGGTGTTGGCGAAAAGCCGGATGACCATGGCGGAATGCTAACGTCCACATTAATACAAACTCCGTGTAATTAGTAACAGACTGGCTACAGGGGACGTTATTCTAATGCGTTCACCAGTCGCGTCACCACCTGTGTCGACGCTACATGTGTGTCCTTTCTTTTTTGACACCTCGCCGGAGCGTGGACACCTTCGTTTTTGGGGTACATTACGTTCCGGCGATTTTTTGTTCCGGTTTTCTGTCAAAACTTAGCGGAGGAAGAAAACCCGAGTCATAAAGAGCGTGTTTCATTTATTAAACTGAGAGAATTTCCACCCAAGGAATCCGTATCCATGGAACGCAAGCAAGCAGCACAAAAACAAGAAGACCTTTGAAAGATGGAGTGTATCAGAAACAGAGAGTCAGTTTCGAAAGACGGAGATTCTCAAAGGGTTTCATTTCTGCGTCTCGCCATTCGACCCCCTGTAATGTAACAAAACGAACAGGAGAACAGATAGGAAGACACAACGAGACGTTGTGGAACGGCATAGAGAGAAAGTTTTGATTGAAAGACGGTGACTAGGTCAGGGGAGAGACGAATAGACTTTTGTCAACGGTATCTCGGAAAATTGCTGGAAACCTAGTCCATCCGTGAAAAGTTCCTAGAAACTGCATCGGTGACTTACATCTCGGAACAATCGTGCCTGTCATTTCTTAAGGTCTCGAAAAGCTCTTGGTTACCAAGTAGAAGATTCAATTTCCGTTATCATCTTTTATCCGCGAATCCAAGCATAAATACTAATTTTATAATAAACAGTAAGACAAAAGGAAGCTCGGAGCGTTCCGTTGTTGCGAGCGCGTTGTTTCGCGCACAACTTCCGCCGCGGGGAAAAATGCAAACGGAGGATGAACTGGCGGAAAAAACGCGTACCTTATCTGTCGGTTGGTACGTTTCAGGCATTGTTTCAACGGGGATGAAGGTGAAAGGGGGTTGGTACCGGTCGCGTGCAACTGTGTAGAGGCGCACGCGTGCGCTTTTAACGAGGAAACTTTTCTACGAATAAATTTCGCGAATCAACGAGCCAGTGTTCCTGAGAAGGAACCGGCTCGCGTTGCTACCGGCAAGTTGGATTCCGTTTC
Organism: Osmia bicornis bicornis; assembly: GCF_907164935.1. Lineage (NCBI taxonomy): Eukaryota > Metazoa > Arthropoda > Insecta > Hymenoptera > Megachilidae > Osmia > Osmia bicornis. Next base: position 6,169,365 of record NC_060230.1, read on the forward strand.
TGACCGTTTTGCTTTCGTTTGAAAAAATAAAGCGAACAAGCTCAGGCGAAATGATGCTCGAAGAGAATGTATTTGTTTTCCACGAAATGGATTTTCTGCAAAATTAAATTGTATTCATTTATTGGACGAGTACAAGATTGAAGGTAATCCGTGAAAATTAAAAAGCGTGGATCTTAAATGGTGCTAATTAAATCTGAAAAATTCGTATTGCGTTTCCTTCTTCAAATTTCATCCCCAAAATTGCTGCTATCGAGTTTTAACGACCCCTGGAAACATTGTTTTGGGGAACTGGTGAAAAAGGGGGGACGGTCCATCGCTCGTAACCTATTTCCGAATTAAGGGTGAACCGTGCAGGGATGGTTTAATTAAGGAAAGTACAAAGGTAAATCGTCTCCCTTCGGTCGTTTCGTGCCATTCCATGCCGAAATCTCTTTTCGTGTCTGCGTTAGGGTCTCCGGACCAACGAAACTTTCCCTCTTCGATTCTTCTTCCCTTTCTTTACTACCCTCGGAGAAAACTTTCACCGGTTTGACATTTTGCTAACCGTTTTATCGAGCGCCCCTTAACGTTCTATTAATTAGGGAACTTTCGAACAATGGCTTTATTTGACCTTTTCCACCATTGTCGCTCGACTTCGAGACTGAACGTTAAACTGTTCCCTCTGTTTTCACCAAGTTTAACGCTCCGGCAACGCAAACAAAACGCTAAACGCAACGTAATTCGTCCTTTAACGCGTTCACTGTTACAGAATGCAGCAGTGTTAAATGATACATCTCGAGGGAGCATAAAGTACAGGAAGGTTTAGCGGCGGTAATTATCGTGTTTTTAAGGGAGAACTCTTCGTTCGACGAAATCTGTCTCTTCCGGCCGGGATTTATTTGTTCCTCGTTAATTCCATGAGAACGCAAGCGGCTTAAAAACTAATAAGTAACTTCCACAGAAGCGAATATCTTCTTCTTCTTGTTCATCGTTCTCCCTCGTTCACGGGCGGACCATGAACTCTAGCTCGCCCTTGGATAGATCCTCCAAGCTTTTAAACCCCTGACGTAGAAATATTCGTACTTTTTGGAGGGGGAGAATAATTTAACGATCGCGTTTTGCTCGACTGAGAACGAACACTTTGCTACTACTAACCGGCTGGAAGAAAACTAAAAGAACGATTATCCTTTTTACACGTCTTAAAAAGTTAGGATCTCGGTACATCTATTAATCTGTACGAAGGTCAAAGATAAATAATAAGACCTGTTTGCAAACATTGAAGAAAATTTGGCCAGCATTTTTGAAAAGGCAGTTATACGTCTGCGACATTGGAGGCGCGGACACAGATGCGGGGTTGGCTAATTGCTGGGAATGTGTCTTCTGCCGGTCACAAAGCTCGCTCGCGGTCGACAAAATGGCTCGACAAAGTTAATCCCTTCGGCGAGCTTCAACTCCCATCCTCTCGACCACCCTACGAAAGCCGAAATCTCATAAATTCGGCGAAGCTCTCGATCCGCTCCAAGATTTAGCTGAAAAAGGAAGCACAGAAGGTGAGGGGGGAGATCTTTCTTCACCCTCGTTACGTCCCACCCCCTCGAAGCTGGATTATCCAACGGAATTAACTTTCACCTTGGAAAACTCTGGCCCTGCAGCTCTTCGAAAATCCTTTGCCTCCCTCGAGCAAGCTTTACCTCCGACTAATTCTGAAAAATTTCGCGACGATTTGTCGGCTGTATCTATATTACGCTCTCTTCTGATCGCCTCGCTGCTTCGAAATTTTCACCGGGTTTTATACCTTTCTTTATGGCTGGTTATTTTTCCCTATATCTAATTTTCTTCAATTAATTTCGCCGTTTTATCTTCGCACGGCGAATAAATCGTTAAAGGGGTGGTCGTTCGGTGTACCGCGAAAAAAAGAGTCGTCGGTTATGGGGGTTGCTAGCCCTAACATTAGTTTTTTATTCGATGTTTGGTGTACAGCGAGGAAGGCAGAGGGAATAGGCAGACAACCGGTAACCGTAGTCAGACCGCCCACCTACGTACCACGGCAATAAAATGGATTTATCGATGCCACAAAATGGCGGCTCCTTGCCCGCTCTCCACTCTGCTCGTACTTCATTTTGCCGATATTAAATGCTGTAAATTCAGACCACCGCCACTTTTCTCTTTCTCTTTCTCGTTTTCGTTTCGTGCCTCGTTTTTCCCCCCGCATCGAAAACTACTAGCACCGCGGTTCCGAGTGGAGGGAAGAAATTCTCGGAAAAACTTTGCTTTCGTTCCCGGTAAAAATTGCGATTCGTTAGTTGGACAGGAGATTTAAGAATTTCTTATCTCCTGTATCCAATCGTAATGTCTCGAGGTGCGCCGCGTAAAGTTCCAACGAAGAACGCATCGGCAAAGCTAAGAAGAAGGATGCTTTTCTCATTTTCCTTTCTTCTTTCCCACCTACTTTCGTCGACGATTCTTCGACAGGCTAGCCTAGCTTCCCTCGCAGCACAATGTGGCTCCAGTTTCCCTGTTCTGTGCCGCTTCGTCATCTCCACGGTGTCTGCAGCCACGGGGTGGGCATGAAAGGACAGGGAGAGAGAAAAGGATCCGTGGATCTTTCATCGCCGGGGGCCACGTTCGTAGCTTCTCTCCCTTTGAACGGGGCTTCACATATCATAACTCATCCGGAGTAGTCCGATATTAGAAAGCTGACATATCGTCATGTATTGTGAGCCGCCGCTGAAAGGAACTTCAGGAGTCGGTCTTTTCAACGTAGGCGCCGTGCTTCGTATCTGCCTTCGTCTCCGCCACGTTCTGCCACGTTCCATGTGTGGTCGCGTGTAACTCGGCTTTCCTTCGATTTCATGAATTTCATTTTAAATATCAATTAATTCTTCGTTCTATCATTTTCCTCTCGAGCATACACACTTAAAGTTAAAACGTAACAATATGTACTTGGAATACTTTCGCGATGTACATATATATTATTCGGTCATGTAACGCGACGAAACCGTGCTGTAACATCGTAAAGATACATTAATCCCCTGACAGCCACGTCCTTTTATGGAAATGCTCGACCGAAACTCGAGCGTGTTCGTTGAAAACACGCTGTCTCTGGAAAGAAATTTATTTTACCAGGGCAGAGCTCCTCTCTACCCGGGACCGGGTTAAAATTGACCCAGCCGGAGAAATATTAAGATTCTTCTCTTTAAAGAATAGTCCAGTGAAATAATATTATCACGGTATCGCAAAGTTTCTACAGAGGATGCTTCTTTTCTTTTCCCTGCTCCCCTTTCGTCCTATGAGCAGGCTCGAAATCGACTTAAGCTGAGAAGTAATGAGATTGCTTTCTTTAAGGAAGAGGCAAGCAAAGAAGGTTCCTGTGGAAAGAAACATCTTAAACGCACCGTCCGTGAGAAATAGGATTTCCATTCGCTCGAAAAGAACATGCAATTTTGTGCACGAACATGATCTTGACGCGTGATACAATCATATGTACGTAATTTGATATCAAGTTGTGTCATCTCTGCAAATACGCACGTAATTGCATCACGATGCTTGAATTTATCAATGAACTCTCGCGATAGGGTCAACAGGAAATGAAAAGTAAATATTTAGTATCATGGTCCAGATTTGATCGTTATAGTAACTAATTAATTGTTCAATCTAATCCTTGATTCAATCAAATTTGTAATCGAGGCATAAATTACTCGCGCTATGTATCGTAATAGATCATCAAAATTGCAGAATAAAAAAATTCGTCTTCACGCTCTGTTCAATCAGGATGTATGGGTGATTCTGTAGGACAGGCTGCTTGAAATTGTCGAACACGTGCTGGTCGCACAATAAGCAGCCTCCTCGTAATCGAGCTCGTAAAAGCAAGCTTTACGATCGGGCCCAGGTTACGCAAAAAAGCCAATCATATCAGCGTTAAAGCGGAAACGACGGATACAACACGTAGCTGGTGCACCGGTTGGTATAAAACATCGAAAGCAGGGCGAGTTGTTGGAATTTTACATCCTCCCTTTTCGGCCTCTCCAGCGATAATAAATTTCGTTGCTGCTCGCTGTACGTTTACAGCCCCGTGTTATGAGAGTTCTGCACGACTCCCTCCTCGAATTTCCGGCCCATCGATCCCTTCTTCCCGATGCAAATTACGGGAAAGCTCGTTCGGTATGGCGAGCACGCGGCACCTTTGCTTGTTTAAAGTAATCGAAACTCGATGAAACGACGTTTTCATTGATAGGTGGAAAATTTCCGGCTGCAAGGTGAAGTACCATCGTTTATACTCGTGGAAAATTGATATCAATACCGGAATGGATCAGCGTACTGTGTAAAAGATAACGATTTATGGTTCGAGCAATTTTTGAAATTGAATCAACAATCTTCTGTAATTTAGAGAAACTTTTACTATGGAGACTTATCAAATAAATAAATAAGCGAATACTTTAACATTTTGACTACCATCAGATAGTGCTTTTATTTAAAAAAATATATACATTATCTACTATTTTTACAATATTTCATTATCTTAAACAGCTCGTCTTATCCACGATGACAGAATTATATGCAAACTCTTTAAATTTCGTGATTGGACATTTCAAAAAATGTCCCTTAATGTTGATTTTCAATGTCTTAATTGCACGTCTTACATTGCACTAGTGTAAATTGACGTTTCATTGGAGCCAAACACGACTCTTTGATAATTTTGATGCAACATATTTTTCAGTTGTTCCGAGTGTTCCCGGTCCCTGGTCTCGCAGACCACCTTCACGTCCACGCTGAAGATGTCCGCCATGATCCAAGCTCGCTCGTGCATGATGTCCTTTATGGAGACACCGATGCTGGCCAACATTTTGCAAAGTTCCGCGATTCCACCTGGCCGATCGGACACAGTCACCGCAAACTTCAAAAGGCGACCTTCCGCTGCCAAGCCTCGTTCCAAACACCTTCCCAGTACCGTTGTGTCTATGTTGCCTCCGCAAAGTGGCAACACCACTCTAAACAATGGTAAGAAAAAAAAGAATTGAATATAATTCAAAAAATAATTAAAGAATAGAAGTTCCCAAATTGTTTCAAAAAATATAAATTACTCTGCTATTGATTTTACCACCCTTTTTTGCGATGGATAAAAAACGAAAACGACCTTTAATATACATCGAACAACATCAAACAACCTTTTCCCTTTGAGTTCTTCCAGCTGACCGGCCAGAATGGCGGCCAAACCGGTGGCTCCAGCACCCTCGACGATGCACTTTTCGTTCTCCACCAATTTCAAGATCGCAATGGCTATCCACTCCTCCTTCACCACGACTAATTTGTCAATCAATGGGTTAGCCGTGGCAAAAGCGTTATATCCAACCATGGGAACCGCCAAACCATCGGCCAAAGTGGACTCTATAGGGGTGTGTATCGGTCGATCCGCCTTTCGCGCCGAATGAAAACTGGGACACCTTTCTGATTCAACGCCCTGAAACGTTAATAAAAAAAAAAGAGCTGATGAATATTGGAAAAGCGATCGGTCGACGACCCTTCTCGTCGATGAATGAAAAAAGTAGGTTTAGGTGAACGAATAGGGGCTTACGATGATCGTTATGTTTGGATGAAGCGTTTTCACTGCTAAAGCTACTCCTGCGATCAAACCACCACCTCCAACGGGGATCACAACCGCGTCGATGTTTGAAACTTGTTCTACTATTTCGAGACCCAGGGTTCCTTGACCTGCCATGATGTCTGGATGATCATAACTGAAACCGTAAGTTATCAGAAAAAATTAATAAATTTTGATTTAAGAATATTCATTAAAATGTAGGACGAAAATTTCAGCACCCATTTATGTACGTCAATCCTTTTTCTTTCGCGTATCGAAGAGCGATACGTTTCGCCTCGCCCATGTCTAATCCTTCGACGATCACGTTGGCACCGTATTGACGACAAGCAGCGATCTTCATGATGGGCGCCAATACTGGCATCACCACGGTCACCGGTATCTCTAGTTTGCATCCATGATAACAAAGCGCAAGAGCGTGATTGCCCAACGAGGCTGAGATCACACCGATCTTCTTCTGTTCCTCGGGCAGCATCACCAAAGCGTACCTAGCACCTCGTTCCTTGAAGCTTCCCGTCAATTGAAGGAAATCCTTCTTCAAGTAAAGATCGATACCGGTCATATCTGACAGCCGTGATTTCTAAACAGTCGAGTAACAGAGATTACGAAAATTCCATAGAATTTTCCATCGATCTCGACGAATTCCCGTTGGCAAACGTACCACGCATGGCGTGTTGATGATTCCACCTTTGATCTTGAACGCAGCCGAGGTAATGTCCTCGAAGGTGATCTTGTGAGGACGGTTCTCGACGCAGAACGGATCGATCGGTTGTTCCTCGTCGTCCTGTGGACAAACGTGTACACCGTTTAACCTTTCTGCGTTTCCGCTCTTGCTCCATTTGATACGATTGAAACCGTGCACCGAGAGTAATCTTGTCGCTGGTAAACGCGCGAGGAACGCGAGGCAATTGAACACAATACATATCAACGAGCAGATGGTCGAATTTGTTCCGTTTCGATATCGTAATCCCATGTCGATCGTTTCTATATGTTGGCAACGTATGAAAGATGATTCCACGATGATTTCGAACGGCATGTAAATAAGACGTAACGATAATTACTTGAACTGTGGATGAATCAAGGCCATTGTTTCCGTTTCCGTTTCCCGCGACCGTGTCGTACTCGCGGCCGTTCAAACGATCCTGGGAGTTCGATTTTTTGTTCAGATCCCTCATGATCGCGGAGGAAGAGGCTTGAGACGCCGCAAAAATCAACTGCACGTTCGCGAATCGGTCGAGTTATTTATTCAATCGTAAAAGGCACGTATCGTGGCGACGGTACTTATCGGCCACGACCTTCGACCTTCTTTCTCTATCGACTGAGAAAACTGTGAAGAAGTCTCGTGATTGCCATACTTTCCTGATCATCTTCCTCTCTGTCTCTCTCTTCGAGCGATAACATTAATAATCATCCATTGGATGTAAACAAACCAGGCAACGAGATCGTGCACGTGCCAGTCGAGGAACTTTGCACCGTGTTGCATTAATAAATGCGAACAAAGAAGCCAGCGGACGCGTTGAAACCAAGACTGGTGTCCCTCGTGAATTGCTGTCAATTTTCAGCCAATGATAACCCTGATCGATTAGAGTTTTGGGCATTTTTTGATAAGCGATGGGAATTACTTTCTTCGAGGTGATGCTAGCGTTGAAAACTTTACCGACAGTCCCTGGAAAAATCCCTAGAAACGAGAACATAAATTACGTCATTACTAACCACAAATTTAGTTCCTCATTTTTTCTGTAGGGCGCAGTTCATTCGTTTAGAATGCTCGACAGTGCAATCATTCGCAGTTCGTATAATGTAATTAAATTGTGTATTAGGTATCAGAAATACAAGACACAGAAGACAAAGTCATTGAAGACATTGAAGAGAAGACCAGAGTCATGACTTTTGACATCATATCCATATTGTCTTCAGAAATGCGTAAGCTGAAAATTTATACCCTATTTTGTCGATACAGATACGAATTAAAATAACATATTTCTCATTTATTCTGCTTTTATGGTGATAATTTATTAAATACCATTAATATCTTATGTGTTTTTCTATCTTTTTTCTTATTTCGGTGCTTTTAAGTGAAAAAATTAATTTTAACCTTATTTCAATATGGCGTTCATAATTTTCAACGAATCTTTCCGTTCTTTTAATGTTAAAGTATCAAAGCAATTCGAAGTTTCTACCAATGCTTGTGATTGGTCGTTCCATTATGGCGTCCTCCTATTTAGACCAATCAGATTCATCGTTAAATGTGTGATCCGCGGGGAGTGGTTGAGTGCAACAGTCCTCTTCGAAGCTTCGTTCGTTTGTCACGTGTCTGCAAGAGGTAAGGTTAAATTATCTTCAAATATTAAATTAAATTGTAGATCAGGTGTTAACAGTACAAAAAACAGAAAGAAACATCGAAGAGAAGTCTGAATTCTTGATCTTTAACATTAATTCGGCGTTTTCTTCATATATTGGCGAGTTGAAAATTTTTGCTCTCACCGCGAATGCATAATAAGAGTGGAACAGCAGAATCTGAATTATTTTCTCTTTTATATCGTTAAGTCCCTAAACATTATTGAATGTTTTTAGTACTGTTTTACACAATTTGCTGTTTTTAATTTAATAATGTTCTTTCTTGAGCATCGTAATATTATTCCTGTTTTGACCTGTTTGTGTATTTGCTTAGATATCGGCCGATACCGGAATATACCGACAAATGCCGAGCAGCGCCGACCGGTCTTCGTCGGAAAGGAAGGTCTCGCCATTTCTCTCGCGAAAGTCGAAGTGACAAGACGTGTTCAGAACATCCTTGCGCATAAGTAGTAGGTGAGCATTGTATCTATTAAAATATTTTGCATAAATTATAGTTCGATCGTTTATTAATGATAACTTTATTATTGTTGATTACATTTTATGTACATAAATTCGTATTTCTTTTTTGTTACAGATACTTGATGGATATTGAAAGGACGCCATGCCACCTGATATAAGTTTTAAATAATCGTAAGAATGTTTTGTTTTAATTTATTGTAATCAATTATTAATTACTTTTTTTTATTGAGTCGTTGTTAATTGCTATTGTTAACATTTTATAAACTCATATATAATTTTATTAGAATAAAAATTGATAATTTGCAAAATTAACCGTAATTCTTTTTTGTTTTATTATAGATGAACTTTTTTATCTTGCCGAGTTCCTGGACGGATCCTGATGGCTTTCTTCACGACTTCCGCCTTCTCCTACAAGTCAACCTCCTACCTGATTGTTGTGCATCCTCCTACTTGATTGTCGGAAGAAGAGTTTATCTGCGAACGGTGAGTTGCATGTTTTATGGTTCCTCCGGTGCCCAATCATGTTGTAGGACAAATGGTCCGAATCGACATGGGTTACCGGTTGTATACTTGCTTGGCGAACATAGTGACCATGGGTATGATTATCATACTCATGAGTAGTAACATTTTTATTGTGTTTCATTTAATTTAGTTCAGGCTAGGTCTTCTTGCACTTCGCGTTTAAATATTATTTCTATTCCACATGTTCCAATAGGTATTTATGAAATATACGGATGCTTTTAAATGTTACAATTTTATAATAAAACTTGGAATATGAAATATTTTAATACAGGAATAATTTTATTTAGTTTTTCTATAGTGAAGAAGTCAAATACGATTCAAATCGATATAATATTGATAATATATTGTATAATATGTATACTGGATATACATGTTAATGATATTTTTACATTGATCTAATTACATTTAGTAGATTGTAAATTCAAATATAATTTGAAAATTTTTTACGAGTAGTAAAGTTCAACTGATTCTATACCGAAGTTTAACTTATTTACACGTTTATGAAAAATTGAACAATTTATGTGCAAGAAGACAATTCGCGACGGGTAGATTTCCAAGTCAGAGTAATCTATTTCAACACCGTTTTCGTATTCTTGAAAATTTACTCTGAGGAGGGAGTCGCCCGAGGATGTTTTAATTTTTTATTAATTTTCACAAAAAATTCTTAATTAGAGTCATTTAGCTTTTAATAAAATATCAAATTCAATTTTGACATTAAATTCCTTTTTATTAGAGTTTTGTATTTATTAAATTAGTGTTGCGAAAAATTTCCAGCGCGAGAGTAAATATGACGATACACTAACTAGTATTCGGTGGGAATCCTTTTGGTTTTTGATCTCAATCCTATGTATTATTTAATTAATCAAATTAGTTACAAGGATTCCGCGGCATAAGACCGTGAACACCATCTCTGGGAGATATACCCATGCATTACTAGGCCTTTGCAGGCGCAGCTTTAGAATACGGAACATATGAAAATATGTTACCATATTCTAAACTGTAGTCCTTTTGTCTATACTATGGGCGTCCGTCAATCTGACACCGTTGGATGCAACGTGTTGGACGGGCGGGTAGCGCTCTTAGCGAAGGGGTGCACTCTGTCCTGGCGTTACGACGTCCAGGCGGGGTGGGTGGTATGTAGCGTCTGGCGTAAGACTAGGGGGCGTGAGACCCTTCGTTGCCAGCTGATATTAGCAGTGCACCATGTTTGCGTCATAGTTGCTCTGTTTTGCTTTTCAGTATTTGTTCTTAAAGCTTTATATTTACAAAGTCGAGTCACTTTTATTAAAATAGTGAAATATTAGCCCGTTAGATGTTTATGTACTAATCATATTTCTAGATCAGGATTTTCAGGTTTAACCCCTTCCGTGTTTATTGCCAAAGCCCATTCACGTGCCCAGGTGCTACTTGGATGGGTAGAGGCTATGGGCACGATGACCTAGTTCATAAGAATAATAATTAATAAGCGGTTGGCATTGTGTTAGTATATCGTGCACGATGTAATTTCCACATATGGTGTGTGTGTTTTTAGGCTGTGGGATTGCGTCGGTTTAATAACTTTTTCCTTTACTTTTAATTAGAAATAATATTTTATTCACCAAGATGTACGATGAACGTACAAACCAAATACTATTGTTATCATTACTATTACCATGATTACTACCATTACTATGAAATATTCTATATCAAAGTAGTTAATTAAATTTTTTAATTGTCATTATACACAATGATTGCTATCCTTTGCCAGACGATTTCAGTGAAACATGGTACGTACCTTAGAGTGTGATGTGAGATGAAACTCGGGTGACGGAGGCGTCCCGGGACGTTCTCCCTAGTGTAGGCTCTTGCGCCCGGGTGGAGTGTATGGGGGTCGTGGAATGAATTTTTGTGAGAATGTGATTTTGCCTTTTTTAAATATAGCGTTAGGTAGGTAGGTAGTATACCTTCTGGTGTGTGTGATAGATTGTAACTAGGTAGGGCCGGGACAGGTTGTCACAGTCTCTTGGTCGGGTAGGCGCGATTTCGCGTGATCAACCTGTACCTGGAATATATTTGAAGAGTTGACGATACAATCGATACGAACGGAGTATGTCGTTCGCCTTCGATACTATCTGTACAATTTTTCAAATTTTTGGCGACTTCATAAGTCGTCATACGCGATCGCGATGGCACGAAACGTACAAGTTCTGCTCGAGCACGACACGTGTGCACGAACAACGACTTATATATAGTCCTTTTTCGTCCACGTGTCAATTAGAGTTTCGCGATTTTTCTTTTTTGTTGATTGTTTTTTTTTTTGTTTGGCGAATTTGCAAGTCTCGAGCTTTAGATATAAGTTTCAGGTGGGTGGACCGCCCGAAGAAAGAAAAGGCTATATGCCGAAGCGCCCCGACAAACTGTCTTTCAAGAGGGGAACTACTAATGATTTTGCATCCTTTTCTAAAAAGGATGGGAAATCATTATCGTTACTACTTTGTCACTGTGCTCGCCTGTAGTTGTAGTTTTGTAATTTCAGGACAAGAGGGGGCTCGTGACCCCCATGATTTTGGGCAAATCGCGTTTTCAATTTAGTGTTGCGAATGAATATTGATTACGGTTCAATTTAGTGTTGCGTATGCATGATTATCGCGATTTTTAGTTAATGTTGCGAACTTTAAATATCGCGTTTCATTTTTGCATTGCTTCAAAATAGAATTTAGCTTTTCAATGTTGATTACTCTAAGATTTTTGAGAGTTTTGTTTTGTAATGTTGATTGTTTTAAGGTTTTTTAGAGTTTTGCTTTTTAATGTTGATTGCTTTAGTGTTGTGAGTAAAACATCACGGTTTGAGAATCCCCTTTTTTGCATTATAATTGCATGTCTGTTAAAGATAGCGTTGCGAATGACATTAGCGCGATTGTTTCCCAGTGTTGCGAATTATAAATACGCGATTGCTTTGCATTAGTTTATAGAATTCCCTGTTAATTAGTGTTGCGATAATGAATATTCGCGTTTTGCATATTAGAGTTGCGATATATGATGAAATGCCCAAAAACGATCCAGTGGAGTTGCCATGGTCCATGAGGCAGCTATGGATCAGCTGCAGAAATACAGCCTTGGATTGGCTGTACTACTTTTTTGGATTGTTTGTACTAATGCATCTTCTTTCCAGCTATTAAACTTTTTGTCTTGATATGGATTCAATTAATAAGTTTCTGTTGCAGAGAAATATCTTAGGACGTGTTTTGGTAATCAATCCTTTTTAGTCTGTTTCAGAAAGTATTCTAGTATTAAAGTAATGCGAGTCTTATTATTTTTGCAAATTGCATCTAATCTTTCGTAGTGTGTTTCAGGAAATATTCTGGTGAGGACAACCAAATCAACAAATTCATTGTATTTATTTATTTATGTATGTCCCTTTAAATTTTTATATAAACACGTTGCAAGTTTATGATTTTATAGAATGATTATATCTTAATGACTTTATGGTCATTAAGATATAATCGTCAAACAATGCAGTGTTTAATTAGGAAACGTTAGATTTAAGCGAATTTTTAATATAATTACGAGTGCTCGTATAGGCACGTATTCTTAGTAATATAAGTATGTAGGACAAATATGCAATTGCATATTTATTAATTACAGACCTGTAATCAAAATCAAAATTAGAAAATGTTGCAATAGGAATAAAAAGCAAAAATGTACGTAGATATATGTATAGATAAGTAAATAGGTTATTCACTATAGTGAATAAAAATAATGCACCTTTTGTTGTTCGTTTGCACAACAGGCAAAAACGTTTTGCAAATGTGCATCAAGAGGATGATGTTATTGAATAAAAATAAAAATTTGCATAAATGGAGGATGGACGGGATGTGATAGGGTGGGTCTGTACCCCCAGCAACCTCCCCGTGGTGAGATCTGGGCAATCGTTATTATTTGTTAACTAATTAATAACTGTATCATTATTTTTATGGTACATTTATTAATTATGCAGCAAATAATATGAGCGAATTGGCTGCGAGAATGCTTTTTTTCTATTTAATTGCTGTTATATTTTTTTAAGGAACTATGCTTTCACATTGCAAATACAATTTTACGGAAAGAAAATTAATAATAATGAATGCATGGTCAGTATTGTTTAATTATGTACTTATATAATACATATAGCTATCGTAACATACACTTGTCATTTAGGTGTATGCGAAAGGTGACATAGTATAGCATGCCGTTAATTGGATGCAATAACTGAGGTGGCACTTGAGTCAGTTTCTGTTCAGTTTAATTTTCGATCAAACATGGGCTGTTTTATCGATGCGGAATTCGGAGTTAGGCCTCGACGCTTGCATCGCCTTAATGTTTTCTTTGCTAATTGTCGAATTAGCATTGAAATAATCAGTGCTATATATTTGAAATTCTTCTCATTAGTCACTCTTTAATTAAACGCTTTGATTGCTGAATCGTGCAACGTTCTTAATAAGTCGTACGTCTATTTTCAGTGTGACCCTTGTCCCTTTAATACGGTTGACAACAATAATTTTATACTCATTATCGAATCTCGACGCTTATCAAGACGTATGCACTGACACGTCACTATCAGGCATCGCGAAACCTCTATGACAATTTCGGTTTACAAACATTCAAATAACAGGAGCAAAGTTTCATCTCGGTTCAAACACGTGACAAATGCGATACTTCTTTCATCTCATATTTTTTCAAAACTGGACCTACCAAAAGTTGTCTCCTCGAGAAACACATGTCGAGATATGTACGTGAAAAATCATGAAAACTGGCAATTCGTATGCTGCCTCTGATGCTGATGCAAGCATAACGATGCTCGTTTGAGAGCGTATGCAAAAACGCATATGTGTGTGGACTGCATCAAGAAACTCGATTCTCATGAATTTATGCACGCGTCCCTTTTTTTTTATTCTTGGTTGAAACAAACCGTGTCGACTCAGCAAACCGAGCAGTAGGTTTTAGAACAAGTCACGGCAGTATGGATCATTACTGTCGCAGTTATCGTCGGTGTGTTTCTAGTTTATAACAAACCATCGCGTCAGGTGCGTCGGCTTTTCGCAGAAACAAAGCGCGAAACTCGAGCTGCGTCGCTCGTAATTCACTTCGATTCGAACTACTTCTTGGACCATGAAATCGTCGTCAAAAACTCTGACCAACTACACGATAAAACGACGGAGAGAAATAGAGATACACCTGGATGCTGGATCATGAAACGCTCCGGTCGTGAAACAAGTGTGTGATTTGTAGAATGTTGAGCTAGAAAAATTTGGTAGAGGAGAATAAAAGCATCAACGCAAGATTTAGAGAAAAATACGATCTTTAATGAAGATATTTTAATAACATGAACAAGGAAGGAGTGATCGATGTGTTAAATTAATCAGGTGCGATGACAAACGTTAGAAAAATCTAATTCTATATTATTTACAAGAATGTCGATGGTATACAATAGAAAAATACATTAAACGATTCAAGAGGCACTGGTGCCTCTGCTGTATTCAACTATTCGTCGTCTCTCCCTGAGAAGCTCGAGGAATCTCGCTCTGGGACTTCCGGGATATTTCAACTTATCCCTTAGACGCAGCAGTTCGTTCGAGCTCTCGATATCCGATTGATCTTTCAAACAACCGCACACTTTCGATCCACTGTTCCTGATTCTTCGCGAATAATCGTCCGATTCGTGAAATTCCCTTTTCCGCGTGTTATCAGACGACGACACTCTATGGACAGGAAAACTCTTGAAACTTTTCCTCGACGAATCATCGATATCGATAAACCTCGAGCCATTAATCGTTTCATAATTGGAGGGAAAATTGTGTTTGGATGAATCATCGCGTTTGATCGTCCTCGAAGGCAAACCGAGGAACCTGGCTTCTGTGTTCTTTGCATTAGACGACCAAGAAGAGCTATTAAATCTTCTCAGAGGCAAATAATCTTCTTCCATCGTCGAGTCCAAGTCATCGTCGACAATTTGATCCATCGAACGAGTTCTGCCGACCGATAGATTCCCTGTAATCTCGTAAGTAGTGACATCCTCTTGATCGTTTCCGTCAGAGGTACCTTCCAAGCTGAAGCTACCGCTAAGATCCCCGGGAAATGATTCTCTTATCGCCTGATTGTGCTTCTCTCGAAATTTTGAGTAACTTCCGGGACTCTGGGACCTGGAACCGATCGATTTTGAAAGCCGATGTTTACTGGACGTTCCGCAACGAACAGAATTGGCGACGTTCATCAGTTGATCGAAGATCCTCTTCTCGAGATCGTTTTCCTGGCTGCTTTCTGTTAATCGAGGGTTGGCTAGCTGTTCTGTCACGTTGGATGGTTGGTCGTAGAGATCGTCCGTGTTAGGAGGAATCGTGAACTCATTGCTGGTCGTCGGTACACGAGGATCTGTGCTAGGACTCGCTAAACTTAGTCTAGCGCCAGCAGATTCACAGTCGACACCGTATTTCTCGCGAAGTAGCTCGTTATGCTTGTCGACCCTCCGAATGCATTCTTCCAGCCTCTGAATACCCTTCAGACACCTTTCGTAGGATTCCGTGGAAAGGACGATATCATCGTTCGACGGTGGATCGTCGGTGTCCTCCTTTAGGCTGACCCTACGACCCCTCGGTTCCTCGTAATCGCGATTCCGGTCGGAGAAGCTACTCCTTCGACGGGTACCTCGTTTTCCACCGGCTCCGTGACTTGGACTTGCATTCCTTGGGAAAAAAATAGATAGATTGATTTATTTTGCAAACTTCTTTCATATAAATATCATTTGTTTCGTTTAATATAGAAATAATATCATTTTTCTCACCTTTCGAGCATACTAGTACTGTTCACGTACTCGTTGATGGAGTTGAGATTCCGCATGAAGATCACCGCCTCGCTGAGGTACTCCTCGAGGATGTTCCTCGTCGGAGAATGATACGAAACATCCTCTTCATCATCGTCCTGGTTCTCGAAACTATCCGACTCGCTGCACGTGTTCTCGTGCAACTCTTCTTCAGAGAACTTCACCTTCTTGCAATTCTGTTTGTGATCTCTGCTGGAACCTGCAACATCCTGTTCCTCTCTGAATATTTCCTCGGAACTGGTCGACTGTACATCCCCTTTCCAATCAGTCTCCGAAGTCGAACTAGCCTTCTCTTCCTGTTGCGAATCATCAGTCTCGTCGTTCGAAGATTGAACGGTTTCCACGGGTTCCGATACGTTTTTCTTTCTTCTCTTCTTGATGATAGACTTCAGGGTGGATTTTGAACTCTGATTCCGATCTACCTTGTTTTGGGGAACACTGGAACTTGAAAAAGACACCTTCTTCTTTCCAATATTATTCACACGACTCGTGGAACCGTCAGACTCTTCGTTAACCTCTTCGTAATTATAACAACTCCTACCTGGAAGTAAAAATTTGCGATTGAATATTTACATTCAAGGAATTAATGAAATTCTTACGTACCAAGGATCAGTGATTTGTAATCGTGTATCTTGGTTGGCTCAATCGATTCCACTGGGTTCTTCTTCGGGAATTCTACTTGACTATCCTCGAAATCTTCCTCCGGCTCCACCTTCTCCGATTCGATTGATTTTGAACAGTCCTTCTTGGTGTGCGCCACCACGTCAGGTGGACAGAAGCTCTCACGCTTCTCAGTCATTTGTTTCAATTTGGTAGATGATTCGGTAGAAGCATTGATCTCATTGTAATCGAGACTATCGTCGGAGAAACCGTGATCGTGATCGTTGCTGGAAGAAGGGTTTATTTGGGAGATTCCTTCGACGTTGATCTCTTCAGGTTCCGTCTGACATTGTCGCAACACACCATTGTCTTCCTCGAGCGACAAATTTGTGCTGACCGCTGGAATTTCGTCGGTCTGCGGTCGCCAGGAAGACGGTGTCGTCGTCGGCCCTCTCGCGCGATCGATCGAATGAATTGCGTTTGCCAGTGGATCGGAGAACGACCAGTTCCTCCACGGATCCCGGTAAACGACCGTGCTAGGTGCTCTTTTGAAATTAAAACTACGCTTCCTGGTGATAAACGCCTCGGTGATTAATCCGTCCCTGATAAATCCTTCACCGTGAAGCCTGTCTCCTCCCGGCTCTCCCTGCTTGCCTTCGAACACGTACGATGTCCCCAGGGAATTCCTGAAAGTAATGGAATTCCTCGTACCCTCTGTTCGATCCGCAACCACGTCTACTCTGGCCGACCCGTTGGACACGTTGTTAGGGTCCTGAAAGATGTTCTCGATCCTGAACACCCTTCCGTCCGTCTGACTAAGGATCGATCTACCTGCATCCTTCGAAGGAACAGCCCCGTTCGATTCTTCGGTCTGAGTCTCGCATTCCTTTCGATTAGATTTCAGCTTCTCTTTGGAGGAATCGTTGTCGGTAACCGAGACCTTGGATTCTAAAGCATTTCTCGTTTCGATGACGATGTTGAGGGTGTCTGGTAGCGATATGCTAATTACATTCTTCTCTATATTTCCACTTGTCGATCGACTCTGAGATCTTTCAATGGAATTACAACACTGTCTCAGGCAAACTAGAGTCTTGTTCTCCGTCGGTTGTTGGTTGAATGATTCCGGTCGCGGTGTTTGAACCGCGAAACTGCGACAGGGTGAAAAGACTACCGTGTTGGTCGAACTCTCTGTGTAGACTCTGCGATCGGTTTCCGGGCAAAGATCGGACACCTCTGTGCTGGATAGATTACTTTCGGCGTAGTTTTGAGTGTCGTCTGAGAGGATTCCAGAATCGTTGCGAGGCGAATGGAACTCGTAATCGAACTCCTCGAGGTCGTTCGCTAGACTGGCCACGTCCTTGCACCTGACGATGCTCGTCTTCGGCTTGTCCGTCAAGGTAGCCGTCTCCTTCACTCGGAGGATCGGCGTCTTCCGAACCGTCAACTGTTCGCAGCCCACGTGATCGTCGGTTAACACCCCGACGTCCTTGCAAAGAATCTTAGTCGTTTCCGTTAAAGAAGCAGTGTCCTTTAAACGTACAGTCTGCAAACACTCGGTCTGCGTCTCCACGCAGACTCGTCTACGTTTCCCCAGCATCTTCCTCGAGATCTCCTGCAATTTCATCTTCGCCAGCGACTTGACGTTCGCGTTCTCTGGCGGAGAACGGACCTCGGGAACATCCTCGGCAGGTTTCCTGCTCGAGTACAGTCTCTCGGTAACCGCGGCCACGATTTCGGCTCGTTTCACACGCTGTATGGGCGTGTGCGACCTGATAGACGTTGCTTCCTGCTCTAAGGAGCTCTTCCTGCGCAGTAATTTATCTCTCGCCAGGCTAGAGATCAAAATCTGTTCGTCCTTCGAGCTGCTCGAGCTGCTATCCTTACTGGTCTTCCTCTTCAAGTTCTCTAAACTCGACTTCCTCGCGTGATTCTTCGTCTTTTCCTTCAGACTCTTGTCAGACTCGTTGCTGCCTTTCCTCTGAAGCTGATCCTTGCTTCCCCTCCAATTTGACCCAGTACAGAGTTGTTGATCTTCTATCTCTCGAATATTGTTCAATTTCTTCCCTCCAAGCGTCTGACGCTTCTCTAAATTCGTATGAGACCTCTCCAAAGAGAATACAGGCTCTTTCTTCCTCTTCAGGATCGTCTCCACTGAACCGAACCTCTTCGACGTATGCAAGTTCGATGAAATCGAAGGGGACAGTATGTCTACCGAGTCCTGCTTGCGGAATTTTGGCTTCTGCCTGGGTTTGGACACCGTACTCGAACTTGAAGAGACCGGTCGTTGATACGCATCGAGCTCGTTGTCGCCGGACGCGTGACACGAGTTAACGGAGCTACTTCGTTCGTCGTGATCGACGCCGTCGAGTTTCTCCGGGTCTTCGAACGTCTCACGATCGTTAGCTGCCTCGATGAACTCGATCGAGTCCTCGGCAACCTCGTCCGAACAAATCTCCTCGATCTGCGCGGACGTTTCTTGAAGATTATCGTCCGGCTTGATGAGAACCGCCACCAACGTCGGAATATCGACGAACACCGACTCGTGGATCTCCCTCGCTTCGTCCTCCTCGTCGTTCAGCTCCGTTACTCGCGCGCGTTTGTAATTCCCCGCGAAACGATCGGCCGTCGTTAAGGATTCGAACGAACTGAACTTCTTTATGGAAGAATCAGCTTCGCAAGCGATCACGCTGTCGCTTGAATTGGATCTTCGAAAAGTAGGCAGACACCTGGACCCTTTGTGGTCGTCCACTTTCAACCCTTCATCTTCTTTCGATCCTTTTATTTCCGTGCCTTCTTTCTTGGACGTTTTGATTAATTCCGAGTCTTCAACTTCGGTTCCTTTATTCGATTGTTGGTTGATCGAATCCAGCAGCTGATTTTTATAGCAATTGCATAATGCCTTAATACTCGGCTCGATATTCTGTAAAATAACGACAGTAATTATCGTAGGTGGAAATGATTCGTGAAAATTGATGACCGATAGGAATAATAGAAAGGATAATGGTCGGGTAGCAGTGATATTCCATGGAGCTAATTAATGAGCAATTACGTGACGCAAGAATATTGTAAAATCTGGAAATGGAAACGAGAATATCTCTGTTAAACGTACGGCAACACCTGCGAACCGTGTATTTTATCAGCAATCGTTCAGATGGAGCATCGTGGGGAGGGGCGGAGTCGGTGGTCGCTCAATGAGCATCAAATAAACGATTCATGCATTTCATTTGCGTAATGACGGTTCGACGATACGAGTTTATACTGGTTTCCAGGACCGATAATAAACTTGCCCGATTTATACCCATTGGTCCGTGAACCAATCTCCGGATTCAGCTTCTAGGTAAACGACGAGATTTTGCAATCGGTTGAGTGCCGAATAAATTGGTTCAATGATTTTGTATCCATGTTTCTGTTTTGATCTTTGTTACGTATTACTTTCATTTATCATTTCCTTTTACGCGTATCTCGATTAGTAGTTTATTATTCGATCGCAGAGCTTGGGGAATTTTTGAAACTTTTGCTAATTAAATATTTTAACAGAAATACTTGCCTTTTCCACTAACAAGGACTTCAGCCTTGCCACTTCAGCCCTCAGGTCGCGAATGATCCTCGCCACGGGATCCTCGTTGACCACCGGCCGATTGACCACGCTTTGCGCCCTTTGCGCGAACCGCAGGGTGTGCGCTGTCTCGTTGTAACTTCCGCTTGCTGGCGAGATCGCTGCAAGCAACACAGGTAAACACAGGTTGTATATTGAAACTATATTTATGCCACCTAAACTATTCTCCCATAGGAACAAATTCTATGCTCGTCTATCAGCCGAATTTTTCCAATAGAAAGAGTTAAACTACACATTTTTTTTCTGCCGACGACGAGTGCCGTGTAAAACGATGATAAGCGACTCGATAATTAATCGCTCCGACCCGTTGTACCGGATAAAATATTACCTCGAATCAATTCTCCCCTCTCGCAATCACTCGCAAACGATACAATGTGACTAATTGAATTTCAGGGTGGGTAGATCAATCGAATAAACGTTTATTTTGTCGTACAGCGTGAAACGACAGGAATTTTCAAAAAGTCGACCGAATTTTCGGAGGCCGTTCGTCTGTGAAACGAGAAGCGTCGTCGACTGGCAGACAATTTTAATTCTATCAAGAGTCGAAACATAAAAGGTAGACGTCGATCGTTTGATTCAATCGCGAATACAACATTGAATATTAAACATACATGGAGGCCGGTTGATAATAAACCCGAATGTTATTAGCAATTCAATTGGTCGTCGACGATCAGCGGTTTCGAATATTTCACCCCCGGATTAATTATATACGCAACGCGGTCAACCTAGAAATACATATCGATCGTAGAACGTTAATTAGTAATTCGTTTTTCTATTTGGATGTTATTACACGTTCTTAGATGAACGAGATGCCTCTCGTATCTGGGATGAAGATCGTACAGGGTGATTCAAAAGGGGTGTAAGATACTTTGATGGAACATTAAGGATGTAATTTTGTCTTAATTACTTTTGAATAACAGTGTACGTGCTATGTATAATCTAACTACGTGTACGAAGAATTTTGTACGTCCATCTACGAGACATCTAGAATGACTCCAAGAATACTCTAATGCCGTCATCTAACGCCGCGGAAAGAAAAAATGAAATGAAATCAGCTGGCTTTAACTGCTACTTCAACAAAGCTTAAAGGATTTCGTATTTACCGATTCCCGTCGCTACGCTTTCGCGCCCGCTACGCTTATCGAATTTTAATCTCCGCGCCTTAGCTCGCCTGGAAAAGCATTTAAACCAATTACCATCCGGCTCGAGTCTGTGCTCGGCTATCGCGAGGATAATTTCATGAATCAGAGGCTCGCGATAATAATTCTTCTCTGGCAATTAAGTGAAATTTACGGAAAGCTGGAGTTAAGTGACGACGGAGGGATGGTAGCAGGGAGTCAAGGAAGGGTGGAAAAAAACGACTGTCAATTTTTTTTTGTCGCGTCAGGGAAGCTGAATCGTCTTCTCGAATTAAATATCGCGATCGTAGAGCAATCAGGTTGGGAAACAGGGATGAAATGGAATAATAACGACGTTTCAAATGGAACAGGAACGGAGATGATCGAGAGGGTGAATCTCTAAGGAAAGTAAACTGCATTAATCCTTAATTGCTACGGTGAGATCCTGGAGCAGCCTACTCAGTCGATTAATAAATGACACTAACTGGAAATTCCGAGAATGATGAAACTTCGATCGTAACAGTTAAGGGTTAACAATGGATTGATGGTTGTAAAGGATGGAAAACTGCTCGTTGAACGTGTAAATCATCGTTTAAGTGGATACACGAGAAGAGGGCATCTTCTAAAAATAAATATAATGTAGGAGAAGAGGAATTGAGAGATAAGGGAGGAGAGTGAGGATCGTAAGGGTGGTAAAAGTGAGAGCAGAAGAAGGGAAGATCAAAGGGAAGACACTTACTGGCGAGCATAATGGTAGTGGCATTTCCGCCAAGTGCGTCCTTCAACAGCCAAGTAAGCGAAGAATCTCTATAAGGGATGAACCTTCTGCCTGGACCACTTCCGGTCGAGCCTCTCTCCGCGAGGGCTGATATTACGTTCCCTAGAGCCACTAGACTCTTGTTTATATTCGCACCCTCCTGCAAAGACACGAGTTACAATCTTTTTCTTTTTCAACCATGTGTTTCCTCGTGTTTCGAGGTAAACAGAGAATTTCGAGGATTTTTCTATCGATAACAGATCGATTGGTGGAAAGTCGACCAACAACCACCGAGAAGGAAATTCAGCAATTGTTGCGTTTTCTGATTTCTTACCTGCTCGAAAAGCTTCCCAAGATTATCGATTTCCGTTTCGGGCTTGGATATTATTTTTAGTAAGTGACTCACCTTCAGTCGATGAACGCCGCTGCACGTGGCTGCACTCTCGCTGCCCGCCAAATCGACCAAGCGTAGTTTACTACCAGCTCGTGGAGAGATCTCGTTCCTCCTCGTGGACGAAGACGTCGATGTAACGGCGCCACTCGCGACGCTTGGCGTCTCCTCGGTCAGGCCGATCGTAAGCAAAGCGTGGCTGCGGCTGCTGCTCGGATTCTGCAACGTCGACGCTGTCTTCCGGGCCTTTGTCCCTTCCTCCACGTAGGACATCAACGACCCCAGTCTGCGGACCACGTGATGCGTCAAACCTAAAATAACAAGAGTCAGACTGGAAGTTTCAAACAGAGAAATCGAAGAGGATCCGAGCATCCTCTGAATGGCAATTATCGAAATTGCCAGCGATCGGGAATGATGTCTTCGATTTCCGCTACCTTGGACATAAGGGCCGAGTCGAGGATGCTCGCGAACTCTCAGTCCCGTTGTACTCGAGGACGGCTTCAAAAGATCCCTCACCCTCTCGTTGTATATCTCCAAGTAACTGAAACAGAATTCCCAATCGGTATCATGCTTCAACTATCGCGTTTCATTAATTACGTTCATTTGGCAACTACGTCGATGAATTCGCCACTTCATGGCCCGCGTTAAGCTCGATCGATTTCCCTGCATCCTGGAAATTAATTCATCGCTCGATGCTACGTTATTCGCGATACAATCGAGGAATTTTTGTTTGCTCGCTCGGAACAATTCCGCGCGATTGGTATTTTTAGCCGACGGAATCGTGTCGGTTGAAAGTACAAAGATTTATCGGACGTTGGTCGCATACTTTTCGTCGGAACGGTGCTTGTAGGTGAACACACGGACCACCGCAAGCTCTCGGATCCTCTTAACGTCATTATCTGCTCGGCTGTGCCCGTGAAACGTCCGCACGTGCGATCGTAAATCCGCTTAACAGCGATCGCAGTTTCCACTGTACGCCCAGAGAAACACTTTCTGCTTGGATTCCACCTCGCGGTTACTGTCCTTTACCTGGGTCGCTCTTCTATACTTTCCCTTCCATTTTCGAAACTATCCTATTTGTCATACCCTTCGAATTTCAACATCCTCCTTGTCCATTTAGACAAGATGGATCGCGATAGTCACCAGGACGTTGCAATTTCTATCTCGATCGAGCTCCTTTGAAAATACAAATGTATAGAATACTCGTTTCTCTGATGAGGAAAACTGGAGTTTACTGCCAAATATCAAAATACTTTGTCAAAGGGACTTATTTACTGACTAATCAAAGCCAAAAATCAACGAGGCAAAAGCATCACGTTAAAGGCAACTTTAGTTAGGATTTCAAAAATTAGAACTGTTTCGAATTTCTGTCAGAATCATTTCTAAATCTACTGGAGAGCTTCTACCTTTTGACATCGCGTATTTCATTCCGTGAATCTGACGGAATTCAGCTCAAAGTAAATAGAGTCGTCTGGCTCGTGACCACTGAAAGTATTCAGAAACGTTCCGAGATGAATGCAGTTCGGTGCTGATTCATTGAGGAAGCAGCAGTGAACGCGTTTCTGGAAATTAGAAAATCGAACGAACTCGTGGAATCACCTAAGTTTACGTCTCTTTCCTTGACCCTAAAACGTGCTAATTTTCGGCTACACGTGAGAAACGAGAGTGCGAGTGCGTCTAAATATACCCGAGTCTCGGCTACCTTCTCTTCTTTAAAGAGAAGCTTCAGAATTTTTGTGGCAGGTAATCTCGGCCAACGATCGAACTCTCTAATCTCGAGTTATTTGCATTTACGATCGCGAAATTCGTAGCAGAACGTTTCCACGTTCCAGAAGGAAATTGCCCTCGCCCTTAAAAGAATAACGGCTGCTTTGTAAACTCAGCCTTTTTATCGCCCCGGCGATTGCCGAGCAACAGAGAAGAATCGCGAGGAAGCTATTTAAAGTTTTGCCCAGATAATTCGCTACGTTTGTTTCATTTTCGTTCGTCAGCTTTTCGAAAAACAATTATGAGAAAATTTTAATCATTTACGATAGGTCAGGAGCCTTTTTAGTTCCACCGGTGAGTCAAAGCTGGACTAAATTTATACTGGTTAGAGGATATTTTAATCTCATCGTGGCAAGAAAATCAAAAGTACAGAGCCAAGTCGCGTTCCATTCGATAGACGATATGTTCGAGTCTGTTTCACGTTTCAAATGCGCTGAGAAGCCTTGCGATTCCATCCAGTCGAGAAACTAATATTCCGTTTATATTGTATAATTATCAGATAACGAGCAAGGTAATCAAACTCGCTGAAATTCGAGCTAACCCAGAATTTATCTTCTGTATTATGAACGGTAATGATGGAAATCAACGCTGTCTCCCAAACTATTATAACAACCATTCTTACGCGGGATTCAATCTGTCGGTATTCGAACAGGGAATAAGCGAGAGAAATCAGCTTATCGCGACTAATTAATCTTATGCCTTGCGTCGAGTCGTTGATTACGTTGTGGATGGAGACAAAACGAAACGTATTCGTGAAAAAAGTAACAGAGAAAACGAAAACTGGTTCTCGTGATTGTCGGATATTAGGAGGCGAACGGTGTCGAAATAAGAATCGATCCGTGTCTACATTTCAATATTGCCACGAAGGAAAAAAAAGGATCCTTCTATCGCACAGTCAGAGCCGTGGAATCCGTCTAGCTTGCAAGATTTTCCACGGTTGCAAGCCGATTCGCGGCTGTGCTCTCGGTGACCCAGTAATCTAGGGTCGATATTTACGAACGAGCGTGTAAACGCTTCGAAGAATCGCGTGAACGTCATGTGTCGCCGTTTACTACTTTTCAGTCCCGCGAAAATTCTTTCCAGTTAATAATTCGACGTAGCTGACTGTATTAGGACGATGGCAACCGTGGAGGATCGGAGGCTCCGTGGAGTGGGTCGACGACTCGTTAAAACGTCGCGTGATTACGAAGAGTCTTCGAAGGAGAAAAGCAATCAGGCCCGCGAATTAAAGAAACGTTATTCGTTTGGAATTCATTCGGTCGCTGATTCCTGCGAATTGTTCGAATCTGAAATTCAAAGGGTCTCGTTAAGAGGTACGTGTCGGAAGATCCAGGCTCGAGATTGAAAGCCGGATCAGACAACTCTCAGCTGCCCTTTGCGTGGAACTCGACCCTTCAAAACCCTTTACAGCCGTTTTATCTTCAAAAACCGACTCAAACTCATTCTAATTATAAATAGGAATACCGAACGAAAATTTTCCTAAATTTCTTCTTAACCGTCTCAAGTATCTCATGTGTATCAGAGGTTCGATAAAATTCAGCGTCAGATTTGAAACGAATCGACGACAATCGCTAACAAATAGAAACTGTGAAATGCAGATCGAATTGAATTTGACGATCGTAATGACCGGGAATCGAGAACGTGGTCGAAGTTGAATTAATGCTTTCACGGTGGCGGTGGAAGGAGGGAAGACACGATAGGGAAAGAGAAAGGAAAATGTGAACGATAGAAGGCAACAACGATGATAGAGAGAGAAGATAGAGGGGTTCTATCGATCAATCAGCCATAAGTAATGCGGAGCTTTTGATCGGTTACCGTTTCATTGCGGATGGGAAGAGCTGCACGGCATGCTATCACGTACGAATTCGGCGACTTAATCACGTTAAACGTCGATGCCTAATGACGATGCTTCCTGATCAATTGGCCGCCAACGAATCATCCTGGACTCTGAAACATTTCTGAACAACCATGACTGTGTTCCCAACGGGGAGATTGGAACGCGCGGCTTGCAAACTGATCGTTTGGATGTTCGATAATTGTCTGGCAAAGTGAAAATTCTCGCTTAAACAACGATGCCAGAGATATCTGGGATTCTAAATCAACATTTTCAGCGAAAATCTAGACAACGATAAGAAAAATTATTCGTATATTGAAATATTTTTTTTTTTATAGAATTTTTGAATTTTGTGATATATTTTGCGAAACTGAAAAATAGCAGGGTAGTTTCGTATATCCTTTTTTTAAAAATATATTTTCCTATAAATTCACCTGGAAACGAACGAATTAACGAGGATGTAAACGTGCGACAATTTTACTCGCGACATTAGCCGTGTTTATTAGGGGGACGTGTCAATTGTAACAGGATCGTTGTTAGATCGTAAATTAAATTATGCCCGGGCTCGGCCCCCTCGCGTTTATTGACGAGTACGATTCGCTAATAGGTATAATTAATTGCACAACAAAACCGTGCTATCGATCCGACGGCCGCGTGTATATTCCCGCGTGGTTGTATGCCGATAAACGAGCCGCGAAACCGTCGCGGAAATATTCGCGAAAAAGCAGTTAATTAACTGGCCGTTGCTTGCTAACTAGTTCCCTATCGGTCCGTTCCCTGATAAATTCGCGAATCGTTCTTTCGCGTAAATTCTTTAAAAGCTTGAGTTTTTACATTATTATCACCTCTGAAGGAACATGGCGCGAATTCAGAGGAATTTTTCCACGCTGTTTTTCAGAACAGTTTTCGTCCCGATGAATAATTTTTCACCGCGATTAAAGAACGCTCTCTTGGAAACTGCCTTTTTACGATTGTTCGCCGGTGCGTGTCGCGCAACGCCGTCATCCGGGACGGTAGAAACGGTACATAAACGAATTTACAGCTTTCCTACGGACGCTTTAATTCCTGAGTAACAAAGGGAAAGGAATTCTCTCGCGTCTTGGCGAAAAGTAAAGACCCTACCTTTGACAATGGTCGCTGTAAAGAGTGGTGGATCTGAATAGAGGGAACACGGTGGTGGGAATAATAAACCTTGATAACGACGGTCAAACCTGTGACAATGATAGTCGAAAAGAAAATATAATGTCCGTGAAAGTGTTAACGCAGGTGAGGGAGATTTTGAAAGAGGTAAAGTGAGCTTGAAATTCGAGATGAAAATAAATAAAAAGGAAAGGTGATCGATAGAAGGCAATTCGATGTAGGATTCGAAAGGGGAAGAAGTGCGAAAAAAAAGAGAAGGAACGGGGTGAGACGAAGAGGAGGGGTGTTGTTGGCAGCCATGGAATTAAAACGTACCGCAAGCAGGGGAAGTGCAGGACGAAAGGAAAACAAACGCCAATGGTGCAAAAGGAAAACAAAAACAACGGCAAACAGAATTAGCAGCGAGAATTTTCTCGCTGTTGGCTGGCAGCGTTGGTGTAAAAAGGAACGAGCGAGGGCAAATAGAGGAAATGCTCGCGGGGAAAAAAAGAGAGGAAGAAGCTTCAATGAATTTTCCACAATGACCGACGTCGGGAAAACCGATGTTCCCGTAACGATATTTCGTATAGTTCACGGCCATCGAAGGCCGTAGGTCGAAACTGCTGTTTGTTCGTTGTTTCAAAGTGAACTGAGATTGTTCGAGCGTGGTTATCTTTGGAATTTCAAGTTCAATCATCTACAAAATAAGTCGAATACTATGAAAAATCAAGATTGGTGATCGTTGTTAGGACGAGTGCTTGCGAGAATTTTGATCTCTTGTACTCCATCTGGTGACGGATGCCGAAACACTGTCACGACGCGAGAAGGATAATAATTCCATCGAATTTTTCACGCGACAAGCGTAAATTTCGTGTCGTAAAAATGTCGTGATACTAGGTTTCGCGAATCGAAAGGATCCCGGTATCGTCGAAATTTTTCATCCAGAATATAACGAGCTCGGTCCATTAGCAGGAATTATTATCGCGTAGATACAAGCAAGCTTTCGGATACGTTTTAATCTAAAGGGTACACGAGATATTTTCAGGATAGGGGGTGGCATTAATGGTCGTTGCGTAAACAGGACGAACGAGAATGGTTTGGTTGGGTGAAAATTTCTGAAAAATTTCACCGTCCAAATTTGTTGGTGGTTCTGCTAGTAGAAAGAAACATGAATGACGACGGTAACACAGTGGCTTTACATTCGAAGCAGACGATGGAGTGTAGCCGCGACAGGAGCCACATTTGTTCCCTAGGTGAACAACGAATTGCCCTGGCACTTTTAATAACTGCCGGTGATCGTATAAACGCGAATTTATAGTATTCCAGCGCTGCGAAATGTTTCTGTTGGACATGCGTAAATCTGTCGTATCCTTTTTTTTTTTAACGACGAACAGGGAACAAAGGATGATTCACGGTACAGTTACGGATGATGAACACCTGAAAACGCTCTCCTCGGCGATAAAAATGTTGTTTCTTTGCAAACTTTGATCTTTGCTAACGATCGGTTGACATTTGTAGCTAAATTGTCACGTGTGACGTGGTGAGTGCAATATCAATAGCATATTTATGAGATCAATTGACCTATAAAATAAAAAATAATTCAATAGATCGACAAAACTGCGCTTTTAATAGCAATACCTATATAAAAATCATTGAACTGCTTGAATTTCTATTGTAGTATCAGTGAGTGGTTCAAGTAACAGCAAAGAATCGAATTGTTCCTCGATTTTCATTCGCTCGCTTTTCGTTCCCTCGCCGACCCACTTAACGATTTTACGTCGACGAGTGACGAGGAACCAGTCCAAAAGAACCAGCCCGTTCGATCTGACCGATTCGGTTATCTCGCAATATATCAAGCGAAATTCCTCAACGAGAACGTTCACACGGAGAAATAAAACGAATCAAATTCTATTCCTCCTCAAGATCAGCTTTTCCAGCGAGAAAATGCCGGAGTTACGAATGCAAACGTGCTCGAGCACGACGTTGTCCTCGATAACGAAACGACAGAAAGTTTCTTTGAATGACAGCCGAACGGCGAGTGATTTTTAAGTCTCAATATGTCATCCGGGAACGGGAAAATATATCGGATCGATGCGCAGAGTTCCATTTTCTTTCCTCTCCAAAAGAATAACAAACAGGAGAAAAAATAGAGAATGAGTGGCGATATTTCACGCGAAAACGGTAAATACGATTTTTACGAGTGCTCCTCCGACACGGTCAACTCTTTCGTTTTTTAGTTTTGCACCGAGCTCAAGGCAATCCGAGAAACGTTTAATATAGGAATAAAAACGGTGTTTACGAGGAGAAGTGCGAATCGAAGATTCAAGGAGAGTTTCCAGGGAAATTTTTGTCATCAATATGGATGAAGTTTGAATAAAAAACACTGTGGCTTGCGTTCGTCCCGTTGTTTTGAAATAGTACTATTTTTGCAGTGCAAACCGAACATTCAAAGCGTTTAAAGCTTTTTGTATGAAATAAATAAAAAAAATCTTTAGAAAAATTCATTTACAGGATTGTATGCCGTCCAAGTTTGAAAAGCGTAATCCAGTTATGAATGCTTTTAAAAATATTTGCCAGATGTACAATGTTTGAAGCGATTAAAGTGTTTGAAGGATTCGAAAGAATGAACGTGTATTTCGATATAAATGAAAAATCAGACAAGGATTTCGAAGAGCTGTTCGACCTTCTCTTTGTGTTTCCCCGAAAAATGGATGAAATTTTGAAAAGTGGCGTAACCGGACGATGAAACGATGGCGTTAGGTCGTAGTGCAAGTGAAATTAGGAAGGTTTTGTACCGTGGTAAAAATTCTTACCGAGGTAAAGCGAGCTTGCGTCCGCCTAGGATTGCGAGTCACGGGGCACTGAGCTTACAAGACACATTCAGGCCAACAGCGCTTGCAAACTCGCGACTCCTAAGCTCGACTTCCATGTCTATCCATCCCCTTCCAACACCGCCCACCTCTCCATCCGACACACAATATTTTCCTTCGGTAGACGCGTTCCTGATTTCACGACCCCTGCACTCGTTAACGAGCCGAGACAATCGTGTCGCGTGCCACTTCCGGTTCCTCGGCGATCGTCCTTTCTAATAAGTCCAACTTGCAGCCGAACGGATAAGCTTCAAGATTATCACGTCTCAAATAGAATAATTGATCTTGCAAAATTGTAACAACTAGAACAATAAACTAATCACCGTTCATAGCGCGGGGTTTCTCGAAGCCGTACGAGGGCACAGCAGAATGCGAACAGAACTTACTGCAATTAGATTACCGAATAGCACACGTGGAAGCAGTAACGAATTGACTTATCGAAACGATCGAGCGGGACAAAGTCTGCCGAAAATGATGGGTGAAAATTGGCCCGATAACCGAACCTTGACCGACAGTCGTCGATTGGTTGATACCGTTCTCCTTTGTTGGTGTAAGTTCGTCGATACGCTCTACGAAAGACGCCACGAATGTTAAGTTTCCCACAGTTATCAATTCGAACGCGTTATCACCGTGCCTTGCATCTACGTTCGGCTTGGTTCGAATAAAATTCACCTGCTCGCCGATACAGTCCGTAATTGAACGAGGGAGAAATTTAAGATGACAGGACAATGGGTTGGGATTCGTCGATAAGATTCTTAATTGCAGAGAATCGTCGACAAAATGCAAGACGGTGTCCTGTTTCCAATTATTTCCGAAAGGAAACGTGGATAATTAATTGCCGGGGAAATGAGGTCAACTTCGAACCAACGATCCGCTTAGACTGGCACAGTTAATCTTGTAAACCCCTATGTAGGGAGTGTTACATGTGTAAATGTAAATACCCTGTATACGTTTTAACCCGATTTTCTAATATTGTAAGGAAATAATGGTCAGCATTTACCTAACCGAAACGCAATAATTCTTTTCATTCTTCGCTTCCTCCTCCATCCTGGCGAACAGCCCCTGGCAAAGTCGAGGTGTGAGTCCTGGATCGTCCTGCGAGAAAAACAAAGGAACATCATTGCCAGATATTCGTGAGATATACAAACGGTGAACAAAAGGATACCTTGGTTCCCATCATCGTATAAGTCTTGCCTGATGCACTTTGCCCATACGCCACCAGACAGGAATTGTATCCTGAGAAGAGCGCTTCGAGAACAGACTGACCGAGTGTCTCGTAGATCCTCGCTTGGTCAGCGAAATTTTCAGCTTGCTGATCGGATGAATCGAAACAATAATCGAAACCATATCTCTTGGTCCGTTCTCGACTGTCCCCAGCCTTGCTGGAAGACACCTTCAGGTTCGTCAGCGAGATCCCGTTCACGTCTGTACGAACCACCACCTCCGAGCCTGTTAAATGCAGCTCCCTAAATCGTAGGACAGAGACATTGAAATCAAGCATCGAAGCATGTAAAATAAAATTAAAGATAAATTCTAATTAAACCGTGACACGGTAGTTCTGGAACACACAGTCGAGTGCACCTGAAACAGTTTGTCATCGTAGACGAAAAGAGAACAGAGTAGACCCGACAGTCTCGTCGGTGAGCTTTCGAAACGACAGTTTCGTTTTCCACCTTTTTCATCAAAAAGCTTTTTTTTCACGCTACTCGGAGTCGGCAATGCATTGCTGAATTTCAAGTTGGTTTCGGTAAAAACGAAGCCCGGTCGATCCACAAATCACTGCCGAACGAGTTTTCGGGTCGCAGTGTCGCGTGGTACAACATTTGGCGTGACAGGACAGGTAAGAGCACGATTACACACGTGCTGTCGCGTGCGTGTAACGCATACGAGCACAACCGAGGTGCTTTACCCCGTCCTCGCGTGATCTTATCACCGTCCCTGTTCCATCTAATCGGCGCGATTTCGTACCACCTTATCCAACTTTTTGCCAAATGAATACCTCGATCGTTTTGGGTCAACGAAGTCGTGCTCGAAAGCGTAATGATTTCAATTACAGAAAGGAAATCGTTGTAGAGTTGAACTTCCAGTGGAGAATTTTCCTTCTTAACGAATTATATTTACCAAGCTCGCGATTATTACTCGACAAACACCGCAACTGAGCTTCTTAAACTCTGAACGGCAGCCCCTTTTCCTCGGTATATTTACAATAATCTCGAGAACGATCAAATTGACCCTTCCTATCCTCCAACAGCCAACTACAAATCTTCCCTCGACAAACAATTTCAAGCAATCCGTTGCGAGGACCGTAGCAATCGATGTTTGCAATACAGCGTACACAGTAACGTCCATTCATAGTGTCCCGTGGCTTTCATCGATCAGTTCATCAGTCATCGATTGGCAGGAAGCCGGTGACAGGGATTTAACCAGCAACACTCGAAACCGATCCGTCCACTGAGAATCTCGACTACTGGACGAAGTGGCTGGATGAAATTCTGAATGAAGTACCAGGCATCCTTGGTTCGCGTTCTCGAGGGAATATCGTTACTCATTCCTCGAAGCAAACGACGCGAAACATCGTCGAACACTCGGACCCAAGAAAACCTCGACGTTTTCTTGAATGAATCGAGGCGACAGCTCTACGCGAGCCGCGTTACGCGAATAGCAACCGCCACTGCTATTATCTTCTTCGTTCTTTCCCCTTGTGGTACCGTCCAGTCAAACCGAGTGTTATTCTAGAACGGATGCTCTTCCCGTTGCTCCTGTTGGAGTCGTTAAACCGACGAGTCGTCGTGTGTCATCGTGTCCGGTTATACTCGTTGAAGCATCCGTCACTCTACCGATCCGATCCGATCCGATCCTTCAAACTTAGGTTATATCGATAGAGTACGCAAGTATCTACCCCGCTAATTACTTGTCTAATCGTTCCCACAAGAGTAATAAACATTTCCCTACTGAAAAGTGAACTTCAGCATAGTAATCTAGACTGCGGCATCCCCTGGATCGACAAGGGCTTCGCAGGGATATATTCGCTGCTTTAAATAAACTCGTCGACCCCCGTACGTCGGGCGACCAAACAGCGGCAGCTTTATGGGATTTTATTGGGTTTTATTTTAGTCTGGCGGAGCGAGCTTGGTTTCTTTCGAAGTTGAAACTTGGAACGTTCGGTGTTGATTTTTCTCTTTTCTGGATGAATTTCACGACGGAGCTGTGAGGAACGTCGATGTGTGCTTTCCGGTCAGCGTAGAAGGTCTCTTTGCAAATTTCACTATCCTTCTCGATTCTTTGTTTGCAAATCAAGAAGTATACTTCGTATTTTAGTCGTAACATAATTTTACTTTTTTGGTCGATAATGTTATTAGAGTCTGGTAGTACTAATTTTAGGAAACAAATGAAATTCGTGAGCCAGCGTTTCCGAAAACAATTTTCCAAGATTCAATATTACCAGTGGCCTTAATTTTTACCGTCGAGCATATTGCGCTTGCTTAGCGAGTAATTGTTAGTTTGTCTTACTTTCACAATGTTCCGGCCTCTTCTTCTAAGTATAGAAACGAGTTCATAAGTGGCGGCTCAAAGGCGCACCCCTATAAATCTATCTCCAGATTTCTGTCCTCGTTCCTTTCCCGGCTCGAAATAATTATCTCAGAGCCGTGTGTGTGCACGATTACCGCTCGAAACCGTCCTCGTAAAATCATGGAAACACGATGTTTCTCAAAAATGAAATTGCGGTGAGCTAGGAAGGTGGTAAACCTTGACCTTAACACCAAAAAGGTACTCGTATCGAGAACGTAGAACGAAGAGAGGAAACGGTAAAGTAGAAGTTTATTCCTTGCTTTCTGCCGTTTCTTAAAATACATTGAGACTTACCAGGCGCCGGTTTAACAACTAAACATGTTCAACACCAGCTTGGCTAAAATTTGCAACCAACGTTTTCATTATCTTAATCGATTTTCAAACGCTCCACTGTTCTACCTTCTGGCGAGTTTTTTCCTATCATTTTAAACCCATGGAAAATGCTTTATTGATAACAGGAAGGCTATGTTAGTGTAACACCTTATGGACCGAAAGTCTAGTAATTAACTTCTCGGTAATTGAATGAAAAGCAATTAAGGAGCCTTTGATCTTTGATAATTCAATCGAAGTAATAAAATTTAAACAGATTAAAATCAAGAAGACCAGGTGCAATTTTTAATTATCAATGTTATTGAGTTAAGTAGCCTACCCCTATAATTAAGTAATACTATTTAACTTTAATATAGTTAATCGAATGTTATTTAATATACGTGCTCAATGTTAATATTCACCTGGCAGAAATTGGTCTTACTCGTACTGCCACCTTAATGTTCGCCATATTGCCATCCCGTGGACGACAATAATCAGCTGGCTGCCATCGTAGGGTAACTTTGTTCTTATTTCATGTCGCGGGTACAACCGAACAGAATCGTACGAGCAAGATGAAGAAAGCTGGAACATCAGTCGAGTTACATTTTGCACAATGCGACGAACACTGAACACGAACACTACGGATCTTAGAAGTGGAGAAGAGCTGGCGTAGTGCGTGCACTGGCCGGGTGCACGTGTTCTACTGTTGCGATGAAAATACCCTCGAGTCACTCCCAAAGACCATTCGCTCATGCTTTACCCCACCCAAAGAGAACTCGGCCGTACTCGTTACATTTTCCTTAAACTTATGCCCGGATAGTTTGCCACGACCTAAGTGATAAGTCGATCAAACAATTTCAGAAAACAGATGATGTTCTTTGAGATTGGTTGATCTAGGTCTCACCCTTACCTAATTGATAGGGATTCTTATTCTATTGGAATCACCGTAGTACATTTTGGATTCAGATGAACCATGGATGAGCGTTAAATTAATTGATAAAAATTTTATTATTTGATTTATTCAAAGAACCTGTTACCTTGATCGTCGCATCATTTGATCCTTATCACTTACGTCCTCGGTGTAATCAATCCTAAACACAACGAAATGCATGTTGTTTGTTGTATGTACACTGATATTTTTAGACTAGTGGAACGACTATAAGTATATTCTATGTAAGTTGAGTCATCGTGAGATGAGTCCGGCTACTATCATAAAGCATGTCGCGTACGAGCATGTACGTTCATCATTCAGGTCATTAGTCGTCTTTGGTAGCTTGAAGAACCGTGAAATACGAGAACGACGTACTGAGAACCTGTGTAACGCACAGAATACTCAAAAGAAGTATCATTAAAGAAGTTCACAAGCATACTCACCGATGAAAAGCTCTGCAAGGACATGCTATAAAATTTCGCTGCTGTTATCTTGGACGGTATCATCGAACGCATCATCATTATCTGAAGACTCTTGCAGTATTTGCTACCGATCCATTCGCTACTGTACGCAGATTCACCCACTGCTTCGCTCTATATCATCGATAATTAACCTTTATTCAAACCATTAAGTCATAGATCAG
The DNA here is from genome assembly GCF_907164935.1 of Osmia bicornis bicornis. NCBI lineage: Eukaryota > Metazoa > Arthropoda > Insecta > Hymenoptera > Megachilidae > Osmia > Osmia bicornis. The sequence goes on from NC_060230.1 coordinate 6,204,639, forward strand.
TTATAACGATCACCTCATCGATCAATCCGTTTCCGCTGAAGCTGAACATGAACAGTTCCATTATGGCAGAGTTCAAGAATGTCGAATATTTCATTAGCCGTCCCTTATCCTCCATCATCTGGAAAGTTTACTTTTTATCGACGATGCTTCGACTTGTGTACATCCAACGAACGCACCGATGTGATCTGAAATCCCGCGAAGCAGATAAGTCCTGTGCTAATGACGAATTGTCCCAAAGCCAGGACATTTATGATCCTCTCGAGCGCATCCGCGTATCTGGAAACATAGATCGTCCTATATAATCACACGATTGTTAACAGAATAAATGAGACCTACTCTATGGCTTGCTGATGTCGATGCACGCAGTCCGCCATGACGAAACCGGAACTAGGATCGTTGCCCTTAAAAGCCTCCAGTCTTTTCCGGAGAACCGCAAACTTGGCCGAACCGTGCATTATCACTATCAGATTGAAACTAGTGGCTCCTGCGATCATGCTTCCACCAAAACCACCCGCTGTTACGTTAAACAAATACAGGCACTCGAAGACCGGCGACACTGTTTGATTGATGATAAAATAACCCCGGAAAGGAAGTATCTTCTCGCTCCCATTAAACACGTAAATCTGAGGAGAAAATTACTCTGATCAAACATTCTGCAACCGAGTGAAACGTCTTCAAACTTTGTTAAATAAATCACTCACTTCCAAGATCGGAACGCACATGAATAATACAATTGTAATAGCCACAGTGCTGATGAAGTATTTGGCGAGGCGATAGGCGAACATTGTCTTCTCTTCTAAAACGATCCTATCCTCGGAGGAGGAACTGATCCAATCCTCCCTCATCGTGTTCACAACGTATAACATATCCTTCTGATGAATCGTATAAACTATCAAACGAACGATGCAAAGATAGAAGGCTGTACAAATCAAGGCACATTCCGTTGCCTCGTCTAGATCGTCCAGATTGTGAATCACATCGGCCGTCACCGCGATCGACATCACTACCACCTGTAAACTCGATCCTTTGTTTTATTTAGAGTGAAATATTTCGAAATTTTAACCATCCGATACTTACCAAGAGAAACATAGAAAATAGGTGGAATTTTCTGAACAATATCGTTCCTCGGCTGCTGTTCTCTGCTAATGGCCAAATTGAAATTATTTTCGCGGTGAGCATTATTGGCTTAATGAGGGTGTTATACTCTTTCTCACTATGCGATTGAAAATTCATTTTCACTTCTCGGGTTTCACTGTATCAAGTCGTGCGAGGTTCAACAAAGTGATTCTATCACGATTCGTTCACTCTGATGGTCTGAATGCATACTCCAAGAAATCGCGAAAATTGTTCTCGAGAACGATCGAACAGAAAATTGATCGGTAACATAAGTGATACTTAGTGTTTCATAGTGGAAGGATAGTGATTCAAACTTTACGACAGTTAACTGCTATATCGAACTTCGCGAATCCTCTCTAGAGGATAATATAATAGTTTTAAATATATGGGGAAGTACACGGTGTTCAACCTATTATTTGAACAAATGTGTAGGTTTATCGGGAAATGATAACTTGTAGTTTCCCTCTTTGTATTCAACTTCCTGATTCCTTCCTCTTTACTGCCGTTAGGAAAATTACAACTTCCAAGAAAGTTTTGTTACATCTTTTTATTTTCTATTTTAATCAAAGTATCATAACTACATTAATTAATTTAGAAGGAGGAGAGGAGGGTATTTTATTAAAAAGTAATGGATTTAATAAGTTGAAAAGGTTGTATGAATTTTATTTTATTTTGTTTTTAATTTTACATGAATGCCCGATTTGAAAACAGTATTGCTGGCGCCATTGGACGATGAACAGTAGAACCTGAATTTGAATTCCCTTTAGTTCCAAAAGTCGCCGCTCGGAATCGTAGAGTGCGCAGTATACCGGATGAATATCGATGCGCCACCATGCGATAAAAGTTTGTAGTACGTTCGTGACATCCATAACCGGCGCGCGTTTCGTGTCAAATTTTATTCTGATTTTAACAGAAAGAAATTAATATTTTAACGTGTGTTATTGTGTCATATTGTTCCTGGGAGATAATGTACAAATTTTCTAATATGGGGATAAGAACAACGCATACAGCGATTGAGTAAGTAAATAACACACCTTTTCCATGAAGACGCTTTGATTCATAAATACGAAAATGGAAGAGAAAGGAATTATTAACTGACTAATGTTTTATATTGATCATGAATTGATTATTTGATTTAAAAATATACTTTATAAGTATTTACAATTTCTGTATATTTTAATACGTGAAAGTATTAGATGACACTGTGCAACAGAAAAGTCTGAATTTATTCGAATACAAAGTATTTTCCTTGCTCTTAAAATACGTATTTGCGTTTGCGTAACATTTCGACAAACGATTAACATCAAAATTTAGGATTAAAAACAAAAGTAAGAATAAAGTAAATTCCATTTGATTTATCTTTGGGTATAATTCATTAAAATCTCTTCAACATTTATAATGAAACAATATTCCGCATTACATGTGTATCTCATAAAAATTTTACAAGTGTTCCATTAATATTATTTGTTACGCAAACTTCATAAATAATTATATAAAATAAGCACGGTGTTGATTGCATGACAACACGATATGGGGACACGACCTTATATTTATTAAACAGTACGCATTTTCGCATTAAACCTATTGCTGTTGATACGTAAGAAAAATGTACAACCTGTGGGAGGTATATAAACGAAAAATATATTATCGCGAATCGTACACACTAAGACTCAGATAAAATGTCCTCCAATGTTTTATCGTCGTGAAGAGGGGAGTGTCCTAACGTAGGATCGCTCTCTAGAAATTCACGAAGTTCGGTTTCCAAATCGGGAACCGCGGATGTTTCTGTCGTACCAAGTAAAGATGGCGGCGTCTGACTGTGCGCCATGCCAATCTGTATTTGAATAGGTGGCTGATTCGCGTTCACGATACTGATCGGTTGAGCTTGTTGGCTAGTCGTTGAACTGAGTAAATTTGTGTTTGGAATCGGTGAGGGAGTTGGCAACAAATTCGGCGGAACTTGATTAGCGTTAGCTTGCGATAATAGATTACTTTCTGCGACGATAGTCGGGTTATGAGTGATAGGTTCAACCTCCATAGGCTCTGGTCCTCCAAGAGGTGCTATACCCATGGCCTTTCTCAAACCTTCCACGGGTGCGATAGCCGAAGGAGGAAGCTTCTTAGCTATTTCCGTTAAATTGTCTGTGATTTTGTCAGCTATCGCCACCTCGATTTCTGATGGTTTAGGAACATTCGACAAATGAGGGGGTGGTGGAGCCGAGAGTCGTTCGTGTTGTACCTGCTTCAAACGATTCAACATTTGCGACGTATCGTCCAAACGACTTTGCAAGGCTGTACGTTCCTCAGTGGTCTTTAAATCAACATCTATAAATAGAATAAAGTTTATTAAATATTGTTTTACAGAATTTTATTGATTATTCTGAAAATATAATTACCTAGATTTTCCAAGAAATTGACATCGATTCCTAGCTCTGAAAGTGTTTTCAACTGATCAATATCAACTTTAACGTTGTCAACAGTTGAGATATTTCGAATTATATCTTGCATAGGTTTCTCTAGTAAATGCTTTATCTTCTCCTCCTCTTCTTTGAGCCTTCGTTTTTCCTCGAGGAACTTCTTGGTCTTTCTGTGATCACCTCCTGTCAATATATCCAGTAAATCGTCGACCATAGTCAGAGTATAATCACAGTCTTTAGCAAAGTCTAAAATAGATTCCGCGTATTGTACAGCCGTCTCATCGCCATACGTTTGGTACACCAAGTCTGTTTCCTCTTTTGTAAGATTGGCAAACGTAGAGTCATAACTTGGCGCGTATGAGCCAAAGGCACCGTAGTATAAAGGTTTTACTGGTTTAGACATATTTCTCCTGTCTTCACGAAATCCTGCTAATGCCCCAGTACCATGATTCAATTTTCCTATCAGTTGACCTAACGATACCGGTCTTTGATTGGTTCCTGGAATCACTCCATCTCCGGGTACTATTATCTGTAAACTAGTAGTTCCATCTTTCTTTTGTCTAAGGAAACCCATCTTCGAGTTCAACCTTTTCAACGTTAACTTTTCGGATGCTGCTTTAGCAGCACCTCGCGCTTGTTTCAAGATCTCTTCAGGAGTCAAATCGTCCGGGATAGCTTCGAATTTACCTAAATTCGCTAATCTCATTTTCCTCTGATTCTCCTTTCTAAGTTCCTCCGCTTCCTCATTGCGCTCCTCCTGTTCTCGTTCCCGTTCGATTTGCTCTTCCGTTACTGGAACATCTGGATTGTTAGGATCTTCTGTACCTAATTCGAATCCAAGTTCCTCTCTTGAAATATCCTGCATATAAGTTAAAACGGGTCTTAATTGACGAAGCTTCTCGGGTGTAACCATTTTTAGACCAACGTGTAACAATTTCTTAGCTGCCTTGTAATAAATTGTATCTGGGTGATTATAAGTAGTAGCATTATCACACATTAACTTGAAATCGTCTATAAATTCGTTTAAATTTTGATAATTGTTATCATCTATCTTCTGTTTTATGGTACTGAAATCCATAGGATTAGTAATGATTTGAGAGTAACCAGGCGCAATGCTATCTGTGACTGGCCAAGCAAAAAATTGCTGTGGGTCACGTTTTTCCATTGACCTGAGAAGATGTTCTAACAATCGTTGAAGGGGTGTACGCTCGGCAATTTTTCGAAGCACACAAGTTCGAGGCTCACGATGCGGAGACAGAGAGCTAATATGGCTAGTAATGCCAACTCTGTGCTCTCCGCTCGATGGGGGTCTAGGAGGTAGCAACTGGTGATTAGGAATCTTTTTGGGGACTTCTGCGAAACTTTCATCCGCATCTCCTACGGATTCTTGACTTGACTCTTCTCTTCGTCTTTTCTTATCTTTATGATGGTGCTTGTGTCTTTTATCCTTCTTTTTCTTTTTCTTCTTGAGTTTCTTATGCCCCAAATACCTATCGTATTCAGACTCCTGCGTTACGGAACAGTTGAGACCCAACTGTTGCTGGTACACACCTAAATGTTGAGACAACATTGTTGTTTGACTTGGAGATTCGTTGCCGTATTCAGGTGTGCCACTACTACCCCCCACCTTTAAAATTAACTTCAAGGTACGGGGTTTATCCGTGATTGTATAGTGCCCTTCTGCTAAAACAAGAGAAGAGGAATTAATTAGTATATACAAAACACACCTGTACTGGCAACTACTAGATGCTTAAAAAATCAAAGCATTAAGCTATAAATAATACTCTTGAAAATCTATTGCATGCAATCAAAAATATCTTGCAGAAAATCATACAAAAGTGCAGAATAACAGCATATTGTTGTAATGTAGAAATATGGTGCTAGATGTTGCATATATAATCTTGCAGGATTATAAAAAAAAAAAAATACAAACAAAAAGTGTCTTGAATTAATACAATCTACAGGATAGTAACAGAAAGGTAGAAGGAAATGTTGACAACACTAATAAAGATGAGTTTATAACAGGACAGTGACCTTGTTTTCACATTCAACAAACTGGAAGCGAGATGGAAGTAGCTTGACTTAAATTAAATAAACCTTGATAGAAGTATGCAATAAAATAATTATCGACGCATCGATCAATTGAGTCTGCAGGAATAATCAGGAAGGAGCAACCGTTGAAATCTAAAATACCTCAGAAAGAGGCTAAGCAAAAGCATGTATGGCGTTTAATGCCATAATACAAAACAGCCAGGGTACTAAGTGATTGAAGTGCAACAGACATAATAATATCCCAGATGATACAGAGGATCTCTATGGCTATAACAAAACTAATAATACATTTGAACAACTAAAGATCTTGTTGCACTTCAACTAATCTTAACAGACAAAAAAACTGAAAGGGTTTGGGACATCTGAGTAATTTTGGAAGCACAGCTAGTTTCTGTCGTGCAACCAGTCCATGTCCATTGTTACACGTCACTTACTTCCACGTTGCACCTGTTGCAGTGGAACCTTCGTTTATACTTTTGAATCCACCTCACTTCTACTCCAACCTCACTCTCAGTTTGTCCATGGTGAAAACGTAGTCAAAATTCCTGTGCATCATTAAACTATGAGTACAAGAAGGATTCCAATGAAAATATTAGAAAATATCAATTGATCAAAATCCTCTTGCTATACGTTAAAATTCTATCCAAAACCTGCTCCTTGGACATTTTAAGAATATTCTTTTCATTCGAATCCTCGTGCAGTTGACAATGAATGTCAACACCATAGAATTATATTCAGTGACATATTTCAATAATAAAGTACAGACAAACATAAAACAAAATTGAACGAGGACAAACGAAATATTCGAGAAATCGTAAACACCCGTTGCTTCGATGAACGTATGTATGCATTCAAGTACAAAAAGCTGTGAAAACAGTATGCAATGAGAACACCTGATAACGTAGCAATGAGCTGTCATCGCGGATATGATTTGATCAGCGAACATAAAAACAAATATCGCACTAAAGCGACAATCGAAACGTTTGAATTGAAGGCGCGTAGCGAGCTCATTTGGAACACACTGTACAGCACGAAGTACAACGACTATTTATATAAGACGGCACATAACGCGACGACCTGGCGATGTCAAGATGATGTTACGAGACAATTAAAAGTGACGAGAAACGACAATAAAACGATCGAGATACGCCGGATTCGACCCCGGTCCTCACCTTCGTGCCTTTCGCGCTTGTGCTTTTTATGCTTCTTCGAGCCCATGGTTTGCACGTCGGGCCACAGCCTGGTGGATTATTCTAACGATAAACAGTAAACACTACGTCGTAAACCAGCACGGAACGCGGTTTGCGATAGTACCGCGCTCCGTTACGTGTGTAGACAATACGGCGGCGGCCATTGAAGACGTCACAGAAGTCCAAGCCGTTATGGTGGATGCACGTCTTTCGTTTCCCCCGCCCGACCATTTATCCGCCAGCTGCACCATCATGGCGACGCGTCTTTCGAAGGAGCGCGATTTACGAATTCGTTCGAACATTAACTTATCAATTCCAGCTTGTTTTGATACAATGCAAAAATCATTCCAAATTCCTTCAAGTGCTTCCACTTGCGACATAAGACAGATACCAATTGTTTCCTTTATAACAGAAAGTTAATCATACAAAAGGGGTAAGCATACCTTGAAGCGTTTTCAAACATGCCGGATCGAGTATGTTTCAAACACTTAATTTGCCTTCAAGCTTTTATAATTTCATCTATATACATTGAAACTCATTTTCATTTTATCAATGCAAGATGAATATATACTAAGCGACTAAATTTACTCTATAGTTCAACACGCTATATTACTCTTTCTACAAGCCTCCGCCAAAGCGTTTCAAGTGGAGTTAATTAAGAATGCAAAACCATGCAATATTAGCTCTGGGAACACTTTGAATTCGAACCGGTAGAAACTTAATGCAACGAAAAAGCGTCGCAGCGTTTTATCGCAAATCGGATTTGCATCTGGGCGGCTGCATTCAAGATGCACAACGATCACACTGACGAAGTCGTAACATTTAAACACGATTCGAAAGGATCATTTATGGCACAGGGTTGCATTTTCGACCGCGTCCACGTCCAAATAATCGAGACGAACCAGCGTGACACTGTGCACGGAGCTTTAAAGGCGAAATGCGCTTCCTAACCTACAAAAGATGTTTGAAGTAGCAGCACTTACCGTGCACCGAGCAACGAAACACTCGACCGTATTCACAGGCACGCTTTACCGCACAAGATTGTCCCACTAAACGAGCCGACCACTATGCCGAAATCTCTTTTCTCCCTTGGAATATCCAACAATTTACCGCGGCGTCGACAGACCAAGCCGCGATGCAATTAAAGGGGCTACGATCAGCTGTTTCGGTAAAACCGTCTAGCGAGAAAGAGAGGGAAAGAAATGTTCCCTCAGTGGCTTCGAAAAGAAAAAAAATTCACACACACTGCAGATGATGGCGTGTTCCCTGCGTTCCACGATGCCTCGAAAGGCCGTGGTGCACTCTAGACACGATTCCTGTTTGACTCGCCCCTTTAAACTCCCTGTGGTCGGTCGAGAAATGCCGAATGGGAGAGGGCTTGCCGGCTTTAAGCGCACCGGATTCACGACTCACGATGTTTCATTGTTTCCCAAACTGTCTTTTGATATCATCATGGATCATTTTAACCCATTAATACCCAAGGTTGCGTATAAATACGCAACACTTTTCTGTGCCTTTTGTGATCCTCCATTTTTTTTTCTAGTACCCCTTCATTTTGGGGAAATACTTCATATATTCGTGACTTTGATTTTATAAAATGGATGACAATAATTAAATGAAATTTCTGAAACAAGATAAAACTTGTTGGAGTCTGAAAGGCTCCATCTTATGGATTAAATCTGACAAAAACGACGAACGGGACAGTGGATTTGCATCATCAATGGTACGCGAAAATAGACGAAGCCGAAGAACTTCAGGGATTCTGCCCCGTTTTGGAGTTTGCATTAAAGCGGCGCGCTCGCCGAATATTTCCATGAATTTGAAATGCTAATGCGGTTTTTCTCGCATTACAAAATGTCTTACGAGCAAACGACGCCGGCTTCTGAATCGTTAACGTCCTTTGCGACGGGTTTCGGCATCTGTGAGCTTTGAACGTTACAAAATCTACACGAACACATCACCGTATGATGAAAGTCCACCTTTAACGACAATTTGTATCGAACGAGGCTACCTGGACGAAAAAAGAGCTCAAATATCGGCCGTTGGATAAAGTGGCCTTTACGAAACACTGCTATGGTTATTACCTCCCGTAGGTACCCGAATAAAGTTTTAAGACCCGCCATCGGAGTATCTTTTCAATCCTGCTCGAACTTTTAAGCTAATACCTACGTGGCCAATAAAATTTTAAAGTCACCCATAAAATGTCTATTCTGATCAATTACTGGGATAGTTAAAGATATTGTATACAATATACCCAACGTTTGGCAAATTTTTTAAAATTCCGCGTGACGCAGCTGGAAATTAGCCCGCGACATTTAACTTTTAATTTTCAAATAGAAATGAAATTTTATTGATTACTTCAATTACATAATAACACGAGGAAAAACAAGTTACATGTAAAGGATAATAATCTAATAATATCAGACGATTAAATCCACATGTTGCAATATGTGATCATGAATCAACTGATAACTGGTACACACAGTATACAAGTTTTAAAGAGATTAAAGATAATCCTATGACAGTTTGTTTTTGTTTAACCCTTTTGTGATAAAGTAAAACGCAGCATATATACACGTGGAAATTTCCCGAAGGAATGCTTCCGTTTCCTGCTGCCACCTAGAACAGGATATTCGCAACCCGGTGAAATCTCCTGATTACTCATCGTATTGTGGGCGAAAACGAAATTAATTCGTATGTGTATACATATATGTATTTACATTTTTGCGAAAATATCATTAGGATGCACTAATGCAACTGTGCGAAATATGTGACACCACTATTGGTGTGGAAGTTCGAAACGGACCTGGTCCTCCTCATCCTTCGTCTCTCTAGAAATAATTAAAGTCGGATCCCCCGTACAGAAAAATCTCAGTTACGCCAATGGACATCACGCGCGTGCATGATATGTATAAATGCATTCGCATGACTCGAATGAAACGCAGATAGCCAAAATAATTCATTCAAATTATTATTCGCGATTGTTGACGTTCGCGATAACCGTATCGTTATCGGTCAGATAAAAAGAAAGTCCAATTTGTAGTTCAAAGCGGTCGAGCATTTCGAAGCGATCGCACTTGAAGAGATTCCCCGGCAATCGATACTCGAGCGTTAACGCTCGAGTCCCTTTCTGGCTTTTACGCGAAGAATTCGCATGTGTATACCTGATTCTCTATACCTGAAATCCTCCATTTGCATTGTAAATGACCGTCGCAATCCGAAACTGCTAACAAGGTTCCTTCGTAGAGAGACATTGACCGCGTGGATCGAAAGTTAACAAGTTTTCCTTGGGGGATTCGGTGTTTGCTAAAAAACAGACGCGAAAACGACGAGAAAGAATGGCGTGTTGAACGAAAGATACGGTCCTGGAAAAGACGCATGTGGATGCACTCACACGTGGCTGCTTTTGCGTGTTGTCTGCGTCAATGAGTCTGCGGCTCGTCGATGGCGCGTACTTCGTCAAAGCTCTTATACGGATTAAATAGTAACGATTCTTTTCTTCTTTTTTTTAACAAGTGTATCATCAGAGAGAATTATGTATTCAGTGTTTACATAATTAGAATTTGATCAATTAATAAATTTCTATTTTGTAGGAGAGGGAAGATTGAAAAATTCAATGAACAGTAACAGATTTTGATATAAAAAATTTATTTAATCGATACAAAAATCAATTTTCTTTGCTCCATAATTTAAGCAAAGAATTTTCCCTCTTCGAGGAGTTCGCACAGTCATCGATTATTCCTATGTACAATCGGTTATTTCCTTTCTTCGCCTTTAACGCACTCCATCCTCTACACAAACATCTTCGCGAATCGTAACAGACCTACCCCTTCCTACACCGATCCTGCCGGTGTATTTACAAACGCGTTAACTTCCTCAGTCTCCCGTATCCAACGTTTCGATTTCGTTTGTCCTTTCGTTCGCTTGCCATTTGCTCGCCATCCGTCGTGCAATTAGGACGTTTCCTGTGATGGTGGCACAGGAGGGTAGTTTTCGCGATCGCTACGGTCCTGGTGAAAGCCGTGGATGCACGCACACGTGGGTGGCTCCGTTGCGGCGCACAGTGGTGCAGAATATCGAGAACATTTATATTCATCATTTATCATAAAATTACATTTTCATAACATTTTGTAATTACACTAAGCACAAAGTAAGTACCCGGTTTGCACGATACAGGGGTGGCTCTGATCAGGTGGCTGTCAAGCGACAAATATAAATAAATCATCATTGTTCACATTATTATAATTCAAATCATTCGTTTATTATTATTTGTAACAGATGGCGAATACAAGAGAACTGTAAGAAGAAAAAAGAATTTATTGGGATTCTGCTTGAACGTGCGGCGCCCATGCTTGGTCTGTCTGGCAGAAGCGTGTTGTATCGCTCGGTGGGCCCCCTGGTGTATATGGGCGTGCACACACGAGTTAGTATCGTGCATATATATAAAACGGCCGATCGGTTCGGAGCCACGAGTACGTCTCGTGTCGGCGTAGCGTGCACAGTCGTCGCTTTTTATTCTAAACGAACAGCGGTGTTGTTACGCGAACTTGTTACGAGTCGCGGGAGTGTTCGCGACCCCATGTGACGGCAACGACAAGCAAATACGGTGTTATCGTACGGCACACGAGTTCCACGCTCGCGGAGAGCGTTTGAAAACGCGAAGAAAGCTTGTGCATAGAGTTGCAAGTGAAAGAACGATAAAGAGAACTGATAGACATAGAACTTTAGACAGAGACAGAAACGCGATATCGTTTCTTGCGTTTCCGTGTCTTTATCTCGCGTTTACGTTCGTTCGTTGCTCCCTCTCTTTCTTGACCGATTCCTCGTGGTGCGTTGGCGGCAGTACGGTCATACCGCGTCAAGCGGAAGCCTGTAGCGTCCCGGCGAATGGAGAACGCGTTCGCCAATCGTCGCAAACGAAAGTGCGGGAAACTTTTGTTATTCACCAACATCGTCGGATAAGTTTGCTTATTCGCGCGGTTTTGCGGTTGATCGTGGATTACCAGTGTGTGGAAGGAAGAAAAACAAACATAGTAGAAGTGGAAGAAGTAAGGTTGCGGTGTTCGAGTGGCGGTGTTCCGATTGTGAGGATACGGAAGAATGGAGCGATTCAGAGTGACGCCGGCTAATAGTACGCCACAGTACGTACCTCAACAACAACAATCCCTGGACTATGGTGAGTAGTATTTTTAATTAGAATATATCTTCATTTTTCTATAACCGGTGATAAATACTGGAAATTTCCGGTTGCAAGTTTGTTAGCAACTCGATAAGTCTTGCAAATGAAGAGCATAGAATATTATGCAAATTTTATAGATTAACCGTTAAATCAATCGGAAGTTTATTATTAGATAATATTTAGAGTACTCGGATGATCCATCTTTATTAATCAACAACTCCGCGATATGATTTATGCAATATTAAGTGCTTAAGATATACAGTAAATTATTCGAAACTACTTGAACTTAGATCTCGATCTAAATAATCCAAACGCGTCAGATTATTCGTCACGTGTTACTGATCAATCATATTCGTAATCGCAGAATTAATTTACAAAAGTTTATACTTTTAATCATCGAAATTACGTAGGCCTACCGAATTAAGGGTTTTCGCGCGAAGGTCGATCGATCTCGTTCAGGTAACGTAACCACGGGCTTCGAGTTGAACTCGATGAAAGTAATCGATCGACTAGTTCTTTATTAAGCCTTTCCTTCTATTGGAATGCCGTTGTTTCCTAATTAAATTCTCCGTATTTTGTCGGCGATTAGTTCTCTTATCGTATGTACAGAATATTTACGCATTGATAAATTTTTTAATTTTCACACCAATTCGCAGTAGTAGATTTACGAAATGATATTTGCTCGACATCGAGAAAATTATTGTTTGAATATCGTTGAAGCAGTCTTGGTAATCGATGATACGGCAACAACCGCGAGTTAGTTACGCGTCGCAATTTAACACCGCATTCCGTTGGAAGAATAAACCTGTTAAGTAGATTGTCAAGAACGTTCAGTGATAAGCGATAAGTGTTCACAGAAATATTTGTAACAAATGCTAATGAAATTTTAGTAATTAATTAATGAATATAATTAAAAGGATTAGATTAAACGGTTCACCCGGTATAGCGTTTGATCCGCGTTCCTAGATCGTTAATGTGACGACTATTTCCCGCGTTGTGTATATTCTTGATCAAAATTAGCACTCGCCACGTTTCGGTAAAGATCTGACGTAGATTCGTGGGTGGAAATATGAAACACTTTTTAAGTATTGATCAAACATAAGCCCCTTCCGGGCAACGAACCCGCACACGTGTTTAAAGAACATTCTGAACGTAAACAAAATAAAATCCTCCAGTTTCCTACATTGTCTACATCCGATTCAAGATGTTCCGAACGGACAGACACGCGCAAAGGATACCCAGATAAAATAGAGACGGTACAAAAATTGAAAAAAAAATGGAACCCGTGAAGATAACGGCGAAGAAGAAGTTAAGCGAAAAAGCTTGACTCTTTTTCATGGTCGTTGTCGAGCGACGACGGATATTCGTAGCATCGGCTCCAAAAATAAAGTATCGAGGTAACACTGCAATTGTCAAGGTCGACTACCTTGGTTCTACCCGAACCACCACGATTTGATTATCGAGTCAGTGATTCTCAATCCCCATGGCTTTTTGTCGGAATCAACATTGATCGATATTTTCATTTGATCTAGTTATACTTATCTTCCTTAATTCAATTTTTCTAAGAGCTCGAAAACATCTCAGAAATATTTTAGATAAAAAATGGCCCCCTATTGAGCTAGGTGAACCACCTCACCTGCTGCGACCACTTAACAGTCAGTGCATATCCTCTTATTTCGATGCACCATGTAACGTCACGATTTCTCCACCTTGCCCTTCGTAAGGGTTGCAAGAAAGGAGCCATTTGCTTATTCTGGTATCGTATGAGAACCACTCGAGCCGCTCGAAGGTTGGTGAAGTTCGTCGGCGAGAAAGGCAACGGTTTTCAAGGAGGGGTAAACGGGGCAGCTGCATCCCCTGTTACAAAGGCCGAGGCACCGAGGGGTCGATAATCATGCAACCCCACTCTACGCATTTGTATTTCGCCTGTGATCGTGCACGTGATGGATTTGTAAACCCTTTCCTCTTCTCGATCAACCCCCACAATCCAACCCCTCCTTTTCTCTCCTTCATTCTTTCTCATATTCGTGTTTGTCTGTCGATGCACGTCACGATAGAGATGCACGCGTCAGGTTCGCCTTGTTCGCGTCAGTTTCAACGGTGTGCGTTGATTATTCGCCTCTAATCAGCACGTGTACGCACACGTTTTCGTGGATCTTCTACGCGGGAAAAGTTTTTAATTAGCCGAGTAAATATATCTCTCACGCGGCTAATTATTTCAAATATATCGTACTTATTTTTGCGTTACAACAAAATTGTATGGTTTTTTTTTTTTTTCATTTAAATTTCATCGCGGTGATTTAGGATACTTTCGCAGGGCTAAGCTTCTTTCATCCCTTAACTCGTGGCACTTAATCGAGGGTAGTTGCTGGTATTTTGAGATAGGGGGAAATAAGATTCAAACGATGCCAGAACATTTATCACGCGAAGGTTTCTTGTGGCTGTGTCACATGGTAAATAGAAGCAGTTTCGAGCAATATATCGTACCCTTTGTCCGAGGTGTCGTGCGAGAGACGTGGCGCCCTCAGACAAGCGAAACTAGACCGTGTAGCTCGAGGCAAGGGTAGACACCCTTTCTTAGCCGCAGCTTAGTCGACGCGACCTGGAGAACAATTGGAATCCCTGGCTAAACAATTCTCTTCAGGTAAATCCCTGGGGCGATTCGACGGGCCTAGAAATTCTTTGTTTTCAACCTCTAATTTTAATGTGATTGTTACTTAACATTGAGACGGCTGTTTCGACTGCGTAAAAGAGATCAGTAAAATTGTAGAATTTCTTGAAATTATTTAACCAAGTAACTTTGATCCTTGACCCATGAATAAGTGCACTTGTTTATTCGGTCAGATAAATCTTAATTATAACCAGGTAAAAATTCACGACTTTTTTCAAAAGCTTTCCGTGTCAATCGCATAACGCGAACCGTGAATTTTTCACGAAAATAACAGAGCGGAGAAACGAAATATTTTCTCGTCACCTTTTGTGAAACCGCATAGAATTTGAGGAAAAAGCGAGTCGCGACACGGTTTGAAGCTCCAGTTAGCGAGGTTCCCGAAGCAAGTGGAGACGGGACAAAGAAAAAGGAGGAGGGTTCACGAAGCTTTCTCAAAATAATCTTTCCGCAGCTGGATACGCGGAACGCCGCGTCGCGACGCGTCCGCAAATGGCAGCCTCCGCCTTCGTCTAAGCCTCGACGAATAACCCTGCCACGTTACCGTAATTCTCTGTTGATAAACACGGAGAGAGAGCCGCGTTTCAGTTCCCTGGCAGCCTGCCATATTCTGCTCCGAAACGTCTGAGTATGTTCGCGTTACGGCCGTCTAAAACACCTCGTTGGAAATACATATTCACCGTGTGTGTATGCATAATACGTTCTGGCGTGAACGAACCACGTTGCTCTATATAACAATAGCATTCACCGGTCGAAAGCGAAACGGTGTCTGTGAAAACGTGCAGCCACAGCTTTCTTGTTAATTCATTTAGAGCGTCGTTACCCTCTTGAATACCGACCGAGTCATTGAAAAGGTGTCGCATTGTCGGAAACATTTGTATGCGTGCTTCGAGGAAAGGAGATTTTTTTTTGTATCAGAAAAAGAATTAATGAACAGCCTGCAACATCGTGTCTTCGCAAGAATTGATTGGAGTGAAGCGACGAAGGCGAAAATAAGGCAGGTCAAGGAACTCCGATGACTCGAAGAAGAAGAAGGCTGGGACTTTCGACAAAAGAAGGATAGAGACAGTTAGAACTCATTGACTCGAATGAACCGATAAGAAACAGACATCGTAAACGATATCGACGAGCGAATATCGGGGGAGACAGGTAAACGTAACGATATAATAGTCAGGTAAAAATAGAAGAAGTACTAGTAACAAAGGCGAGAACATTCGATACTTGAAGTAAGGTTAATTAAAATGCAACGGATGTGAATCATATTACTTCTGTTTTTAACCATCGAACGACGGATATCGGGTCAATGATGACGCAGGTCTACGAAATGTGTACAAGAACGTTTCGACTAAAGTTAGGAATTCAAATTATTTGAAATTTCTTCACTCGAGGGGGTTGAATAGAATTAAGAACGTTTGAAATTTCCTCGACTAACCCGAAACGATTAACCGTTCATAAACTGGAGGTGAAACGAAAGGCGGGGAGAAAATGGAGGTTTAGCTCCCGTGGGGCGCAAACAAAGTGGCTAACCGTGAACACGTTGGTATTATCGAGGTTGCCCGGTTTCGGATTAAACGGTAAGGTGGTCGTGAACCGTTCGCGATACACGTTCTAATTTCGCCTGGCTAGCGAGCGAACAAAGTTCGAATTAATTATCGTGGACGGTCGCTCAAAAGCGACGCGATAGTATCCCAAGGGTGGTTGCACTGAAACGCTCTCCGGGGTATTTTCCAATCGTAATTACACGCTCGATCGCGCGTACGCTTAAGGAACGAGATTAATGAACTCGAAGTGGAATAATCAATCTTGCGGTGTTCAATGATTTTTTCTGCAACAGTTTTGTCAGAATGTCTGAGGGTGAATTTCTCGTTTCAATGCCATTTTTCCTACGACGGCAGACGCGCGTTAAGTAATTTCAAGGCGATACGACGTAAGTTGGGCGACAGCTGCTCGCGATCCTCCTCTTTCTTTCTGTATCTTCGGCCGGATATATTTTTAAGTTTATCTGTCGCGCACGATAGACTCGGACTGGAACGGGACAAAAGCGGCCGCGGTATGCCAGTTGGCGTAATTCAGATATTAATACACTAGGCGTCTGCCTGGACACCAGCACGGGTTGCTTCTCCTCGAGAATTCGTGACGTATCCCAGGGAATAAATGTCAATTGACATGCGAGGTCCACGGTGGAACGATCTTTCCCACAGCTATCCACTTGGCGATACCGTTTGCCGCGACACCAGCTAACCTCGTATTTACGTTTCAGCTTAGTCTGCTGGAAAGATTCATGAATGAATAGCTCCTCTCTTATTGAACTTTCATACCCGATGAAATTATATCAAAACCATTCTTTTATCATAATTTATGTCTGTCCTATCTTTGAGTACCCTTTTTATTGCCTTTTATACGATGGTGCTTTGAAATATCATCGGCTCTCGAGATAACGAAGAATTTTATTAACTGAACATAATTAAAACTTATTAGAATACTTTTATACAGCTTCCATCTTGGAGACTATTTCTGTTCTCTAATAATAATGTAAAGTTTGCGTAACATTATATCGTTCATGGAATTCGATGCAGAAGACGGAGAACCTGATGACCGGTCGGGCGAGGAAGGTCGCAAACTCTGGAAACGCGGTGTTCATTAAACTCTGACCTGTCGATTAATCGTTATGCTCTTGACCACCCGCGTAACCGTAGAAGGCGGCTCGCTTTGAAGCTTTTATTCATCGATTTATTTCCAGAGAACGAAAGAACGTGGGAAACGCCGTGAATCGTGATCTTTAACGAACCCGTCTATTAATTGGGAGATACTATTTTTAATTTTTAAGTAGAAATCTGACGTATCCGACAAACAATCGACGCGACGATGAGCGACCAAAGACGTGGCCGTAGAAGCGTAAAAATCCAGACGGTTGAATCACCCTGACGATCGCAGAAGCCGCCTCGAACCGCTTTAAATGATACGTCGCGCGTGTGTGAAAACAATAACGGCGTAATTGGGCCAATAATAAAATAATTGTTAGCGCTTGCTTGGGTGTTGCGTACGCGTTCTCCTCTTCCTCTGCGATCGCGCCGCGTCTTACGCAAGACGCTCTAACAACGCGGCAAATTTCACGCTAAATAAATCCTAAACGCTTAAATCTTCATTCGACGTCGATTCGTAAATTTAAACCGTACTGAAACAGACGTCCACTTTTATATCATCGGAGAACGTTTATCCTCGTCGAGTATCTGTAGGAACTCTGACAATGAATGTATCCAGGGTATTAGACAAAAGATCCTTCGACAAATGCATCATTAAGTTCCATTTCGCTTTCTATTCAACCGGCCATTTAATTCATTATCCACGGTTAATATGTTTAACC
Organism: Osmia bicornis bicornis; assembly: GCF_907164935.1. Taxonomy (NCBI): domain Eukaryota; kingdom Metazoa; phylum Arthropoda; class Insecta; order Hymenoptera; family Megachilidae; genus Osmia; species Osmia bicornis. The sequence continues at coordinate 6,222,625 of NC_060230.1, forward strand.
GCGTTTCCTTAGCCGGAATGTCAACAACGAACAATAAAATCAGCTCGGCGTCGTTAATCCAACGTTACCGAGGCAACTTCGGCGCGGAACTTCTCGAGGAATTCATCTTCGTGAGTGCACACCGATGTAAGGGAAGGAGAAAGAAGTCGCGACCCAATTTCCCCGCGTTTTAAATATCTCTACGTCTATACGTTTACGGCGTGCTTTTCAATATTCATCAGAATCGCGTATCCATCGTTTCGTTCTTTATCCTCAAGAGATCTTGTCTATTCTGTGACACCTGGAACTTGGAGAAACCTGGCCCAATTTGATTTCCGCCTCAGTTGCGATACATCGTCCTGATTCCGGAAAGTTACGAACCTATTCGTACTACCTAATGTAGTACTGTTACCAATTACACGAGAGAATTTCAATTACGTTCGTAATGTCTTCGCGTTTGTAATCTTGACAAATATTTTGTAATTTTCTTCTAGACTTTGATTCATCGTTTCCTCCTTGTTAATCGCGTTACCATGAGTTTGATGCTGTTGACGGTAACTCGATGAAATCTAAATTCCCTAGAGGTCTGAAACGTTCGAAGTAACTTGCGAAACGCTATAACCGTGGAAGACGGTGATCTGGTCTCGCGGTTGCTCCGTTCAACCGCGTCGGTAGTCTTCGATTAATTGTTTAAACTCAATATCGTTAATGGGACGCCGCGATGCCGAGAGATTTTAGGTCATGTCCCCTTAGGAAATCGTACTTTCTACATCGCATTCGATGCCGTTCCCGTTCGTCTTCTCGATACCAAAGTTTCCCACCCCGGTTTTTCTTTACGCAATAAATCTACATGTATATTATCCTTGCCGTACTATCGCAACCCTGTATAAGGTGAAAGACGAAGAATTTTACACTTGAGAGATGAAGATAGTACACGAGCTGAGCGACGCAGTGTCACGTTCAGTGTCACTTTATCTTTTCGAGGAGGAAACCGTGTCTGGAGTGATTTCCGTGGCCTCCGTACTCCGATGTCACGTTCCAGGTATTCGTATTCTCCTGTCGCGAACTGCTGATGAACGTCAACAGCGTCGCCTCTAATTTTCATCATCAAAGAGAGGCAAGACATGTCCAGCGCGTGAAAAGAAGTTCGCGAATGCGAGCTGAAAGCGATTGCTTTCGTCTTCTCTGATGCGAACTGTCCATCGTCTCCGAATCTGAATGAATCGTCTTCTAATCTTGGAATAAACATACGTCGCTTTGCGAATAAGAAAAAGAAAAAAAAAGGCGAAGGGGTTCTCCTACTTTCTTATTTCTATATGCTATTTTTTTTTCTTTTAGATATCAGTTTTCCAATATACCAAGGTCTTGAAAAATTTGAATGGCTAATTTTAAACGAAGCACCGATATACATACACTTACGTGTTTTTCGTTCATCATCGGCATGAGGCGCCATCTGCTTCGATTATTTCGAGATACAGGACGGAAAAGGCGCACAAAGTAGATTGTAAATCGAATTTATTCAGCGGTCGTTTCCTCTGGAGACGCTAATGTTATTGCTTTTATCGTGGCGATCGTAGCTACTGACCCTGTTATACATTATATTTACGCTCGACGAAGGAGTTTCTAATATCATCGAGTGCTTTTGTCGGAGATAATGTATCCCTACTCGATATTCACTGATCGAGGCTGCCTCTAAATTTCCCTTACATCTAGCAAGAGCTTGTCCACATTTTTCTCCATTTTTAATATTACAAAGAGATTTTCTAGCGGATTCTCTGTAAGAAAAAATAAAGTGTGAAAGAGAAATTCTATTTCTTGTTGAAAGTTGCCGCTTCTCTGTTAGGTATCCCGTAAACGGAAGTGAACTAAATCGGCCAGTTTCCGATGGTTTGGAAACGGGAAACGGTTTATCGTGGAGTCTGAACGCGTAGCAAAGGGAAAACTGTCGGAAAAATCTTAGCTCGGTACGTGCCAGTTTAGAAGCCATCAGGCTCTAACACGTAGTGGTTGTACACGTTACGCGTTGCATAATATATTTTCAGAAGGGTCGTTTAAGATGCCTCGGGGATGCGCATCAACCCTGTCGGCAGGGTTTCATCGACCAATCGGTGTCGGGGTGGAGCTTAAGCCGCACCACGGCGTCAGCAGCTCTTCTCTTTCGCGAAGGCCTTACTCTGTTTCACCTACATTTACGCCTCTTGTCTTCTATCCCCTTTTTGTACCTGTTCTATATACGGTTCAGAGGTTTTTCCAAGGCCCTCGTCGATGTCAGTGCTGCTGCCGTCGATCGTAATCACCGATAGGATTCGATCGTTGCAACCCTTATCGAATCACGCGTTCTCACGTATCGTGTCGGTTCGTTGTACACCACTCTGCCACTTCATTATCGCCACCCAATATTTTGTATGAATTTCAATTTTAGAAGCTCCTCTACTTATTTCACGTTGCTACCAAGGTAGCGTACTTGGATTAATTAATTGGACTCGATCTGATTCGATTGATTTTTTGTTCGCAGATTCACCGGTGAATGGGACCCAACTGGAACATCAACATCTCGTCCCGAAGTCGCCCAGCGAATGTGAGTAATAATCTCGAAATTGCATTATTAGAAATGAAGTTGATATTCAATCTTGCATAATTGTAAGATTTTCGAATTTCGTTGGTCGGCTGTATCGAGACCTCGTGAACTTTCTCGTTTTCAACATTTTCATTCGCGGCTCATTGTCAGGACGAGTTTAAAAGAAATTCTTTCAGCTGCACGAGCAGTAACCACGAATCGATCGATGAGAGAACAGAGGGATTCGTTATCGTCCTATCTACCCTCATAGACGTAGACATTCAAGGGCTGCGGTATATTTCTTTTCGCTAATCATTCGTAAATAATCATTTCTCGTTATCACCCGAAAATATATAACTCTATCCACAAAGTATTATTCCCAGAGCGAACATTAATCATTGGGATGTTTTTCGAAAAAAAGAGCAAGCTACTCGGGAAATAAAATTTCCAAATAGTTGTGTCAGCGATCGAAACTTCTCTCCAAAGGAAACATACCATTCAAGCCACTCTTCCACTGAAATTCCAGAAGAAATGGTATCTCCGACGTCAGTCGCAGTCCTGGCAACAAAGGAAAGCGAATTAAAGGAACGTCATTCCTTTTTCGTAGCGGTTTGAAACGGTGGCTGACTGCGTTGAGAAACAGACAAAAAGATTAACGGGCCGCGATACGATGTTTCACGCAGTCTAGTCGGTCGCCATTTGCGAGAGCGGTTCCTTTTTATTTTTTTCATTTTTTGAAACTCTCAACAAAAGAGCGGGCGCAAAAGGGGGTTAAGAACGACACAGGATCCACGGCATCGTGACTTCCGGGTTGCAGGAGCCGCCTCTGACCCGAATCGGCGATTGTTGCTCGGCCGCGAGCGATAAATTCGCCGGTTATATGGGGCGTCGGGGCTGGGTTCAACAGGGGGTGGCCCCGGGGGTTGGAACAGGGAATGTCTCCTCGACCCAGTTCCCAAACGGTCGCAGATTATACGCACCCGATACGTGCAGTTTGCAACCCTGTGTCGAGTGCCTAAATCGTGGCCCTGTTCTTCGAACCCCCGATAACGAGCTACCACCCCCTACCGCCGACGGAAACACTACCCTCTTTATACCTTTCGGCTCGTCGTTTGTTTGATGAACCGATCGACACGCGAGTCTTTCTCGGAAAATTTTCAATTTTATGTATAATTTACGATTTGCTGTCACAGCGATGTCGTAAACTCGTAGCTCTAACGCGGAGGATTAATCAATTTATGGAGATCGAACGCGATACCGATGCATTGTACGTTGTATCGGATACCTTGCAGTTCCTCTCGCTCGTGTTGTAGCGTTTCGTCCGACAACGGCGCGTAATTTATATAATTACACGAACACCAATTCACCCAATTAACGGCAATAACGTCGTACAAACAGAAACTCGATGTAGAATTATCGATTCACGAGAAAGGCGGTTCGCCCAGCGCGTCGAAATCAGTTTCCAGACAAAGTTGGAAGTCGCTCATCGGTAATAATAATTCTCCCAATCATTCTCATAAATAATTTCTGCTCTCATTCGGGATTCATTTTCATCCGTTTCGAACGATAATCGCTGTGAACAATCCCCTTTTCGAATCGATTAATTTAACTTCCTTTGAAGCTTAATTAGCCTTTGAACGGATTAAGGCCACGAGTAGAAAATGAACTTATGAAAAATATTTCATCATTTCACGAAAGAACCTTCAACTTCGAACTTACGGAATAGTTATGAACCTTTTTACGTGTACGAGCTCGTTCTCGTCCTTAAGTGGATTTTTTTTCCCTACTTTCTTCAGACATTATGGGAGGACATTACGTTAAGCTCTGCTTCGACTTCTCGCATTAGCCTTGCTCGAAAGCACCATCAGGAATGGATGAAACGATATCCTGATCCTTTGCTGACTTACTTCGTTCATTTTAGTTAGACCGAACGACGTTCAAACTGTCCCCGATTTGCATTTATTTATTTAATAATTAAATTAATTAAAAATAATTCGAGATTGAACGAAAAAATCGTATGCGAGATCATTGATATTCGTTGGACTGGAGGGTTGGAGGAATCGATAGGCCGTCTCTCGACGACCAGTGAAACCAAAGTAATCAATAGGATTCCAACGGTGCATTCCGCATTCCTCGATTCAACTAAGTCGTTTATATCACATCTAACGACGGGTTGCAGATTCCTGTCTTGCCAATTTAGCTCCGACTGCGAAGAGGGCTTCGTCCGCGGCGGACTCGAGCTACCGAAATAAGCTCGTTATCGAATTAACCTAATCAAATTTCGAGCACGCCATCGTTACTTGATAATTGCGGCACGAAACGATTCACCTATTATCTTTATGATTCCAGGTATTCGGAACCCCATGGGTCGTACCTTATAAAATGAATATAAATTAGAAAAGAAAAAGAGGAAAAAATTGAATTGATAATTACAAAAGATGGTAATTTGCTTGGAAAGATGGATTGAATCGTTCAATTATACGATATCTGGCCGTCTTATCGATTTACAGCAAGTGTCAAGGCCACTCGCGATAATCATTTAACATTATGCAGACAGCTGCGTGGGTGTACACTGTGTATCTAAACGCGTGAAGCGTGTAATCGCACACGTGCGGTGTTTACGGTAATTAAATGGAGAAAACCTTAGCCGTTGAAGGTTCGGCATAATTGTGGAAAATTTCAAGTCAAACGATTTCGATTACGTGATATAAAAACGATGGAATGTTGTATCGGACATTGTCGAGAAAATCGATGTTTTAATCTGACAGTAGGCGAGTTTAATACCGCTTTCAAGCTCCTCTCCCGGATGAAACACGTATCAGACTGCAATAAATAAGGATCTTACGCGTCTCGAACATTTTTCCTATGAAACTCTTGTGCTGCTTACAGTCGACGTTCTCCGATAATACTCAAGAACAGAATTTCCTCTCTGTACTTACATACGTGCGCTATTCGAGGACATTTAATATCCTCTGTCGGAACACGAGAGAATATTTCATCCCTCTATTATTTCCCCGACGAATCGAGCGAAAGGAAAAGCGACGAAAAAAAGAGGATAAAAAGAAAGAGGACGAATAATGTATGGCTATGATTTCGCACGGAGATATCCATCTTTCTGCTTAGGAATTCCGATCGATTTGTCATTTGTCAGAACCGATTCGAAGCGGTTTCTCCGACGTCAATTTCCGTCGATTCTACTACGACCGATAAGAAACGCGTGGAATCTAGTTTTAGGCTTTTTTACAGACTGAAGATTTTGTAGAACGAAAAATCACATTTGTTGCAACGATAAATTCAACGAACAGTGATCTATTTCAGTCTCTATTTTTTGTCCCGTGAAATTGGAAAAGTTTGTCGTTCTAATTTATGCGATAAAGTTCCCGAGGATTTTCTGCTGGAAATAATTCTTTGAATAATTTTGAAAGTACATTTAGTTGTAAAACGTTTGTTTAATTTTCGAATGAATTTAGAAAATTTCGTATCTCGTGTCTAATAAGAAAAACGGGTAACAATGATTTGGCGGATAAAAAGAGATGGCCACGAATGTATGGATCATCTTAACTTCGATTTCCGGTAGTCCGATTCCGTATTTCCACGGGATCCTACACGATCTGATAAACCGGATGACCAGCGATGGATTTAGGAAGGATAAGAGGGTCGAAAGCATTTAGGGAATTGGTGAACTCATGTCAGATAAAGATTTTATTGTTATCCGAGTTTCCGAGTTGGCGCCGTAAATGTCGATTCGAAATTGGTCCTTTAGCCATGAAGCAGGTTAAAATTTTAAAGGTTACAGGTTTATAAATAAGATTCCCGAAGGTGTATCGGGGTTGACCGAGCTTCAAGGACTTCTCACGAAAATCTCGACCAGATGAACCCGCCGCGACTCTATTAAGCTTCACTAACGAGTTTAATCTCGTCGACCTTCCTCGTGGATTCCTGATGGAAACTCGATAACACAATGCACGATAATTATTAAATCATCAGGAACAGATAGGCTATGATGATTCTAATCAATTCCATCGATTCTAATCCATAGATCGAATTCAAGAAATTTAAAAGATCCAAATGGAATAGAATCGAATAACGTGTTAGTTAGGAAATCTAATGATCGAAGTTCATTGTCTACGACCTTGTTCAAGCTGTTCTGTTCCTGAACACAGTACCTCGACCGTTAACTGAATCGTAACACGCAATTTCTATCCTAGACCTTCGTGCTGGACGTTTCGTTATCGAACGATCCTTTGCAGCGGTAATTGGCTCTGTAACAAACGTCGAATCCTAATCGTTATTCTAATAGAGTGAATCCGCGGAGAGGATAATCTGTGTCTTGATCTCTTCACACTTTCCTTTTCTTATTACTCGGCTGCTTTGTCCCTTTGCACCTGGGAAATATTGATTGTCCGAGAGGGTTGCAGCCTTGAATGGGTGGAATTGAAAGTAATCAGCCGTGTAGGGGTGCGAGCAGTCGTTGTGCAGATAGTTTGGAGAGATAGGGTTAGATAAGGAAGTTTTTTCAGGCCTCGGATCGATTTGCTGGAATATTTAGTACATTTATTTATTTTTTATATGCCTTTTTATAACGCATACAGTGCCGGGTCCTTAACAATAATTGTTCAGATTTTTTTCATCCCCTTTTGACTGGGATTTTCGTTTGTTCGTTTTAGAGAATACCCCGATTGTATCGTGTCACGTTTTATACCAGTGAAATATCGAACTGGCTAATCCGAGTCTCCGAAACTACGGACAGTATGCTTTGTGTTGTTCGCACAACGGATTGTGTGATTTTGAATTTTTTTTAAATGTCACGCCGCACCGATTGTCGTGTTTCGATGAAAATATCGGCTCAGCTAGAAAAATGCGCCGTTTTACGTCAACTCCGATAGCGAAATTCATTTTATTTTAATCTTCGATCTGTCGTCACTGTGGCTATCTATTGATATGAATATTGAAAGTCTCCAAAGAAATTGTTTATTCAAGGATCATATCACATTTTTAGTTGATCGTCATTTGTTTGCCGTACAATCTTTGGATTATACTTTGAATTGTTAATGAGTTCCGGGATTTGATAATTTCAGCCTTTCTACCTTATCACGCTTTATATCTTCTAGCGTGATTGTGAGTATAGTCGTTTGGAAAATCGTGTATTGTCGGTGATAAGATATTTAGAAACTATCATAGCTAATTCCAAGAACGGGACTCTATTCGCGAAAAGGTATTCAGAAGCGAAATTCTAAAATCTTGGGTCGACTTCGAGTATTTGAAAAATTGTGAATTGTTCGCATGAAGCAAAATCCGAAGAACTTACCCCGATTCTAACAATTTCATTCATCCCAAACTCCACAAGTTGATCGAAGAGAGGTATCTAGAAACTTTCAAAGGAAATTCCGAAGATTCGCTTCGATATCAGCTATTTTAAAAATGAAAAAGTTGCTTGCGAAAGGATATCACAGAAGTCATCTAAGCAAATTTCAAGGATCAGATTCGATTGATTCAAATTACAGCCGGTGTTAAGGTCGTCTCGCGTTTCTTCAAGGAACACCAGCGTCGACGTGTGTGTGCGTGCCACGATATCCGTGCAACCCCTCGACAGTGTACGAAGGGAGAGAGAAGGGTGCAAGGAGAGTGGATGGATCGCATGCCTGGCGCCAGTTAACAATCGCGAACCCTGCATTTATGAATAAGGCTGCACAGCAAGCGAAGTAAGGTCACAGACAATGAACCTCGATCCAGTTCAGGGCCTTAGCGCAACGTCACGACAAGACGTTATCGGTCAGGGTGGCTCTGCCACACCCTGCTTCCTCTTATTTAAAACGCACGCTTTCCGCTCTTCTCTTTGTCAACCAATTTAAATCGCACCGTTCAAAATAATTAACGCGGACAACTCTATTCTACGTCAAAGTGATTCGAATCGTTCTTGCGAATTATGAATGAGCTTGATTTGATTCGGGGCTGTAAAACAAAGTCGTTGAACGATCGGAGTGAGATTTAAGGCGAACGAGGGAAACGACTGTAGCCAGAGTGTAGCAAGTAAACTGTAACGGATCTTCTGACGGCCGGTGTAATTGTCCTAATTAAATTCACGACTCCGCCGCTTTCGCAGTGAAGTTTTAATGAAACGTTAGTGGAGCTTTACGACCGCGAGAAAGGACGCCGTTTCCGCTGGATAGACTGACTGGACTGGTGTTTTAATGAAACCCCTTTGCAATCGTAACGTTTACAAAAAAAAGCTTATAAATTGTTGGTAACGAGAGATAATTCATCTTCGAAAATTAAATCTTCGCAATTTTTCACTGACTACGTAACGATAAAAGCGCGTTATAAAATGTTAATTAATCATGGAATAGTCAACGGGTTGAAAGGTTTATTATGTATTTATCGAGCAGACGACGTTTGAAGGGTAATGGAGGATTAGCTTCGGCTATTCTTCGTTTCTTAAGTCGAATCTGGTCAATATTGAAAGTATGTGTTGAACAGAGGAATTCCATCACCGGTAATGGAATGATTTTCATTCATTTAGAAAAGTGCGATTCTTTTTATTCGAAAGTTTAGGATATTTAAGTTGAACCTTGAATAGCACTTCAACCCCATCTGGATTAGTCAATGTATATTTTACTTTCAGAATGAATATTTTTAAAAGTATTCATAGACAGAGCGACCTACTTATTCTTGGTACTTTATATGACGAATATTTGATTAATTAAGTCTCTTGGAAATAAATGAAATTTCGAAGAACCTATTTCAATTCTCTCTACAAGTACAAACGTCAGCGAGTACCAGCAATTTCCAAAAACCTTTCAACCCATGTACAAACACGAATTTACACGAGCTTTCGGCTATACAGGTCATTTTTCAAACCACCCACACTCGACGTACAAATATTATGCTCGCTACGCTCCCACAGTAGAGACAAAAGGTCGGGAGTGTTTTCATTAACGAACCGTTGTCGTGCATTCAATTGGACCGAATTTAGTTGTTTAATTCTTAGCTACACGTGCCACGATAGGGAGAATTTCATTGTTTCGTCGAAATCCTTTTGACATTGCGGACACCACGTTATTTACATATTTGAGGAAGTACAGAAACCTTGTTACCTACTTACATTTAATGAGAAATATGAAAAATACCCCCACCACTGGAAATCAATAAGCTGTGACATGATTTATAACCGCAGTTTTAATCTGGGACCTTGGTATCGAAATAAAAACGAAGCAATTAATTGTCCTATCGTTCAGAACCAAAGACTGACCTATTTCAAATTGCAATTGTAAAGTATTTAAAGTGGGCGATTAAATAATCTCATGGCAATTTAAATAGAATTTAGCATAGAAATGTTAACGCGATAGAAAAAAAAAATTTTTTCAATTTTAACGTTCTCGAACAAAGACCTCGAACCGAAATGGCACGTTCTTCTTTCCCTCAATACTTTTTCAATTTTCCGCTCGGAATTTCGTCTCAATAATGTCCAAACACTTGTCGAACTTGCCACTCCGGAGTTTTTTGCGGGAACCTGGGAAACTTTTCTCTCGGACAGAAGTCTGGAAGTCTGCTCGACGTTGCTCACCGCTTCGATGTTCCTTTGATATTAAAATTGAATTGTCGTTCACGGGGAGATTCTCGCCGAAGTACAGAGGGGGAGAGAGAAAAAAAGAAAATTGACAGAGGACAATCGTGTTTTTATATCTCGCGGGATTGCGAAAAACTGTAAACTGAAAAAGGATCGTGAAAATTCGAGATACCGATGTTGAAAGGAACGCTTTTGAAATCGAACGACAACGAAACGAGAAGTTCCAGCGTGTCGTCGAACAAAGGACGAAACGAAGCGTAGTTTGAAAACTGTATTCCAAAGTTGAAACTCGTAAGAGGATTCGATGATAAAGGGATCCGCCGATTGTCCAGGCGGAAATGAAAATAAACAGTTTCGATCCGGCGCTTTTTTCCGCGTTTCATCCCTCGGCTCGTTGAGGCGCCTTTCGTGGAAATTGATCTAAACTCTGCTACTTTTCAGTGTAAAAACGCGAGATGAAAAACATTGCTCGATTTAATCACCCGTATGTTTAAGCCGAAGCTTCCAGGAAACGATAAGAATCACGTATTTCATCGTTATTGCTCTTCTAATCCGTGAGCTGAATTTAAAAGAACGCTGATTTAACATCGATCACGATTAAATACCCTTTATTGAAATATGATATAAACATTGTCACGTTTTAATTCAGCGTACGTGATATTTGTACGTGTCACTTTATATGTGTTGCTCGTAAAGACTTGTGTGCTTTTCTTTTTCATTTGGCCGATGAAACACGCGGGGCGGGTTGTTTGTAGAGCACAGGAAGCTTTTAAGTCGAATTTCCAAAGACATCGACCACCGATCGTTCGAGATCTCGTTTGGAAAGGTGGTCTAGCAAAAGAACTTCTTGTTGGTCTTGTTTCTGGTTCGCTCGATCCTCTGTGTTCGTGGAATTGAACTCTGTCTGTGTTTGACTCGAAGATCAGTTTGCTTGAAACGATGAATGGGAACGGAGGTTGGGTAAAATCGATCCTTCCTGGTTTTTGATCCTTCAAGTTTCTTCGAAGCCTCGATTTCGTATTCCTTCAATTAAGAGATGCAAATATCACGGCTCGTTCCAATTTTCAAGCGGAAGTTCGAAGCGTTGGTAATGGAGGCGGATGGAAAATGAAGATCTCGCGGTCGAATTTAAGAATTACTTGATTTCTCTACTTATTTACGATACGCGACTGGTATTCTTCTTGTCTGCCGAGCTTTTGGCGAACAAAATGGTATGATTTGTGCGTTGATAATGGAACAAAGCCCGTCTAGAGACTAGGTGCAAACAGTTAGATGCACTTGTAACCGCACGAACTAGCGTCTCTCGGTTAACAAGGCTCGAGCAATGTGTCTACCATTCAAAGCAGTTGTCTTGTTGCATCTCTCGAATAACGGGCTTGTTCGCGTGGCTCGAGTGTTATGGATGCCTTGAATCCTGTCTAATCTCGTGGTTCGTTCGAAACGTCTGAAATAGCCACGAAATGTTCGCGAATAGAGAACAAAAACCATCTACCATATATATTCAATTTTAATAACTAAATTTTTGTGTTTGTTTAGCTTTGATGATTAAATTTCTCCTGGTAGTAAATTTTCTGCTACTTTGATATAATTAAATTTCGCAACTTGTTCGACCACACAAAGCACCCCTTCTATTCTTGCGCGGCCCTCTGGGAACTTTGTTCTCCCTAATTTCGTGTAACTGACCTCGATTACTATGGTCATTAGCTAACAGCCACCAATGCCCCCAGGTGGTTGCCCATCTAAACACTCGACGCTTTGGATGCAGCTGAAATGAAGGGTGAACGGAGAATCCTCTCGGTATAGAAAATCATAATTTTAATATATCACGAGGATCTCACTTGAATGGTCCTGATTTTCAAATCAGTTTTATTGGATGATGCTTAAAGCGAATTACTTCGACGAAAGTGTGAAAACGAGGAAACGGTGAAAGTTTCGTCGTTTTACAACCATCCTATGTCGGACGTTTGATCAAATTTTCATGGGGCAATCCTCGAGGTCACTTAGTGGTACTATTTAAATAAAAAGTAGGGCATGGTTGTATCTAAAGATAGCGCGTTCTTTAAATTGTTAATCGAAATCGTTCGTTTCCCTTCAATCAATCTATTAAACATTTCGAAGATCGAAGTTCAAGCAACGCGGTAAACGTTGCGAAGGTCAGCAATTAATAGCATCATAAAATAATCGAATAACATTGATGATAATTTATTTATTTATTTATTTATTTTATAATAAAAAGTTTTCTTTTCGCTTTCATAGCGTCGCGATTTTATAACATTATATACTGCGCAAATATCAATAGGTATAGAATAATAGTAAACAGAGATCAGTAGCGAATCCATCTGTGCACAAGAACAAATACGGAAAAAGTTATTCCAGAAGAGAAATCGCAGCCAAAGTACATACGAGGTACTGGGAAATGCGAAACAGACTGACAGTGAAATAGGAAAACAGGGGGTTAAAGAAATCTCAGATGAAGCCAAGAGCGGAAAAGAAACAACGGTCGCGTGAAAATGTGTATGTTCGATGGAAAACCGCATGTGCAATGTACAGAGACCGAGAAAGACAGTAAACTATAAAACGTCAACAAAACTTCGAATAGATACAGACTCCTAAGTCTGCCATAAAAATAGAAAAACCGTGTCTGAAGCGTCTTGTGATAGTATTTAAGGATTGACGGTTCAAAGAAATAACACGAATATCACAAGTTAGCTCGGCCAGCTTGTAAACCCTTGGAACAAAGAGAGAAGTAAAAGCAGAGGGTGAGAGAGGGTCGGTAAGGTGGCGTTAGCGAGGGTAGCAGTGGGGTGGTTGAGCGGGTGACGGGTTAGGTCGCGTGGGTGGTAGAGGTAGCTACCCGTTGGGTAGTAGTAGGTGCGCACCCAACGCGGATAGCAGGTGGAGCGGGGCGGAGAGCGAATCAACCCCCGGGACAGAACGCGAAAAACCACTTGTGAGTCTCCGTGGTGGCAGCCGGTTAAGGGTTGTCCTGCGATCGTTCCTCGATCATCGCTCGTGTCGCGTCAGACCACCCTGTCGTCGGTACCCTAGCTCCTACAGAGTGGGTGGTTCGTTCGTCGACGACGTCGATTCGAATCGCGATTCGACTGCTCGTCTCGCGTCTTCGACCCGCGTCCAGTTCGAATTCGACCGCGAGCCGCGACGGTGCTGCGCTTCTTCATCAATCTCCCTTCGTCTTCTATTTCGAGCTTCCTATCATTCGATCCGATTCGAACGATTTTCATCGATATTTTTCTCGTAAAAAAGATCGAAGAAATTGTTGTTACGAAAAGAAGAGAACAGTGGTAACGGAGGAGAGACACGAGGAGACCCAGGCACCGTGCGATGCAAGGAGCAGCCTTCATCGATCCAGTCTCAACCGGGGGTGAGCTGACACGGTCTGGGGGATCTCAGGATCTCGAATCCAGTGATCCATCCGGGATCGAGGATCTACCAGGGAGAGACTTGTGCGCGACTGGTCGATTCTTTCGAATTTCTTTTCATTCATTCTGGTTGTTCGATACTCTCACCGGGTGGGGTATTAGTGAATCTAGCTGGCTCCTTCGAGAATAGCCAATTTCGTTTCTTTTATAGGTTTTATAAATTTCAATTATAGCTTTGGGAAATTCAGGGACAATTTATGCAACGTTATAATTTAGAGTTGGTTTAGCTATATTCTCGAACAAAACAAGCCGTAGTAATTGGCTCGGAAGTGGCGTCGCGATGACTTGTTGCTTGACACAGGACAGCTTTTGTTCCCGCTAAATATTCCGAAAATAGGTTCGTTCGTTGCTCGAGAGAGATGATGAACCCTTTCACTCCTCTCTATTTTAACATTTTTACCAGCGTTCAAAATTAATTGAATTCAATTTCGTCGAATCGTTAACGCCTCTTTAAACGGGTATTATTTTTAATAGGAGGGTACAAATCGTGCTCAACAAGTGTCCATTAAAAAATGAAAAAGAATATCCTTTTCGGTCTTGTGTTTTTATTTTTGCTTCTGGTGAAACGAGTCGTGGCGAAGCCCCTATTAAAGCAGCGAAGAAGAATCCTTTTTTTTTTATGTCTTTCTTCCTTTTAGCTCTGCTAGATTTATTTTATCGGCAGACACACGACGAGCTGCACGCGACAGCCCGCTTCCTCCGCACGTTTGTTTCGAAACGCGTGTTTCTACCCGATAGAAAAGCTCGTTGTACACGCTTGTCCGTTGAAATGAAGTAACGAAGCAGATGTTCCTGCAGCAGTCGTTATTTCACGATTGTTTCGACGAAGTATCACAATTTTTCTATCGTCGAAACACTTGATTCCCAACAAAACTCCCTCCATTCGCATTATGACTCTGGCTCCGGTCCAAATTGCTAATTTCCTTTTTTACAGCCGGTACAATTGAATGGATTTTCTGAAACGCACCTGCTACGAATCGATCGAAATTACATTAGAAGATCGATCATACAACATCGTCGTCGAACCATTCGAATGACACAGTTTCCCTATATCCTGTGAGGGGGATTAATTTTTTATCGCAAGCACGTGTGTTTCGCGTACCATCCCATTTTCATTATTAATTAACTGCCTCAGCGAGAATGATCATCGCGCATTAAACCGTATTAAACACACATCTATCACAATATTAGTTGAATAGCGATGCTGTTCGATATTTCTTTCCCTCTATCTTCGATTCACGTTAAAGGAAATTAAAGCTTCCGACGTGCCTTTGATTAAAGCTGATTCCCAACTTTCCACCCAAGGTAGCTTTGTATTTAAACGAAGTTTCAGTGTTTACACGGTATGATCAAACCGTAGAAGTATACGCAGCATGTTCTGTCTATATACCGAGTTGGAATGATCTGCGAGTTTACAAGAAGGATTCGTATAGAATTCGAAACGACACGGCAGTCCCTCACGTATTGGTACGTTCTTTTCTTATTCTACGTTCAGATTCATGAAAATGAGCTTTTCTGACTCGCAAAGGGAGAAATTCCAGATAGATGTGTACACGAGTTATTTCATATTTGAAATATGTAGATCAGGCTGCGAAAGTTTGATTCGTTGTCCCAGAAACATTGTGCACGAATGAAAAGTTTTTAGCCGACGTGTGACGTACGCACGCAAATGAAAACTTTTTTGTCTCATAGGGGATCGATTGGTCGTGTGTACATAGGAGAATGAAAATAAGAGTCGATTAGCCAAGGCAAAAGCATAGGATTGACCTAGTCACTTGGTTACACCGTGCCCGCTGTTCGCTTTTTTTTCCTCAAACTCGGTCTAAACGAAGATTGATGACGTTCCCGAAAATAGCCGGAAATCCATTCGACGAGCTTGGGAACGCCTCTTTCGTGTCTCACCCGGAAACGATCCGATCGAACAATTCCTCTAGCCGATGTAAGAGAAGAACTTTTCATTATTCCAATACTAACCCTTTGATTCGGCTGTTTCTGATTAATCGCGCTACTAAAATCGCGTTCCTTTCCTTTGAATAAAATTTCACTAGAATAGGAAATATAGATTTAGACCGTGAATCGTAAACGAAGGAGCTTGGGGTTATCGTTAAAGACGCGTTAGAAATGAAACAAATAATTGGAAATTTTTTTTTACAAATTCATTCACACAGTTAGATAACGTACAACCAGAATGTCGTTGAACCTTCTTTTAGACATCAAAGTTCAACAACTAGAAACTCTATAATCCATCAGCAAAGAAAACCATCCATCTTATAAAGTGACAACGTACCGAACCGGCAGCTTATCATGTTCGTTATCACGATTTCGACAACGCAGTTTCGTAACTGATTCGAAATCATAATCCGTATAATCGAGGCATCGAGTCAGAGTTGGAAGAAGCTCTCCGAGCGGTGAACAAGCGTTTTCGCGTATCGCTCGCGAGGAAATCGAAAACTGTCGCGTATCGAACGAGAAATAGAGTGATTTTGGATGTTATCGAGGCCGGTGGCAGTGTGGTGCGTTTGAAAAGCGAAGAAGCGAAGAAACGTGAGAGGAAGGCTCGACGATAAGGGAAGAAGAAGCAGATTGGCTACCATGAGTAACTCCGGGGCGATTCCTCTGCTTCTAGTGAAGAAAGAACAGCTGGTCGAAGGCAAGTACCCACGTTTAGTCTTTTCTCTATTGTCGACACTGGCCCGATTCCGCGATCGATGCACTCGCGACGCTCTATTGTCGCGTCGGATCTTCCGTTCTTAGACGAGGAAATGACGTCGTCGGGGCTATTGTCGATCGATCGTTTGCAGAGATCTGTGCCACACGGAAAATCCTTCGAATGTGTGGGTGGAATTCTGTTGATTGGAACTGTGAGCTTTCAATGAGAGCCTCTCAATGGTACCAGGTTCTAATGGTGGAAGTATCTTTTTAGAAAATATGAATAATTTTCTTTTCGTCTGTTATCAGATTTTAAATATTGAAAGAAACTTGATGTGGGTTTATTAATATTTGTTTGGATACACATTATTAGCCTCAAAGGTTATTTTATTACCTTCGACATCGATAAATAGCATGAAAGTTTAGAGAAGCTTCATTTCGGTATCGTGTACAAAGCTTTTAAGCAAGCTTGACGTGGATAGACGTAGGGTCAACTATATCGAGTGAACCTTTGTGAAATGGCCAGCAACTTAAAATAAACGTCCAATATCAGTGTCATATCATTGGAACCTTCTGAACAATGAACGACAGTAATTGATTCTTGAAATATTACTACTCGTCGAGCGCTGTTTGATTTAACTTCAAATTGAAAAGTTGTTTCCGTAGAACAGAGAAATTTTGCATTTATTTCAAATCTCGGTTTTTTCCTCGGAAAAAGTTTCCGGAAGACAAGGAAATTTCACGGTGCAATTTTCGCATAAAAATACTTGCCAGCATTTTTCCGCTTGGAATTGTTCGGCACGAGCGTGTTGACGCGAAGCGTTTCGTGCCAACACGGCGCCAAAAAAGTCTTGGTTCCTCGCGAGTAGCTGGAAAAATTAGACTCAACAATTATAGTCTACGAGTTTTACATAGACTCAGGAAAATGATAAAATTTCCTTCTTTCCAATGTACTTTTATAAAATTCAACTTTCGTTGAATGAAACGGCTCAGGGCTGACCATCGTCTGTTTATTCCACTGATTTTTCTACTGCGCAAAGATTAAATCACAGAATTTTTATAATTTTATTTTTCTATCATACTTCCATCGTAAATTCTCGATATTTTTATTAAATTAAGACTTCAAGTCCGATAGAAAATTTCAGGTACGATTTATGTTGGTTTATTCTACTTATTCATTTGAAACCTCTACAAAATATTGATCCACTATTTTTAATACATTTTTTTAATACGGCGAATGAAATATTAATCGTCTATTCATTTCGCAGAATTTATGTATTAATATTTAAATACGGAAAGTTAACGAGGTCTTTGAAGCATTCGTAGCTAGTGCTCCACCTTATTCAGAGTACACGCTACTCTACTGCAGAAGAATGTCAATGACAACCTTCCATGTTGTTTCCTGTACATAAGAACTCTGCTGTTCTCGTTGTTGTTTTCGCATTATAATATCGCGAATAAAAATAAAATATATAAAAGTTGTATATCAAAGTCGAGGTGTTAGGAAACAAATCTGCAATTTTTAATTAAGAAGCCGGTTAAAGTTTCATCGATCTTCCA
This sequence comes from Osmia bicornis bicornis, assembly GCF_907164935.1. NCBI lineage: Eukaryota > Metazoa > Arthropoda > Insecta > Hymenoptera > Megachilidae > Osmia > Osmia bicornis. The sequence continues at coordinate 6,240,377 of NC_060230.1, forward strand.
GCGCGGCGGAAAGCTCTTACACGTTGACGTAAATTGATGGAGAGTGTTTCGAAGGTATTTCGCGTACTCGAGCTTTACTGCTTTCCTTTGAACGTTTCGCGTTTACACGGAAATAGAGAAATACAGAAGTGGAGAGAGTTGGGTGAAGTCTGGCAAGAGGCACGGTGATTTACTCGTTCTCGATATCTACGAGCTCGTAGGTAGGAAAGCGGCGATGGCTTAAAGCATCCAGTGGAAAAGATATACGTTTTCTCGGCTGTAAGTAACCGGAGTTAAGTAAATCGGTCGATCGTTAATCTTTAAAGCTTTGCAAGCCACACGATGACCGATAGTCGTGCACGTTTTATGAGGTTTAGCTTGTTTTCAAGGATGAAGCGATAAAACAGCACGAAACTGTCTCGATTTTTAGCTTCCATTAAACTTAAGAAACACGTAAAATTATTTAAGATACGACGTTATCTTTAATTAACAACGTCAGGTGGTCGGTAATTTATATCGGTGAAGTATCACTGAGGTATCGGTGCAATATCCTCGCGAATTTCGCGATCAATTTCAGCGCAATCTCTTCGATTTCCCGCGAATCAAGGCACTTAGATCAAGTCTCGAACGAGCGAGCAATTGTCCCAGCATTTTCAATTCGACGATACTCGATGCCACGTGTTGCACGTTCCTCTGAACGAGACCGGCCGTACCTTATCGGTAATCCCGATCCCCGTTTCCCGCTCTTCTCCACATCCGCACACACGCTTCTTCTCGCCACAGCTGTTCCCGCTTTATGACAGAATACACGGCAGAACAATGGATGTTATATCGTAGGACAGTTAATCTCTGACACTCGACTCGCCACGTGCACGACCGGTAATGTAACCGTCAGTCTCTGACTTCCGCTCGCGATTTCTTCGATCGTCCTCATTCAAGACGCGCTTTCATCGAACACCACAAGTGTTTTACCCCGCGATCGTTTATTCTATTTATTACCCGAAATGAATTACTTAACGACACAATTCTTTTAAGCAATAATTAGAAAGTACATTCGTCTCTTTATAGCTTAAGATTTTAATTATCCTTTTAAGCTGGAACGAAACGGAAAGAGGTAGCATTCGAGCCGAGAATATTTTTCTAACGAGAGTCCAGTAATCGCGCTGTTTCCCTCGTTTCATTTCCACCCCCTTCTTCCCGCGTTGCAACGAAACGGGCTGCATAACCCAGTTGCACAGCGAGCCATGATGAACCGAGATTCGTGAAACGACGATAGAAACAGCAGAGAGAAATTTCCAACTGGCTCGAAGGCGAACCACTGTCCGAGCTTCGGTAATGCTTCAAACTTTTCGTGAAACAACGAATTTCGCGTGGAAATAGCTTGCAAATTAAAATGACCAACAAATGTTTTGCGAGATTACCAGCAGTATATTGCCAGATGTAACTAAATGTTAGGAATGAAAATTTCCTTTTTAAAAAATTACATAAAGCGTTTTATGATGGACGAATTACCAACTAAATGCTGATAACAGTATCAAGTACAACAAAGTACAACAAACAGTATTAAGTACATGAAATTTGAAGCTTAACTGCTTAACAGCTACTTCAAATCCCCCTGGTTTTACCATTTTCATCCAGTCTGACCAATTCGTAACTTTATCCCAGGACTGGGTGGTTTTTAGGCCGAGGGAACGAGGCTGGCAATGTGACGTTTGTGAAACCGCGATATAATGAGGCCGACATTTCAAGTGTCACCGCCAGTCTTTTCGAAGCTGCTCGCTGAAATATACCCGATTCTGAGTGGGTCGTTCGTTAACGACCAAAACTTTCTACCGCCATTTCGTTCCTTGTTCTCGCGATTCTGTTTCTTTTCTACCCTCTCACCTTCTTCATTTCCATTTATTTTTACGTGAGATTCTTACTACTTTTGTCAGTGGAAATCTGTATAAAATATCTTCTTTTGTTTCCCTCGGAAGGAAAGTAATACGTGGTAGCACTAATTGCTGGGTTCATTAGAAATTCCATTAGAAATTTTGGAATCAAAAGACAAGCTTAAAATTTTTAACTTTAAATAAATTCAAATTCTTTAAATTAATATCTATCTTTTGAAAATCCATCGCGTCACCGTGATAGATAATCCTAATCGCTCTGTTCATTAATGAATATTCCAAGGTTATTAGCAACGTGGAAATTCGAGATTGCTCGTCATCGAAAATCAGAAACGCTTCAGCACAGCTGCATCGTTACGAGGTCCATTTCGTGGTACGATTTGCTCGATCGAGTCTAGTGGACAGAAATTTCCGCCAAGGTATTTGCCTTTGAATTTTCGCTCCTCTATTAGCCTAACAAGCCCGATGCAACGCCGTGCATTGGACCGCATCGATGCAGTTTCACGCTCGCAAACACTAATCTGCATCCTGTCGGATTTCGCGAGACGTGAACGCTGCATGCTAATTTGTTGACAGTGGAAATTTATGATGCTGAACGACTAGGAGACGTTCCTAATTCCCTTAAATTTTTCCTAAGAAAATGATAATAAATGTAGAGAAAATTTTATCTCGTCGATCAATCGAGGAACAAGCATCGAAAACGTAATCATAACAATTTTGGATGGAAGAACGCTTCGAGCGTAACACAGAGGATAGATTAATGAACATTCATACATGATCGACGTCGCATATTTCGACGGTGCTCCGATAAACGGCTGGCAAATTAATTAAATTCAACTGCAATCGATAGTCGCAGCTGACGTAACCAGCGAATGATCCCTGTGTTACGATTATATCGGTCCCTGAAACGCATCGATATTCGATTCGGGCTGCCACTCGATGGATATTTCACGTTCCCTTCATGAATCACTATGGAACTAAACGCTAACTGTCCATCAAATCATATTTATACTATTACACAATAATAGCATTCTAATTCGTTAACAGGAGAAAATTTACATATCATATAGTGTTCCAGTTAAAATGTTTCAAATGAACAGGAATCAATACATCGGCCAATTAATATCAACGCGATTAACGCAGCCCCACATTTTAATCAACAATTAGCGAAGAACAGTTGGTAAATTATATTCAGCTGCGTTCCGTAATTATGTACTTATAGCGGATTATTAAACAGTTGCCGGTTACACGAATCGAGATGAATCTTCAAACGCTTCGATCAAAGGGTTACTTCAATTACTTTGAAATCGCATGCTTCAACCCCTTCCCTGACAGTCGCATTACGGCAAACGAGCTAATAAACATCGACAGGCGTGCTCGAATTAATTAATCACAGTTATGACGGGCAGCTGCTATCGACATTGAAACACGAACGAGACGCTGAAAATTATATAACGTCGTGAATTCTAACGTAATAAACGAGTAACAAGAGGCACCTATTTTTAAATAACAAAAGGATTAGCTGAGACTTTGAGGAAATTAAATTGATTTTAATATTAAAGGTATTCAACAGATACGAAAGGGACGATTACTCAGTTCCTTTTGCCATAAAACAAAGTTTCGAACGAAGGGATATGTAATTTCAATCGTCTATCCCCCCTCTTAGTGCAAGAATTTTAAGGGACGACGGCGACTTTAAACGAGTTCCCGACGTTCGTCGAGTTGGCAACTGGTCTCTTCAGGGAGTGTGTTGGAATCGGAATGCTCCAAGTATTTGGCAAGTGGTCGGAATTTCACGGGAGAGTTGCAGCGAGTAGCTCGACCCTGCCAAGCGGAAACACTTTCAGACGGCGTTTCGCGTTGTCATCGAAACGTTAACGCTGTCATCGTGCCGATAAATCGCAGGAATTCAATTGTGGCTACCTTCGAGTAGATCGAACGATTTCTCGAAAGAGTTCGCCGACAAAAGCATCCATCGTCGAGACTCTAACGAATGAGACCGTTCATGAAATTCCAGTAAAATATCCTAATTCTCTGTATTTTTCTAGAAATATAATTCGCGCGGTTGACGATTTCTTAAATAGATTCAGTCAAAGGTCAGACGAGTGGAGACCTTCGATGGCTGAAAGTGGAATTAGTAGAAGGTGTATTAGAATAATGACTGGGTTGTTTAGTATGAAACGTAGAACTCTGTTTAGCTGTTGTTACCTGGTTTCTTAAATCTATAAAGTCCGGTGCTTTGCTCCGCAACTTTTTATATAATCCTATTGGTAATCTATTGATTGTCAATACTCTCAGGATGACATTTTCCTAAAGGTAAATGGAAAGCATGGTAGATGAAATTTAATGGAAATGGAATAATGTTTTTCAGTGAAATTTCATCGGTGGTAACAGGTATTGCACCGCTCGTTTTGTCACTGACCTTATCGTATGCACGCGTTAAGCCGCAAAACGGAATGTCGTGCCACGACCGTTATCGGACCACGGCATCGTTGCCTCGTTGTCTGTATTCCATCGATTTTCCTGACCTTGTGTGCCATGTCGAGGCCGCCAATTACCTCGATATACTCTTTAAAATAACTACCTTGATCTCCAGATGGTAGACCTTCCTCGCTTATCGATGATACTTTCGATCGACTACTCTGTTCTTCTTTGTTTCCTCGTCGGCTATCATTTCCGGTACACCTTCCTAAGGAACACAGCACACTTTGTCGAGATATATTTCTCTATCGCGCTTTCCATCGATCGGACAAAAACACCCGGTACTCGGATGTCTCATAAATTGGTCGCGTCTTTGTGGAAAGATTTTCCTGGGATTTCGGGAATATTGGAGCGAGAGGAATTGCGGATTTGCCGGCTCTCTATCGAGCTATCGATGCTGCCTTTATTTTTAAGAGGAAATCGAGCAGGCACGGATCGTTACCAGCGATATTGGAAAAGACTGTTCCCGAGTTCGTGTAATTATTAGGTTCGTCTAAATTTAAACAATCGCAGTAGAGGATTTCTTCGAAAAAGTATTCCAAGTCTTTGCCCAAGAGTAAGGGGGAAGCAACAGCGTGGAAAATTGAAGCAATCGATGGAAGATCGAGTGCAGCGTGATTCGAATGCAATTTTCATACAGCGCACGCGGTTTCTTCGAGGGGCGCCGAAAATGGTTCAAGATCGAAGGGTTTTCCACGAAAACTCGGCAAAGATCTGTTCCATTATCCTGGCAATATCCGGAACAGCATACGCCGGGGAAAATCGGGTCGTGTATGTAAGGGCAGGAGGGGATGGTCGGTTCGCCCTGGTCGAGGCAACAAATTGACAAATTGAACCAATCAGCTTCCAATATACGGCAATCCTCGTGATGATCCAATATTTTTTGCTCGAAAAATATTTTCCAGATGTATCGTTTCTCTTTATATTCTGTCTTATACAATGCTACCGAAATGATCGCGTTATTATTGTCGAGAATAATTCTGACAGGATTCTGTGAGAGGATTTTTGTGAAAACAAATGCACTTTCTAAAAGCTAATGCAATCAGGATAGTTAAAATTATGTTTCGTCCTACGAAAGTTTGATTATGTGCATTTGAGTAGATTGTGCAGAGAATAATGTAGAGGAGAATGCAGGAGTTGTTTCACTTTAGCGCGTGCGAGTAATTTACAGCAACCTGGTTATGCTTCGCACATTGTGTCCAATGGCTCCAGAACTAATTTTCGGGCTAATTAATTTCCCTTAGCCACGAGTTGTCCGCCCTGCGTTCAACAAATAATTTGCTCCTGAAACCTAAGTTCTCGGACGAATTCATCGATCGTCTCACCTGTTGTCCTTTAAATGATGTAGTAATTTAAATAACATGAATTCCGATTGTTCGCACAGTTTTATATTCCAAGGGTGACGGTAAAAGAAATTTTTCTTCTTCTTGGAAAAATTCGATCTCGAGATGGTGATAATTCACCTCAGCGAAAAATGGTAGGGAAAAGTTCGATCAACCATCGGAAATGGGGTAGGGCTCGAGGGTAGAAGGTAACTCGGAATATGATTTATGTTCGTAAAATCATCGTTCATTGTTGAAACATTCCACCCACTCTGCCTGGTTGTCAGCTTCGACCCGTGTCATCCCTCGTTTGAATTTCCGACCTTTATCCGGCTATTTTCGCGCGAGGTCGGCACCGACCAGCGAATTTCGAGTATTCTTCCAGGCGATGAGCACGAAGACAATCACGAAACGCTACGTTTTTAAGGGTGTATCTCGCACGTCGTTTCTGCCACCCTTTTGATCCTCGAGCCAACGGAGAACAGTAAGGCTAACGAGTAGCACTCTTGAGGCTCGCCTAAGCTGTGAGCTCCTTTCCTTCTCCCTTCAACGTGACAAATTTCGGTGACAGAAACGACACGAATACGGCGAGAAATTGTAACTGGCGAGACAGAGGGGTAGCTGGAAAAGCAGTGTAAGCGCGGTAATGTTTCTTTGTAGAACATCGAAAACGAGAACGCCGAGATTTCTGCTTTGGGAATAGAACCCAGTCCTGTTTTGTTTTTAACACTTTTGTGGGAAAATCTGTTGTCTGACAATGTGCTGACAAGGGTTGAAAAAGAAGAAGGGAACGTTTTACCAATTATAGTTAATTGATTAAACTTTAGAGATCGTTATCCTCTCTTCGATGTTGTTAAATTTAATTTTCAATTTCTTATTAATTAAGAGCTCGAGCAAAAAAGCTCGAACGATCTCTGAAATGATGGGAAGGGGGCGATAAGGATCCGAGCGTCGTTTCATTGATCGCTCGTCAGTTATATACACAACAGGAAATTGGTTAAAAATAGCTGGACAATGAGCGGGAGGAAGAGAAAGCGGGAAAACAAAAGCGCGAAAGGGCGGAAATAGGAGAACCAGGAAAAATCGGAAAGAGGGTTGTTTGTGATAAAGAAAAAGCCGTGCTTATAAATAGTTGATTAACAGAAAAACGAATATTGATACGTCCCTGAATGAACTTATGCATTACGCGTACAATCGAGGTCGATCTACTCTCATTGCGAACCCATCTGACCCCTCGATAAGCGGTATATGCAAACGATTGTTGAACTCCGAACGAAACAATTCGATCGTTCCGTGAAAACCGGAAAAATTTGGCAAGAGGCGAGGAAAGTTTACGGCACAAGCGAATAAAACCGCGGAATCGGAGCTTCCTTCGTTTACATTTTCCGGAGGGAGATTAAGTTGCTCGGTAGCGGCAGATGTTCCACGAATTTCGCAAAGTGCCACGAGATATCGCACCGGGTCGTTCCTGTTTCCGTGGCGGCAGATGTAACACGGTTACACACGATGATCGTCACCATTTCACTCGGACTTCGCAGCCTAGTTTCCCAACAAACTCTTCTTCAACTCGTGGAAAGTTGAAGCTTCATGGTGAATATCGAACGTCTTTTTTTTCATTTTTAACCAATCACTTCGATATCCATGAAATTTATTCTGAACTTTATACGCCATTCGCAATTCTTTTTTTTCTGAAACCGATTTTTCGCTCCGCCTTAATTTTCTCGAGCAGTCGTAATTTATCGTCGTCGTTAGCTTTACGGGGGCTGATTGCTGAATCAAGCCCCGGTCCGTTCGTTGTCTCTGAATCCTGAAAAATCGGTGTCTCCCTCGGAATGCAGACAGTATTTGCAAGCATTCCGCTAGCGGGACTTCGTCTTATCTCATCTAATCAAACGTACCTCGCAATCGGTCCACGTGACTCGCGTTTCCGTCGACTTCTGTCGGCCGGAAATCGGTCGACAAAGACGAATGTGATCCGTGGCGCGCATGACCGTGTAGATAAACGAGAAATCGATAATCAATTCTTTTTAATACGGTACACAACGAAGAGGAGCGTTTGTAAATAAAATTCTATACCTTTTTTGAATCATCCTCTATGGGCAAACATGTACCGTGGGAAAGTTGTAGGTTACAGCAGATGTACCGTTCTATGTACACTTCCCTTATGTGTACATTTCGCATGGAAAATTTATCGACGTCCATCAAAAGTTGACGCACGATAAACATCTGATATCGCGTGTCCGATAAATCGGGAATTATGTAGACAAATTAGTGAGGAAAGTTGTTATGGAAAATTAAGGGATCAAAACATGGGTGACGTTTTTATTAATGATTCAGATGATGGTTTATCGTAATACTAGCAAGGGGCGAAGTCTTTTCATCGAAAGTTTAACAACTTCATAATTTTTTCCCACTTTCTAACTTGTCTACTTCGAAGTGCCGTGCATTCAAGTTCTCTCAACTTTGTCGTAGTTCCTTTTTCGTTGTCTTCGAAATATTCCTCAGCTTTAACATAACTTCTTCCACGGATTAAAAGTTTTCACAACTTTGAAGCTTCCAATTAGACGCTTTCGAACTTTCATCGTTTTTTCCCATAATATTCCTTAATACTCAAATTGCCAAACGAAACACTTTTCTTCATAATTCAATTTCCGCTATTAGCTTTCTGTGTTACTTTTATTAAGAACACTCGTCGGCGTTCGACTGTTTCAATGATTTTCAATGTCCTTAGTTGTCGTTGAATCGCGTTGATCGAGTCGATGGTGTATCGCTCCGTGGAGCGTCGCTTAATGAAAAGCAAGGAAAAGGAAAACGATACGAAAAGGAAAAAGCGTGGTCCGAATGGTCGAGCAAAACCACAGCCGATAGAATTACAGGGATTAATCGATATAGAAGGAGGAGCAATTTATATCGACCTGGCACCTTTATCAGAAGTCTCCTCGATTTTCTACGACCGATCGATCATCGATAATTGCTTGCCGCCCGATCGACGCTGTTCGTCTGTCGACGATTAATTTTTTCTCATCTTCTTTTTTCTTTTCTTTTTTTTTTACTTCTTTTCCCTGGACTCGTCGGCAGCGTTTCTATTCGAGTTAGACGCTCGAACAGCATCGACTACCGGCCTATTAACAAGAATCGAACTCAAGGCGCACTTCCATTGTCGTTTCGTTGACGTTCAGCCCTTCCACGTGACCGGAGCTCTTAGCTGGAAGGTCGAGGGTCTTCGAGGTTCGTTGACACTCGTGACGCGGTTCCAAGCTGAAGAATTTTCCAGGAATTTTCCCCTGAGAATGTTTGTTTAATTTATGGTGATTTTCATGAAGTCGAGGGAACTGGATTCGAGGGTGGAGATAGAAGGAGACTGTTGGAGTTATGGTAAACAGACCGAACCAGAGGTGGGAAAATAAATTTAAAGTGAGTAAAATTACTATTGTATTTTAATATTTACCGGGTTTAATGGAAATAAAATAAATTACGAGTATAACAAACATTAAGTTAACTCGTTTAGGTTCAATTTAGAGAAGACCGTGAATCAATCGGTCGATTTTCGCGCTGATTCTCTATTCAGAGCCATTTAATTGCACGTTTCGTGTAAATAGCCGAAGCAATTCCCGAATTCTCGTCGGTGAACCGAATATTCGGCGTATGTATGTACGCGCGGCTTTTCTCTACGATCGATATACCGATCGATTGTCATTAAACCGTTGGGTCAGGGTGTACGATAAAGCTAGGGCTGTGTACACACAATGTTCAAGGCACAGAATGCGTTCGTGCATAAAACCTCGACCGTTTCTCTGATTGCGCTTACCATCAGGCGAAATGTTGATAAAAGTATGAAACACGCGAAAGTTGTATCTCGTCTTAATGGAAAATTAATATCCATAATGTTTAGCTTGGAATTATTATTAAAAGGCGTCGAAAGCTCGGTTGAAATGAAAGTTTCACCGTGATCATGGCGACGTAAACTTTAACTATTTCACGTGGGCCCGATGAAGTCTGTGTTAATACCGGTATTCATCTTGTGCTTCCACTGTTTAATACCGGTATTCAACCAGGCATTTAGCTCTCGTTGGCTCCGGCAGGGGCTTTATCACGACGCACTTACTCCTTTCTCCCCATTTTTACACCTTGATCTCGGTTCTTCTCGATGGGCAACTTCTAGAATCCCCTTCATTCCTTTCACACTGACGGAAACTTGAATTTAATTCAATAGAATAACGAATGCAATAAAGAAGTGACTCGAGAAATTTCTCCAATTCGAAGGTTAAGAATCACCTGAATGTTAAGTACAATTTTCAAACTACCCCCATAACAATCAACCCTTTTAAGTGACGAGAATTAGTGAAACGTGAAAATTGGGTATCGTCATTTCCACCGAAAAGTTTCATTTATTCGCCGTTGGTGGAAGTCGGAATTATAACAGTGTTCACCAGTTACCCTTCCGCTCGTTTTACCCCACCGAAAGGTAATCGTCGAAAAACGGGCGCGGTTCACTTCGGGTCACCTTGTACCCGGAAACATACCGGGTGTGCCGCATGATAATAAACCACGCTCACACGTACATTCACGTACGTGTGTACACGTGCGCGGTTAGATTGGAGACGCAGACTCCGCTCTATCGATCCAGTCTGGAAAGAGACGAGAACAGGGGATGAAATCGCGATGAATCGAGAGAAAGAGAGATGCGCGCACACATCGGAAAGAGAAGAGGAGAATAACTGATAGAAGGAAGAGAACAGGTTATGAAGGAGGATAAAAAGATCGTACCGGTTGTAAGTTGACTGAGAAAGTGAAAAAATAGAAGACAACGATGGGGTGTAAAAAAAAAAAAACGGAAAAGGAAACGAGATGGATTGAAAAATAGGGTAGGATGAAAAGAAAAGAGATAAGAAATTTCGAAAACTAGTTTGAAGAAGAAAGGTGAGACATGTTTATAAGAGAAGTAGAAATCCTTGGGGTTGAAACTGAAAAGAAAGGCAGTATTTTATTTGACAGAAGAACTGATATAAAAATGGAGAACACTGGCGCTTCTGTTAGAAAAGAGGAAAAAGAAAGTGGAAGATAAGAATAAGAGAGGGACGAAGAAAACATGTTTGAAGGTGTAGTTTCCTAGCAAAGTTTCTCGACTTCCGTCGCCTCGTAGCTCGATTCGGATCATCCCTAATTGCGGGACGTTTTATCAAAGTTTTAATCCCCTTAAGTACCCTCTCAACCGATAGCAACGCATACGGGGAGAGAAAAGATTTCATCTGAATAGAAAAACAAAAATGCATTCCGCGCTTGTCACTTAGGGGTTGAAAAAGTTTCTTATACAAAATAATTATTCCCGAGTGATTGCTATGAGATTAATTAAAAAAATTAAATGGCTTTGAAGTCGATGCGGTTGTGTCAACGACCTTTCTTTCTCCATTGTGGAACATGCTCGCAGAAGATTCTGACCTAGTCTGCATCGAGGGTCGTTTATTGGCATTTTCGTAACGCATTACGCGCGATGATAGATACGACACGGCTTTTGGCAGACTTACAGACATCCGGTTTTGCGAGTACGTGCACACGTATTTCACCGAGCTGACGGTTCGGCGACATTTCGCGCGGGGAAAGGGTTAAGGTCATGGCTCGCGAGTTATTTCAGGTGCGATACGAATAGGCATTTCCGTCGTTCATTATATTGATTAATTTGCCTCGTGACATCGTTTTGTTTTATTAATCATCTTTCAATCGAACTGGAAACTCACCACTCATTTTGTCTTCACGATTCTTCTTTACGAAACATCGAGGGTAAAAAATAAAATGGAGGGGTAACGAGTGTAAAAAGTTTGCGACTATTGAAGGTTTTCAGTTTTATAAACTATAATTACGAGTCCGAAGAAGAAAGATGAAACATTCCACCCACGTGTTTGAAAAGTTTAATTTTCACTTTCGTAATATTTCGCGAAATTTCCACGACCCTTTGGTGGGTTATTACCAACATGTAGGACAAGTTTTCCAACAAAGTTACCAATGTTTGCAAGGAACTTAATATTCTCTGCTCGCGAAAACGACGTTCCAACAAGTTTATTCGCTTTGGGTTTGCTAACTTCGTTAAATTGCTTTCGCTTCGTGTCATTAGTTGGAATTCGTTCAGACTTTCTATTACCGATTTCATTTCTCTGTGTTTTTTGTTCTCATCTCCCTCCGTGGTTACCTTTTTCACCTTTCGTTGGCATTCGAAGGACAATCAATTCCGTCGATATGCGGATGAAAAAAAGAGCGGACGTGTGTCGCTAGGTGAAGGCTCGTGATTTCAATCGAAAAAATTCCTGCTGTCGAGCGGTGGATTCCTTTTGCCTTTCTCAAATTCCATCAGTCACGAGAACCTTTTATCAACACGATCTAATCAATTCAACGACGATCGATTTTCCTTTCACACTTGAAGTTTTTGGCAATTATCAAATTATTACTTATAATTCAACAAATTTCATAAATACGCGAAACATTATTTCAGCTGTGAAAAGCTTTCGCAAATTGCCAGGGGAATTGTTTTAGCACAGTCTCATTCATTTTCGCGAATAAATTTCCTCGTCTCTTTGATACGTACCGAAACAAATGCAGCACATGAAAATGAACGCGTGGTAATCGAGAGATGCATCCAGATAGCCCGCCGATGATACGTTAATGAAATTTCTCACCGTAAAGTCAAAGAATCGAAATCACATTTCATCGAGAGAGGAAAGCACTTTGAAAACTTCGTGCAAATTGTACTTGATCGCCTGAACATTGCACTGCAATGAAATTACGTTGTCCAAAGGCAGGCTCGCTCTCTTTCGCAGCAAAATTCCTCATCAACTATCGGATGCGATTAGATTTTAATGAAGGAAAGAACGTTGCAATTACACCGTAAACGGAGGACAATATTTAAAGTCCATCACCAGACAGATTGTTATTTTAAGAAGAAAACTTGCTCACAAAGGATAACGAAAACTCGACAGCGAGTGTGTTGAGGATTCGTTAAAACAAACCGAAGATACAACAAAATGAAAGTAAATATGCAGTAAAACAATTTTCGTTGCGAAACGGTATCAGATCCGTTCCCATGGAACGATTTACTGGTTTCAGTTAAATATTTGCTGTGCATTAGCACGCTTCACGGTAATGGGCCACCACGAGATGAAACTGTTTACCGAATTAAACTCCGTTGAAATGGTGGGACGGTTTCGGTAAACTGTGGGGAACAGGAAAATTCGGCGAGTTTATTTGCTCGCGCCGATACCGTCGATCGACCAAGTAACAGCTCGCACACCGAGTTTCCGCTTCGATGACTCTTCGTCGACGATTTCCTCGAGAAACGTTTCGAGACTCGTTAATTTCGAACGTTCTCAGCGAGGCCTGATTTTAATGGTCCCAACGTTTCAACGCAGACGGGGTAATATTAAACTGCATAGAGCAGCTGCATGCTCGGCTGAGAAAATCAGTAAATGCTGCCAGCTCAAGTTGAAACGAATTTCAGGTTTGTAGCTGAAGTAACTTCAACACCTGCAAGTTCGTGTCAACGAACGATTTTATCTTGCGAGAACAGGTGATGATGACTAGAAAATTAATCGAAAAACTGCAAGCTCGACTTGAGAAATCATTGAAATTTCAAAGCGTTGCACATGCGCGAGTGGCTCGATCAGCACATTATTAGTTACGAGTGGACCGTCCTGAAAAGTCCGCGGGCTGATCCGTGTCAACGATGTTTATCGTGCAGGATGCACACAGGACGTGTAGATGGTAACTTATATAGATATCAACCGACGAGAGGGGAACATATCTTTGACCCAGATAAGAGGAATTCGAAGGGGTTTCTTATCCCGGCTCCATAGCCCCCGGCCAACGGGGTTTCTGGTGGCGAGCTTAATGGAGCTTGAATACTCCAAGATGAGACTTGCTTGCTTCCCATCCGCAGCCCTCGGGCGTTGTTCCGAAATTTTTAGCGAATTTTTCACCGACCCGCGACGTCGTTTAAACCGGTGCTCTCAAAAATTGGAAACGCGGATATTGTACGGTTTAGATGCATCCGGAAAAAATTGGTGAAACCCGCTTGCGGGTCAGGAGATTCTCGAAATTTGCAAGCTCAAATTTCTGAGGCGTGGAAAATTAAAATATTAAGGTACTTTGGGTAAAGGAATTGAACATCTGCAAGCTCGTAGGTTTAAAATTCAAGCACGAGCGCATCGCAGTTAAGGTGCAAAAAAATCATCGAAATTTGCAAGCTCAGATATTAATCACTTTAATATTCAAATATTGATGCGGTGCAATTAAAATAAATTTAATAGTTGCGAATATGGATCTTTTATCTTCATTCTAATCTCAGTTTTCAATCTTCACCAGCAACTCTATTCATTTGCTAACCTCCTTCGCTTTAGCAACATGCAACTCATCCTCTTTGTTGGCAAATCATTGGCGGGGAATTACAAGGTGTGGATTATCTGTTCGACTTTTTAATAAGCTTTGCTCGCGACAATTTGCACGACCAATGTTACATCACGCTCGAGTTGTCCATGAAGATTAATAAGAAGGCCACTTAAGACTATCAAGAAAAACCGTATTTAATTTTCCATCAGACTAGTAAAATTCATGTTCCTTTTCAACAAGCATAGAAGAAGAATTAGAAAATTATCCTTAGAATCCGACAGAGGCTACACCAATTAATTCCAGTTTATTCTAGCGTCGTGTCACCGCCCTTTTTACAGTTCGGAAAGAAATCCTCCCTTCTCTCGTCCATTTTTCAATCACCCTTCGTTGTAAAGAATATCCCCGTCAAGGGGTTTGGTGGTACGAAGGGTGACTGAAGTTAGCTAGATCCCTCGGCTCGTGGCGCCAGCCTTTTATACCCGGTTAGAGGGGGTTGAACGGGGTGCGTGTGGTGGTCGGCAGTGACGTCACCGGAGGCACGATGACGTAAAACCCGGGAAACATTACGTTACGCAAGCGTAGAGAGTTCCAGGAGGGGTTGAAGCCGCGGCCCGATCACCCACTGGCCTACTTTCACCGCCCCTTCCCCTGGCGCACCCTCTTCTCTTCTCTGTCCAAGCGATGACGGGGTATTTTTTTTTCTATGCCTCTCCGGCGAATCCTAAGGGCCACGATGCGTCAATCCATCTCGAAGGGGTAGATCTCCAATCGAAATTTTCAAAATTTTCAAACTTGATGCATTCATCTCGGTGTTATTGGAAGAGGAACGAGATGAACCTGGATATTGGGATAGATTCAGAGCAGCGTGGTATGGTTAATGGCTTTTTTATAGAATGGCTGAGATTATTGGGCTTCCCGTGCGGTTATTTGGGTAAATTGATCGGTTGGACCGAAGGGTGAAGGCGGTTTATGCAAGAGGGTGCTTCTAGATATTGGGTGAAGCGTTTTAAATAAATTTCGGGTTGAATGATAAATTTGAACATAAGGGTAGCTTGTATAGAATGATTGTTACCATTTGTAGGGATTAAAATTTGATTCGTAAATTTATCAGTTAGAAACAGACTTTAGCGAGAATTATTAATTTTTCAAAAACAAATAATCTTTTGTTCGATGAAAATCGATTCGAACGTGTCACACTTTTCCCTCCGTATCCAAACGAATTCAGCTCTGACAATGAAGAGAAACAAAAAAGGACGTCGTGGAATGAAAAAAAAAGGAATCCAGCATCGCGTGATTAAAATTAAAAGCGAACGTGTCGCTTGGAAAAACGAGCCTCGGGTTGTGCGATACCAATTCATTAACGTTCAATAGCCCTGCGCGTTTGACCTTTTTCTCCCCCTGTTTCAACGCCTATCTAAAAAAAAAAAAAAAGAATAAAAAATGAAAACAGAAGCCGAACGAGCACAGTTTTGCTTTCGCGGAAAATGTAACTCGGTTATCAAAAATGGCCGGGCTCGGTTCACGAATTTACGAGACGAACGCGGCAACGAACAAAAACAGAGGAGCACGACGCGTTCTAATTACGGTCGAGTGATCCTGTAATTGAATGTAATTGCTACACGAGAGAGGAACATCGCTGGTTACCTGATCGCAAGGGTGTTCCTTTGTGAAAGCCATGGCACTATTAACCTCGTCGCTGTAAACTTCACCTTTTGCTATTAACAGCTCAAATGCAATTAACCGCATCGCGAACCGGTTACTCGAGCACTCTGTTGTTTCGTTGTTGCTCGAAAAATTTTTAACAGCAAGAAGACAGAGGTTGAGAATGATTAAGCTATATGTAATCGTCGCGTTTGATCGCGTTCGAAGTTGAAAATCCGTCGGGACGGTAACTTGACGAAGTTAATCAGCGCGAATCGGTTAGGAAGGAAGATCGGTATCGCAAAGTCGGCTGATGTTAGATCGTTTACGTGCTAGAAGCTTTACAATTCCATGCGGAGACCGCTTCACAGCGACGTCGCTTCTCCATTTATTAGCAATTTTCCAAGGGATTTGCCTGGCCCATTTGAATGCACCGTTATGCACCATGCGATGCAACCTTAATTACCGTTGCTTCTCCTTTTCTAGCGGATGCGCTATGGCTTGTATCCGATGTACCACCTTCCGTAATGTATTCTACCATGTATGAATTTCAATCCATTGTATATATCATTTTATTAGTAATTTCCAAATTTTGTATATAGAGAACGGACTCTGTCTGACAATCCATGGATCTGTTCTACTGACGACGTTCTGTCCGACCCTCTATAGTCCTATTCTACTTAAAATCTTGCTCTACTGAACATACATATTTTTTAATTTTCAAATCTAGCGGAAATAGTTTACCATCGTACGTGATACAGTGCAATAGCATGGATTGGTTTTCCAGGCTAGTTTTCATTCCGCATAGAATAGTCAGGGAAAAAAGAATAATCTCTCGCGTGGAAAGCAAACCGACGAGATTGCGTTACAGATTAAACGGTCACCAGCTGCCACGAGATCCACGTTGCGAAGCTGAATTAATTATTGGCCTTCGCCGATTCGATTCGAGCGAAACGCATCGTATTTACATGGATTTACGTTACACGGATCTGTTCGGATAAATCGTCGCAGCTAGGAATCGTATTCACGAGACTACCGTCACTTGATTCTCTGCCAAACGTGATCGAATTCATTTAATCGTGTTTTCCATTCCGTATCCTTCCATAATTACAACTTCATTTAGGATTTAAACGAGCGGTGTAACGATACTCCGTTCGGTTCTATGTAGAATTTTCGCGGTAATTGATTTTTCCTTCGTTCAAACGGAAAGGTTAGACCAAAAGTTTCTGACGAACCAAGTTGCGGCCGTGCAAAGTTGACTGACTGTAATGCGAGCATTGACTGAGCGTTTCCGCAAGTTCGCGATTCAACGAGCAGGGAAATGATTGCGTGGAACGAAGTCGATGAACGAGAGTTTAGTATCCTTTGCCGGGCGTCGTTTACCATCAACGTGGCATCGTTATTGCCTGTTAGCTCGATACGATCGTGCTGGCAGCGTTTCAAGGGGAGCAGATTACCCCGCGACGAAGTATCATTTTTTAGAATCCAATTATCCCAGCTTATTCCAAAATGTTTTACCAGAAAACAATCATTGAATGTTTTCAAGCACGGCGAACATAATCGTTTGATTTAAAGAAAACATTTTCATTTATGTTATTCATTATCAAGGCACGATACGAAGGTGACAAATTACTTGCAAAGGAAATTAGTTAATTTCTAAACTAATATTTTTAAGCTAATGGGCTAAACTGTGAATGGATTATAAAAAATGAGAAATTAAGATTATCTTCTATGCGTTTTACACGTCTTAAGGGTTGGTTAAATGAAGGTAGCGAACGAAAATGAATTTTAGTCGACTCCAGTTGGGTCTTGGCCAGATTTTCGGCGTGTTTTTACGTGTAAACGAGAACGAGCGTAACGAAAATCTAATTGGGATGTGATGCGGATGGGCTAGCTGGTCTTGTTTCTTCTTCCACAGAAATGAACACTGACTTTTCTCGGGGCCAAAAGAAAGACGAGCGCGATGCTTGTTTTATCAGTCAATAAAAAGCAACTTAACGAAGATGAGTCCATCTCAAGTTCAATTCACTCCGCTTTATATCTTCACAAGTAAACAGAAAGAAAGATGAATTAAATCTTCAGTCAACAGAGATTTTCCTGCTTTCTTTACAAGCAGACTCAGCTAGATTTAAATCTACCATAAATCTAACTCAGCTCTTTCTCTGTTTTATTTTCAAACATTTCCATGTTTGTTATTTGCACCATAGCGTGTTCTTAAGCATCATAAATTCTTTGAAATTCCCCTGTCAAAGCAAATAGTAAGAAATCCAAGATAAACCCAATTGAAACCCTTCCTCACGAAATAGTATTTAAATCACCCTTAAGAATAATTATCGGATAATTAATCTAACCAAAGATTCATTGCATTTCCTACGATCAAATCAGACGAGGAACAATACAACAGGGTGGAAAAGTGAAATTACTAAGAGTTGACGAATTCTTGGTGGGAGAGAAACGAGAGCAAGCGTTCGATCTAGCGACATTTCAGGCCGAGCTTAAAGCTTTCAGCCTGGGCTTTAGGGCGCGCGTACGCGCGCGGATATAAATATCGCGCTTTATGGAGGAAATAAAGCGCGACTTTTTTCCCTTCGCATCGAAGCCCTGTCGTTTAAACTGGACGTTTAATCATTTTAAGGATAGTAACACGTACCTGTACCTTTGCTTCTTTTTTAAAATTCAAATTTACTTAATTTTCACAATAACTTGACGATCCCAAATGGTCCCAAAGAAACAGAAATCTGGGAAAGAAGATCGTGCGTCACTTCGTCTAGAATCTCCGTCATTTCAATTTTCTTTTCCTTCTCTCGTAATCGTTCTTTGGATAAACGACGACATGTCGGCGAACGAGTTCTCGTGACAATCGGCAAATTCATCAGCGACGTCGATAAAACTGGCCAGACGAGGAAAATGGAAAGGAAAACAGAGAGAGAGAAAGAGAAGAAATGTGGAAAAATTGGACTCAACGCGAAACGACAAACGGAAACGTGCAGTAATTTGAACGTTGGTAACGGGAGACCGGGTTACTGTTTTGTGTTTTCATGAAAATTTCGCCAGCAATTCTCTTCCGTTTGTTTTGGCAAGAATGAAAACGAGCGGACCGCGAGGAAATATTTTGATGGTTTAAAATTGATCAGTGGTTGGGAATGTTGAAATTGGAGAGCAATATTTCAGGCAACGAGACGATTTACGTGAATTCAAATGGAGAACAAGGGAAAAGGTACACGAGTTTCGCGGCGACGGAACGCGTTAAGTCTGTCCGTGGAAGACAAAACAGACGAAGGAGGGCAACGGAAAACGAAGGAAAAGAGGGCACGATGTGTACGTTATTAAAATCGTTGGAAAAAGGTACGGAGAAATGTACGTACCCTCTAAAAATAAAGGAGAAAGAAGGTAAAAATCGAAGAAAATAAAAATAACGACAAAAGAAGAGATAGAAAAGACATGAGGTGTTTCATAAAAGTAAAATAATATTGAAGAGGGTTCAAAAGGGTGGCACACAAAATGCGTCGATCGAAAAAGGGAAAAAATATAGTTGAGGCTACGTGTCGAAGCGATAAAATACCGAGAGGAAACAAACAACAAAGTCCTACGCGTACGAAACGGAAGTCCTACGTGAGAGTGATAAATAAAATAAAAGTCAAAGGAGTACGTCAATAAACAAGAATACACATGCATCAAGCAAATGTGTAGGTGTTGCGAAAATCGATAGAAACAAAAAATATAAAAAGAAAAGTTTATAAAACAACTTTGAAAGAGAATCGGTAAACAGAAAAAAATATGGTAAATGTAAAGGTGCAATTGAAGAAAGAGAATATTTACAAACGATTAACTGGATGTTTACGCGATGAAAGAAAAGAAAATAAATAAAAATTGGAAATACGTATATGTACCTAGAATGAAATAAAGGTAAAATATGATCACCCTTCCCACACTACCGGATGAATATCTCCAACAGCAGGTAGTAAAATCCAAAGAGGAAGACTACGAAGAAGAAACGGAAATAAAGACAAAGGAACACACGGAGATCAGAGCAGCAAAAAGAGGCAGGAGTAGAAAAGCTGAGAGAAAAAGAATAGGGATACTCTCGTCATCTTCCTCTCTTTATGTATCATTTCTGTCCAGCTGAACAGGATAGAACGCACACAAGGAAGCCGCAGAGAAAGACAGAGCAAGAAGGAAGACAGTGAGAGAATCCGGCAGCAGGAGAAAGGGGTGGCATCCCCGGGGGTGCAGGGCGCGCTTGCGCGGTACGTGGGTGGAAAAGCGGTGGCGAGAGCTGCTGAGAACGCCCGGGACGCGTCGCGGCTGGTTCGCGCGAGTGCAACCGAACTAACCAGCAGCCAGGATAAGCGGACACAGGGTACAGGCCGGCGAGGAGTGGCGAGGGGTACCAAGGGAATAAGGGTTGGGAGGGTGACTGGCGAAGTTGGAGGCAAGACGAGGGTGAGATAAAAGGAGAAGATCGAAAGCTGGACGAGAGGGAGAAACACGGAGAGCGAGAGAGGGAGGATGTAAAGAGGGGCGATGAGGGGAAGGTGCGGATAGAGCGTGCGCGCCTCCGAGGAGGGAAGGAAAGAGAGAAGGCCTGGAAAAGCCGGGAGTGTTCGTTCGTAACCCCTCTCGGCCTACGTCCTCGTCGCCGGAGCAGCGTCTCTCAGTCGACGTTTCCCCGTTTTCCGGCGAGGGAAAGCTCTCCTCGTCCTCGTCCTCGTCGCTCGCCTGTCCACCAGCGAGTCGCTCGCGATCCACGCCCGATAGATAAGGAACCGCGACCGTCAGGGCAGACAGACGCTCGTAGATAGCAAACCACCCATACAGGGAGAGACAGGGAGGAGCAGCGGTGGAGGGAAAAGAGGGAGAGAGAGAAAGAGAGAGAGAGGGAAGCGACCAGTAGAGGGTGGCAGAGGTGTTCCAACACTCCGCAGCATCCGAGCCACGGGGAAGACGAGCGTCCAGGGGTGGTGACCTGTAACCGCGAGCCAGATCCTCTTGTCCATCGGGCAGGATATTTGTTTCGTTCTAATTCGACACCGACGTATTGGAAGCTCAGCGAGTTTTTTTGCAAACACGGTGAATTCGATAAAGTTGATCGTTCGACGAGTATACTGATCGAGTAGGTAGAAGCTCGTCGGTTGAGCGTATCTCTGGTGCACCTGTCGATGCGCCTTCGTGGCAATCGGAACGATCGATCCTCCCGAACGGACGCGGACTTCCGGGGATCGTCGTTCCGTCGTTAATTAGGGGAGCGTGCGCGAACGCGAGCAGGACGCGACGCGGCACGTCGCGGCGCGAACGAGAAGAGCCGGCGGCTGGCTTGCGTGCGTGCCTCCTTCTATCTGGAGCAGCACCGATCCTCACTCTGATCCCCGTGACCTTGTGACACCGCGACCAGAGAGGCTCGCGTATCGGTCGACCGCCTCGCCGCCGGGGTAGGAGGGATGCGGAAGAACAGGCTGAAGCGTTGAGGCTACACACCCTCCGCCAGAGTCGTCCGGGTCTGCCGCGTGTTCCTGTCGTTCCTCCCGGCTTCTTTTCGTCACGATCCTTCTCACCCTCGCGTGCTTCCTGCTCCCATCGCGGCACAGAATGTTACCCGATCAAACTGGACCAAGGTGGGAACAGTTTCGAATCGAAAATTAAGTTCGCCAGTTACAGTGAAGGTGTTCGTTGCGGGTTCAAAGTGAGAACGAAATTTTTAAGCTTCGTCGAGGAACACTGAACACGGTTCCAAGTGCCAAACATTGATAGAAACATTGAACTCGATCGAGGAAGTGATCAGAGGTGGAAAGAGGATATTAGAAGAGAGGAAGAACCGGCGAGAATTCGCTAAGCTCCAGGAAGCGGCTGAAAGAGGGAGCCTAGGGTAACTCGGCATCAAAAGATCGAAGACGTGTCGAAACCATGAGCGAAGGCACGCCAAAGTCTCAGGGAAAAACCGTGCCTGATGGCTCGCCAGCCCGTATGGAAGCCGGTATGATTGTATTCCATGTCTTTGAGTAATTTCACAGGTTGTTCCAGGAGTTGATCGAATAACTTCTTAGTAATTCCAAATTTTTATAGTTGTTCGATTAATTCCTGGAACATCATGTATAAAAGAGCCATATTTCAAATGTTTAAACCATTAATATTCAGGAAAAATTTCCTCCACAAATTTTCATTCGGCCCTCCAAATAAGTAACCCTATCAGAGCTACCTTAAGTCCATCAGAAAGTCTTCCTCGTCATCCACGAAGGTCCATCAAAAATCATCATTTCAATATCCGAAAAATATTTGCGAGGGACCGGTAATGTACTTTGATCAACAGAACGTGAAACGTAGCCTGGGAAAAGCGACAATCAAAGGGCAAAGTTCGTCCGGCAGGGTTGGATTTCAGTTTAAAGGTCGTCGAAAGATATTCGGACCGAAGCGAAATCGTAAGCTGAGGCAGCTCTTTCCTTGTGCAGGGAACACGTTAAATTCTCGTTCGAGCCCTCCGGGTAATTTTCCGGAACTCGAAGCAGAGAGGGTGGTTTTTTATGTGGACGATATAAGGTTGAAACTGGGGCTCCCTGGCTGATATCGCGTTTCTGTGACTTGATTTCAGATTCCGTCAATTTGCTGGCTCCTTTCAAACGGTCTCAGATTGCTCACTCTAAATTTCTATGAATTTGTAAAATTCCTCCGTTTAAAGGTAATATACATTTGTTTTTCAAGATCGAAACACGTAGAAAAGAGAAAGACACATTGTTACAAGTTTTATAATGGTAGGTTCAATATTGAAGTAATAAGAAATGAGATATGTGCTTTTGCCACAGTGTGAACACTGTAACAGATGAAACAGATTCGATCATAATTCGTCGAGGATATTACGATATAAAAGATGTTTTATTCTCAGCTATAAAGTACTAGGATAATAAGAGAAAAGATGGTCTTGAAAGTATCATTGAAGTAGAAGAAGTATTCTCTTCGCAGAATCAAAATTAGTGCCAGGACATTTGAATAAAGCTTTAGAATTTAGTATTAAAAAGTAAATAAAACACAAGGTCATAAATAGTTCAAAAATACTCCAGTATCTCGAACGTGTTCCATTACCGCCGTAAACATTCCACCATAGCCCGAAGCGTGATGCTTTTTCCAAGTGCAAGAGTACCAATGCAGTTCAAACAAAAGATGCTGCATTCATAATATCAAAGGTATTCAGCGCGAAATGGGCTGGTTCTCTTACCATAAAAAGCAGAATATTAGAGCACCATAAGTATTTCAGCTTGGAAACATGGTAAGAGTCCAGGTGGTCTCCTTAGATAAATTTTCAGCCGCCATAAAGTTGCATTCTATAAAAGTGCATCTGGAAGCTGCACTTTGAAAGTGCATACGGGGCGATCTGTGTAAATAATTTTATAAATAATCCTCTTGTACATCGACGATGTAATAACATATTAATCTGGCTTGTGGAAAATTTTGCCTCTCGTAAAAAGGAATGACAACTTGTGTCCACGAGGAACCTTCGGGATTACGTTCGAATGTAGGACAGCAATTTAATTTTCAGAAACGTTCTCGAGTCCAATGCTCTTGTTCTTTGCGTGGGTATGCAATTTAAGTGCAACATTGGAAAGATTACTATCAGAATTAAGGAAATTTGAATTTTCTTTAAAAATTTGTTGCTACAGCGTTTTCAGATATATTTGATGATATGGTGAATTAAATTAGCAGAGATATCAGTCTCGTTGGGTCTTTTAATTTTCTAATAATCCATGATACCAAAATTCGGAAAATTCGAATTTTCTTTGAACAAAGAGTTTGCAGTGGTAACTAAATAAAACTGGAGCAACAATTTCAATTCGAAGAATATGTGGACCCTTCTACTGTAATGTCTTGAAAATCAGCAGACTTTGGAAGCCTGAAGGACCCTTCGAATCGTCCCTCGAACGAAATCGAGTGGATATTTTCAAATTCAGCTCGAGTCTGAAGCAATTGGCCCGCTTTTCTTATCTCCAGTGTCCTGGTTCTTGTGGATATTCTTTTGGGAGGAGAATTGGCCAGACTTCGTCGACAAGCATCTCCTTCCCTTTCTTGAGAAGTGAAGAATGTGAACCGGATGTTCTGGTGATGAAGCAAAAAGTGACACACTAACGAGAATAATACTTTTAATGATAGTGTAGTATTCAGTTGAATACAAAAGGATTGTATACAAAGAAAGAGATGTCCTTTTAGTAACAGTGTGAAAAACATTTCTAAAAGCATTAAAAAATCACCAGTATTTCTTTTTTATAAAAAAGTTTAAATTAAGAACACAGCCACAGTCGCTAAAGTATTCGACTGAAAAAGTATTCCCTTGCAGTCACTGAAGACAGAAATCTTGCCTTCGCAGTTTCTTTCCGCTCCTCCTAATATTGAAAGTAGTACAACTCTACCGAAAGTCAGACATCTCCATGAAAGTAGCCAAAGTTCGGTGGCTAACCCAGAAAATGAACTTCCAAACTGAGCAGCATCATTCTAAATCTCACAGTGGTCTTAATATCTCTGAAAATTGGAAAGTCTCTACTTCCAAAGAATCCAAATCTACTGCGAACACAAATTTTGTAAAATGTCAAAATGATACTTCTTTCTCTAAAACGTTAAAATACATCCCCGGTATCAAACCACAAATCAGAAGTTTCGATGGTAAAATATCTAGGAAGTTTCGAAAACGACAAAAGAAGAAGGAAGTTCATGTTTCTTCGGCAACTTTCGTATTCCCGTCGTCGTGTCCCGAAAAATATTTCGGGTCGCTTGTTCCGCTACCTTCTGAATTCGCATTAACATATTACGTGTTCGGAAACCAGGATGCGATTGTATCGTATCAATACGTGCAAGAAAGTACCGAGTGTAAGTACATTCGTGCAGTTTTGACCCCCTGCGTGAACGTGAATGGCAACGCAACGATCATTCATTAAATTGTTGCATACTAAGTAACAAATTTCGAAACATAGAAAGTCATCAATTGTGCTTCTGTTAATTTAAAATCGTTTGTTTCTGCAATTCAGAAGTTTCTTCCAAGAGAAAGAAATTTTATTCTGTCGCAATTAATCTCCGAAACAAAAGAAAATTGTTTTCAACTTCTTTCCTGCGAAATGGACAGAGGTTTCTTGGTAGCTGCTTAACGTATAACCACGATAACGGAAAACATTTTACTTTCATTGTTCAGTAAACAACGTAAGTCTTATTTACTTGCGGTTTTTTTTATCCCTCCATCGTTACCAGTTTCTTTTTCCACTAGAACGAGTCAGCCATTAATTAAATCGTCCTCTTTTTCTCTGTCCCCTCGATGGACCATAAATTATACAAATAACAGGACACAAATCCTATGAAAATGGTGGGGTAGTTTTTCTCGAGGAAAGACCATTTAATTCATTCGCTACATTTGTCCATTTCTCCTTTATTTTTACGTACACATATGGTTTAATATTTCTTTCGTATTTCTGTTATTGAATTTCTCTGCAGGGATAAAAAAATTGATACGATCTTGGAAAGATTGCAATTCGTTCGCCGAATTCATCATCGAAGATACGATCGATGTATGGTCGGGAAAATTTATTGATCGATAACGGAAAAGATCGAATGAATTGGATGGAATTGTAGATGGAAATCGCACGAATTCGGCGTAAAATAAACTCTTCCAGGCTGGTTGTTTCCTCCGTTCGCAATTTTGACGATTTACCGTGCTCGACGAGATCGCTCGCGTAAATTTCGTGAATCTGCTCGTTTTCAACGTTTCTGCTCGTAAATTTCGTCATTGGACACCGCGATATTCCCGCGGTCGGTCCATCCTCGATGCTGTTCCACTTTCGAATTGTAGGGCAACGCGAAGTGGATCTTCAACGTGGTAGAACGTTCAAGCGGGTTTTCAAATTTGCATATCCACTGTATGAATATATTCTGGCATCCCTTTTTTTTATTCTCCTTTTTCTACGAACGATGCTATGTTTCTTATTCGACCATTCGAATTAAAACTCTTTTCTTGCCCTCCAATTTTTACTTCTGTTTTCATATTTTCAGCTATATTTTTCTACCAACATTCCCGGTGCTTTCCTTTTGTTTCCATGTATTTCTAGCATGCAAGTTCTATATCCAACTGGATATTATAAATATATATAATATACAATGTATAAAAATAGTTCATGTCACCGCGTAATAAAATCAATATTGTTTAACGCAGAATAAATGCAACGACAGGCGACAATCTCATACTCGGGAAGGCGGAACACGCGAATTATGAAAAATTTGCAAAATCAACGTAATCAGGCCAACGAATTTAGCATCCGAGCGTGATTATTCCCGCGTCAACGGACTATCGCGAGAGATTTCGTCCAAGAGACAGCACTTGACAAGTTCGATTTCGAGGCTGCTGTTTCTCGACGTCAGCGCGATCGAGCGTACCTACGAGGAAATTCACGCTCTGCTCGCTCTTAATTGTCGATTATTTAAATTCCATCCAGCACGACGAGACAGCCTCGACGATTCGCCGTCGGTCATCGCGAAGCACTTCCGGTGTTTCCGTTTGCTCAGCGCATCGTCGTCCATTCGGTTCGCAGTTTCCTCTTTATTCGCTCTCTTGGCTGGCAAATTGGATGGAAAATCCACGTTTATTCACCTGTGCATCGCTGTTTGTTCTTATTCTTAGTGTACACGAAGCCCGCGTAATGTTATTACGACGGATGAATTGTCCACCGGTTCGCAGGAAGGTTAATTCCTTGTACTACAAGGCTTCACGCTACTTAACCCTTTCTTCAGTTCCGAATAATTGTTATCGAATTCCAGGTTCGACAACCTCGTTAGCGAATGTAAGCAAAGATTAATTTGATCGACAGAAACCAAACAGTCCCGTTTGTCGTTTCCTCGACGGTAACGAAATTAATAACAGCAACAGCTCTAACTCGAAGACGCGTTTCATTAAATTTGCATCGACGAACTAATTTGTTTGTTCGTCAAACACAACTGTTCCTCGAATTCGCAACGGGCTGTTTAACTCGTGAATTGTCGATTGTCTGTGAAGAGGACGACCTATTCCGGTATTCTGTTTTTCTTCAATATTTATTAGCCTATTCCGAAGAGGATGCAATAAAACGAGGCTCGTTCGAGGAGGCTGCAGAGAACCAGCACTTTGTTGATCGAATCGAATTTGCCGCTGGTCGAGTGGCTGATCGATTCGCGTTAAAAGGATACCGCGGACCTTGCAGAATTCTCGAGCAAGGACAAATTCTTGCTTCCGTGGGGAATTCGAAGAATCCTTTGAGAATAATCTTCCACCTCTTCTTCCTCCACTTTTTTTATTTCATTATTCGAACACGGATAAAGTGAACTCATCGTCGGTCTCCAGAAATGAGAGAAATTCTTAAACATCCATCGAAGGGACAATGGTAGAACGTTTGTAACACGTAAATCCTTAGAATGTCTCGAACTAGTAGATCTCGACGCGAGACTTGCCCTTGCAGTTTCGACGAGTCTACGTAACCCAGCGGTACTTTGTTGATTCAACGAAATCTTCTTTCGGTCGAGTGGCTTTTCGCTCGATCCACGGCAAAAACGTGTGCCGGGCCTCGCGCGCGCGTTTAAACGAGATTAGGACAAGGGCAAGCGGAGGGTTAAGTAGTTTCCATTGTAAGGATGCTCCACGAAGTGACGACGTTTCTTGCTATCCGTTGCTTGCCACGCCTTTGCATACAACCAGACAGCTCACGGCCGCTCTTTACGCTTAATTCCTCGGGATTTTGATGAAGCAGACACTATTTTCTCTTCAAATTTTCCGTCTATCGCTTTTCAGCTGAAACTTCACCCTTGCATCCTCCGAAGATTTAGTTTCAATAAATTTTCATAGTATTTCATTAGATGTTGCTTTCGTTTTTGATTTTGATCATTAGTTACTTGTCTTCATTGATGTCTTAATCGAGAGAATCATCTTCAGAATGAAGAATACGTAGCTCGAATCCGGCGGCAAAGGATTATTCCCCGATATAAATCAATCGGCTGCCAATAATTCCCACCTGACTGTCATGGTAATAAAGTCGAATGTCTAATAATATCGTCGCGACGTCGTTTCGGTCCCGCCACGATTTATCGTCGTTTCAATGAGCGGTGAAATTGGGACACCCGACCAACCGGGACACGCCCGGCATTGTTACCTCTGCTTTTAAGCTTGCACGCGTTTCTGACTCGCTCCTGCGAGCACACACACGCTTTTCATTACACGCTTCTACAAAGATATTTTCATGGATTGACTCTCGTCATTTTTTTAACGCTCCCTTTTGAACGTGTTTAACTGTTTGAGTGCCATGCTCTCGTTTCATGTCGAAAAAAGAAGAAGAAAAAAAAAGAAGAGTTTTCCAGGTCTCCCGGGTGAAAATATCAGAAGGCAGCAGTTTGAAATTCTACTTTTTTTTTCATTCGTATCCACGTATTCGCTCACAATAGATTGACGAGTAAAATTTGTTTCATTCGTAGACAAACGAATCATCGTGCCAATTAAGAAAAGAAATATACGAATGCACGATGGCTGGTTATGATGCGGGACAATCGTTCGTTAGTACCAACTTTCAATCCTCATTCGAGTCACGTTGTATCCGGTTCGAACCGATTTGATTTAGCAGGGCATACGTAAGTAATTACGCGATGAATCGCGCCGATTCTGTGAGTTAACATAACCAGAATACATCAATTAAATCGACGGTGGCTCGGGCAGAATACAAACAGCTTTACTGTGCTAACTATCGTCACTTTGACATCTATAATTTTGACGAATTTGGTTGTTCTAGTATTAGTATTTGACAGAGTACACATCACTGGCTATCGAGGTGTTCGATTCCAAGTTTGAGATCCTAAGCACCGTGCGTCGCCGACCTACCGGACGGACACTTTGTATTTATAGGATAGCATAGTGCGGGGAATAATTTGACAGGGGAAATAATCTCCAAGTTTGGTAGTATCTTTTATTAACATTAAAATTCTCCAAGCTTCTGATACACGTTGACAGGCACGTGGAAAGGAAAATTTGTCGACTGGACCAAATGGTGCACGATTCGAACAATGGTTCTCTGGGATTGCCAAAAAAATAAGTAATCGGATATATCGGAGGGATGGTGGTGGTTGTTGCGTCTCGTTAATTCGCGTCGCAAAGTCGCCCAAGAGAATATCGGGCCAACGGTCTGCCAACGGTTGGCAAACGTTCTCGACCAGTCGATCTCTCGAATTTCCAGGCGGTGCTTGTTCGTGTTTCGTGTTCCAGTTGCTCGGTTCCCGTATCTGGCTCGAATCTTCCGAAGAATCGTTCGCTGACCCGATGCTCCACTTTTCCTTAAATCTCTCGACAGCTCTTTCGACAAAAGTTCGCAGCTCGAACTGCGGCATTACTTTGATTCCGCTTTGTTGACCAACGAGGGAGTGATCCCAACCAGCTGAAAACTCGCGACCGATCTCGATAAAATTCAACTTCTTCAGAGGTTTCTCGGGATATTCGAGATTATGCGAAGTTTCAGCTGCTTTGAGAATGTTTGAACTTTACGATCGTGTGTAAATTCAGTCTTATATTCGCTTGCCTACTAAACTCCCGCATTTCATGTTTCTCCCTGTACGATTATTTATTACCCTCCAACTATACGAAATAGAGGGAGTGATATTTCCAAACTTTCGAT
Organism: Osmia bicornis bicornis; assembly: GCF_907164935.1. Lineage (NCBI taxonomy): Eukaryota > Metazoa > Arthropoda > Insecta > Hymenoptera > Megachilidae > Osmia > Osmia bicornis. The sequence goes on from NC_060230.1 coordinate 6,269,705, forward strand.
ATTAAAGTTGTCAACTTTACTCGCATATCTCGCATATCAGTTTGGCAGGTGAAATCGATTAAGGGTCCGGTTGGAAGACGTATCAACGGATTAATCGCGTTCGAAGCCCGCTTAGCCACTTAGGATAACTTGTACACGTCCAAGTGTTTACAACAACATTGTACACTCACATGGTTCTTAACGTAATTGCATTCACCCTGCTTGTATAAACTGCAACGCCACATGTCGATCATCCTTCAACTTTCCTCAAATCTCAAATCCTCCAAATTCCGGTTAAATATTAAATTAAATCAGCCGGTAATGTAATCTGACCACGATTAATATTTCATCAGAAACTTGTAATTAGCAGTTTGAATAATTTACAATGGCAACGACGACACTGTAGCTTGTTTCCTTTGCACATTTTATTACGTCGAATAATTCGAATAATTGACTCGTTGCCGTACCAGCAAATTGCTTCATAATTAATATTCTGTGGTGATCAATATTCTATTTCCGTGGCGGTTCGGAATCGTAATCGATCCTTCTCTTCTTTCGTTCGACGCGGAAAGGCTTTATTTACCAGACTGTTATCGATATCGCGATCGAGGATACATCGTGATTACCCAGGCCACGTTCACGGACTTCCATTTGACGCGCTTTTAACGTTGATTCAAGAGAGGAGGGCATAATAGAGGGAGCAAACACGATTAAAATAATTAGGGATGCATGATACTCGATGCAATTTGTCAGCTGGAAACCGACTAAATAACCGTTTAAACAGGCGCCGCGACGCCGCGATTTCACGTCGACGATGGTCTTCCTTGATTACACAGGGTGTTCGTGGAACCTGGTACGGACCAGTTGCTGCTGTAACGTCAGCTTGCATTTACTTTTCTGTCTACTTTTTGTGGAACACATCTTGACAGCTGTTTTTCCTCTGTCAGCCGTTCTTCACAATAGTATTTTAAACGTTTCGTTTTATCTCTCAGTTATTTCTAGGCGAGTTGTTCTATTCAATTGAAGCTAACTTTCTGTGACATACGATTTTGTCAATGAAAAATTGTCAATAGAAAAATCCACGAATCGAGCTAGATTTCAAATTGAATTCATTACCGAAGGAAGGAAGCCGAATCAGCCGAGTGCATTGACGAAAAGATGCCGCTCTTTAATCTGGGAAATAGTGTCCGTGAGGCCGGAAACCGTGTACGAAATCGGATGGTCCACAATGGTCGGATCAATCGGGAAGATTGAAAAGAACCGGTGGATGGAAAACGGCGAAGAAAGACGCCTTCGAGACGCCGAGTCGATAACTTGACCAATAGAGTCGAACGGGTAAATCAGGGTGAAGCAAATCGACTTCAGGGAGGCAAGGGGAATCTGATAGATGCAGTGAAATCGGAATAATCCCTATATTCGCGAAATGTTACTAGTTTAAGAGACGATTTAACGAACGTTCCGACGTAAGCTCGTTTAAACTTTCGATAAAACGAATACCATCGACGACCCCGACGTGATTATTCTTTCTGGATAACGAACGCGGGGATATACAATTTACAAAGGAACAAAGAAACAAATCAGCGAGTTAATATTGACTGGCCTACTTTTTTAAATTGCTAGATGAAACGTCGGTTTGTTATTTCGCCGAGCCTGTTTCGAATATTGAACCTCTCCTAATTGCTGTACACTTTTCCAGCTCGAGATCTTAAGAATCTCATTATCTCCGTTGCTATAACCTTAGAATACAAATGTAGCCGGCCGACCCTTGGCTGAGAAAAAAAGAAGAGAAATTTTCCTTCTCAACATCGAGGCTCTTTTCTTCTTCGCGTATTTTTTTTTTATATAAGTTTCAATTCTGAGAGTGAAAGAGAAGAAAACAAGTTTTTCTAGTGAAACTTTTCAGCTCCAAGCTTCAGAACTTGCTTGTTTGATCGGTTCTGAACGAACAAAAATTCCCTAGAGATCCCCGTTTGCCAACTACTTTCGCAGTGTGACAGTTTGAACAGAATTATCATTGTTCTTTTCGTTTTCCAAGCGACGATCAAAGAAATCTCGAAAGAAGATTTTCTCTGAGAACGATGGTAAATGTAAATTCCCTAGATAACCAAGAGCGGCTAGGGATCCCTAGAAAGTATCTCTCTACATGAAATTAATCTCCCAGTAAAAGAACTATAAAAGGATTTATATTACTGTGGTGAGTCGAAACGAATATTTGCTGTTAAAATTATAATGTCTGTACTTTTTCACGATCCGCCATGCAGTGCTGGCAACATTTTTACGACGAGAAATAAACGAGGTCGAAAACAAAAACGTCCGCGGAAATGTCAGGCGAGAACGGACGCGGAATTCACGACCCTGTCGCCGGATTGAAACGTGCTTGCACGTAATTCGTTATTGCGGGCACAAAATACGTGGCCCCGGAAGTGGCGGGCGTCGATTCGACGTCGAAGCACGTCGGGGCGCCTCTGCGGATCCTGCTTGCCTCTGCAGCAATCGATGCATCAATTTCGACCACTATGGATTTCCTCGAGTGTCTTCTGTTTCGCGAACTGCATTTTTCAACATTTTTCAACGTTTTTCATAGTCTTTTGTTATTAGATTAATGTGCAGTTCTGACTTAATGGTTGACTCGTACTACTGAAAATTCGATCTTCCTCATCTGACATGTAAATTTATAATTCTTTTCATAAGAAAATTATATATTTAGGTGCTGGTATCGTCAGATTTTTATAAAATGTCCTATCAATGCTTGACTCGTACTACTCCGAATTTGATCCTACTATACCATATGATCCTTATATACAATATTCATCATTCTTTTCTTATCATCCTCGCCAAATGACACTATTACAATTCCGAAAAGTAACTACAGATTCGTTCACCCGAACTTTTTACCATGAGATCCAATTAAATCATTGCCAACTGTGCCAAGAAGATACGGAAATACGTCCAAATAACCGCAACAATCTTCTTTGCATTATTACAAACGATCACCGGTATATTTATGAATATTATTCCACGGATGTTAGAATAGCGTGTCCTTATTACGTTATCATAGAGACAACAAGTGACTCGAGATAAATTTCACGTCGATGGGAACAAGGAATGCATACTGCAACCGATGCACCGTTCTATTCTGGGATATTTCCTGAAAATCTTATCCTTTCTAGCATCCACTTTCTGTTATCCTCTTTTATGTACCAATCGTGTAACGTTACGAGAGAAGCGTTTCACGGTGGAAAATACAGATAAGAGGAAATACAAGGAAAGCTTTTCGTCGCTTCGGTATTCCGAAAGAAAAGTTTATACATGGATGGTTACGATTTTGGAAAATTAATTTTAAAAAGAACAGTCCAAATTTGCGGACTCGAATCTGTTGGAACCTGTTTCCCCTCGACGACTATTAAAACTTGTTAACTAAAACATTTCCACTTCGGTCCCTGTATTTCGATTAAAACTTCACCGGGCTATTAGCCATTCAAATCAACAGAAACAAACTTCGAAGCTATTCACCGGCCTCGAGAGTGCCGGCTTATGGGAGTTTCGATCTTAATTCCCTGTCGAGAACTCGCTTACATCCGATAATCACCTGACTCTTCCAAGGATCTCTAGAATTTGCATGATTTTCATGAAAAAAAAAAAAAATACAGAAAACTGTCTTTCTTCGAAGAAACAGAAAGATGATAAATCATATTCTCAGATGGCGATCACGTTCGATGTTGCTGCGTTTGCCGAACAACCTTATTTCTCGGTAAAATTCTGTGACACAGAAACGGAGACAAAGCCGAGAGTAGTAGTCCATTTGTCAGAGCTCAGCTCAGACATCAGCGTGATAAAGAAGCTAACATGAATTATATGGAAACCATTATTTTCTTTTTGTAGGCGATGGCGGCGGCGCCGGAGGAGATGCCGACTCCATGGTGGGCGGCGGCAATTCCGAGAAGAAGGTGGAATACGAGACAAATCTCTTCCTCTATAACGTACGTATTCATCCCTATCAAATAAAAATCTACCTTAATTATTTACACTAGTATTTTATTGCTTTGTGAAAAGGGCCAAGGGTGAACGACCCCTTTCAATGTAACTATCGAACTTGATACAGGATCAATCAATTCTAAGATGTAGTAAATAAAGAATGAAAAGGATGCATTGAGAAGCGGAGTAAAATTGTGAAAGATATATCTACGACGATTGTGTTTGTGTCCTGGCGGGTTCGTTGCGTGGATAATAGACGAGCCGCGGAGAAAGTTGAACGGATAAGAAAACTGGGACGACGGAGGCTCAGGCTCTCCCTTTCTTAAAAGAAGGGTCCTTCATTAAAACGCGAAAGTAAGAGGAAGGGTGGTGAAAGGGGTTGAATTCTCTGAAGTGTGCAATTCGCTTAATTGTCGTTCAACGAACAAGCAAGCCGCGAATGGATTCTTCTGCGGTTGTACATCTTTTTTTTTTTTTTTTTTTTTTTTTTTATTGTTTGAAACATCGTTACTCGTCTACGATTTTCCCCTTTTGTTCCACGAGATCGTTTTCCCCAAGCGTCCACGTGTTTCACTTATTTTCTTTGGATTGCCTTTCAGCTTCTTACCGTGCCGTTTCTATCAATTATAATGTTTTCTTAAGCACAGTGAACTGAAAATGATACATCAGAAAAATTTATGAGAAATTGGTGATTAGTCAAGAGTCCCTTTTACCAGTTTTCCGTCTCGTTTCGTCGACAAAGAGAAAGAAACAGGGATACAGGGAAAATCAACGACGATAAGGAGGAGGAAGAGGAGGTTGCTTTGGTCGGAGATAATTTCGACAGAGGCCTTCTAGTTCCAAGAAGAGAAACGGATAATTGGATATCCAGGAATCGAGGTCGAAGCCAAACCGCGTTTCGGTCTGCGAGGAACCGAAAGAGCACGTTAATTAACGGTCTATAAGGGCCACGATTCGAGCCAGCTTTCTGCGTCACTCTGGATCATCCTTTTTTTTCTCCTTTTCTAGCAATCTTTCTATGTCAGAATACAATCGTTACGTAAGATTGCATCTAAAGAAATAGTAGGAAATTTAGAAAATGAAATTAAAATTAGCTAAGCGGCAAGACATTCGAGAATTACTGCTTTTATGCAGAAGGATTAGCTACTTCGTTCTTTCGTATAAAGTGAGAAGAAACACTAACATTTTAATAAAAGATCATTTTATAACACAAAGAAACTAATTACTCTACGTTTAATGAATAGATCGTCAAGTGGAAATTCATCCAGTTTTCTTCGAAGCTGCGATATTTTGCTAAATCGAGGTTCAGCTTTCACGTAACCTGGGAAACGTGATTTCAGGATCGCGTTTCGCTTAATTATCTCTCGCAGATCACGCAATTATCTAGACGGCGGTTAGCGTTAGCAACACGCCACGATTTTTTCCTTTCGAGAATAGCGTAAGGCGACGCGACGTCTCGTTAATTAATTAATTAACCGCTCGCGTTGATTAATCCTCGAGCAACGCGACCGTCCGTCCAATTAAAGCGATCCTTCGATTTATTTATCGCTTTTCTCTTGCCGTTGTATCGGTATCGAGTTTCCTTTTATACCGAATATTTACAGTCTGCCAATTTCCTTTAATTGCTTCTCCGGGTTTCTTTCCCTTAACGAAGGAGTAAACGAGGATACAATAAATAATAATCTGTATTGAATAGAAAATCCTATAAGCAACTATGGCATGAGATATTTTCTATACTTTCAGGAAGAGATGGAAGTCCGGCCTCGTATTTCCACCTTGCTCAACAGTCTATCAGACTACAGCAACACTATCCCAGCCGCGACTGACCCGGACAGCAAGCCACCACCCGCCCCGGGTGGTGCACGGATGGGCACACTGATCGGTGTGTTCCTTCCTTGCATCCAGAACATCTTCGGTGTAATCCTATTCATCCGTTTGACTTGGGTGGTGGGTACAGCTGGTGCTGTTCAGGGTTTCTTCATTGTGCTCTGTTGTTGCTGTGTGGTAAGTACTGACCATACTTGCTAATGAGTAATAATCGTGCCAAACGTGACGAAAAATACTTCGTTCTACGTAGACGATGTTGACGGCTATCAGTATGAGCGCCATCGCGACCAACGGCGTGGTGCCTGCCGGGGGGTCCTACTTCATGATATCTAGAAGTTTGGGCCCGGAATTCGGTGGTGCCGTGGGGATGCTATTTTACACGGGCACCACTTTGGCTGCCGCTATGTACATCATCGGTGCCGTTGAAATCGTCCTGGTGAGTTTTCAGACCTCCTTTCAATAATTACGAACACAAGTTTCCTCAGGATGTAATCAAAAAATTTCTGTTTCAGACTTACATGGCACCCTCGCTCAGTATATTCGGGGACTTCACCAAGGATCCGAGTATCATGTACAATAATTTCAGGGTATACGGCACGTGTCTACTGGTGGTGATGGGCACCATCGTGTTCATCGGCGTAAAATTCGTCAACAAGTTCGCCACCGTTGCTCTCGCCTGTGTCATCTTCTCGATCATTGCCGTCTACGTGGGTCTGTTTCGTAACTTCTATGGAAACGACTCCCTTAAGTTCGTAGTTACCTTTATACTATCTTAATAATGTTACCAGTGTCCACAGAACATTGGGTTAACACGATTCATCGATTGTTCCAGGATGTGTATTCTGGGTAAAAGATTGCTGAAAGACATCAACGTGTTAACGGATTGTAATAAGAATACCAGCGGTGTTTTGCATCAGATCTACTGTGGAAACAGCACCAAATGCGACCCTTACTACCTGGAGAATAATGCGACCATTGTTAATGGTATTCGTGGGCTGGCCAGTGGTGTATTCTTGGGTAGGCTGCATACAATGATCCTCGGACGTGTTAACAAGTGAAAGGCTCGCTAAATGTACTGATTCTGATATGTGCAGAAAACATATGGGACAGTTTTCAAGAGGAAGGACAACTGATTGCTTATGGACAGGATCCAAAGGACATTGACGTGATGTCAGGGAATACCTACAATCAGATCCAGGTTGATCTTACCACCACCTTTACCATTCTTATCGGTATATTCTTCCCTTCCGTCACAGGTAAGCTACTCATTCAACGCCCAAATTGATCAGTCAAAAATGAATAGAAATGTAATTCTAAATACACGATCTTACCCGTTGATTACAGGTATCATGGCCGGCTCTAATAGATCAGGTGACCTGGCAGATGCCCAGAAATCCATCCCAATCGGTACCATCTGCGCTATCTTGACAACTTCAACGGTGTATCTGTCCTGTGTTCTACTGTTCGCTGGTACAGTCGACAATCTCTTGTTGCGAGACAAATTCGGTCAGAGTATCGGTGGGAAACTGGTGGTGGCGAACATGGCATGGCCGAATCAGTGGGTGATCCTGATCGGTTCCTTCCTGTCCACCCTGGGCGCGGGTCTCCAATCGTTAACAGGAGCTCCGCGTTTGCTTCAAGCTATCGCCAAGGACAGTATCATCCCTTTCCTAGCGCCATTTGCTACCAGCTCAAGTCGTGGCGAACCTACGAGGGCTCTGGTATTGACAGTCCTCATCTGTCAGTGCGGTATCCTGCTCGGCAACGTCGACTACCTGGCTCCCTTGTTGTCCATGTTCTTCCTGATGTGCTATGGCTTCGTTAACCTGGCCTGCGCCCTGCAAACTCTCCTCAGGACACCCAACTGGCGACCCAGGTTCAAGTACTACCATTGGAGCCTCTCGTTCCTCGGCCTGTCCCTCTGTATCGCCATCATGTTCATGACCAGTTGGTACTACGCGCTGTTAGCCATGGGGATGGCCAGCTGTATTTATAAATACATCGAGTACCACGGAGCCGAGAAGGAATGGGGCGACGGTATCCGTGGTCTGGCTCTGTCAGCCGCTCGCTACTCGCTTCTGCGACTGGAAGAGGGTCCACCCCACACAAAGAACTGGAGACCACAAATCATGGTCTTGGCTAAACTGACCGATGACCTAGTGCCCAAGTATCGCAAGCTGTTCGCGTTCGCCAGTCAATTGAAGGCTGGTAAGGGTCTGACGATCGCTGTCAGCTGCATCGAAGGAGACTACATTCAGAACACTGGCAAGACTATAGCCGCGAAGGTGAATCTACGCAAGACGATCGTAGAAGAGAAGGTGAAGGGATTCGTCGACGTACTGGTGGCTAGGGACATCATTGACGGTCTGAGTTCGTTGGTTCAGACCACAGGACTGGGCGGAATGAAACCCAACACGGTGATCCTTGGCTGGCCTTACCGCTGGAAGCAATCGCAAGAAGGACTCGCAACATGGAGACCATTCCTCCAGACTGTCAGAGCAGTTGCAGCCGCTAGGATGGCTCTGTTGGTGCCCAAAGGAATCAACTTCTTCCCGGACTCAACGGAGAAAGTGGTTGGAAACATCGATGTCTGGTGGATCGTACACGACGGTGGTCTTCTGATGCTGTTGCCCTTCCTGCTGAAACAACATCGCACGTGGAAGAACTGCAAGATGAGGATCTTCACAGTAGCCCAAATGGAGGACAATTCTATTCAAATGAAGAAGGATTTGAAGAAGTTCTTGTATGATTTGAGAATCGAGGCTGAGGTGGAGATCGTAGAGATGGTAAGTTAATTTTAAAAGACTCGTGTAATTTGTCAATTGTTCATTTCACCATGGAGACCATCGATGGGAAACATTTTTATAGAGACATTCGATGGTCAAATCCTTTTTTTTGTCAAAAGTGATCGATGGAAGAATATTAACAAAGTCCGTCGTTCGAAGGAATTGAAATGAATTTTTGCACAATTTCAATTTGGTAAAAATTAATTTATTTCAATAATTTACACTTTACAGATGGATTCCGATATATCCGCCTACACGTACGAACGGACCCTGATGATGGAGCAGAGGAACCAGATGCTAAGGGAGCTGCGGTTGAACAAGAGGGAGACACTTGGAGTGGTAAGTGACGGAATCGCGAAGACGAGAAACACCTGTAAAAGAAAATGCGAATATGTATATGTAGTACAATATATGTTTAATAATTGTAATATGAAAACTGCTACGTCGATACTGATCGGTATGTGTCTGTTTGTTGCGTGCTCGTCACGGATAAGGTGCAGTCATTGGTGGACTTCAACGAGGTACCCGCTGAAGAAAATTTACCTCTGGTTTGTCAGACAATCCCCGGAGTTCCTTCGTCTGTTTGTTCCTCTCTATCGGTGTCATCGACACGCGCGTTCCACGATCCTCGAATTTTTTCCATCTCTCTGGTTTTTCTTTTCTTTTCTCTTTTTCTTCCGTAACAACGCATCTCGTTTGCCAATCCATTACACTGACGAACTCGCACGCGTTAATCGAATCGAGTAACTCATCCTGTCGTCAAACATCTCCGACTCTTGGAGATGACGCGGGAATCGTCATTCCAGAACACTCACGATTCCTTTCTTTTTTAACGACAGCTAAAACAAACAAAACAAAAAAAAAAAAAAATACATTTACCCTGCGATCGTTGACCTCCACTAGTTTTGCTTTCTCGCTCTCATGAACAATTATCCCTGAAAACTCATGACCGGATCCAGTTTCAGCTTGATTGGCACGTTCATTACGAATGCTTACGTAGCGATCGTTCAGTTTAGTCAGATCATAGAGTGCTTTGACGCTAGAGTTAGTCGTCTTTCGACATACCTAACTGTCTCCTGCTGTTCGGGATCATAGTGGTCCGATACAGCTCACTGACCCCCTTCGTCCTGATACAGGTGCAGGCGATCGTGGACCATCACCACAACGTGGACGCGAAGATCCCGACCAAGGTGAGATTCCAGGAGCCTGGTAGCCAGAATTCGAACGCGATCGACGAAGCCCAGGAGAAACTGGTGAATGAAAACGAGACAGGTAAAGAGACGGAGGCTGGAGAAGGAAACGAGACCACGGAGGAAACCAAAGAGGGCAACGACGAAGAGACAAAGCTGATCAGCGGCTCCCCGAAACAAGAGAACAAAGAAAACACGGAAAAGGAAGAGAAGGAGAACGAGGAGAAGAATGCAGAGAACCCAGACGCAAAGAAACCTCCCATTACGCCGTAAGTGATGGAGACATAGGGTCACTTTTAATATCGTTATAATATTTTTATCTAAATCATCTTTTTTTATTATTACCAGTGACGAAGGCGACGTGAGACGTATGCACACCTCCGTAAAACTGAACGAAGTGATCGTGAAGAAGAGCAAAAACGCTCAGTTAGTCATTCTCAATCTACCTGGACCACCAAGGGACACTAAAATAGAACGCGAATCAAACTGTATCCTTTCTAATCAACGACTTAATTATTATTTTCATAATGTTGTTTGATGTTTCTGTAATTTCCTTGACTAATTGAATCACAGACATGGAATATCTCGAGGTTCTCACCATGGGATTGGAAAGAGTGCTGATGGTACGAGGATGCGGACGGGAGGTGATCACCATCTACTCGTGAACTAGACCAAGAGGAATGGAAGTAATCGCCTCGCATAAACAGAAATCTAGTTTACTTCTGAAAGACCTAAACGACTTCACCCTAAGGAACACGTTGCTCTTGTGCCATTGTCTGAGCAGTCACTTGCGTTACGCGTTGTGAACACGGTATACAGGACACACACATTATACACGTAAACTTACATGTACATAGACACACACCGTTTACCAGAATGATTACGGACATCGATTGACGACGCTGTTTCGCGGACTGGGTCGGCGATCGAGAAATGCTCGTAGGCTAGTAACTAAAGCTGACCCTCGAGAAGGCCAAAAGTGACATGCCAAAGGATAAGTTCCCTTCGAATGAATTTCACGCGTAAACTAGGATACGTAGCATCTATCTTATTTACACTCGTCCCTTTTTCTCGAAGAGACATCCAAACAAATTGTGGAGTTTTATCGGTTGATCATCCGCGTCAGGCGTGCGGCAGACAGCCTAGCACAGAGGACTGTACTCAGAGAGCATACTTTTCGACCTTGTCACTTCAAATCAAGTACTCGAAGAGCCTTGGTTCGAGCGGATCGTATTCTCCGTTGCAGCGGCAGAGTTTCGATCTGAGGGACGAGGAAGCGGGATAATCGAGAGGGTCGACAAAGATGGAACACCGACACGTCCACCTCCCCGAAATTAAGAAAAAAAAAAACAAAAAAAAAAGAAATTCTACTCCGATCACGAGATAATTATACTACTGTGTACTCCATACCTCCCGTTCGAAACTGAAATCAAAATTTTTTGGTCCGAGGCTAAGATCGAAGCATCTACGAAACCACTGCCAGAATACTTTCTAAATGCTTCGCGTTTAACCAAAGACGCGAGAGGCTCATTTTTCTACACGCATTGTCGTTATAGAGTGTATAATTAGGTATGTATAATTCTACTGCTTATAGGGTGAACTTAGGGTAGCCTAGGATAGCGCGCTGAAAACATGCGCGGCGGAAGTTGGGCGGCGAACGTTGGCAGCGCGAACGATTTTATGTGGACGCAGGAATTCTCGCAGCTATCACTGTGAGATAAGAGGATAACTAATATTTCCCTGTTTAAGTGCTCGTGCTACTTACGAAAACTTTCCAAGCTAAACGACGTGATTCAAATGAAAAGTATGTTACTGCCAAAATTCTTGAAACTCGTTAATTAGAATTTGCCCGCGGCGAATATACGACGGACAACTGTAAACGAAAAGATTTCTGACTTTGGATGTGCTAGAAAAAAGAAAAAAAAGAAAAAGTGAACATAATATAGTCCTAAGATATATTACTTGAAATTACTAATTTATATTAAACTACATCGATCTAACATCAGGATCTCATAGCAATACAAATTCTTAATCTACTTTAACGAAGTCGTATTACACAAAAATAAAAAAAATCCCTTAAAATTATAAAACCGCGTCACTGCATTGCTGAGAAACATAGAACTACTACTATTACTACATACTACTACTATGATTACGATTCTAACACTAAATGTACTAAGGAAAGTATACTAATTCGCGTCACTGTTACATCGACATAACGTGAAGGACTAGCAATAGTAGAACTAACGTAGATCTCGAATTTCTTAATGTATTACAAAATACTCTATCGCGAAAGTCTTGAAATTACTATAAACTATAGGTCGCAGATTAATTAGGTACTAGAGTGTCCAATATTTCGACGAGGTGAAGTGGACTTTTAACTAATATAAATGCTAGCAGCGATGCTAACATCGGTACGCACAGAACATCGATATGCAAGAAAATCTATCGTTCATCGTTTTATATATATATATATACACATATATATGTACAACATTCCACCATTTAAAAAAAAAAAAAAAAAGAAAAAAAAGATTCTCTCGACATTGCGTCCCCATAAAGGTTCGAGCCATAGCGTTCCTTCCAACTAGCGCCGCGATGGCGAACGGAAGATACACGATGACTTAATCGCACGCATCTCCTTCAGGACTGAAGTTCGTTTTTTTCCACTATATTTCTCGACTTCTTGCGCGTCGAAATCTTCGTCTAGGTTCGCGTTTATACTGTCCAAGGCCTACCGGCCCGATTCACCGCTCTAACACGCCTCTGCGTAAAAGGGAACAGGCGCACGATCAATGTACTTAAAAATGTGCACGCGCAAGCGTACCACGGCTGCCTCAACCTGTTAACCGCATTAGCAAAGAATCGTTTTCCCTTCTGTTAACTTCGTTACGTCCTCGACAAATGCAAATACACGAATCTGTCTTGGTCTCTAGATTGCATACACAGTATTATCCATTGAACGTGTTGATCGTGTTGACCGGTTAACAGGTTGATTAAGCGTTTCACAGGTGGGAACACGGTGAACGGCGTACTAAAATTAATACGTGAGATTTTCGCGAGGATCCCTTAACCGATTCTTCATCAAAGAATATAGCGTGTAGCATTGTAATCGGTTGCATTTAAGTGTCGTGTGCATGTCACGTTTCATTCACGGCTTCGAAACTCTTCGGCCGTGGCTCATCTCTTAGATAGGCACTATCTAATACGTATATATATACATATATATATACACATACTTATATATATATACAGGACGGATAGTTTCTCTATGTAAAGAGGGAACGTCGAGAATCGGCGAACAGAGAAAGAATTGGTCCTTTTTAAAGGGATGATTAATCAGCTAGCACCGGGTCGCTTAATCGTACTCGTCGATGTACACTGTGTCTACTTAATCGAAGCCCGCGAACAGACTACCCGATGAAATTTATCGAAAATGGAAAAGAGTCGAGCAATCGCGAACCGGTACGTCTGTATCCACTGGGTAAATTGCACCCTCGTTCTTCTTCGATTTACGGTCTTGATTATATACAGGGTGATTCGAGGATAGGATTTTAGCTTCCAATCTCAAATAATTTCAAAGTACTTATAAAAGTGGATGGATAGATTTCGATCATATTATTTAAATTATAAAACTTAGTTAACGTACTTAATGCTTCATCAATCTTGATCAGCGTTTTGAAACCATCCTGTACATAATTAAGGTTTGTCATTTTAAACGAGTTCGAAATTCGGGAGTAATTTTTATGAAGTCTCTTTATCTACCTCATCGTCAGCGCACGTAAAAGAGGCGAAATTAGAGAAATGATCCAGAAAGCAATACGAAGAGAAGCGGAAGAATCAGCGAAACCGGATGTTATATGAAACCGACCTCGTACAAGCGTGCAGGGTTCGCGGGATGCTCCCTCTGCCTCTGTCTATCGTCCACGATGTTGCGACATGTACTTTCTAATTTTAATACGTTACTCACTTGTCGATTACCATATATTTTATGTGTACTTGCCTATCTGATAGGCATCGGCACCGCATAGTTTATACAAGACATGTTGACTATGAGAAAAGTTTATCGCGAGAGAAAAAGTAAAAGAAAGAGCAGTAGTCGAGGAGAGGGATGAAAAAAGATGAGAGAAGAAAATGATTACAGATAGAATGCTAAATGTGTTGTACATAAATAAATAGTAGAATTTAAGGATGCAGTCAGGTAGAGAAAGAAGGGATAATCCTAAGGGGCAAACAAAATATTCAGGAACGAAAGTGGTGGAAAGAAAGTGAAGAGAAACATCTTTTTCATAGATCAAACAGTATTGCAGTGTAATTCCGCTGCCGCTTTAATATTTTACTATGTCGTGTTTACTTGAACAAAAAAATTGCACAATTGACCGTATGGACACTCAAACACACACGTTACGTAAGTGTAAAGAAAGAGATAAAGAGAAAAATTAAGAAGATTTTAGAGAAAAAAAGAAAACAAAACTGGTATACAACTGCGAGCTTGGCAATTGTCATCGGGGGTTTATTATCGTGTGTCGTTTGCGATCCGACCCGTTGTGAACGGGCATTCGCGTCTGATTTAAATCACCTTCTTAGGCTGTGAGATGCAAGCTAAGCCAGCAGAGAAACTTGCTCGAGACCTCAATCATATGTGTCAAATCAAGCGTCAGATATTATGCGTATTATACATACATACATACATAACATACTTAAAAAAAAAAAAAAGAACCTTATATCTCGTTAACACCGAATCTAGCCTTCTTAACCGGGATCTATGCTCGCTCATGGCGACACCACATAGTTTTCTTCTCCTCAAACACACGCATACACAAACGTACACATATACCTTTTAGCGTTCGAGTTACAAAGTGGGAAAGAAATTAACAAAAAAAGAAAGCCAGTAAAAAAGAAAGAAAGAGAAGAGATAAGGAAGGAATGAAGAGAAAGGTAGATTCTCGTTCAAGGGATGAAAGTTAAGGCTCGACGTTGAAGAGGAAGAGCGAGAAGAGATGATGGGTTACGAAACGAATATATGTATATATAGATATGCACATATACGGATTCTATATATATGTGTATATATGTATATGTATATAAAGAAAAAACAAATATAAGATATATTTGTAGATACGAACATCTTAGCCATCTGATTAGCGTATGTAATAGAGTCAATACTGTGAAGATTACCTATAACTTTACCCCTATACCCTTTTAGATGATAGACGATGATGATAAATACTTGTAATTAACTTATGGAAGATGAAGTATATCGAATGAAGAAACTATACTACGATCAAATCGATTAAATAAATAAACGACATACACCTATACGACCAGACTTGTTTTACGGTATTTCTTGCAGATTATTCTTTGAATTATTTTAAGTTAACGCGCATTATGATTATGTAAATGAATTTATATAAATCTTAAGATAAAAATTAAGAGAGAAGTTATTTGTTTTATATGTTTGAAGAATCGTTTATGAACTTCACTACTCCTCTCATTTCTTAAGGAATAGGTATTTTATTTTCCTTCCCAAGATTATTTCTTTCTTAATTTCTACCTCTTGTTTTCTGCTGTATAAATTGTCTTAACAATTATAAGTTTTAAAAAGTGCATTTGAAAAATTAAGATTGATAAACCCCTAAACGATAGATGGCGCAAATTCTACAAGTCTACCAACATCAAAAGCTAAAATATAGAAGGCATCATTGCACTCGACTGCATAAAAAAAGCAGATTTACCTATAAATTTCCCTTTTGAAAAGACCGTTGCTTCTAAATCATTGATCCTATAAATAATTTCAATGCTAATAGCTACTGATTTGCCATCACCTGTGACCTCCTCATGATCTCCAACTTTTATGCTACCTCTCTAGTTGCTTTTTATATAATGTTGAGAACACTGTCGTAGTAACATTGAGAATTGCGCTTAAACTTTAATACACGGACGATCGATATACCTTCCTATCTTTGAAGTATGTAATCGTGCAAGCTATACGTGTTTATGGATGTTTCAATAGTTGACAGCTGTCAGTCGCACATAGGTTGGTAGTGAGTCACGGCATTGACAGTGGAACTAGGTGAAGACCACTCACCTCGACAGGTGACTAATACCGTAGGAATTGCCTTTTCTTTTCTGTTTAAGTTGTATTATCATCTTATTGCGCATGCATTTGCTCGTAGTTAATAGCGGTTCATGCCTTGTGACTTTCCTTTAGACATATCTGTCCAAGCACTCGCTTTTCGGCCTCCAAGTTTTGTGCTGGTCCAACATAGGTATCACGCATCATCACCTACCTTTTTGTTCAGATGTCCAGGTATTTTTTGTAAGAGCTCGTTTTTTTATTTGTTTTGCGCACAGTTAGGTGATATTTCGTCAATGTCGGAGAACAATCATTATTATTACTTTATTTCACAGCGATATAACCGGCATGGCGTCCAGTTCAGTCAGCCAGGAGGATTTTGACAATGATTTTGAGCTCACATCCAGGAGGTCCAGGATCAGGACAGCAAGGGCAAGGGTTGTTCCACCTAGAACAGGAGATTCATCTTCCATCAATTTTCAAAGTAATAAGATGCTTTCAACTCTTGTTATCTCTTGCAGTGTGGTATCTTGAATACATATGATTTCATTCATAGAGAGTGCACAGAATGTGGAAGAATCCCAAGGAGTATGCGACACCAGTTCCAACAGTGTGCTTCCACCTGATCATGAGAACCAGCAGAACAAACCTATAATGAGGAAACAGGACAAACGGGTAACAGGACGGTAAGTAAACCAGCTGTTACCATTTCAGTAAAGTGCTCACAGAGTTAAAATCTTGCCACATACGAATATCCAGTAGTGCTAAATAGATCCAGTGTAGAGTTTGAGCAACTTGTTAACACTTTCTGGATCTGGTTCTAGTGTCTATAGTGTCGTATCCTGTTTGCACAGGCCAACGCATATAAACAAGGGAAAACAGCAACGCGATCGACGGAAACTTCGAGAAAAGAGACGAAGTACAGGAGTGGTACATTTGCCATCGACGGAGGTTTGTCACTGTTTGCAGTCCCGTTACGGTCCCAAAATCTTAATGACTCTGCGGCATTTTTCCGGATTCCAAGAGAAACATTTTTTCTTGTATCAATGCTAATTTTGGTATTTAATTTCTTAGCCATCTTTGTAGCTCGCATGCGAAGTTAGAAATTTTCAATTTACAATTTTCATAAATTATTATCTGAATATTTGTGTTGATCACTATTCGAGTTTCTTTTGCGAAAGAGTTTGTTTCGAGTGTAATCTTTGGTGTTCCTAATTTCTGTTGACAATGTCTTGCGCGAATGTATCTTTCTATAGAATAACATTAGAATCGCAACGCACACGGAATGTATTACAAGTAGTATTGCACCTAGAGAGAGCTTTTTTTTGCCGCGCTGATATTATAACAATTAACGCGTTTTGGCCGCGAGTGTTAAGGATATTGGCAAAAAGTTTGGCGTGCAAACACGTTGTTACTCCGCAGTGTAATTTCGTTAGCCACTTAATTCTGCAGAGTACAGGAGGTAGTACAGGAGAAGACGAGGAAGATCTTAGTGGCACTTGTCTTGAAACTAAACACAACACACATCACAATGAGTTCCTTGATCATGAACTCATCGAAGTAAGTCCGTGTGATTTATCATTTGTTACTTATGGTTTATATACTGTCCACGCGGTCAAAAAAGTCGATCATATGATACAGAAACTATGTATGTATGTATGTATGTATGTCAAACTACACGTGTTTCAGGAACGGACAGCAAAAATCTTTACACAAAGGCGAAACAAAAGGTATAAAACATTGAAATATCTATAGTGGTAGTAAACTATATATATATATTCATATACATATATAGAGCTTTAGTGAAATTTAGTAGTTATTTGTAATAAACTGCTGCTGCTTTTTAGGCATTACCGTACTTCCTACAGGTCATGTATAAATAGACACAGTTGGTAAGTGCTACTGTACGTGACAAAGTACAATTAGGCACGACCTGTACGAAGTACGGTAGAGCTAGTAGATTCTTTTAAATACGAGCCTGCGTATTGTAACGAGTACGTAAGTCCTTTGTATATCTTTTATATATAATGATACCCAAAATCAACGAAAATCGCGTTATCTTATCGAGAGATAAAATAATTTATTGTGTATGATGGATACGCTAAAGCGTTAATTAATGGAAAAATACCTATTAAAATGAAGGAATGTAAAAATGGTCAAAACATTAATGGAATTAAGGGTCGTGCCTAATATGATATCATAGGCAGTTCGAATTGATATAAAATCGTACATCTACTAATATACAAAAATGAACTATTTAATTTTAGCCATTCCGACTTGGAAGCAGACGACGAAGAATTTGATTCTCTGAATCAATCCGACAGTGTCAATCAATCAGACCATGGAAACCATGAACCGCAAACATCTGTTAATGCCGCTAATAAACCAAGACTGCCTACGCCAACCGGAGACAGTCCACATGAAGTATTAATTTTTTATGTTCATTAATTAATCCCGTGAGGAGAAAGCATCAGAATATTTATATGATTTTTCTGTGTTAAAACTGCAGTTGATAGAACGGGCGCAGGAAGAAAATAAAAGGCTACTGTCCCTTCTAGAGGATCGGGATCACAAGATAATGGCTCTCGAGGCCCGTCTTCTTCAACAACAACGCGAAATGGCCATAGAACGGGAACGACTTCGGGAGGAGAATGCCGCGTTAATTCGTGCTATGGCAGCACTGGCGAGTAATTAATTTTCCTTCATACGAGACAGTCTGATCTATCTAATTTTTATCGATCGATCTTAGAATGCATGGGTCAGCGGTTTTAAAATTGCTATACGTATATATACTAATAGTTTATAATTAATTGTGAATTTACTTGTTAATAATAGCCAAGAGAGATAGTGAAACGATTTAAAAATAAAGGAAAAACGATTATTAATCATTTAAGCTGCAAGAGAATCAGGGTAAGTTAAGCAGTAAATACTACAGCCAATTGTATCACTTTTTTTTTGCAAGAAACAATAGATCATCATACAAATTCTAAACAAATAATCATACTTTATCGGCTTCTACTATAGAGCTTGATTTACATGAGTTTAATTGCATAGCGTAAAGAAACATTGTTTTGCGCCGTTATATTAGTCGAAATCTAATCTCGGGCGATAAATTCTGGCAAGTATCTTTTTCCAATGAAAATAGAAAGGTGCTCCAGTTTGTTATATCGTTGTTATTAGACGAGAAAATGAATAAGGTAAATATTGATATAAAATTATACTTGACGTGATTTTAAACCCTTTCGGATATTGTCTGTGCAATGGATGCAATTATAAACTACATCGTCTATTTTATACTTTAATTGCAAACGAGGTATAGGATAGGACAAACACTTTTAAAGCCTCGTCTGTGCCAATGGTTTTGTTGCATAAATTTCCGATAATAAATGCGGGGAAATCAACGTCACAGACGAGATTCTATGCGCGATGTTGTTACTGTATCGTCAGTACACTATTGGACCCCGAAAAGCGAATACAAGTGACTGAATCCATTCTGATTTATACCGAAATCTTATATTATTTCGTATCAGACATCAGGTTATATATTTTTGTTCGATTATTTTATATTTATACTATCTTGAACAAATATTGTTAGTAAATATGAAAAATATAGGAAAACATGTTTGCAAATTATGAATAAAGATTATTTACTATATTCTGTTGATCTAATACATAAAATTGTAAATTTATGTTTAGCATCAATGTTAGAAATATTTTATACTGATCTATGAGAAGTGAATATTGCCTAAAAATAGTACTTATATTTAAAAAAAGGAGCATACTATTATATGCAGTGTCTCAGAAAGTTGTACAATACGAAAAATTGTAGATTCTTCATATCAAACGAAATTGATAAGTCTTTTACCATTTTGCAAACTATGGTTTTCGTTTTATGAGGTATAAGTGATTGAAAATTTGATATGTTGTGTGAACCATTTATATCGGAAAACAGATACCTAATTTTCAAGCGCAATAAATCCTACCAAGGATACCTTTACACATTATTGTTTATAACATTCCTAATTTGGTAAATCTTTATATTTTGATTTGTTCCATTAATTTAAATTTCATTATTAATATGAAACATTATACGAAAGTCGTATGTCTAAGAGTTCGAACGGGAACGAATGCGTCTTTTTTGTGTTCCGTCGAGACTCATTTGTTGTTTTAATTTGTTTCTATCCCTTGATATTGTTTATAAGAGTGAGATGTGTGAGAAACTATGCTGAAATAAATCTTTAAATTCTTTTTCATACGATGCTTTTAATGAATAAAGGAAGCTGTTTTTACAATGTACAATTTTTAATGATAATTATTTACTTATGAGTAGTATGTATCGCAATAAACAAATATGCTATTAAACTGTGTAAGCTAAATTTGGTTCATTGAACTGAGACTGTATCTAGTTATATAAAATAACCATTTCCCAGGTAATTTGCAAATGAATAAGAATCATTTGATGTATTATTAATAGTGTGTAAAATGATTTATCCGATCTACCGACCGTCATGAGCTTGGGATTCCAGACACCCCAAGTGGGAGTTAGGACTGCATGTATGGAACACAATCGGTATGACAATCGTGCCTATTTTACAAGTCCCTCTTTTACCGCACCTCGCACAGGCTACTAAAAAGCCACAATTTTGACTCCCTTTGACTCTATATTTTATAAATTAATTACAACTAGTACAGATGCTAGCGTCGAAAACTTTACCGACAGTCCCTAGAGAAATCCCTAGACGCGAGTTTTCAAATTACGTCCTCATTTCTAAACAGAATGTAAAAAAATTTGAGGGACGTGTTCAGGAGGTTCTAAAGAATATTTGTCTGGTCCTTATATTATCCAAATCGTCAAAAACTTATAAAATATTGAAATTGCTGTCTGTCAACGGTCAAGAAAATGGCGGATCGGACTCACCTGCATTGATTTATTCGTAATATAAACATTTCTGCCAATAGTTTGTCCAAATAGGGACCAGACTGATATTCTTTGGGGCGGATATAATAAAATGAGCACCCAAGGGATGATGTACAAGTCTCCAGGAAGAAGTAATTTGAAAACTACGATTTCATTGATTGTTCACACGCGAAAGACGTCAACAAGGTAAAACAGACCAGAAATTTAGTTTCTCGTTCATTCTGTAGGGCGCAGTTCGTTCGTTTGATTAATAAACAATTGTAAAATTAAAAATAATAATTAAATAATTTTTAATAGAATAATTAAACAAAATTTTGCAATATACCCACGCGAAAATTAAAGAAATAAACAATTTAAATAGATATAACAATCATTTGATTAATAAACAATCGTAAAATTAAAAATAATAATTAAATCATTTTTAATAGAATAATTAAATAAAATTTTGCAATATACCCACACGGAAATATAAAGAAATAAACGATTTAAACAGATTTAACAATAATTAGATTAATAAACAATTGTAAAATATAAAATAATAATTAAACAAATATTAACAAATATCAGATAGAAATAGTTAAATGTAGCCGGCCGCGGAACCGGTGCGCGCGCAGCACCGGTACAAGCGCGACCTAGAGCGAGGTCAAATCTAGTCAGTCTTATCGCGACCGTCGTAGGATACGGATCGAGCTGTCAAACATATACCGGTACGGGTTGACACCATGGATATTCGTGCATGGATTTATCAGTGTGTTACCACAAGTGTTATTGTGTGTGCCTATGGTGTTTCCTATAGTGTTTCCCATGTATTTTGGAATATTTATACGGATATATTAGTGCGACTTATGGTGTGGTCACCCATGTGTTTTGACATTTTTATACAAGTGCATTAGTGTGCTGTGTGGTGTGGTACCCCATGTACCTGCATGTGCTTTATTGTGTTTTATGGTGTGGTTTCCTATGTGCTTTGGCATATATTTACGGATTTATTAGTGGGTTTTATGGAGTGGTACCCTATGTGTTTTGGCATATTTATACGGATTTATTAGTGGGTTTTATGGAGTAGTACCCTATGTGTTTTGGCATATTTATACGGATTTATTAGTAGGTTTTATGAAGTGGTACCCTATCTGTTTTACTATAATTTTGCAACTATTTTATGGTGTTCTATGGTTTTGATCTTCATGTGTTTTGGGATGTATTTGCATGTGTTTTACCATGTTTTATAGTGTAGTTATTCCCATATAGTTTTGCATGCATATTTTTGAATTATCCTATGTATTAGCATATTAACTTCATCAAATTGAGAGAAAATATATATCGTTCAAGAATCGTGATTTTTATGCTTTCAGATGAGTGCTTTACCAATGGGGGTACCGTTTCTTTGACGAGCCAACAGACGAGCTATGGATCAATCATGGATCAATCTAAGATGCGTGGCGAGTGCAGTGGTGCAAGTCAACGATCGGTGAGTCGCATGCTTTAAAGTTCCTCCGGTTCCCATCATGTCGTAGGACGAATGGTCCGTAGCGACACGGGAATTGGTTGTAATTTTTATTTTTTGAGCGAGCATAGTGACCCACGAATATCACTGTATCATTTTATACAATGATAATCGTGCAAATTGTTTTTTTGTGTATTTTATGCCTTAGCTCAGGATAGGGTTTTCTTGTACATATTTACATATACATATAGATTTCGAGTTTAAAAATGTAGAGAAGTCGGATGACCCTCCGATTTCACAATACACTTTCTATTTTATATGTACAAGAATTTATTTCGCGATGAGCAGATTTCAATATCAAAGTAATAAGCATGAATAGTTTTAATTACTCCAACTACTTACTTTGATAAGGAAATCGGTCTTGAAATTGAAACGTTTTTCCGATTTTATTCGTGAAATTGGCATCAGGATATGGGCTGGCCCCCACAGGGGGGTGGGATTTTCAGATTTATTAGTGTTGCGAAAAATTTACAGCGCGAGGGTAACTATGACAATGCACTGACTAGTATTCGGTGGGAATCCTTTTGGTTTTTAAATTCAATCCAATGTATTATTTATTTAATAAAATTAGTTACAAGGATTCCGCGGCATAAGACCGTGAAACACCATCTCATGGGAGACAAACCCGTGCATTACTAGGCCTTTGCAGGCGCAGCTTTAGAATACGGAACATATGAAAATATGTTACCATATTCTAAACTGTAGTCCTTTTGTCTATACTATGGGCGTCCGTCAATCTGACACCGTTGGATGCAACGTGTTGGACGGGCGGGTAGCGCTCTTAGCGAAGGGGTGCACTCTGTCCTGGCGTTACGACGTCCAGGCGGGGTGGGTGGTATGTAGCGTCGGACGCAAGTACAGGGGGCCTAAGAACCTCCGTTGCCAGCTGATATTAGCAGTGCACCATGTTTTACGTCATAGTTGCCCAATTTTGCTTTTTAGTATTTGCTCTTCAAGCATTGTATAAAGTTTCCCTCTCGAACTTGAAATTCATTCTGTTACGTTCACGGTTCTCGACCCTAAACACTCATCATTCGCACTTCAGCCTCACGAACTCTATCACATAATCATTTATCCATCCGCATACCCTTGTGTAGTGAAATATTACCTCTTTGGGATTTTCAAGTTTAAGTAGTGTTGCGAAAAATTCTCAACGCGAGAGTAAATATTACCCCGTTAGGATTTTCAAGTTTAAGTAGTGTTGCGAAAAATATCCAACGCGAGAATAAATATGACTATACACTGACTAGTATTCGGTGGGAATCCTTTTGGTTTTTAAACTCAATCCAATATTTTATTTATTTAATCAAATTAGTTACAAGGATTCCGCGGCATAAGACCGTGAAACACCATCTCATGGGAGACAAACCCATGCATTACTAGGCCTTTGCAGGCGCAGCTTTAGAATACGGAACATATGAAAATATGTTACCATATTCTAAACTGTAGTCCTTTTGTCTATACTATGGGCGTCCGTCAATCTGACACCGTTGGATGCAACGTGTTGGACGGGCGGGTAGCGTTCTTAGCGAAGGGGTGCATTCTGTCCTGGCGTTACGACGTCCAGGCGGGGTGGGTGGTATGTAGCGTCGAGCGCAAGTTCAGGGGGCCTAAGAACCTCCGTTGCCAGCTGATATTAGCAGTGGACGCATGTTTGAGTCATATTTGTTCAATTTTGCTTTTCAATATTTGCTCTTCGAGCATAATTTAAAGCTCCCCTTTAGTCATGTTGCTAGATCAGGATTTTCTATTTTAATTAGTGTTGCGAAAAATTTCCAGCGCGAGAGTAACTATGACGATGCACTTACTAGTATTCGGTGGGAATCCTTTTGCTTTTTAAACTCAATGTTTTATTTAATTAATCAAATTAGTTACAAGGATTCCGCGGCATAAGACCGTGAACATCATCTCATGGGAGATAAAACCATGCATTACTAGGCCTTTGCAGGCGCAGATTTAGAATGTGGCGGAGTACCAAATCTTCCATTTGATAAACTGCAGCCTTTTGTCTATACTATGGGCGTCCGTCAATCTGACACCGTTGGATGCAACGTGTTGGACGGGCGGGTAGCGCTCTTAGCGAAGGGGTGCACCCTGTTCTAGGCGGGGTGGGTGGTATGTAGCGTCGAGCGCAAGTTCAGGTGGCCTAAGAACCTCCGTTGCCAGCTGATATTAGAAGTGCACCGATTTTGCGTCATAGTTGCTCTATTTTGCTTTTGAGTATTAGCTCTTCTTTCGTACTTGAAATTCATTCTATCACGTTCATGGTTCTCGACCCTAAACACTGATCATTCACACTTCAGCCTCACGAACTCTATCACATAATCATTTATTCACCCGCATACCCCAGTATAGTGAAATATTAGCCCGTTAGATTTTCTATTTTAATTAGTGTTGCGAAAAATTTCCAACGCGAGAGTAAATATGACAATGCACTGACTAGTATTCGGCGGGAATCCTTTTGGTTTTTAAACTCAATCCAATATTTTATTTATTTAATCAAATTAGTTACAAGGATTCCGCGGCATAAGACCGCGAAACACCATCTCATGGGAGATAAACCCATGCATTACTAGGCCTTTGCAGGCGCAGATTTAGAATACGGAACATATGAAAATATGTTACCATATTCTAAACTGTAGTCCTTTTGTCTATACTATGGGTGTCCGTCAATCTGACACCGTTGGATGCAACGTGTTGGACGGGCGGGTAGCGCTCTTAGCGAAGGGGTGCATCCTGTCCTGGCGTTACGACGTCCAGGCGGGGTGGGTGGTATGTAGCGTCGAGCGCAAGTTCAGGGGGCCTAAGAACCTCCGTTGCCAGCTGATATTAGCAGTGCACCATGTTAGTGTCATAGTTGCTCGATTTTGCTTTTCAGTATTTGCTCTTCAAGCATTGTATAAAGTTCCCTTTTCGAACTTGAAATTCATTCTGTCACGTTCACGGTTCTCGACCTCACGAACTCTGTCTCATAACCATTTATCCACCTGCATACCTTTGTGTAGTGAAATATTACCCCGTTAGATATTAATGTACCAGACATGTTTCTAGATTAGGATTTTCTATTTTAATTAGTGTTGCGAAAAATTTCCAACGCGAAAGTAAATATGACTATACACTGACTAGTATTCGGTGGGAATCCTTTTGGTTTTTATGTGATAAAATTAGTTACAAGGATTCCGCGGCATAAGACCGTGAACACCACCTCATGGGAGATAAAACCATGCATTACTAGGCCTTTGCAGGCACAGCCATAGAGTACGGGACATTTAAGTATGTCGCACTCCATACGCTAAGCTGTCTTAAAGTCCTTTTGCCTATACTATTAGCGTCCACCACTCGGACACGTTGGATGCAACGTGTTCGATGGGTGGGTAGCGCTATTAGCGAAGGGGTGCATCCTGCCTTAATGGCCAGGTGCCATTGCGGCCTGGTGCCTTAAACAGGCGGGATGGGTGGTATGTAGCGTCTGGCGTATGAACTAGGGGGCCTAAGAACCTTCGTTGCCAGCTGATATTAGCAGTGGACGCATGTGGAGTCATATTTGCTTAATTTTGCTTTTTAATATTTGCTCTTCAAGCATAATTTAAAGCTCCCCTTTAGTCATGTTGCTAGATCAGTATTTTCTATTTTAATTAGTGTTGCGAAAAATAACGCGAGAGTAAATATGACGATGCACTTACGAGTATAGGGTGGGAATCCTTTTGGTTTTTAAACACAATGTTTTATTTAATTAATCAAATTAGTTACAAGGATTCCGCGGCATAAGACCGTGAAACCATCTCATGGGAGATAAAACCATGCATTACTAGGCCTTTTCAGGCGCAGCTTTAGAATGTGGCGCACGACCATATGTTACATATTGTAAACTGCAGCCTTTTGTCTATACTATGGGCGTCCGTCAATCTGACACGTTGGATGCAACGTGTTGGACGGGGGGGTAGCGCTCTTAGCGAAGGGGTGCATCCTATCCTAGGCGGGGTGGGTGGTGGTAGCGTCGAACGCAAGTTCAGGGGGCCTAAGAACCTCCCTTGCCAGCCCTATATTAGAAGTGCACCATGTTAGCGTCATACTTGCTCTATTTTGCTTTTCAGTATTTGCTCTTCAAGCATTGTAGAAAGTTCTTCGTTCATACTTCAATTTCATTCTGTCACGTTCACGGTTCTCGATCCTAAACACTCATCATTCACACTTCAGCCTCACGAACTCTATCACATAATCATTTATCCACCCGCATACCCCGGTATAGTGAAATATTAGCCCGTTAGATGTTTATGTACTAGTCATGTTTTTAGATCAGGATTTTCTATTTTAATTAGTGTTGCGAAAAATTTCGAACGCGAGAGTAAATATGACAATGCACTGACTAGTATTCGGTGGGAATCCTTTTGGTTTTTAAACTCAATCCAATATATTATTTATTTAATGGAATTAGTTACACGGATTCCGCGGCATAAGACCGTGAAACACCATCTCATGGGAGACAAACCCATGCATTACTAGGCCTTTGTAGACGCAGCTTTAGAATACGGAACATATGCAAATATGTTACCATATTCTAAACTGTAGTCCTTTTGTCTATACTATGGGCGTCCGTCAATCTGACACCGTTGGATGCAACGTGTTGGACGGGCGGGTAGCGCTCTTAGCGAAGGGGTGCATCCTGTCCTGGCGTTACGACGTCCAGGCGGGGTGGGTGGTATGTAGCGTCGAGCGCAAGTTCAGGGGGCCTAAGAACCTCCGTTGCCAGCTGATATTAGCAGTGCACCATGTTTTATGTCATAGTTGCTCAATTTTGCTTTTCTGTATTTGCTCTTCAAGCTTTATATTTGCAAAGTCGAGTCACTTTTATTAAAATAGTCTGGTAAAAACGTTTATTTCATCGCTATCTTGTCTATTCGCTCTTGTCTTCGACTGACCTCACACCGCGTTACGCATATTCTTTTACCCCCAATTACTCTGTCTTTATTTCGCGGTCATCCTCCAAGCTATCCGACTATATACTCCACCCCCCTGGTGAGGCCAGCCCATATACTAGATCTGAGCCGTGAAATTTCGCCGATATTCTTACTTTTAATAAAGTGAGAATATCATCTTTAGTTTTTGCTAATCATACGTTTTAGCTTAGGCATTTCAGCACACATGAAGAAAACTGGTAGGTGAAAATACCTTTGGCCTTGTTCATTTTTATGCCCAAAGCTCATTCGGGTACTTAGATGTACTCGCGTGGGTGGCGGGCGGTGGGCAAGGTTTAGTTTTAAGTGTAATACATTTTGGCGACTGACAAAAGTAGTGAATCAATAGTGAACCACGATACAAGTTCCGCATGTGTGTGTGTGGTTAGGATGTGGGATTTGTATCGTTTATTAACAATCTTAACTTACTATAACATTACAACATACTTATCAAGAATAAATTGAAAAATTTTTACATTAGATAATTCAATAGAATACGAAAATGAAATGTATTACTTTAGCATAATGTTCACTATTATTTGTCAGTCGATTTCAGCAAAAAGGTATGAAATTATTAGAGTGTGAATGTTGAATTGAACTCGGGTGTCGGAGGCGTCCCGGGACGTTCTCCCTAGGTGTAGGCATTTTTGCACCCGGGTGGTTGTATGAGAACCGTGGAGTGAATTTTTGTGAGAATGATTTTTGCCCTTTTTTAAATATAGCGATAGGCAGGCAGGTAGTTTACTTCTGGTGTGATTGAGTTTAGTTTATAAGTAGGCAGGGCCAGAGCAAGCTTTCATGTTTCTCTTCGTATTCTCCTCTAATACGTGAGAAGCTTGTATCTGGGGTTGGGAAACCAAACATCAAGAGAAAAGATGAAAATGCAATTTAATTAATTTAGCATTCTCTCTTGATTTTTTCAAGGCCAAGCCTTATTAGTTTGTAAGTCGTAGTCGTGGTACTAGACCCGATTACAAAAATGAAATATTAAAGTGAAAGTGCAGTGAAGTGAAGTAAAGTGAAATTAAAAAGTGTTTTGTGCTTGGACATTTGCAAAAATTGTGCAGGTATGCGAGTAGCGATTCAAGGGATCGTTGCTCGTTTATGTATTACGTTTTTACAAATGTCTGAGCAAACGTAAAATTTTCGCGAGTGATTTTTGTGAGGCTATTGCCGAAGAAAGAAGAGGCTATATGCTGAAGAGCCCCGGCAAAATTTGCCCAGAAGAGGGGAACTACTAATGGCTCTCCATCTTCGGATGGACAGTCATTCTGTCACTATGCTCGCTAATTTGTTTTTTCATTTTTTAGTTTTTTTTTTGTATGATCCTTTTGTACATATCGTCGAGAACATATTAAATTCGAAATTTTACGAGTTCAACAGCCAGCTTGTTGAGTGGTCAACTCGCGTTTTTATTTCCCCTATTTCCTTTTTCTTTATTACTTTATTGATATACATTATTCTTTCCTTATTGATTTGCCCATCTATTATATTTCATGTTCTCATTTTAAATAGGATCAATTTATTTAAAATATAGCCTGGGTGAGTTCTCATTTTATTAAATATCTCTGAGATTGTAATGGTAATTATATTTTCTGTTCTCTGCATTT
Organism: Osmia bicornis bicornis; assembly: GCF_907164935.1. Lineage (NCBI taxonomy): Eukaryota > Metazoa > Arthropoda > Insecta > Hymenoptera > Megachilidae > Osmia > Osmia bicornis. The sequence goes on from NC_060230.1 coordinate 6,298,525, forward strand.
TTCATTTCAATTGTAATCGAAATTGTGATGTTAATTATATTTTCTATTTCAGCATTTTATTGCTGAATTGTTATTTTGTTAATTGTTACTGAAATTATGATATTAATTATATTTTCTATTTCAGCATTTTATTGTTGAATTGTTATTTTGTTTGTTTTGGGGGGTTTTGTGATTTTAGGGAGGTCACTATTTTATTTCAGGAAATTATTCTCCTCGTGTATATAATAATCATCTTTTCTAATTACAGCATTTTGTTGTTTAATTGTTATTTTGTTAATTGTTACTGAAATTATGATGTTAACTATATTTTCTATTTCAGCATTTTATTGTTGGAAGTTTTATGTTGTTTGTTTTGAGGGGTTTTGTGATTTTAGGGAGGTCACTATTTTATTTCAGGAAATTATTCTCCTCATGTATATAATAATCATCTTTTCTATTACAGTATTTTATTGTTGAATTGTTATTTTGTTTGTTTTGGAGGGTTTTGTGATTTTAGGGAGGTCACTATTTTATTTCAGGAAATTATTCTCCTCGTGTATATAATAATCATCTTTTCTAATTACAGCATTTTGTTGTTTAATTGTTATTTTGTTAATTGTTACTGGAATTATGATGTTAATTATATTTTCTATTTCAGCATTTTATTGTTGAAAGTTTTATGTTGTTTGTTTTGAGGGGTTTTGTGATTTTAGGGAGGTCACTATTTTATTTCAGGAAATTATTCTCCTCATGTATATAATAATCATCTTTTCTATTACAGCATTTGGTTGTTCAATTGTTATTTTGTTAATTGTTACTGAAATTATGATGTTAATTATATATTCTATTTCAGCATTTTATTGTTAAATTATTATTATTTTCTCAATTGTTTCTGATATTAGGGTGTTAATTTTATTTTCTATTTCAAGATTGTATTGTTTAAATTTTTATTTTATGTTGTGTGTTTTGAATGGTTTCACGTTCTTATGATTTTAGGGTGGGTCACTAACGTAGCCACCTCCACGGGGTGTGACCTGGTAATTGATATCGTTTTCTAAAGATAACTTTTAGAAAGCGATATCAAGCTAAGAGCTACGATAAAAAGATTTATATATTTTTTAATTGGGAAACAATAGTTTAAATTCAGAAAAGTATTTTCGGAATTGCAATATTACCATATAGAACGTATAACTATAGTAATTTAATAGTTCCTGAAAAAAGAACTTGTATGATTTAGCGGAATGAAGCGGAAGTGTTAGAACTTCGAAATAATCAGTCTAGTTTAAGTACGTTTCAGGGTTTATGCAAAAAATTTTTATCCCCCAAAATAATTAATTTTGTTAATATGCAAGTTATTCAAAATAATAGAAATGTTCACGGTAGGCGTTATACGGAAGATTTTAAAAAGTTCGCGATATCATTGTATTTTGTTGGGCCAAAATGTTATCGGCAATTTTTATGGTGCACTAAGAAATCCAGAAGAATCTTTTTACAATTATTTATTTACTTTAGAAAACATCTTTTTTTCAAACGCACATTCTATTTTACCTCGCATCCATGTAGGGAAAAATATGTATGATTTATGTAGAAATGTTACTGGTTTTATTCACCCTTGCGACAATTTTCTTTTACAATATTTATTAAAGTTATTTATTAGATTAAGAATTTATTATACTCTTAAATACAGCAATAGGGATTTTAAAACTTGCATTAGAAAAGATAGGAAACTTCATATTGTATTAAATTTGTAAATTTATGTTGAAATATATTATCCGAAACCTTCCCTCCTACTATTGTATAATTGTGTAATTTATGTTGAAATATATTATCCGAACACCTTCCCTCATACCATTGTATAATTGTGTAATGTATGTTCAAATATATTTTCGGGAAACTTCCCAAATCTTATTGTATAATTGTGTAATTTATGTTCAAATATATTTTCTAATACTATCATTTTATTATATTTTTTACTTTCCCACTTTTCAATTATGTAAAATTAATGTAAATACTTCGATTAATAATACACAGAAAAATTGACGACACAAAAAAATACCTCCTCTTTGGTTCGGCCTCGACGCTCGCATCACCTTAAAATAATTGTAAGACAAAGTTGTATCCACCTCACGCGCTTTGGTAAATAAATCATTTTAAAAACGCAACGAAGTTATTATTCCTTTCTGAGTTGTTTATTTAATTTACACAATTTCCGTTCTGAGTTATTTACTAAATATACATAATTTTTTTCCTCAGTTATTTATTTAATTCACTTAAATTCTTCTCTTATTTTATTTATTCGATGTATAAACAGTTATTTATATATACACAACATTCAATAACTGTTTGATCATTAATAAATTATAAATGAAAATCAAACTTAAAACACAGTAATTATTTCATAATATGATATATTTGACCTACAACGCGATGCGACTCCCTCAGTCTTATACCGACAGCCGAGGGATGCGGATCAACTTGTCAAACATACATGGGCCTTAACTTTCCTTTCGGAATTTCTTTAATTTAATTTATTTATTTTCTTTGCTTATTAAATAAGATTATTTTATATTTATTTTTAAGTTTGTTTTATAATAAATAATTGTAGTGCGCATGCGCTACAGATCCAGTCGTACCCATCACTACCTCGAGCAAGTGAGTTTCACGATTTGTTCGTTTTTAGGTCTTATATTTCGCTATTTGCTTCGGGGTCCCTCACGCCGCGGTGGCATAATATCGATATGCAGCGTCACCGGTGCCTAGGGGTCCCCGAATACCGTAGTGTCGGTAAGCAAAAAGTGTCATCGGTACTTCGGGGTCCCTGACACCCCAAGATGATATCATGTCGGTATGCAGAGATAGTAACTGGTGCTTCGGGGTTTCTGGCACCCCGGATGCTATATTATTGGTTTGTAAAGATAGTCACCGGCGTTTCGGAGTCCTTAATACCCCAATATGACATCAGATCGGTACGCAGAGGGCGTCATTGGCGCAGCAGGGTTTCTAACACCCCAGGAGGGAAACTTAGGTATCAGGTATCAGGTCCGTATGAAGAGGGCACAACCAGTATAATTTTTTTTCCAGAGTCTATTTAATTTATTTAATTTATTTTTTTTGCTTATTAAATAAGCGCATCGAAGGGAAATAACATTCATGATTATATACCTCTTCTGGGTCTCAGCCGAGGACCCCATTTATTTTACTCTTTCCAGTTATTTATATAATTTTATCCCTCATTATTGGCCAAGGCCATCTCAGTATCCCTTACATCCCTGCATTCCTTCCATCCCAGCATTCTTTACATCCCTACGATCCTGCAACCCTTAAATACCCTTCGTTTTTTTTTTTTTTTTTTTTTTAACGTGGTGGAAATCTTCAGAAAGACACCTTCAGCCCCCCTGGGGAGGGGCCGGAGGTAGTGTGGGATTTTTACCCACTAAAACCACCACGGTGGCCTGCACTAGGGCGGAAGGGAGGGTCCTTTGACCCTCCGCCATGTGCCTAACTCCGCCGAAATCGGGGGCCACACCCGATGCCAGCACTCCTCGGGCCGCGAGCAGTGGAGACCGGGGCCCCAGTCCCGGATCCCTGCGGTATTCCTTTACATCCCTCGTTTCATTACACCTCTGCATCCCTTACGTCCCTGCATTCTTTTCATCCCTACATTCCTTTCATTACTATATTCTTCTCCTCCATATATTCTTTTCATCCCTACATTCCTTTCATTACTATATTCTTCTCCTCCATATATTCTTTTCATCCCTACATTCCTTACATTTCTCTATCCTTTAAATCCCTACATTCTTATCATCCCTTACATCCCTACATTCCTTACATCTTTGCATCCCTTATAATAAATATATTATAAAGACTGCTTCGAGTAAAGGTAAGTAAAGGTAAGTTAGTTTCTTTTTTCGCCACCAGAGGGCGCTGATCCGACGACGACATTTTAGTTCACATTTTTGCCGCCAGAGGGCCAGAAATCGAGCAAGATCTAGTTCCTTTTTTCGCCACCAGAGGGCGCTGATTCGACATCGACATTTTAGTTCACATTTTTGCCGCCAGAGGGCCAGAAATCGAGCAAGATCTAGTTCCTTTTTTCGCCACCAGAGGGCGCTGATTCGACATCGACATTTTAGTTCACATTTTTGCCGCCAGAGGGCCAAAATTTCGGCAAACTTTAGTTCCTTTTTTTGAAACCAGATGGCGCTGATTCGACATCGAGATTTTAGTTCACATTTTTGCCGCTAGAGGGCCAAAATTTCGGCAAGCTTTAGTTCCTTTTTTTGAAACCAGATGGCGCTGATTCAACATCGAGATTTTAGTTCACATTTTTGCCGCTAGAGGGCCAAAATTTCGGCAAGCTTTAGTTCCTTTTTTTGAAACCAGATGGCGCTGATTCAACATCGAGATTTTAGTTCACATTTTTGCCGCTAGAGGGCCAAAATTTCGGCAAGCTTTAGTTCCTTTTTTTGAAACCAGATGGCGCTGATTCAACATCGAGATTTTAGTTGAAATTTTTGCCGCTAGAGGGCGCAAAAGTTGTGTCTGGGGTGTCTATTTCAGAAATCTAAGGGATGCAAGGATGTAAGGGATGTAAGAGAAGCAGAGATGTAAGGAATGTCGGGATGTAAGGGATAAGGAGATGTAAGGTATGTAGGAATATAAGGAATGAAGCGATGTAAGGAATGTAGAGATGAAAGGAATGTAGGGATGAAAAGAATGTAGGGATGAAAGGATTGTAGGGATGAAAAGAATGTAGGGATGAAAAGAATGCGGGGATGTAAGGGGTGAAGAGATGTAAGGGATGCCGAGATGTTAGGAATACTGAGATGTAAGGGTTACTGGGATGTAAGAAATGCAGTGATATAAGGGTGCAGAGATATGGTGGAATTAGAGATATAAAGGGTGCAGACGGAAGTAATAAAATCAACACGTTCATCCCTCTGGTCAGTTTATTCAATAAGCTGAGGAGATAAATACTGCAAATTACATGAACGCAGAAAATAAAATAAGGGCACATGTATGTTTCACAGGTAGATCCGCACTCCTCGGCGGAAGGATAAAATAATTAATAATAATAAAAAACATGGGGTGGCCTTGGTTTATAAAGAGGAATAAAATTATATAAATAACTGGAAAAAGTGAAATAAAAGGGGTCCTCGGCCGAGGCCCAGGAGAGGGATACAATCATAAATGTTATTCCACTTCGATGAGCTTATTTAATAAGCAAAGAAAATAAATAAAGTAAATTAAATAAACTCTGGAAAGAAATTGGTTGTGCCCTCTTCATGCGGACCTGATTTCGTTCAGGGGTGCCAGTGACCCCGTTGCGTCAAAAACACCCTCTGGATACTGACCTGATATCATATTGGGGTGTTAGAGACCCCAAAGAACGGGTAAGACGCTATGTATACCGACATTAAGGCATCCGGGGTGTCTGAGACCCCAATGACTCGGTGGCGCTCTCTGCATACCGACCCGCTATCATCTTGGGGTGTCAGGGACCCCGATGCACTGGCGCCGTAACGAGGGTATGAAGCGCCTGTGGCATGTGTCTAACTTACGCCTTCCCGTTACCCAATAACGCAAAGAAATTAAAAGTTTTTGTGTAACAAGTTAAGCTTTACTAAATGCAATATATTAAATACTATTAACCTCATCAAAATGAGTTGCCTCTATATACAATAATGTATTTGTCAAGGATTTGAATGAATAAATAATCTATAACCTAAATAAGAACAAATTTTTATTCATATTCAATGACAACAAAATATAAGAAATACAAAACATAGGTAAATGTTAAAATAATATAATAAAAACATAAAACAGTTCAGCATTCATGTTGCAAAAAGTGGCTTCTAATAACTCAGTAAATAAATGTCGCAATTTTTTGTTCGATTTAAAATATCCATCGATACATGCGGAAATGAGTTGTTTGCAATATTTCTGGCTTAACATAATAAATGCTTATTACTTATTGAAGTGCAAATTAAATAACTACAGCGTGTTACGGTTATGCGATTGATTGTAATATCAGTTTTTATTGATAATAACGAAAAGAAAAGGAAAGCAATTTGTTAGGTAGGATATTTAACACGTACAATCAATATCTATATACATACATTTTGTTATATATTCACAATTTGGTAACAGAAACGTTAAATGTAACAGATAGTCTTTAAAGTTTATTTACCTGAAGGTAGCTGATAGACTAAAGTTTGTTCTTCAGTCGTTGAACTGCAAAAATGAAACACGAGGAACGAGGAAATAATGAAAAACCTCCACTGCGTGCCTGTCTATGTCACGCGGTCGGTATAGAATTGCTAATAATTAATGAATAACTTACACTATCTTAACTATGTACCATCTTAACGACGGCGGGAATTTAAATTTGAATAATCCGGTGCATTTAGTTTGTAAATTTATAAAATGATTATATTCAATAAAGGGGAAAAATGATAAAAAGTGGAATAAACGAAAAAGTCATGTTTGCTGAGAAAACAAATCGACCGCAAGCGTGTGCGATTTACATTTTTATTCATAAAATATTTTCTAATTCAATTTTGATATGATACAATGGTCTCTGTCCTCGCGTATGCGTATATTTTACGTTATATTCGGCTGTACATTAAAAAAAGAAGGAAAAAGAATCCGATCGTACGACAATGTTTCCACAATGTTAACGAATCACCCTCGCGCTTCCTATCTATCCTAAGATGTGTACACAGCTGATTATATCATCATGTATGGTTGTGTGCAAACCAGGAGATGTAGAATTGTGTGCAACTTAAGTTTCCCTCGGTCAAAAGGAAAGTAAAAGATAGGAGACATTTTCCCCTCGGCTTAACCTTACCAAGAGGAGCTTACGTTGCACCAGAGTGCACATACCAGTGAAAAAGAACATTAACAATAAGAAGGATACTTCGATCTACGATAAATCACAATCGCATAGGCAGAAGCAAGACTAAACAAAGCAAAGTCCCGGAAATACATAGTACACTGTTATAGGAACATGTTCGATCGCATAGATTAAGTACTCCGGTGACATTGAGTGCTTTAAGATTCAAATTTTGTCGAACGACAGAAGAGCAACGCTTAAGACTTTTATATTTTATTCCATTTTATGACTCTGCTTTATCTGTTCTAAGACGATGTTAAACCGATTGTTTATCGCAGATCGACTCACGTTTTATTGTTGAAATCCTTTTCTTATTCTCATAAACACTACCATACGTATCATATATTCTCACAATGCAACAGGTACAGTGCCCAGCTCACTGGCCTTCCTTAAGGAAAACGACAACGCTGAAGAAGACTGAAAATTCCCTATATCGCCTGTCTCTTAGGGATCCCTAGCGTGCTCGGTAGTTACTCCCTCTTGATGCCATAGTATCTATTACAGCGTCGATCGGTATCTTTTATTTTCGCGAGTGCCTGTGTCTTTGCTCTGCGGTTATTTACAACACTATTCGCTACACTTTTTACAAAGGTCTACACACGAAGCGTCACGACGTTCCGTTACTTATAGGATGCCAACGTGGATTTATTTCCGTGACTCTTCGCGATTTACAAGAAACAGAAAAAAAGAAATGAAGGCGACGTCTCTTTGATATGTACCGTTTCCTCGAGAAGAATTAGAGAATCTGAAGGAACTTTCTCTGTCTCGTATGCTATACATACGTATATATTTATCTATAATTTGTGTCGCGAAACGAATAATTGTTTCACGCACGACAGGTCTCTTTTCTCTTATCGAGTTTTTACTTTTATTGTCACCAGTTTTGAGTCTCTAAAACGTAGAAAGGCATATCGGTCTCGGTGATTTTACAACGGCTGCTCGGTTCGATTAACAGCGGCGACGATTGTCGGTCTTATATATATGTGTGTGTATATATATATATATATATTCCTCGCAACGTTTTGCGTTCAATTAACATCCTTTAGGCCATTTGCTCGAGGTATATTGACGATCGAAGTGGATATCACGCGTACGAATATTCATCTTTCTCGTTTTTAATTGAACATCGATTAACTCGTGAGTTTATTAGAGAATCAACGAGAGGATTGCTCGTTGTCGGTTGAAGTAAAAAGCGATTACAAGCTAGATACACACATCTCGGTGGCTCAAACGAATCATGCTGGCCGAGAAGAGAAAACGTTTATTCGTTTCCCGTACAACTTCTCAAGTCGATGGAAATTTCTCTTTAGCGTGACATAATTCGTTCGAGTTGCACGGTACATCGATCTCGAACAATTCGTGAGTGTGAAAAACGCGTGGGATAAGAAGAAAGTTCTTCCCCCCCCACGCGATATAGTAATATCGATGAAATGAATTTTCGTTTTTCTTTAATCTTATCGTTATTTACTTCATCAATTACCGTAGAGAATAACCTGAGATAGATACACAGCGATAGGTTGCATTTCGTGTGTGCATTCGTGTTGCACAACACTTGATCCAATACCCATGAAACCACCAATGGAGAAAGTTCTCTCGTACACGAATCATTTGAATTCGATGACCGTCAATCGATCAAAATGATCTGAATACTATTTTTATTTTGTTTCTTTAACTCGATGTAGCTCGTGTGTTACGTTTATTATATATATACACGTTTCAAGATCAACAGACGATATAATAATAATTTGGTCGTTACATCGAACTTCACTCGAAGCCTGAAACTCGTCGAATTCGAACCAAAAAAAGAAAGGAGAAAAAGAAAAAAGAAATCCGTGTTTGGCATCTTATTCCCGGTTTAAAAATCGTATCCTGTCCCCTCGAGTCGTCGACGACGTTACAATCTAATTAGTTGGCGGGCTCACATTTGAACTGAATCTCTCCCTTGCGTTCAATCTTTCTTTCTCTCTTTCGCAGCTTATATCATATCATCATTACATATCCCAACAAACGACTAGATCACGATGGTTGGATCTCAACCAGATCCTTAAATGCTACGGAGCTCGTGGTCAAGCTAATTCCAAGTGAACGATATATTATTTTTATCAAATATAAACCACTTCGCTATCAAATAATATAACATACGAATACAATGATACAAATAGGCAAAGGCAAAAGAAAACGCAAATATTAATTAATATTGATCTCGATCGACGAACATTTACCATCGTTTTTAATCACTTACACGCGCGTTTCTCGACGGCGAACCCTTCTACACCCCCGGGTGCAATTATTCACGCGGACATAGATGAATTACACGTGTGTGTGTGTGTGTGTATGCTATATATATATACATAAAACTACAGAAACTGTTCAATTCTACGTGCGCAAACAGCGTTTCAAGCGGTATCCCCGTTATTTAAGGTACTTGTCCAAGGTCCCATCCCTAAACGCAGATGCGAAACACGGTGTCAATATTAAACGCACCCAACAAAAAAAAGAACATAAAAATAAAATAACGCGAGTAATGATCTCTTTTGAACGAGAACGCTTTACGTGTTTAAAAAAATATACATGTAAAAGCAGAAACGAACGACAAAAAGAAAAAACGAATACGGTAAAATCATTACGTATGTTTGTGTATATAGATCTTTCCCAATAGAACGAACGCCGCATCGTTAAAATTAAATGTACATATTCTCGCTGTGTACAGAAATGATGCCTACGTAAAAGAAATTCACGACTTTTCGTGGCGAACGCGAGTCTTACATGTATTTGTACCAACATAACTACGGAACACTGTCGCGTAAGTACACCTTTCGCGACGATCGCACCAAGCTTCCGTAACTTGCGCCGCGTGAACGTCCATCCTCTTTCTTCTCCCCATCGGAAAAATATAAATAATAAGCGGGATGTGGAGGTCGTGACGTCGACGAACGTGTAGGGGCGCGCGTGTCGCGAAGACAATCACCTTCAGTCCCAAAATGAGCGACAACGCGCGGAACAATTTTTCATCTCGGAAGGCCCCTTACGGCTACCAAGGTCGAACGACGCCTCTCTCTCGTCCTCTTCTTCCTCGTTTCATATACGTTATCCGGCGAATAAAAATAAAAAGTGTCTCTGTAAATCAGCCTTTCCCGTTTCCCGGGAGCGACAGCCAAGGCACGTGGTGTAGTCCGAGTTCTCTTCGCAGAGGAAACAGGAAGAAGGAACGCGAGTTCGATTCGTACGGATGTACAGGATATGTGTGTTTGTGTAGTGTCTTTCGACAAAGCGCTGACCGGCGCGATGTCACTTGTCGCCTCGCAATCGTGCATCGGCTCATTTTTCGATTTGCTTGGAAAACCCGGTGTCGCGAAAAGACCGGGCTTTGTGCCTGTTGCATACCCCGTAGGGGCACCTCACACGCTGCAACCGGACGTGACCTCCTCGCTGTTCTGCTGATGCGACCAACGACACTGGTGACAACTCTTCGGCTCCTCCGGGGCGGATGCCACTCCACCGGACGCCCTCAAACCTTGCTCCAGCTCCAGCAACTGACCCATGAAATTCAGGTTAGGACTTATGATGGGCCGCGCGTTTTTCACCAGTTTGTACGCCTCCACCATGGACAGACCCTTGTGCCGCATTATATACGCGATCGCGATCGTCGCACTGCGCGACACTCCAGCCTGGCAGTGAACCAACACGCTGCTTCCGGCTTTCCGGGCTTCCTCTGTAATTTAGGAAACAAATGTCTTTGTTAGATCATCCTAAAGTTCCTCTTTCCGGAGGAGTAGATTAGATACGAAGGCAGCACTGGCTGTGAGCAATGAAATTTCACTTCCACGATGATTGAATCATCGAGAAAGAGAGGCTTCGACTCCGTTCCGGCCGAGGAGATTCGTACTGCGTAGGTTAGAACTACTGCTATAGGCCCGAAAGATGGGGGTCATCGACGCTGTCTCGGACCACGTCATCGAGAATTTCTAGGAGGTGAATTACGAGAACGAGCGAGCGGGTGGGCAAAACAAACGGTACGTGCCAGCTCGTTCGGATGACGCGAGATCGCGTTGTTGTAAACGGTCGAACAAAACCGACCGTGTAACCCAAACAGGCGATTCGGTTACGTAACGCGGAGGGACGCTATCGTATCGCCAATGAGTCACGTTGACGCACGCCTGTATCCAATGTAATGTACTACATACAACGCCGAACGGAGCATGAGAGCCGCTGCAAGTGCACATGCACACGCACGCTGGACTGCGAGCAGCGGAAAAAGCCGACGAATGTCCCGTTTTTGCGGAACAATTCCACAGAGGTTTTCGATTGAAAGAAACAATTATGACTTATGGCGATGGATATTCGAAACTACGAAAGGGTTGCACCGAAACAAATCAGAGATCCAACTACCCTATAAAAAAAAGGAGATAAAGGGACTTTTGATAAATATTATCCGTCAATTTCTACGACACTGCATGGCGAGAGATAACGCCAGACGTTTTGAAAGATATATCCCTGACCCGTTGTTGCCCGCAGCGTCGGCGCCTAATCGCTAATGCGTGGCTAAACGTCGATAAGCAGCGGGACCAATCTTATCTGCGCATCGATGCTCGCGTAATAGAAGTAGTTTAGGTAAGCGTTAGTGGAGACACGAGGGGGTGCATCGGCCCCTAAACGCTGTAACACACACGACGGCTAGGGTGTCGTACGTGCGATCGCTCGTGTAGACCCCGCGAGCTGACATCTGCTATGAGTCACAAATGACGAATGGCCAGACAGAGACAGAGAAAGCAGGGAGAAAATCAAGAGTCGCGAGAGACAGGAACCGCGGGTAGGGAAGCGAAGGGGGTATAAATAAAGGGAGAAAAACGAGAGACGGCTGAAACCCTTGCGGATGAAGGCTCGGCAGAGTCGAAGCAGAAATTCGAATGAATTTAGAGGAGAGAGTAGGGTGGATAGATATTTCGGTAACGCATAAAGGACATATGTGTACACAGTGACAAAAAGCTGCGACACCTGTCGCGATTCCGTAAACGATATCGTGTTCCAGGAAATCCGCTGTATTTCTGCCTCGGCGCCATATATTTGCTTTCTCTTAAGCCATCATTCTTCGAAACGTAAAATTAACAGTCGAATTTGATAAGCGTAAAATGAAAAAAAAAAAATTTTGAATTCCATCAATGACATTCCTTCCCTGGTTGCATACGCGCACGCTCGTTTTTCCCTCATCGACGTTGCACCAGGCGGTTCGGTTTAACGGAAACAGGGTGTAACTAGCCGTTTCCGGTGGACCATTCACCGTGCGAGGACTAGAAGACGAAAGGCTTCCATTCATGAAACCATGAGTCATGGGTGTACGCGCGAGCGCCATCGAATGCACACTCGTAAATCCCCATCACCATGGTGTGGCCCAATGTCGGCCCTCTTCGCATACGTGTTCTGCGTTTATTGCAACGCATTCTGCTGTCCTGTACGAACGTAGCGCACGTGTGCATCGCGCGCACACACACACACATGCACACGCGACAAACGCGTACCCAGAAGGGAGAACCCTACCGAATGTGCAACTGGTGGAATGCTGTACCTGGCCAACCGTCCCCAACACCCGTAGGGACTGTTGCGTGAAATGAAGGGCACCTTGGTGCGTTGACCGTTAAGAAACCTCTCGATGGAGGACAAACAAAAGCAGAGTTTAACCCTTTACAGACCCGAGGACCGTTTCGACTTATCAATTGTAGACGAAGTTCTGGAGGTCAAAAGGGGAATTTACGCAGAAATAAACTAAACTCTTAGATTGCTGCAGACGATTTATCCTCTGCTATGTTTTCTGCATTGACCCAATTGCGATGTTAAATTAGGTCAATTAGACGGGACGAATAAATTTCGAAGTCTGAACGGGGCGAGCATGCGCAGAAGTTGGAACGCGGCAAATACAAACAACAATAACGATCGTTATCCGAGGACACACCCATTTCGTTTGAAAGAATTACTCATCGACTGAGGCTAATACCTCTCTGTCACAGCTATCTCTTCTCCCGATGAATTAAACGCAGCCTCCTCTCTTTGGAACTCTAACCTTCTGACATTTTACACCGTCAATGCAATTAGACCAATTTGTTACAGCACGTCTGATCCTTGTATTTTTGTTGAATCACACGCAACAGGTTCAACAGCGTCAATGGAACGACCACACGTTCGTTGAATGTCAGTACGCGTTGCTCGTTTCGACCTATTCAATTCGCTTCTCTTGTTATGCTATGAATGACTATGATATTTGCTAAATCCTCTTTATACTTCTCCACGATTTATGAGGTACGAGTTTTACCGTTTTATTAATCAGTGCTGCCCGCACGGAAATAAAATCATAATAACAGTATTAAATAAAGAAAGTACGCTTACCGATAAAGTCGAACGCCTCCTCGAAGTACTGCTTCAGATTCTGATGACCGGAATCCGAGGCAGGGATCTGTCTATAGGTGATACCCCTCTCCTCGTGGTAACCAGGTAGTTGGGAAGTGACGTTGAGGACTCTGGTGGCGCCTAAGGCGCGGAGGAGCTGAAGATCAGCTGCGTCCCTACCGTTTCCAAGGTACAAGAACGGTAGGACACGAGAGGCTGGATGACTGTCGATGTCCGCGGGTTGGGGTGTCGGTGGTCCGGACAGGCTCAACACTGGACAACCTGGTCCTGGACTGGGGCAACCGCTGACCGTCGATGGACCAGCTCCGCCTGCTGGGAGAAGCGTGTCCTCGCAGAGCTCCCTGTGCCGCCTGTGAAACTCCTTGTGTCCACCTGGAACAAGCAACCAGAAAAACGTGTTAGTTAGAAGTGGAAGGCTTTCGGGTGGTGCGAGTTCGTTGGGTGCCTAAAAGGGACCAGCTGGGGAAGGTTCGATCGTGGGAACCGGCCGTGAGAAGTATCGGGTTGCTATGAACCAGACGATACACCTTAGAGGTACAGGTTGTGTTTACCCGATACTTTACTTGCTCATTGCTAATCGGTTTCCGACAATTTTTGACGGATCGATAGACGAGCACTAGCGAGAAACTTTTTACCGCGTGTCCATCTGACGGCGAGCGCGGAAACTATCGCTGTAATTCAATGTTCGCGAATAACCATGATCGATGATGGGAACAAACGTGTCCTATATGATTCATGGATATTCAGAACTGGACTTTGTGTGCTGAACGAAGGATTTTTAACGCTCAACAAACAAAAGTGATGAGTACAACGAAGGAAATGACTCGAGTGTAGAAATTCCATTCTCTTTCCGTGTTCGTTCCGCGGAACACAATGCAATGATTCAGCGACCAGTGAGCCGAATTTTGGTCCGGAATTGTGTACACAGCGATTTCTAGAGAAACACGACGCTGATACACCTTTTCCCGTGTAACAGGTTCGCCGGTACTTCCGCGTGTTAAACCTGTACCGTTCGCGATGTAACCTGAAAGAACATTTTATCGAATTCGATGCATCTTTTAGAATCAGGAGAAGGCTCTTTGTGATCTTCCACCGTGTACTGTCCGTGATTCTGGAAGCCCTATCGGAGCTACCCTGTGAATCTTGATTCTTGAAAGTCTTCCGGTCTTAAGAAACGAGGACGAAGCGGTCTTGAAGAGCGAGCAAAAGGCTCTACCAAGTTTCTTTGAATTCTTTCAAAGAAATTTAACCGTTCTTGTTCCACGCAGTGCGAACCCTTCTTCGACCCTACCCTCGTACTGTTCAACACGGCTGAACACTAATATCTTTACAAATAACTCTACACGGAATTGATCTCAACTTCCTTATAGCTTCTGATCGAGGCAGCTGTCCGCAACTGTAGACACCGTATTAGAACCGAGAAACTCCATCAGCCGCGTGTCTGGACTCGTGTACAGACAGGCGAAGAGGAAGCTAGAGGAGGAAACGAGGAACCCGCGAATAAACGGTCGGGATAAAAATAAAGGAACTCCGGCGATAGAGTAGGATGACGAGAGGAGGGGAAGAAATGTGGGCTAAAAGTGTCTTCCTCTCCTGACCTGCAGCTCGTAAGGCCTGGCCTGGCTCAACGATGAGTCACTCTTTTAGCCCCCTGCCGTCGCGCCGCCATGACCGCCAACCCCGTGTGTTGCCGGTGTCGTGAGGCCGATGATTATTCCGCAGTCACCGCAACTAAACTTCCTTTCGGCGGGCAAATGAAGGGAGAGGTCCTTCCGGATTCGATCCGCTATATTTGCGTTACAATTTTCCTCCTTACCGATAAGCCTATTTCGTTCGCCATACGAATGTAATCGAAATGAGCAAACGTATCGATTTAAATTTTGCCCATAATTTGACTTTGTTTAAAATGTAAATCCCAAATCGAGAACAAAGGTGTATGTATACATATTTGAATAGCACGCTGGTCTGAACGGGTGACTTAACCAACTCGCCGGAAGTGTATTCAAGAATTGACATTATAAGGTTCGATTTGACATTAAAATGAGCCGATCAAGGATTAAGGTTCGAAGAGGAGAATGTTACCCATACAACGGCGTATAAGTAGATGTAATGCAATTCCGTGACCTAGTCTTAAGGCGTCCGACCGGAAACCGTAAATTTAGCGCTAGACGTGTCGAACGATGTCTCGTATCGACGACACATGTACTCTAATATTTAACACGAGGATCCTTAAATATTTGACTTTTCATGATAAAAAAACACTTTCCCTATGTGTTATTTCATCTCAACGACGACAAATCGTTAAAGACAACGGTTTTTAGTTTCTTTTTTTAACTGAACGAGTTTGAGAGAAACGCAACAGAACTCGTTACGATCTAGATATGCTGAAAGTGTTACAACCGCGACGTTTATCGATACACGAGGACAATGGTTTCAAAGAAGATTGCAAATTAAAACGCAACCTGTTGTGATCCACTGGAGTCATGGTGAAATATATCCAACGCCATGGTGATGCACACTGACGTCACAAGTTCACGTTTAGAGCATCGCGATACCCAATGCGCGATCCTGTCGGTGAACAAACGGTAATTAGGCTTAATAGGTCGCAATTATTAAGAAAAGGGGTACACAGATGCGTCTTCGTTCGCAGGCCATTGGCCTGATTTTACACAGCGGCTGGCACACGCGTGATCTTTACCCGCTGACGCGTGCTTCTCGTTTTAGTCCGGGAAATCTGAACTTACTTTGGCAACGTGCTCGTAACGTGCCTTTGAAAACCGGACGAGCACATTTGTCTCTAATTAACGTTGCACAATTTCGCATCCTAGTTTCGCCAGTCGGTGTTTTAGGAATGAAGGTAGCGATGACGATCTTTCAGACCTGTGCTAGAGCTGAGTAATGATCTAATTCAACGCGTACAGTGGACGATATAATAGCCTTCCCTAGGGAGGACCACTCTGCTCGACATTGTACGTGTTCGCACTCTGAGTAATGCTCCAATTCAAACAAGTATAATCTGAATTAAATGAAATAACATCTGATCGCATCGAGATATTAAGTCTGTTAATATATGATCACCCATTTAAGGGTTAATTTTAATGATCTAAGAACCATAGATCCTACCTGGCTAGCATCGTTGACGGAGAGTGTATATTATAAATAATTGCGAAGAAAATCAAATCGTTAAGAAAGAAATCCTTAACTTAAATTTCCTCGATCTGCAATTTCCCATAATTCCAACAATTAAAAAGTAACATTTTTTTCAAGCATCAGCGAAACCAGAGCAATGAACCTCGTACAACTTGATTGTTATAATGACCCAAATGAAGCGACCTACATTCTTTCGCTGCGACGATGCCATGCACTCTCTGTTACCCATCGTGTGTGCACGCTCTATGGGGCCACGTTCTCTTTGCAAAAGTTATCAATTTCAAATATTCAAATGCAAAAACATCTTCCCATCAGCGATCAAGCGAAACGCATCGAGGGAACTCATCGTGCTGACAACGGGTTAATGTTTGAATATCTGCGATGTGATTTAATGCAGAAAAGCGAGAGAGATCCGATTAGAGGGAACGTGTTCAAACGCAACGCCTCCTGGGGATCTATGGTATTCGTAATTCCGCCATTCTCGAGATTAACTCGAAACGAGTCATCGGGCACGCATTACACCTAAATCTACGATACCGAGAGGACTGAGTCATCACGCGAGAGATTGTATTTACCCGCGTGCCTCGTCCAACTTCGTACTTATCCCGCAGCCGCGGCGAGAAAGACGTTTCAGAAATACCTTTGACCATAGTCGTCGAGTGACGGTGGAAATTAGGTGACCGAACGGTACACGGGTTAACTATTTCGTAGCGAGAGATGCGATTAATCCTCGCACCGTGTCCTCGATGATTAACAATAAAATTTGCGGTAACACCGTAACGCATGGTTAAGGGTCAACGTTAGATGGGATCGCGCGATGCCGCGAATATTCGAATATTCAAATTTTTTAATTTTGAAAATGACCCTATATTAGGAGAGTTAATCTGATTCTTTGGGGGTGACAATCACAATACAATAACAAAATATTAAAATTAATTAATTTATTTTAAAAGAATCAATTCAGCCTTTGGACGAAGAGATGCACCAAAGACTGCAATAAAAATTAGATTTCTTACCCCAGGGTTCGAGATTTTCCAATGGGACAAGCCTCAAAACGAGGCACGGTGCTTCCTTCTTCATCCTCATATTTGTTGTGCGCGAGATGATTCCCTCCACGATTCCCAACAGCTCTCACCTCACCATTTGACACACACAAAACAAACGAATTTCTCGTCCTCGATCACTGTCGACGAAACTCCGAGTATCGCGCGGTTACGCAAACCGACGATTACGAGAGAAAGAACAATTATTCTTTCGCTCGGCACTCGTTAACCGTATCCGTTCAAACGTATGTTCTAACTTTTTTAACGACCAGAGACGAAACAAAGCGTGTTTACGCGTTCGCTTCGAAACAGGGATAGATACGTGGCAAAAGCTGTGCTCGCCCTTTTGCTTGTTGGCGGGAGACTGCTGGCTAAGCGGCACGAGAGAGTTTACATGAGGCTCGACTGGATGAGTCATCCGGCTCGACTCTGATTGGCCGACCAGTTCGTGACGTACGCGATTTGCGGACGAAGAGAGACGAACGTAGTCGAGTACGCCGCTCCGTCTGTGTACCGTATACTCGTCCTTGTCGTTCCTTACAGACGACGCATCGTTTTCTCTCTTTTCACGTTCTTCCTAGTTTCGCGGGGCTTCGTGCATTTCGTTGTAGCGACACGCAATGCTCCGCGGCGTCCTATGACGACCTTGTCCCGCGACTTGCTCGTAAATACATAACGTAACGCGGCTTAATTGCCGAAGCATCAATAATTAATCGACTTGTTGGTAGATTAGAATGGAAAGTTTGAAAGTTCCCGCGAATCTTCCGCGTTCGCGCCTAACGCGCGTCGATCATCGATGATCCATCGGCGTTTATATTCATTCTCATGAATTCATGAATGCAGAATGCTAACTATCTTTATGTACTCTTCATTATAGGTTATCGAATGCATTGCTTTATTAAAACTAAAGTTACTTAATTGGAAGGACCTCGCTTATAAGGGATGACTGAGATCAATCCTTACCCTTACTATGCCTTGGTAGTTTGTTAATTCATAAGTTTTTCCACGATTCTTCTTATAGGATCTCGTTCGAAAGCAAAGAAACACGGATAGAACTTCCTTCCGTGATTTCTTATCCAAACAAAGAAACCGGTGGTCGTTGGTTATTTATAAGAATTTTTGGACGGTCAAAGAAAGTCGAGTACCAGAGGGGCAACACAACGAGACGGAAAGATCAAAGGTTGTCTTTTGCTGGGAGTAAAAATAAATCGAGGCATTATGCGTCTCTTTCGAATACAATGATTCACGGATCTGCACTGGTGCTAGTCGACGACCAATGTTACGCAATTTTGCCCCGCTAAACTGCCGTCTAATTTTACAACTTATCGTGCTCCTTTAACATTTATGAAACGCGCTGTTTGTTGCTACTCGTTACTCGGCCACGTGTGACCCGCGGATCATCAATGATGAACCGACGACGGGACCATTAACAAGATCGCGTTTCGTGAAATCCAGGCTGGTTGAATTTTACGCGGTGATGTGTATTCCCGTCTCGTCATTTGCATACAGCGCCCCAAGGCTTTGTCAGATATTTGCTTTTTGTTTTTCGCGCGCAATTTTTGCATTCTCAGTGCAGGAAACTCGTTCCCATATGTCACTTTAACTATTACCCCTAAAATAGGAAAGTGATAGCGAGTCAATGCTATCCAGGATTTCCTGGTCCACGAGACACGTCAGATTTTGGAAAATCCAGGCTCGTAAATCAAGTATGATCTTTTAGCACCGCAGTGGGTTATGGAGAGAGAGATTATATCTTGCGGTCGCGATACAAGGAATCAGAATGATGTAGATTAATCAACGTGATGGTTTCTTGAAATTTTTACCTTTGAGTCATTCGAGTGATCACTGCCACATTTCGTGTCTCTAATATTTCAGATTCTTCCTCATCAGGATAGTTGAAGATTAAAAAGTACATCTCGATCTAAGCTCCGGTGATTCATCTTTGATCCAGCTAGTGTCATCGCTGGGATTAACAAGATCTCGAGGGACACTGTCATTTCTCAGAGCAAAACGGTAGCGAATCCCACGAGGAACGCCGACAAATGATTCAATTCGACACGCGAGATGGAAATCCCTTCAAGGCTAATGACTAAACGTTTAGAGGGAAACATTCGCCACGCGATCATACGTATCGCGCTTTCTCAAGAATCGACAGACGATGCAATATTGTCATCGAGCAAAAGGAAAACAAGGATCTTACAAGCGTCATCCAGTACCGCCCATTCCGAACGCAGGTATACCCATAAAATTCCAGAGAATCTGTCTATTCCAGTTCGTGATGTCATTATTAGCTGACGATAAAAAATTTCTGGTAAACGAATGAAACAATCGTTCCGTCTCTCCGTCGAGAACATCGCGAAATGCGAAATGAAAATCAATAATTTTGGACCGAAATAGGAATTCCAGGATTTTTCACCATTGACCATCGGTTTGAAAACAACTTCGACAGGATTAGTCAGCGAGGAACGTGGCTAAAAGTCGAGGTTAGTCATTTTCGAGCTAGATCATCCTCTGAAAAATGTTCTCGATCTAATCGGGACGATGAGGGACTTTGATTTCCAGCGAGTGCACTCATTGTCAATGTCTGACGCGTTTCGATGATGCAACGGACGATGATAAATGTGGATAATTATTTCATGTGTATGCCGGGCATGTTTCAATATCGTTTTTTAGAACTGGGTGTAGTCATCGCTTCGATCTGATAAATTTAATATCATCCTTTGAAAATATTCCGCTCGAATGTCCATTGAGTGGCACGTAAATAAATTTAATATGGGACACCCTGTAGTTCGTTGCATGGTGGTAGGAGGAATAGACACCTACGTTCTATTTTTAGAGCCTCGATTTTTCCTAACACCTTTAACAGAGATCTAATCAAAACTATATTAGATGACTCAACCAGCCACGCTATATCGGTCATAATTTCTTGCTACGAGCCTTGCCCTCTTTAATCCCGTTAAATGAATTAGGAAAAATAAACGAGCGCTTTTCCATCCATCGTTGCTTTCTATATGATTCGATTCTTATTAAAGTGCAGGTAATCGAAAGAGATGCGCGCGGTGAATTCTTAATGATTGATTAATCATCCGATTCCTCGGTGCGCGCATTCTTGCTCGATTTCGAGTAATCGAGAGTACAAGTGGTGGTAAATCGATTCGCAACGAACAAGATCGAGGTATTCAATACATCGACGTGAATCAAATGGTAAACAGAGACGATATATGACGCCGTTCTTAGCGTCTGGTAATACGCGATCCACCATGATTCACCGTGGCGCTCGACGATGTATTGGGAATAAAGTTCATCGATAATACCGGCTAAATAGGGACGATGTATCGATGAATACAGACATCGATGGAAACTTTTCATGAAATCATCGCGATAGATTCTACTTTTAATCAATTAGAATTGTTGGAAACTCCATACACTATTGTTTCATTATTTCAATTACCGTGCGTCGCCGACTTTCCGGAGAGATCCTTGAAGAGTTAGTTTAGCGAAACAAAGGATAAGATTTTGAAATCCCAGAGTCTAAAACCTTAATCTCGGTGAATATTTCAATAATTAAAGAAATAATGAAATATGTTTTTATGAAATCATTGACGTTATAAGAACGACCGCGGTTTCGTGGAATACGAGAGACGCAAAAGTTGGTATCGATGCTCAATGCGGTTCGCTGTGAGTCACAGTTTAGAGTGCCTAGTACTCGGTGACCATGAATTACACCGCGTGCTTTTGTTTACCAGCTTTCATGTTAGCTAGTTGGCTTGGCGGAGTAGCGTGATTCAGACGCGGACATTTATGCAAGATTTACATAAGTCCGCGATCCTTGCCGCTTGGTCCAGTTCGTGGAAGAGCCATCGATCATAGACGCCATCTTGAAACTCGCGAAGTTGTCCTGTGCGCCGTAAAAATGGCTTCTAGTTTGCCCGAAGTGTCCAAGCAATACGTGAACACATTTTATTATTCGCTTGTCCTTTGTTTTATATTTGTATTTCGTAAGAGGAATTTTGTGCTGCTCATTAAGAGCTAATTAAGAGAAGAAAGTGTCAAATGTATCAGAGGTGCAAGTAAAATGATGGCAGGATATAAAGTATCTTTTCTATCTTCTTTCTATTTGTTTCTAGCTGCCTTTCCAGAGACGATTAACATTTTAGTTTACACGCGTCCACTATGTAAATCTGTCTAGTTAAGAAGGTTTACCGCTTGGGAGACAATAATTTCAACCGCTTGCCAACACGGCGTACCATTTCCTGTCAAACACGTTGTTTTAAATCGTACATTATATCCCGTGTAACCACACGTACAACGCGCTATATTATATTCAACCACGACAATTTTATCAATCGACTGACTATTTATAAAATATTCACCAAACCTCCTACAAGAATATCAATCAACTTCGAAATGAAATAATTTTACCTTTATCGAAACAATTCCATGTACTGGATAAAAATAAAAGAAGGGATAATGTTGCTATCGATCGACACGCGTCTCTAAGCGCCGCAATTTCCGCATTTATCTGCTCGATTAGTCACGCTCGACTTTTAGCCGTTCGGCGATGGCAATAACAGCGACCTGTCGCGCCAACGGATAGCCTATTATTACACGATAAAAATTGTTTGTACACGACACCCTCGATAATACGGATTCTCCATTAATCTTCGATTAATCTTCGTTCAATAAATGTGACTCATCAGGGAGGAAAATGCCAAAGAGAAGAGTCCTTAAAACTCGTGGCGTGTGAGTCACGAGAAACGAGCTTACTGCTCCATTTCCTTTTAATCTATCGTTCTTTGTGCAATCGTTTTTCCTTTCAAATTCACTGCTCTCTACTATCGTTCTAATGATTTCAAACGAAAATCTGTAAAATCTCTTAATTCTTCCAGATCGAAAGATAGAATTCATACGGAAGGTCTGGTTACCCGGTGATCCACGACGATCATTGCACGCTCGAGCAGAAGGGTGGCGAATATTTATGTATGCCCGGCGCGTGTTTCTCGTTAAGTGATTCATTCATGCTGGAATCCATCGTGATGCGTTCCATGCGTGTGTTCGAGACGAGGCTACACGGATTCCCATCGCAGCCAGGACTCATCAGCGAACGAGTGTGGCAGGTGGTACATGCACGATGCATCGCTCTCCTCCTCGCTGGTTTCCCTTCAGGAAGCGCAGTACGTTAACCGCGGATTACGTGTACACCGTCGCCTCTGTTTCCCGCTTTGTAAACATCGTTTAACCGGTCACTAGGGTGAACGAGAAGCAACGGTACGCGGCGAACGACCGGCAACCCTTTCGCTTTCACTCGGAAACGACCTGGTCCAACGGAACTTGGTGAAAATATTTTTGGGATACACCGTGTAAAACGACACCTGTCAACGAGGGATCCCCACCCTTGATAAGTGGAACAGGGTAGAAAGGGTGCCCGTGATTGACTTCGATCGGGGTGGTGAAATATATGGCTGTATATCAAGAGCGTTGCACAAGAATAAAATATACCACTATTTTATGAAGTTTGTATCAATGTATGCACACGTCTCGTAGCTGATCAAATATCATTTCAAGAAATTAATCAAACACCTATCACAAATAATCGTCCGTTATTGTTGCGTACACCTGATATCTATAACACTTTCGTTTGCCAATAAATATGATTGATAAAAAACAGCTATTGTAACATGAAATGACAAAAATAAAGTCGCTGAGATATCTCTGGTGCTGTATTGAATAAACCTTACCCCTTATCATTGATTTGAAAGAACGGTTTGTAGCAATTAAGAGAAACGGTACCGTGTCTCTTTTACGACGGACATGCCCGCAGGCAGGTGTGTGAAAAAAAAAAGAGGAATTAGTATTCCTTCGAGGGGTGAAGCTTTTCGACTAGTTAGGTGACTACTCGATTTATCGTCGGCGTTTATCGCGACGCTTATCGTTCAGGTGCTAGCCTCGATACACGGCTGTTTAGTCACCCGATTCAGGGGAAAAAGGCAAGAAAAAAAAGGAAAAGAACGGACGCGGTGTGATAAGAATAGGTCGGCGTTGATAAAAAGGAAAAAAGAAAGAGCAATGATAACGCGAGACGATAAGACGAGTCTTGCTACTTATTTAAAAAATTTCATTAAATTTCTAGGACATCCTAGCGTGTGTGAACTCCTGGGGATGTCTCGTTCACCCTAATTTTATTAGTTTACAAAAAATTTCCATTTTATTGCTTGTCACGAGAGAAAAGGGACGGAATGATCGTGGAAAATCGGAAGCGTTTATGAATCGGAGCGGAGGATGGATGAGAGAGTTGATAATCGACCGGGTCTGCGGATCACCGGGCGAAAATCAGTAGCCGTGAACGGAAGGGGGACATGGCAGACATGAGGGCCCGTCGGATTCTGTGATTTATTCGAGAGTGGTCCACGTTCTGTCTACGCTCGTGCCACGAATAGCCCCACGTAATCATACCGGCTGTGTGAGTCAGCTCGGGATCGTAGTAGGAAACGGCTGCGTTTTCGAAGGACGCCCGACCGAGTACGCGACGCTTTAACTTCGTTCCCGCATTCTTTCCGCGTCCACGCACCACACAGTCTGATTCATTTCGCGCTAATAACCTCGCACGACCCTGAGACTCTATTAACTTGCTGACCTGCTGCTCTCTACCTGCATCTCGACGATCTGGCGACATTTTTGATTCATCGATCATCGCGTGGACACGGATCTACGAATGTGTTGGATCATCAATGTCGAGCCTCTATCGTATGACTGCATTGTTTAGAAACTTTTGCTTGTTTATTTATGTTTGTTTCGTTGTCCGTGGAACAATGAGTCATCCGCTAGTGGGTGGAATACTAGAACTTTGTTGTGGTTCTCAGTGACTATACATAGGTTGTTCCTTTGTCTTTTGAGTACTCTGTTTATTTCAGCTGAATTAAACCACGATGGCGTGGAAGAAGAAGATGTAGTGGGTGTTCTAGGAGGACTGAAGTCATCTAATGATAAGTTTTAGGTGCCAGAATTGGTATTAAGGAGAACCCCTTCGGTGACAAGTGTATCCATTAATGTAATACCAAATTTAGAATAAAAGTACCTATGATCTGCAGCCAGCTAAGCGTTTTGATTCCCTATATGCTTCGTTTGCATTAATGACAGATAGCGATCGATTAGTCAATCGTGAGTAATTGAAGGAGCATTCGCGGGGAACAAAACACGATCACCTGGAATCTGCATTCCCTGACAGCTCTCGCATTCCTCGATCCGACATTGGACTCGAAACGAAGCACGCGTTTCCTCGACACCTCGATTACGAAACGTCTACCGTGCAGCTATTTCACTCGCCGATGACACTCGTCTCGACCGTTCAATCTTCGTTGCATAATTGATTTGGTCTCGATGCATCATCAGTCTTTTGTGTGCTTTTGTTTGACGAACAGACCGAGGCAAACAATGCCCGAACGATCAAAGAAACGATACGCTACTCGAGTGGAAATCTATAGGGGATGATGAGTCATGGATTAAAGTTAGTGTTATTCGTTTTATCGGTCGCGTCGCCACCTCTTATCGACGATTAACCCTTCCTTCAAAAACAGAAATGCTTTTTCAATCGATCCGAAACAGTCTCGGAGCACGTTTTATTTAGTTTGCCGAGGCGATTCAATCCGGCACCCGCATGAAGCGAACAGAGAGAAAAAGGAGGCGCAATCGATATTTCCAAGTTTGCTTACGAGCAAACCAATTGTGTCAATTTACATCAATTCCAAGCACGCGCTGCTCGAGCGTCATTGCCGAGCGAATTACTTGTGTTTTCAATTAGCTTTTGGTAGAATGCGAAACGGTGATTCACGATGAGTACCAAGAAACGTATACCTTCGATTCGATGATGGCGCCCTGTCGATCAATAGTGACACCAAAGTCAGACGAATATCTAATGAATGCTCTTTTTCATATTTTACTCGCGTGCTTTCAGCATCTATCCATTTATGACAAAAAGAAACTATGTCAAGTGTAAGCAATGCCTCATCAGTGAATCACAATAGCGAACAGAAAGCACAATTTGCGGTATGTCCTCCTTTTACCGCTTACAGGCTGAATCGCCTTTTTCCACCTCTCGTTTCTTTTTTTTTCTCGTACAAGCGCAACGACTTCTTCGAATTTCGATTCGCGATATCGATTGTCCCCTGTATGCACAGGTACGAGGGCCGATCAGCAAATAAACCGAGCCAGGTAGCCACGCCACTTGGTCACTGCTGCGAGTGCGCATAAATCAAGCGACAAGGAGACTTCCGTGAGCTTCTTTAGTCGGATAACACTCGCGGTGACTTTTTTTTCCCCTCTAGGGAATTTCAGGCGTAATTGGGACCTTCGTGGCAGCGATAAGCGGGAGGACCAACCGTGGTATTAATAAGAATTTGAATGCGAGATAAAGCTCTAAAGGTCTTTCACGGGCTATCGAGAAGGGATAACAAGGGATTCTCGGAATTGCTATAGATAGTGGAATTCCAGTGAACGGAGGGACTTTTGACGCCTCGATTGGTAAGTCGTCGGTCTAATAGGGTAGCGTACCCTCGTTATGATAACAGAAGTTTAAGACGAGAGTTAGAAGTCGAACAAAGATGAAAGATTCTGTGACTTCGATACGAGTTCCGCGATTCTACAAAGATCAAAGTGTACATACGTTTATGTGCTCCTTTCACCCGTCCTTGGTAATGCAATCATTGTCGCCAGCTACCCTGTGTCGCTCGTAAAATCTTTGCCTACGCGTAACAAATCCTATTAACGTACGGTTTCACGGTACGCGTGGTCAATGATTCGGGTAGAATTTGGTAAATCGTCTAGAAACCTCAATGGATATTTCTCGCTAGCAAAATTTGTCCAAAGCAAGAGGAGTGGAAATGAAATTTCCCATTTCTATTTTGAAGAGATCGTAGAGAAAGCGTTAATTTATTTATGTAACAAGTGACGATAGTTAAAAAATTACGAGAACAGCTTATATGTGGGCTGAAATTTACGTACTGTCTTGTTGATGATAGGCTTCGTTGAAGAAAATGAAATTTGAAACACGATTCGATCGTAAAATCTCTACCTACGTTAGGACAATAGTTGCATCGCGCAATGTTGCAATTACCGATTTCTACATAGCCTGCTTGATGGGATGCTTCCTTCAGTGTCGCCAGTTCCTTGCAACTTCTCGAAGAACCAAGTGTTAAATCAAAGGAGAATTTAGAAACCATTACACGATCAAGCGCGTGCTTGTACTCATTCGCGAGGGAAATAAAGCGATCGTTAAAACGGGCAAACGTAACGGTGGAATTAAAAGGAGGCATAAAGTAACGCCCAAAGTGAGAACCAAAGTAATTTACGTCTGATGGTTAAGTAACTGGAGAGCTCGTAAGATCTGATTGCCTGAACGAGAAGCAACGATCGTGAGGATCTCGATTCCCTCGTAAAATCTCTGCCCACGATCGTAGAGGTCAAGCTCGTTACTGATGATGTGAAAATCTAACCGACATTTCTGTCGCTGAATAAGATTTACTTCTCTTTCGTTTTCATTTAAATTTCCTCCCATTTTCCTAAATTAATCCTTCAACATATTTTCTCCCATTCTATTAAATTAACCCCTTAATATATTTTCTCTCATTTTCCTAAATTAACCCTCAATAAGATTTCTTTCTTTCTCGCTTTCATTTAAATTTCCTCCCATTTTCCCAAAATTAACCCCTTAACATATTTTCACCCATTTTCCTAAATTAACCCCCAAAGATATTTTCTCCCATTTTCCTGAATTAACCCCCTAACATATGAAATCTTGTTAATTAATCTTAATTGAATTCCTAGAAAATCTGTTAATTCACAAAACAGGAAACCAATGAAGGGATGTTGCCCAACCGCGAGGACAAGGATTCTCAGATCCTGTCTCTTTAGCACACGGACCTCATAGACAATCCTGTCTAACGTATTGCGCGATGTGGAAATAACAACATCGTGGATTGGCGTGGTCGAGAGAGGTGAGACGAGGTGAAGGTGCGAAGGCCATGCGAGGAAAGCAACCCGCATCGCGAACCGCCCTCTTTACCCTCCTGCACCTCTTCGTCGTTTCTCGTGCAGGTCTGCCAATGAACGGCATTCCAACGGCATCTCGGCTCACTCACTACGTTCATTGTCGAACACACACCGTGTATCCCCCCGATCAAGTCCTGCCTAAACCCAGTTCTGGCTCGATCTACCTGTCGTTCGTTCTTTCACCCCCCTACGCACGGACAATGGGCAACTGGCTTTCCTTGAGCTTGCGATTTCAATCACGCCACTTTTTATCACGGTACTCGAAGAATCCAACCTTTCTTTTCTTACGAATCCATGGTGGATCAATGGGGAAGACACCATTGGAACTCTTGTACACCTTTACCGAGAGAAACGTAACATTTCCAACACGGTTCCATTAAAAAGAAGTAAGAATTCGACGCCTGAAGTCATCGCGACGCTCATTGTTCACGGTTCACGATCGGTAGAAATTGTTTTGCGAGCGCAGTGACTGCACAAAGAAAGAATCGGTGGAACGGTGAGTCACATCGAGTGTACTCGTTTATTGACACAGAGGACGTCTGTTACTATAAAAGAAAAATGAAGAAAACAACCATTTTCAGTGAGCGATGGACAAAAAGAATTGTTTCTGTGTCGATGATCACGTCTCGTATGATATCATCTGTCCAAAATCGTCGACAAAGAGGATTCTACTCTTGTCGCATAGTAATCGCGCAAGGATTGCACTTGTAAACGTACACGTTTGACTCACGGATCAATTTAAAAATCTCAACATTTCTCTGCTACCGTCATTCGATACGATGCTTGCACTTCAATTCACCTCCTGCAATTATCCGGACGATGTTTGCTGTATCGATTGGAATGACTCATCCATCGGTAATTAACAGATGTTACTTCAATCTCTTCAGACGTCTCAGGAGGACAAGACGTCGCTTGTTACGACGCTCGTACAGATTCAGATCGCGTCTCTTTCGAATAAGTTTATTTTTTCCCTCGGTGTCCTTACCGAAAATGTATACCCACGCTCCTTATTTATAAAAGCAGACGGACAATGTATGCAAATTTCAACGTAATAAAAGTTAAATTGGTATCGAGCTTGAAAACAAGTTATTTATTATACGCTTTCATATTCTTAGAATACACGATGGTTCCTCTGAACCCCGAACGTCCCTTCTAAGAATATAAAATTAGATAACAAATGACTTGTTTTTAAATTTTATGGCCTTATTTTTTTCCTTTCAAAGGATCAAGATTAAGAGTATTCTAAATATTGAACCTTATTATGCCGCGACTACCGTTGCAAACAAACGAACGTCAGCATAATTGGCAAGACAACCGTATCAGTTTCTAGAAGAGGCTTCTGCAACCCTTAATAAATCTCTGCCGCGCGACAAATGGGTCGGTTTTCCAAAAGAACGCATCGCTTTCCCAAGAATACTCCGTACCATCATCCAGACAAAGGTGTCCGAGCGTGTCTCGAGGTTGGTCGTCGCGAAATAAAACGCCGTTCGTCGACCCCGTGCACCAGCTGACGGTGTTTCAGCTCGCGCCGGTTCCTTTCATCCGCCTTCATCCCGCTCGATGATTCACTCTCCCGGTTCCCAAAGTGGCCGGCCGAATGGGAGACGAAGGACGAACGATGAGGACGTGCCTAACAGCGTGTGGAGCGTTCGCCACGCTCCTTTTTTTTTCCTCCTAACTTCCTCCTTTCTCTCTCTCTTTCTCCCTTCGTTAAGGATCCGACATCGTTAGAGAGGGCGAGAGAAAGACGAACCGTGTCCCCGGGGTTCGTTCGTTTAATCCGCGGAAACGCGTTTGGGAGAAGGTCGAATCGAGCGTCAGGGGAACGGTGTCTGACCGTTTTATTTCACCAGCATCGAGACGATGACCTCACTGCTCATTAATGCTCGCCAAGTTGGCTAAATCGGGCGTCGCTGACGAATCTGGCACGATGTCCGTGGCGCTCGGACACCTTGTGCGAAAAATTTCAACCCCCTGCACCGCCTAGTTATTCACGGGCTTCGGAATTTGACAATCGCGACACATAAAAATAGTCGAGTTATCGATGCAATTTGCTAAATAAACGCTTTATGCATGCTTTTCGAATGACCGAGGTGCCATTTCTTGGCACTGTATTCTCTCTCGACTCTTCGTCCTCCTCGTTTTCTATTCATTCCCTCTGTCACGAGACGTCGACGATTTTCCAGCTTACCGAGCGTGCCAAGTCTACGCAGATCAAACGACACGCGTCAAGAGAGTACAATACACCAGTGAAATTTGGCCACGAGATGATTTCGATCGAGCTCGCGAGTGCCAGCAACGGTTTTGACGGATGAAGAGCTGACACGAGTATTTACGACGCGTCTCGTAAGGAAGAGTTTTCGCGTATCTTGGCAAGCGACGAGGAACAATTTTCGTGACTGTCATCCGATGGAATTTCTCGGGGAACAGGTCGATCGGACATGAAATCACTGGCGCTGGACAGAAACGCTCCCGTTCCGCTCCAGTTCCCTTACTTTCACTCCAGCGGATGAAATAGGTGCACAAACCGGGCGCCTCTCGTCGGTGTCGCGGCAAAACCGATGCGACAGAAACGCGCGACATTAGAAAGCTGAGTCTCTCGAAATCGATGGAATTTCCCTGTTAACGCCTCGATAATTTCATACGATTCAAGTGTTCTATAGATGGAATCGAGTAATTACAGGTTTTTGATGATTCTGATAAAGGAAATGGCACCTCTCTTCCAAAGAATCGTCGGAAGCGAACGGATCGAGCCACGACGATGACTGGGTGACTCAGAGAGAAAGTAAGAGTCGAATCGAGTCGAGTGAAACAGAGTTCGGTCGCTTTGAGTCGCAGAAGAACGAGGCAAAGGATTAGAAACGCGATTTCCGTGGGGCCATCGTCCTCTGGGAACTCGTTCTTTCTCCATAGTTTCACACGAAATCGAGAAAAATCGTGCCAGCCCGTATGATCGAGTCACGAGGAAGTTATTCAAACGTCGAAATCGATCGTTAGAAATTCCCTGAAAGACTCTAATCATGGGTATGCAACAGGCACGCAAATGAAACACGCTCGTCATCCGCGTTCTCATCGAGACGGCAGCCAGAAAACGGATTCGACGGCGCCACGCGTTCGCATCTCAACACGCCACGAATTACCAAACGATGCGTCACTCGAGCTTCTGCTTTTCTCGTCGACGATGAAGCTTCGTTACGGGACGGAGTCTCGAGTATCATGGGGATACTCGGTTCTTTAAACCATTTAGATCTTCGTGCAGATTCATGGCGCTGGAACGACGATACGGGTTTGCTCGTATTTACGAGACACCCGTTTCACGATTTCGCGAAAGATCAAACGGCTGAGAATCACTGCGACGCGATGCCGCAGGATGCACGCTGAAATCCGCGACAATGAATAAACACGAGTCTTTCGCAAGTTGGCGATATTGAGGATGTTGAAGATTTCGTGGCTCGATAAGGTCTCGAACGGTAACCGCCGTGAAGAAAAGAAACACGATCCCCGAAGAGGTTCGTAATAAAGGGAGCTCCAGAGGACGTAACAGGTTGTCCTCAGCGATCTAATTTTGTTTGAGCGATCGCTTCTTTATCCATCGATCGCGATAAGAAATCTCGCGAATATACGCGTCATGGTTCATGGAACCGCGAAAAACAACGAAACCCACTCATCGATAACGAGAAGCGTCATTCGAGACCTTGTTATACCGATAAAGGACTCTTAATCGATGCTGCGACTTCGAATTAAAAACCTCCTCCCACGTAAATCCCTTCGATCTCTCTTCAAGGTTCCAAAGGATTAAGAGTTGCAAGATAAAAAACCGACAAGAGAATCCTGACGAAGATTCAACCGAGCAGAATGAAAAGGACGAACGAGTCGAGATCGTGCATCATCCGCTTGATGTACGCGTGAATAGTGCATTAATTGTTCATCTTGAATATTCGAAAATAATTTGTAACATGACTCTGCCAGTGACGTGAATTATGAAAGAGAACTGCAGAGTCGGAATTACGGTTGAAAGGGGGTAGGTTTTGGGCTGAAGAAATGGACTAACCCTTTGGGACCATTAGTGGATTCGGTCCTCTTGTTCTGTCTATTACGAATTGATATACTAGCCATATGCTCATAAATTTAGTTAGAGAGTTTTATAAATCATAGCCCTACCAATGAACAAGAAGAAAATTTCACAGTAGCGATAGTCTGTAAAAAATATCCAAAAGCACCAACCCCATGGCCCAGAGAAGCAACCGTGCAAAAAATGAGTCAACCAAATCCTCGATCCCATCCGGAGCGGTTTTCTCTCTTTGGTTGTGCAACGTGGAGGGTACGAAAGGGGTGGTGGTTAAAGGAAGAGAAACAATGCGTACACGTCATACGCATTCGATGAATAAGCTTGTGAATTAGGGACAGTTCGAGGGGGTAAGACAGCACCGTTCACAGAGAGAGAGGGGGGTTGACGAGCCAGACGTGTACTGGACACGTTAGTCATTGATACACTTTAAACCGAACTTCCAACGGGTGACTCACGTATAATAATCGTCATCGACAGCTGATCCAGATGCGTTCTATGACGCGGCCCGCGTTTCTACCCTCGATTGGGCGCCGCTTAGTTTTCGAGGGTGGTGTTGCCTCCCTTATCCCCACTTCCACGGGCAGCCTCTCATCGCAGGATGCTGCAAGGGATCGAGAAAAGCTCACAAAAGCAAAATATAGCCATTCTATCGTACCCCACAGATCCCACCCTTCTCGACCAGCCTCCTCAAAAAGCGATGACTAATTCATTAAGGCTACGAGTTAGCGTGGGCCAAAAACGACGCAGCCTTCACGCTTCCACGCTTTTCCGATTTTCAATTTGGCCCGCACAGCCTGTCTATCTTCCAGGCCACGGGGACGAATCCCACGGGCTCTGATCGGGCTAATAACAACCACCACCCCGTCCGAACCCCTCCTGACCCCGGCTTTTTTTTTCGTCCTACCGCGTAGTCAGTCGATGATTCAACCGATCGCAGAGCATTCGATGTCTTTGCTCTTTGTTACTCGACGGCTGTCGTTGCTTTGATGAACGATTTTCATGAGCATAAGAGGACGGGGGATTTGGGAATACGATCTTACTCTGTATAAATGTGTACACGTAATAAAATTATTAACACTCGCAGTGAAATATAAATTGAAATTGCAACGCTTGAATAGGTAGCTGATTACTTGCACAAAGATTAAGTTATCTGACAGCGTTCTAATCGATCGCTCGCCGTTTCCGTCGATTTCGCCAATGCAATTACCATAAATTATTGACGATGCATATTTATGTATGACGTACGCATCGTCCTTCCTCTTATCGCGACAGAAGGACGAGCAAATGAAATGCACGAACGCGATCGAGTCTAACGTTAGATCGATCCGAAGTAAACGTAATGATTATATTTCATTTGTCACCTGAGACAGGCCTCTCTGAATGTTATTTTCCTGTCTCGTTGCAAAATGTCTTCTCTTTATCAATTGTAAAAATACACGCGTCACGGAACGCCGTCGTTATATTTAAACCATGATTGTAGGTAATCGAGCAATTAACGAGTCGAAATTCGTCGGTAAACAACGATGCTCTGTTTCTTATTTTTCGACTGAATTTTTTCTGTCAGACGCGGACGCGTGAAATACAGAGGGTGTTAATTTTCGAAGAATGGATAAATAATGGCATAAATTCGAAGGCGTCGCGATAACGAGCGTCCTGTATCGATAATCGGGAGCGAGGGTGTACGCGATCGAGAATCGTCAGGCGGAGATCGAATCTCGCGTGGTTCTCGCTTCCGTGGGTGGCACCACGAGGACGTAATTCAACGTTAACGTAGCGGAAGTCGCGATAAAACGGCCAACCGGCAGATAGCGTGCGCTCTCGCAAGAATGAACACGATTACGAAGTCTCAATGAACGTGGCCCTCGGTTACGATGCCATCCCGCCGGAAACGGAGGAGATAGCGCGAAAACTCGAACCGTCCTCGGGATTCGTTATCGTTTTCTCTGGAAACCGATCCATTACCAAAATCGTCCAGCTACGAGACCTTTCTTTTTATATAATTTTTATCGAAAACAAAGGAATTAAGTTCATGCACACTCGAGATTTATCTCGAGAGACCGGAAAGATCGAAGGTCGATTTGAACAATTTTAATCATTTGTATCAACAGCTTGATCTGAAATTTAGTATCTAACAATAAGCGAAAGTGGGCTTTATCTGAACGGTTCTTCAAAACAATGGATTTGCGAGGGCTTTCGTGTATCAATGTACAAAGAGATTCGCACTTAAAAATTCCAAATTTTCCAGTCGAACCAGTCAATTACAGCGACAATTTCGTTTTTTTCTTTCCGTTACGGTGGTATCGTGAATTGAAATCGGAGCATTGCAAAATTCGAAGGCAGACATCATCGTATTATCTCATCAACACCGTGTCTCTGTTCGGTTCGCGTGGATCATTAGCATATTCGTCGAATCGAGGATACCCGCAGTCTCAGCGATCTCTGTCGCGGTGGTTTCTTTTTTGGCAAAGCAAACGAGAGAATGTCGTACAACGTCCTGTCGTTCGTTCGGATCGTGCTTTTCTCCCGAGTGACTCACGGTGTATATTAACCCCGCGGCGTGTTTACGCTGTCCGAAGCGGGCAACACCGATGCGATGTGCCGTATGTCAAAATCACGGTTGCATAACGACTGCCTCCCCTTTGACCACCCTTCTCTCGTCTCTTGTCTCGCCCTCTGTTAGATATTTAGAGGTGAGTCAGCCGTGGATTACGAGACTTGGCTGCCACTTTGACCTTAATGTTTAGCAATGGCTAAGCTCTTTGAAATAGATCGTATAGAAACATGGAACCTTGATTAACATTTTCATTTGAAATTTTTCTTCTCAAGATTTCTTTATCACCAGCTTTATTTCCCGGGCTGAACAGAGACGTTTGGTTTCTCGAACGACGTCGAAGAGCACAAAGCTTCGGCTCGAGAGACGAACAGAGAGCAAAGCCGGCTAAATTCACCGATGAACTAAGCGCCAGCAGGCTCGAACGATGTGACGAGGCGCGCGATATCGGCTGTCAGATAAGGACGCAGCGATTTGAATCGCGTTCACGCTGTGCACATGCGGCTGCATGTGCGTCTTGCTTGTAAATTATGCAAGAGAACCGTCTGTGTGTTGTACGCGACGTCGCGAATGCGATTAGACCGCGTGTTGTTTGCTGCTTTTAATCGCGACTGATAAACCTGCCCAGCACGAATCTACCCTCTTCTAAGGATATTTCAACCCTTTCTCCGGGTATAGGGTTATTTCCTTCGGTTTTTGTGTATAGAAGGATCGAGGAGACAGATCGTGCAACGAAGAATCGGCGAGACTTCGACCGACCGGACAGGGAACGCTTTTACTGGCAATAAACCGAAAGCGTGACGCAAATCGGAGATAAATTTAAACGACTCCCTGTGACGCGAACCGCGAATTATTCTCTGCTCGATGGTTCGAGCGGGTCGCTTGGAAAACTTCTAACGACGCAGTAGCACGTGGACT
This sequence comes from Osmia bicornis bicornis, assembly GCF_907164935.1. Classification (NCBI taxonomy): domain Eukaryota; kingdom Metazoa; phylum Arthropoda; class Insecta; order Hymenoptera; family Megachilidae; genus Osmia; species Osmia bicornis. The sequence goes on from NC_060230.1 coordinate 6,333,576, forward strand.
CGATGTTACTTAAGATTTGCATTGTTTGTTTAACGAGTATTTGTAGTTCTGATGTAGACTCTACGAAGCGGAGGAATGAAACACTTAGTGATAGGAGCAAAGAGTTTGCCAGATGTATATATTAGATATACGAATTAAGCAACTGAAGTGCTGGAAAATTTTGGAGTATTTATCGCGAGAAATCCAGAGAATCACTGGGAAATTTCTATCCACGAGACAGTTCGCAGAAGCACATGGATCAGATAGTCAGCATGGTGTCTTCTATTTTTAGGCAGCCTGTACGTTACATCTCTTTATCTCGTGAATGTTCCATTCATATTCAACGGTGTATTGTATCTTGAATAATAACGATCTAATTTATAGCGAAGAAATTTGTGGTGCGAAGAAATCTGAAGAAAATAACCTTCTCGCGAATATTTCTGGCAACACAGTAACACGTGGAGCTTCTCTATTATTAGATAAAGTGTATATTATCTATGGTTGGCTATGATTAACTACAATCTTTTCTTAAACCGAGAAATCATATTCTCATAATTCGCGTGGGACTTGACGTTATTTTTGACACGAAAATGTGAAATTAACTGGTCGTTATCAATCATTGACCCTGAAAATCTACCAGCTCGAATTATCGAATTTTCTATTTCTGTCGAAATTTTGCACGGGTTATTACGATATTAAAATTACAGAAAACTGTACAGGTTGTGAAAGAAATCACATTCGATTAATCCAATTATTTCGATGAGAATCTAGACCTACTTATCCGATCGTTCGGTAGCCAATGATTCGAGTGACCACTGAAATCGATCGAAAGATACCTGGTTTCACAGATACGTGGTTCGCTCGACACTCGATAACGATTAATTAATGTATATTGCACGCTATCTAACGATATTCGTCAATCGCTTATCGAATCGACCAAGACGGGAAGAGATAAATTTAATTTTACACTCTTATTCTATTTTCACTTTCTAATAATTTTTCTAAGACGTTGGTCGATCAACTTGAATGTTAATTTTTTTTTTCAAGTTAATCAGCCACGAGTGCCGTGATCGACTTCTGCCTAAGGAAGTCTAAAGCAGAAGGCCATCCAAACGCGTGAGTCACGCGGTTTTTCATAATTCTAAGGCTGACCGTTTTTCTCATTGCAAATTCCGCATATGCATTCTCGAGTAATGCGCAAATATTACTCGTGCGAAACGCTTTTCTCCCCGCTGAAACGCGCCGCGAGTTAGAAACTATTACGCCTTCGACTCTCGATTGATTAACGACTTTTCAATTATATCATAGATACAGTGAAATATTTTGAAAATCTAAAATAAAAAATAGTTGTCCTCCAGAATGATTGGGCAGACGTAAGAGAAAAAAAAACGAGGCCTCCAAAAATATCGCCGGTGACTAAGGAACCACGATAGCCTTCGGAAACATTCAAATCGTTCTTTACTGAAAAACAAAAATGACGGACGAAAGGAAAATAGTAGCTCAAATAATGATCGATAATGAAAAGTTGGAGGAAGTGGAAACGTATCGAGGATGAAGGTCTTCGAAATTCAGAGATCGGATTCAGCGTTAACGTTAAACACAGGAAACGGTAGTCAGGATGTTCTAACGAGACCGTTCAATTTTCTTTCGTACCAGAAAAATAATCATTAGATCTAAACGGTGCGCGCTGAATTTTCGCGATCAAAGACGGAAAACGGTGATCAAAGAATACACGTAATCCATCCTCTCTTTTTCCTAAGAAAATAGCGTTAGATCATTCGAAATGAATCGCGAAGCGAATGCTAATGGAAAGGAAAAATAAACGAGAAAATTCATGTAATTTTCCTTGCTGAAATAGAAAAATAAAAAAATTGTTGAATCGTGCGATACCACGTTGACAAACGTCAAAGGTGGAAAATGATAGGAAAGGAAAAAGACAAAGGGAGGAAGAGAGAAAAGGCATCGAAGAGGCCGAAGTCACCGCGGCGATATACAGAGCCCGCGGCGGCAAAAGGTGGGGATCTATTCATAGGAATGACTCACATCGGAGATGACGCCGCGAATAGTCGGCCAGAATTTGCGCACTACACTATGCCACCGGGCTCCTTCTTCTCCCAGATACTCTTTGCCAAACGCTGAATTTCGCGATACCGATACATCCGAGAGCGTCGCAGTTGGAGCGTCGCGTCGCGCCGTTTCTTTCCGCGACTTTGCAATCGCCACCTACTCAAAGTCGGATAGTCTCCTCGATCGAATTGCAAATTCTCCTTCCCTTTTCCTGCTCCGCGATCGATTCTATTCAATCGGTACAGAATAAATTCCAAGAAATCCGTAGTAAACGGAAAGACAAAGAAGACGATGAAAATTTCAGGAGATCGTGTCAGAGATTTCTAGTTTCCGATCGAATTCGTTTTTTTCCGCCTACCTTATCACGATTATGCGTCGTTCTCTGCGAACAGCTAGTAGTCTCGCGTTATCGGGATCGGTAGATTTGCGTTGCAAAACAATGACAGCAAAAATATGTTTACAAATGGAAAAATAGACGGTCGACGCGGAAAGGGCTTATCAATCTTTGTCGAACACACGTACAGTGATGTAACTATCACAGGAAACTATTAATTCGCACAATGAACCGTAGACAAGCTCGAAAGGTCGTAAATTTTCCGCGCGATTCTAGAAAATGAAACGCGACGATGATTCGGCAAAGAACGCGGGAGAAAAGGCGCAGAAACGACTTTCGCGATCGTCGCATCATCGTTATTTCCGAAAGTCAGCGGCTCCCACGTGATCTTACATAAACAACGAATACAATGTCGCGTACTTTATCGACAATCAAACTGTTTCGAAATTGACGAAGCAATTTCGATTCACTCTGTATTCTAATCGAATTATCAAACTTGGATGTACATAATATCGCGTATAAACAACGTAACCGTCGGCTGCTTTATCGATGACAAGTTCTTTCGAAACTTAGGAATAATTTCTATTTCGTGTATCCCAAATTACGATAGCCTTATCGATAGTCCCTCTAATTTCTTTTTTTTCTTAAATTGCTATGTGTGTCCTAATTGAATTATCAAGCTACTAAATATATCTGGTATATACCATAAACAACGTATCACGTAACTTCGCTACATTTATCAATAACGAGTAGTGTCGAAACTCGCGATAGTCCTATCAAACTCTCATTAAACTGAAAAAAAAATGAATAAGCTTTTTTTCAATCTCTCTGTTACAAATCACGATCAGATCCACAGCTATTTCCATCCAACGTCCCCAGAAGCTTCTCTAAATAAAAAAGATAGAACCACTTAGAACGTGAAATCACTCACCGAGCAGAAGTGCAGGCTCCCTGTTATCCTCCAGCAAGGCGACCAGCACCAGGAACAGCGGGTGTTGGACAGGCAGTCGGTCCATGTCGTCGGTGTAATCGTCGTAGACCACCACCTCCCTGTAGTGTCTCCTCCTGAGCAGCTCCTTGCCCTCCCTTGTAGTAGCCAGATCGGCAAGACTCGCTTTACCCAATTGCAACCTGCGTCTGTTGAACCGATCCGAGCAGTTCACGTTGATGGCACCTCTGACATGGTTCACGTTGTACAAGATGAAGGGTCGACAGTCGAGGAGAACCGGTGCATTGTCCTCGTGGCCGAGAAGACGACGTGCCAGGTCATCCGCGGTGATTGTCTTGGTCCTCTGCAACACCAGCTGCCTTTGCAGGGTGTTGTTCTCCGAGCAAGGACTCGATGGAAGGCTGACGGTTTCCAGTTTGCAACGTTTCGAGGCGGACAATTGGTGCTGATGGAAGTGGTGATGATGAAGATGATGGTAATGACGATGAACGTCGGTCAATGGCAAATCGCACTCGATACCGCTGCTCGACGTGCTGCAACCGCTGATACTACTTCCGCTTGCGTTCAAGTTGCAGTCGTTACCGTCCACGACGTCGACGCCGCTGCTGGTCGAAGAGCTAGGCGACACGATCGACGTCGGCGAGGACAAGAAAGACGATGCACCAATTGGCGGACCTGGCTCGCTTAGGCTTCGGTTCAAAACCAACTTCAAATTGTCCCGGGAACGAGCGGCCGACACCGGCTCGCAGCACACCAGTGTCGACATCGTTGACGACGATGACTGCTGACGATGGTACTGGTGTTGTTGTTGATGTTGATGGGTGCTCTTGACGTCAGTCGTGGTTATATCGAGACGCGAGCACGATGTCGACGCTGGAAAAAGAACGAACGAATCTCGTCAGATGTCGGTGCAACTATTGCGATATTCTTCACGAGTATTCCGAGAGAGCGGTGGGTGTTTTCTGGCTAGTGGAAGATTCCTTTCGATCAATTAGAAGGAATTGGGTACCAGTTTTTATTATGAATAAATTTGGATTTAATTAGGCAACTTTTCAGGGAGGCGTGCATAAAACCAGTGTCTTTTGTATTAAAAGCAATTCAGCTTTGAAAGATTCGCGAATTGTATCGGGTTATCAATAGCAAAATGCGAGGGATCTACGCGTGTGCGTAGGTCAACGATACCATCGCGAAGAAAACCGAGCCAGCGACCTTTAATCTATCGAAACGACAAATGAAACGAAATCTCTGGCGCGTCGATAGCCGAGTTAAAGAAACGTCTAACGATTAGAGTCTAATCACTGAGTCACTAACTTCGCTCTACGACTCGTGAAATCTCGCGCTTCCTTATTGCTAGCCTTCCATGAACCACGATAAAGCTAGAGCACACGTTGTCCGGATATCTGCTCGTTAACTCTGTCAATTTACGAGCGAACCGTTCCGAGGAAAGTTCTACGAGATCGACCAAGCGGATTTCAGCCTTTAAACGAAGCATCCTGAAATACGTGGATTTGCGTAATACAAAAATGAATGGAAATCGCTATTAATAGTCGTCTTTCACAGCGATCGGTTTACTTATTAACTGTGAATATCACGGTTGAAAGATAAACAATGTCTGGGAATGAATTAATACGATCGAAAAGTATAAACAACCTGCAACACGACTTGTTGGCGGTGTTCAGCGCGAAATTATCGCGACGTTAAGGTAAATATCGGATTCGACGGATCGGTTAGCGAGGTTCCGTGCTTTTAAATAGCAATACGAACGGCGATGAGTCAAGCAACCGAAATACGTATCTTCGTATTTTGTGAGCCCGTTTCGCACGGATCTCGTCGACTAAAATATTCCATCGCTTGCACAGGTGCTACCGGGATAATTATCTTTCGCGTAGAAGCTGCTGATTAATTAAATTGCAGTATAGTACGATCTTCCTATCTTTCTCTGCTTAAGTTATCAGCTGTTCTGATTAATTGGTTGACAACACAAGGAAATAGGAAAATCAAACATGGTTTTAGATATTGAAAAAATTCTCAAGGAATTCTCTTGTGTCATCAACGAGCCAGTTAGAGACGCAATCGTCTCTCGTTGGAAAAGCACTGTAACGCAATCTTCGAAGTAATCTTAAAGAATCACCGTCTAACGATCCAAACGATCTATCTCGCAGTTCGTTGACCCGTATTATCAAGCATTGTACACCTGAAACGTCGGGAACAACGAGGTAAAGTATGTCCCTACATCGTTATCTTGCACGGTGTACAAAAGATACGCGGAGTTGTTGTCATGTGTTGCAACGGCTAACCGGTCGAACGATTCTAATGCAGGCCGATCCTAGACGTCGAGGGGAACGTGCTTTCACTCTCGACCGAACGAGCAACGAACAGAGCACCGTCGAGATCATTATGCAACGCGAGTCGCGGCCATTATTTCAGGTTCGCTTATGAACGACATCCTCCCAAGGTTAATCGAGTCAATCGGTGGTCGCGATGCCAGTTACTCGTGCCTGATAAAGGATTAAGTGTCGCATAAACGGCTCGGACTCGGTTACCTTCGTTACGCTCATGTTAAAGCACGTGTCACAATAGGTGTATATACTGGATTTCTCAAAAATGACGTACCTGAATCTCTGCAGAGATTAGAAGTAGACTGATGGAAAGAACGTGTTTGATCAATTATAGGATAATCTACTTAAAATAGGTCCACTATCTCTGAGACAAGAATCGCGACACCTGCCTAATTATCATTACAACTAACTATCAAAGTCAACTTTCGCTACTTATCTTAATCCTCGGATGACGGACCATGAAGAGAGCCCCGATTTGAATTTAATTTTCGATTAATATTCTCGTAGATACGTTTTGTAAGTTTGAGTTTCGACTGACCTAGACTTTGATGTTCAAGAGTCAATACCATCATTAGTCCTTCCTAGCTAATTACACCCTGATCACCGAAAGATATCAAATGAAATATGATAAAAATGTATCGGATAAGGGAAGGCACGAAGTCGAGCAGGTCGCGTGGTCAGAGGTTTCGTGTCAATGCCGTGGCAACGGACTCTAGGAAACAGTGTTGGTCGGTTGGACGGCGTAGGATCGAATCGTAGTGACTCAGCCGACTAATATTAGAAGGTGAGGAGGCTGCTCTGGCCACGGTTCTCTCTGTTCTCCTTTTCGTTTCTTTCTCATTCGCTCTTTTACTTATAGTGGCTACGAGTCGCAGCGCCGCCACGGAGTTTCTCCTTCGGCCCCGTCGAGTCTTCGGGTTCGTTGTTTGGAATGAGTAAACGCCGTGGAATTCGACGCTTCGAGCGGCGAGCAGCGAGCACAAGCTGGGGCCCGGGCTTTCAGCCCGCGGACAGGTGTAGCGCCAGCACCTGCTGCCTCCGTTCCGCGCGGCCTTCTCTCCATCCGCTCCATTCCTCTCTCCGACGTTACTACATATCTTCCTTTTGTCTTTGATTCTTAATAGATACAGGGAACAACGTTGTACGCGACGTTTAATAGATCAGGAGACGAAGAAACCTCGGTCGAATCGAATGAATGAACGAAAGACTGAATGAAATTTCAACTGTTCGTAAAATACCAGTTAAAAGGCTATAAAAGTTAGACAAGATGTAAACTGTCGGATCAATTGTTTACAATTTCACTGGTTAGCATCCTCGAGGTGGTCGTTAAGAAAACGTTCTCGCCTACCGTAGGTGAAATCGAGTGTCTCGGTTGATCTTTGACTTATCACACTTCCCGCTTTCGACATCGATACTGAGGAAAACAGAGCCTGCTTTTGAATACCTCCAGTCACGATGGATCGTCATAGTACCTCTTTCGTCACAGAGAAATAAAATGAAGTGAGATAAAAAACAAAAGCAGAGCACTTAGATTCTTACATTCAGTTGTTTACTCAGCAAGTACATAGCACGCTAGACAAGCGGTAAATAGAGGATTGTAGCAAACAAGTCTGAGCGATAACACGAAAGTAACCCTACATAGATCATTAACGAATACTGGCTCTCATTCTGATACGAATCTTCACTGATAAGAAAAAAAAAACACGTGTCGAATATGTCTCATTTTTAATTACTCGATGACGTGTCATGAGATGCAGAAAAATTTCCTAATACAATACCATATAAATTGGAAACATATGATTCTCCAAGAATATTGACACTGATAATCACAAGACCTAGTCTCTCTTCAAGATCCATCGAGCTAACAATCTGAAACGCTGCAGAACCGATCGATCAGGTCCAGATCGATCCCAGGACGAATATGGTACCCGTAGGTAGAAAAATAGGGCCGGAACCGAGTCGTAGTTCATCGATGGTACCTACCTTAACCGATCTCTCTCGAACCGGTTCGCCTTTACGACGGCACCAATGACCGCCTTCCAAATCACGTTACCGACGCACCGTCTTCGTCCTCGTTTATTCACCAGCTCGCGCACTCCTTGGGTAATCCATGTGCGACCACATGGAACCACCACTACGACGAATGAACCGAAGGTGAAACGAAGAACGAAAGAAGACAAAGAAGAGAAAAGAGTGCGAAAGGGGTAGAAAATACGGAAGGGTCGTTTGTATATCCTTCCTGTTTTGTTTCTTTCTTTTTTTTTTTATTCCTTTTGCTCAGGAGAGCATTGGCACGCGGGTACGACGTCCCCCGCGCCTGACTCGTTTCGACAACATTTCCGGTTACGCTCCGTGTCACGATTCAGGGGGACGGAAGTAAACACGATGCTTTGACCGTGCGCGATCGACCGAGCGTGCTCGATAGATCCGTTCACCGCGGCCGTCGAGCTGAGACTGAACGGCTCGTCCCCACGAAACCGCTCGATCGCGATCTACGAGAGTACTACCGACGCGAGGCCACGCCACGAACGGAGCCATTCCACGCATGTGTTTGCGTGGATATGTATATGTGTCTGTGTATGCTATCAGAGAAGACCCGGTGAGCTACCTCGAGCGAACAGGTACGTATGCTCGCAACGAGGGGTGCATTGTTCTCCAGATACCTGTGTCTCGATCGCTTCCATTTTCAATATTTTTGTACTTAAAATTTGGATTATTAAAACACGAGGAAGCGACGGGTCAGAAACCTCAGTGTCATCAATCATCATCCTAAAAGGTTGCTCTAATCGAAACTTGGTCTAATTTCAGAAAAGCAAACAGAGCCAACGTCTCGGCAATTAATTTTCACTTTGAACGCCAAAGAGTCGTCACAAGGTGTAAAGCACGTGATTGCAGTCAGGCCAATTCTATAATTATCCTGGACATTGACAATAGGCGGTCAATCATTGCTTCAAAAATTAATTATTACTTAGCGAGTCTGTTATACAAGAGTGTTAGTAGCGCTGTTAACGTGTATCAATTAAGACGTTAAGTTGTATCTAATTTCTTCTGCCAATAAACTGTTTAAACGATCGCAGTGTCTTAATATTTTCTACCAATCACAGTTAGTAAACCCGTTTCTTTCTCTATCTAGCGCCAGGGTCGAACGGCTTAAAAATAAAGAATGATTCACATCGGCTTTGATAGCGATAAGCAAAGCCTTCGAGCCATGATTATGTCAGATCACTAAACGATAACGAGTTATCGATGATACCAGGAATCTCGAGTATTTTTCATACGAACTCGGATTCTGCCTCGAAGGTGTACGGCACTGTGAATCGTGACTTGGTGCAGATGTGTGCGAGCATCGTTATACAGTATAAATGCAGTCACGTACACGTGGACTCGCATACACGTGACCGAAAGCCAATGAGTCACCTTTCGTTATACACACGAACGCGTTGCTACAGGGTTTCCTTTTTTCATTTCGGCAAGATCGATCACGGATTTTCCATTGATAAGAGCAATATCGCGAAAATAAACGCGACAGGTGGTCGACCACTTAATCGTCTCCTCAGGATATTAACCTCGTCCTTGCGAATATTAACACTTCCCCTCTAATCAGAGAGACACTTGTTTCGCGAATTGCAATTTGATCAGCATTTCCGGGTGATAAGGCGGCATAACTTCGCTTCCTCGTTTTGCACTTTCGTCACAACGTAACACGAATACGTGTTTGCAATTTTTCATGGAAGAGTTTCGAATAATTGGCCAATCGGCGAATCGAAATGGTATCGCGTTCGCGAAAATTTGTAATATGAATATTTGTGAAATTGCGTAGAGATGCAGCGAATGAAATGAGTTTGTAAAAAGAGACCGAGTAGGCGACCGCGAAAATTTGCAATGTGAGATTACGATTCATCGGCATTCTAAGTTAATTGAAATCGTCGCGAAATTGATGATGAAAGTTAACACCTTCGTTTTGCAAAATTTCTATAAATCGCAGTCGCATTTCCGATCGAATTTTTCGTTTCTTGCGGTGAACGTCACAGATATCGATATCGTGTCACTCGCTACTCCAGTATTATCGTCCATCGTATTTTTCACCGTATTGTCGGTGTTTTTTTGCGAATAACCATGAATAATGCATCGAATGCTCGATCGTCAAGAACGATACATCGCGACTAGAAATTTCTTTACGCAAATATCGTTCTTTACAACTCCGAACACCTTTTATCTACATCAAAAAATATTTCAATATTTAAACGAATTGGTTATCAATTATTTTTTGTTTCACCTGAAATCAATATATTTTTCAGAATATCTTTGACTCCCGTTAAGCTCATTTATCTATACCAATGTTACTTTTTTAATTTTCTTACAGAATTATCGAAGTCTCTTTTTATTTTCTCCGATTCGAAGAAAGAAATTTCCATCGCTGGTGGTTCGATCTCATTTCCCAGGAAGCTCGCCGCGAAGTACAGACGTAAACTGTTTTTTCAGGCGAGCAAAAGTAAAACAGCTATCCTTTGATTCACGAAATCTTCATCTTAATTTAAAAAATTATTTTTCTTCGAAATGAATTAAGAAAAATAAAAAAATTGCGCAATTAATCGTACGGGAATGATGTGTTGTCGTTGGTGTTATCAATGATTGACAAGTATATTTCTGGTACGCGTGAAAAAAATAAGAAGGACACGAAATAAAAATGATATAAAATAATAAACACTTTGGGATATGACTCAATGTCACTACCCGAATCTGTTTCTTTTTTCGTTCGAAAGCTTATCGATTAATCAAACTGATTTTTCGTTATCGGTGTTAATCGATGCACTCGTAACTTTTATATTAATCTATCGGGTCAGATAAGATTTTCTATCTCGGTATGGTTGTACCGAAAAATTCTCGGCTATTAACCCGTCGACTACGAAACCACCTCTTCTTTTTCTGACACGTGTAACGAGAAATGTTTAATTATCTCGTACACGACAAACGGTAGTACGTATTGTCCTACTAATTAAAGGGTGATACAATTAACAGACGCCACGTGGCTAGCAGCTACCCACGATAAACGTAACTTTAATTAAACGAGAGTGGGTTTAATTTTATACCAGAACAGGGTAAAAGTGAAACGAAAGCATAATCAATGTGATATAATTACTGCTTTCTATAATTAAATCTTTTGGTATAATAAAATCTGTGCTTGACGAGTATGCATCACGATCCCAAATTCAAAATTTATTTTCGAACAACAAAAGCACGCGGACGATTGTTGGAGAAATTGCAAAAGTTGAAAGAACGTAATTACGAGTTGGATCGGTACCAAAACGGTGATATTCACGTGAAAAAGCGTCACCGCGGAAGAAATTTGGAAATGGAACAAGCATTAATTTTCGTCTTTACAGCAATCCCTCTCGTAAAACGTGAAACACGCATTAAGAGATCAAGGAAAGGCGATGTAAACACGAGTGATGCGATGTATCTGGCAATTAAGAATTTTGATTTTCTTATCGGGTCCAAAAATATACAGAATTTCGTTACAATTCGATCGTTTTTAAAAATGTGTACTCTATCGATTCTTTCATCGATATCTACGATTTTTGCGAATTCATTGAAAAGCCGATTGTTCTGTGTTTTGCAAGAGGCAAGTCGGTCAGATGGATGCATTGGAATACGTCAATCGAGACAGTTTCAAACACAAACCTTCCGCGTGTAAAGGCATCCGTGTGCACAAGTATGTTTATCGCTCGTTCGACCCGAGTGATGCTTCTGTGTATGATGTCAGAGTCTATCTTTGGCGCGGAGTGGATGACCACGCGCGAATCAGCCCGCGCATCTGCGCAGAAACTCGCGGAAATCTTGCTGAAATTCGTCTGTTTCGAATCGACAACAAATGCAACAATTATATGGTTAATAACGTGATTTACAAAGTGTTAAGTAAAAATTCCAAAGATATCGTAACATCTGACCGAACCGTGTAAGTCGTTTCGCTTAGTTGCAAGACGTTACAAGGTATGCGGTAATTGGCCTCCTAATTAAGAAAGACTCATTAGCTCGATCTCAGATGCGAGTTCCAAAAACGTTGGGATGAACTGGATCGATCAGTGGAAAGGACATGTTTCTTTTTTATTTTTTGTATTCCTTATTTGAAGGAGCAAGACATCGATGCTCGAGCGAGAAGCGGAATGTCGCGAGCGTAGCGGATAGAAAGTGGTTCTCGAAGCGGAGTGGCGTCACACACAACTTGACTCACCGATTCTGCGTGTAGCGGCTCGACTTACTTGCACAACGTCCGACCGCGGTATTTATATTTATGCCGTTGACCAGTCGGCCGGTATACTATTTCCGCGGTAATTACGTATTCGAGCCGCGTCCGAGTTTCATTACACGGCCCCTGTGATCGACGATTCGCGAGATCGATATCGATTAGGGCGTCGCGTCGCCTTCCGTGCCGATCGGACGGCCCCGCGAGATCGATCGTCTATTAATCGTCGAAAAATATTATTCAACCGAAGGCGAGACAACAAACCGTGGAGATAACGATAAAAAAAAAGCTTTGAAACATTGATTTTCTATACGCTCGAACGAGCAACGAAAATTTCAACGTCGCCCGATCGCCGGCGCTCATTCGCTTCCCTGAATATTATCGTCGATAAACTGATAATCCTTGGCCAGTTGCGCCACGAACGATAACCTGAATTGTCATCGAAAGGAAAACGACACTCGCTCGGACGGTTATGAATCACGAGCAGAATTTTGCACAACGTCATGCTCGCAATTAACCTGCACCACTGACGTTCCGCGCGAAAACTTGCGCAAGGGCATCCCCCGCTTAACTATTTTCTTGCTAATTATCTACGAGTTAATTGTTTCACTTTTTACCGCACGGTATCCTCGTTGTAACAAAAATTTCAACCAAAATTGCGAAGAACTACGTGACTCACTGTCCATGTTCAAAGATAGTTTTGGTTCTAAAAACTTTCAGAGCAACCTCCATATTCTATGATTCGGGTTAATCCAAACACAACGATTCAAAGATGTATGAATAACAAATAGATAAGGTTGACTTACCGATCGATGCAAATTTGAATCTCTTGATCCTGGGCAGAGTGGCAGTAGTACAGACACGCGTCAAGGCAGGCATATTGTTCCCTCTCTCTAACAATGTGTTCGGACGAGAGCAACGCGATGATGCTTCCAGTTCTGGGACAGCGGCTCGTTTGACGGCTCTTTCTTCGGTGCCAGTCACCTCTACGGCTAATGAACGCATCCTCGCGTGTAATATCATGACGTGGTGTGGTACTGTGTGTGTCATTAGGCCGTGATACGAATCGCGCGTTATTAATACTAGGCGATAATTGCAAAATCTTGCGCGTCAACCCTCTCGTTGCAACATCAAGATTGGAAGAATGAGTCAATTAAAATTTTAACAAATGCGAGACTTTTTTCTTTGAAGTTGATTTTCAATGACGCTCGCAGCGAAAGGGTTGATTGAAGTGTATCATATTTTTGTAAACAGGTGTAATCTAATGTAAATAATTCAGAAATTGCAATAACACGTTCGAAGGGTGATGCTTACGAAAGAAAAATATTTTGCAAAGAAGAACGTTCCATTTTAATCCATGAGCTAATGCGCGTAGGAGAGTATATTGTGTTAAGAAGAATTTCAAGATACTAACATTCTTTCAAGGTTAATTCGGTTTCTTTTTTTTTAAGCAAGATTTATACGACGAGTTTCTTTCGTAAACGAAATCATCCTCTAATTGTAAGTTAAAATATTAAAATGAAACACTTCATATATTTCTTGCATCTTGCAGAGAATTCAGGTTCCAATTAAAATTACCAAAGAGTCCTCTAAGAAATTTTGTCAAAAAAAATATTAACTGAAACGTGAAAATTCATTAACCACGTGGCTGAACGACACACGGCGGACGACACTCCACGTGGTATCCGTTCGAAAACGCTCGTTAAACTTACTCATCGACGAGGAGGGCCTTTTCACAGACGTACCGGCGAGCAACAAGCCCGACGATGCTTTGCCACGATGGTTCACCGCTGACTGTGCCGTACCACGGCCAGCCAGGGATATCTTTGCACTCATCCTCGAGATGGCTACCGATTCCTGCGATCCTGACTCACGTACCGGGAAGTGGTGCACCGAGGTCGAACTGGCATACCTCCTCGTTAAATCACGCCAGACCTTCTCGTTCGTATTATTCGATCGCTCTGATACGCTCCTTTCGGAGGCTGTTCAGCTTCTCTGTTCCTCTCTTCTCCTTGCTCGATCGAGGATCTGCAAAAGGAAAACGCGAGAATGTAAGCAAAGACCGCTAAGCTGTTAAACTCTCAATGTTCAATACCCCCAAGGATTCCCTTTAATTCCTCATTCGCCGAATCCCTAAATAAAGCAAAACACCGTGAAGGGAACCTTGAATCAAACCACGAACCTATTTACCCTTGCACCCAGAATTAACACCTACCAGGAGGACGAGATCGTACATTCTCCAAACATGCTTTATCCTTGCTCCTTCGCTCGAAATGCTACGTGAAATGTATCGCGTCTCTGCATCAGAGACACTCGAGCAGGCATTTGGATCATCTGAAATTAAAAATGATCTTGTTAGTATCGCAATGATCCATCGGTCTATCTTATAATCAGGAATGATATTTTTGACATTTTTGCAGATTAGTTTGTTTCATCAATATTTACCGATTTTTTAAAGTCACTGGAGTCACGTACAGGGAAGTGGATGAACGGAGGTCGGAGCAGTTCTAAATCACGAAGGACCTTCTATTAACGATCGTCCGGCAACTGGTCCTTGTTCAGGAATCACCATATTCGTTTCATTAACCCTGAACAAAACTTCCTGTACCAAGAACTCGTGTATCTGCAAAAGATGAGGACACGTGGGGTCTTTGTGATAGCATCGACACGTTGATAGGTATTACTGATGACCGATGATAACAGTGCCTATTTTATCATATTTTCTGTATATTAATATCGTAAACCCAACGTCAATCATTCGAAGCGAAGAGGAAGCGGAAGAAAGGCTCCTTTCTTCCTTATTTGACCCGCTGGACGTGGCAGTCAATCTTCCGACGGTCGAGTTCCTCATGGTCAGCGGAGTGCAACCGTCGGGTCATCAGGAACGATGTTGACGGGTTTTGCGAATAATTCGAGAGCGAGAATAACTACGAGGACAGAAAAACACGAGGGACGGCGCATTGACTCAGACGATGAAGCGGGCATGGAGGGACCTTGAAGAAGGAACAGGAACTTCTGTCGCGAACAATGCGCCAAGGCGAACCAGAATTTACGGCTCTTTGTCCCAACTTTCTGTTGCATTCACCCTTTGACTGTTGGCCTTTCGAAAGCAAAGGACGCGGTACACAAAGATCGTGATTATATTCCAATTTCCTATCACGCGACATCGCGTGCTCGATTGATAACGTTTTAAACGTCGCGGCGCACGGCGACCGTCGACACGCAGGCGGATAAAATATTGTAATGCAAAATAGATCAAGAAAAAGAGTGGGATATTAATAGTTTGAAAGCGATTGCCACGGTTTCGATCTACCAGCGTGCGTATTAATTATTTATGAGCTACTTTCGCGCTGAACCGGCCCGTTTAGACGGCCGTTCTGGTAGGCCGCTGGTGGCAGTGATCCGACACGAGGCGTGTATAAAACGATCGGAGTCCTTGCCGCAGCCTTGCGTTTTCTCCTTGAGGCTTGATATTCTATTTAAATACGCGGCATACTACGCGAGCCATCAAGAGCGGGGGGCCATAGAACTCACGGCATTTCTATGTTCTTTCACGCGTTGCTCTTTCGCCTCTCAGTCCTTTTGTTTCTTACGCCTCCTCTTTCTTTTTATTCACTCCCCTTTGCTCCGCGCGACGTCATTGTACAGATTTTTCCGTGGTTATTTTCACGATGACACACCTTGATCCTATCTGACAAGGACGGGCTGAAGGATAAATGAATCTCTTTATCTCTTGGAAAATAAACAAATTTTCATAAGAAAAACAACCCCCCTCGAAGATTACAATTTATTTTCACCTTTAAATATTCTATTCTATTCTCGTTCTTCTTTCTTTTTATATTGCTAAATAGTTACATTCTAAACGCGGAGCATAGGTACGAAACGAATCAATACCGAAGAAGAAACACAACGTTGCCCGGCGTATCGAGCGAGAGAACGTTCGTGTAACCGGACCCTGTGAGCACACCTTAAGGCTACCTTACAATGGAACGCCGACACTACCGCATTGCCAGCCGTACACGTTATTGCAGCCGGTTCACCGGGCTATTACTTACCGATATACTGTTATTACCACGTCATCGACGCGATTTCCCCCACCTACTTAATGATTTACCGTGTTAATGAACAATAGCGAAACGATTACTAATAACAATAAAGAACGATCTCAAATAATTTGCATTAATGCTTCCTGGTAATTGGTACAAACATACCGTTGACATTGATCATTTCAGAATCGATTTTATCCCCCTTTCCTTCGGTCTAATTAAGAAGTAATTGGGTGCTGCCTTATTCGGTGATTGAAATAGGGAAGTAGAGACCGGTTCGTCGACCTCTGTCACGAAGTCAAAGTCCAAGGCCTCGAGAGTGCATCTGTTAACGATATTCTACACGACAAGCACTCGAAGTTCCTTGCCCTAACCCTGAACTCACCTATGAAGGTGTAATTTACCCTTCAGATCAGAAGGTGTACTTTTAGAAATTCTATGCGATTGAAATATTAAAAATTATACCGAGGGAGGTATCCCAAGATCAGAAACATCAGGCACGATACCCTGAAGTATAATAAACAAACTCGAGCTCGTCCCTTCTTCAAGGGTGCACTTAAGAGAGTGGCATTTAATCCTCGCGTGAAAACAGTCGTCCTGTAACGACCAGTAACCACGACAAATCTGTCTGCTCACAAGCACCACACGGGTGTAACTCCTTTTCGAGGGGTGAAATTCCAGAAGCACCCCTAAACAAACGCATCTGATGGAAAATCGAAAAATTTTCTTAGTAATTGTTTCGCAAGGTAAAGGGTCAACGACTAATAAAATAAGTTCGATAAGTTATCTTGATCCAGCTGATATTCGCAAAACTTTGCTAACGTCATCGGTGTAATCGCATCGTCTAATTACAACACACGTCACAACACTAACAATAATTCTGACATCATCTTTTCGTGTTATCCTAACCGCCATCGCGTAACGATTAATATATTCTGGTTACAAGGCGATTGTATCGATCATCTTTATACTGCGGACGTTTGTGCACACATATGTATGTGTTAGTTTTAAAGAAAGGTCAGTTATTTAATAAACCTGGAGAACAATTGTAATGAAACGGAAAAATGAGTTGGAGTTGGTAAGCCGAGGAACGACCGTATGGATCGAAACGTCGAACTCTGACAATAACCTCTGACCTTTCGATTCGAAGCTGCTTGAAATTAATAGACGATTGCTATAAGAATGATACGCTATAATTTTATCTGCGATGACTTTCAGACATTACGCGAATCTTCTAAAATTATACATAATATAATGTAAAAAAAGATATTCTAAGGGTAGTAAAGTTTTTATATTCTTTCGATAAAATGATTCTAACCCCGGAAATAAAAATAGATCTACTATAGCTACCGTAACATCCTTCGAAAGGAATTCCAGCGTCAGTGTTGCGAAAAGATCGCATCGTGGGGGGTAGGCCGCAGCAATTAGGGGTGGCATACGGACCGTATTACCAACATAATCAAATCACATGGACCCTTGCAGCTCCGTTATGCCCGTTGACAGGCTAAAACCTAAGGGATGCCCACCCTCTCGAACGCCCATCCACCCTCCACCCTTCTCCATTGGCCTTGTACCTCAGTTGATTCATCTGTTTGCTTTTTATTATCTCACCGGCCACCGGAAAGCACTATCTTACCGAGGGTGGCGTTAATCAATTTACAAGATCAGCCACGCTGATGACGAATGCGTATGGATGAGCAATCATCGCATAACGAAACGATTTTTGATCGATTTTCTTTTCTCGGAACAATTAATCACCTTTTTGTGTTCGATACTTAATCGGCTTCAATTGTTTGTTGCGTTTAAGAAAGAGAGAGGAATTTATTGAGATAATTTGGAGAAATACTCGTCAGCAGAAATTGATGATGAATGGTAGTTTTTTTTTAGATTTGATATGCGTTATAGGATTTTAGAAGAAAATGTGGAACGAATCCCTGTGACTTGACTTCTTTTAACTGCAGATGCTTTTTCCACAGCGAAACCCTAAGCGACGTTTCTGACGAGGGTTGGAGGAGAATCACAGCCCTCTAAAGATTTTCAACCGGAGGGGTGACTATGGTATCGTGTTATACTTACAGCTTTTAAAATTAAGATTGAAACTCAGATTTTAGAATTTCTCACTCACCAAAAATTTCACTTTTAAACGATTAAAAATTATTACATAAAAATAACAATCTCTAAGGAATACTGAAAATAAATTTAACTATTAAAAATATCACTTTTGAATAATTCAAAGCCAGCACTTAAAAAAGAAAACAATTTTGAGGGTGACAAACTCCACACATGGAAAATGAATCTCGTTACCTGTTTCCAATCAATTCCAAGCACATCATGTTTTTTTGTTAAAATTTTCTCACAAAGATTACAACTTGGAGGGATGTTTAGTTTCCCATACCTTTATTATGGGGATGAAAATATTTGGAAGTCGAGGCGAACGAGCGTGCGGTTCACGGCGCACGACTTTCAACGTGGCTTGCCCCGCGAGGACTGTTTTCTAAGACGCCTGTGTGGCTCCGAGGGTTGCTTTCACCCCCATCGTGCGTCGTGACGTCGCAAGCGTAGTGTCCATGTGGTGTCCTAGGCAACCCGGCTTTCCTCTATATCCATCGTTCCCTCCTTCTTCCTGATTCGCCTCTTCGCTTCAACCCTCTTTACCACCCCTCGCGATTCCCACTAACTCCACTTTTATTCAACCTTCCTTTTAATCTTCAATTTTTTACCTTTTGTTGTATCTTCTTTTTATACATCAGTTACACTCTGTTACATTATTTTTCTTTTTGATTTCTCGGTATTTGTATTGCTTTTAATCTATCCTTTCCATCATTTATTTTTCATTTTTTTCACTTAACTTTGTTTAACAGTTTCTCTCTTTAAATTTTTCCTAATTTTCCACGCGATTTAACACATTTGCGTTGCTGGTGCAATCGTTTCTCGAGATACAGAAATCGATTCAGTCACCTGCCTTCGAACGTGGACCCTTTCGCACACTTGGGGTTACATCCCCTTTATCGCGGAGCAGTCCTACACCGATCCCTTCTTTCTCGCTACCCTTGGAACGTTTCAGGAATTTTTATCAAGGGGAGAAACGTTTCTATTATGCTTTTAATAACTGCTACATGTATCTGTCTGATTACGAGCATCCCCTATGGAATATTTTAAGAATCTCCAACGAAGCTTTTAATATCTGAATCATAAAGTTTATTTGTAGTACTATGATTTTTCAAATCGATAATCCTTCTTTGACGTGTACCAAGGTATTATTCATGGTTCCGTGTAAACGACGACGTCACAGGGTTATAGACGATGATTCCGATTCGATTGTAGCACAAAAGAGAAGCATCAAGATCGATCCGCGATGGCGTGCAAGACGGCGTGCTGCGGCGGAAGGTTTATTTAGAGTCGGCTTCCGGTGTCGCTGCGGATTATTTTAATACGTGACTCGCGACTTTGCTCTGGCAAAGCTACCGCGTATTCCAGAGAATGACTTCACCGAGTCGCAGGTGTGCATCGTATTTAGATAATATCGATCGTTGGTGCACAGTGCATACGTTATAGGCCGACCTAGAATCGACCCCTCGTGACACACTTACCGTGCTCGACGGTGCTTTAACACGAATTACGTCTTCGAAATTCACGATGCCTCTTTTAACATATCCAATGAGACATCATAATTGATGTATCATCATATTTGGTGATAATTGAAATTTTGCTGCTTCCAAAAATGTTATCCTATGCACCGAGTTTTCAAGATTTTGCCAGTCAATTCAAAGTTAGATTGGAAAGTTTGCAAGTACTCCGCGTTATCTTGCAACACACTGCGCGCTGCAGCAGCTTATCTTATCGATGTCGTTGACAAATTTTTTATTCTCTCTTAAAATAAGTAGCTCAATAACAAGAGCGCCTCGTTTACCAATAAAACATCGCTGTAATTTCATCTTCGCGTGGTAATCTCTTAAAAGCATAATTGTAGCTTATTGGATCAGGGATAATGACATTATGGAATAATTGTCAAACCTCGTATGATCAGGCTTACGTAATTGTAGAGAAGCTTCTTGCATAACGCGTCTTGGAACGACTTTCTGCTGCTAAACGAGTGACATAACTCTGGTTAAAAGAAGTACTTGTAACGATATCTAATTACATCTTGATTAAAACGCTTGGAAACGATTCATTTGTCTACGACAAATTACCTTGAAAACTTGAAGAACAAAAGCGTCAAATTGCGAACAGAAAGTGAGGGAAAACTGACGAGTAAAATGTAGAATTGATGGAAATCTCGTTATGATGGTTGGATTTTCCCGGGAATTCAAGTTCCATCCCTGAAGGGGATGAAAAGATGAGAGGGCGCCGCATTCTCGAACAGGTCGATACGACCTGCGCGCTCAACTTTCTACTGACACGTAATCTGCAATGGACCCGTGCTGATTCTGCAGCTGAACAACATGTCAAAGACAAGAGTCTTTCATTTTCCATCTTTAATCGACGCGACAGCGTTTTTTAAAATTCGAAGAATCATCAATAATCAAACATAAAGAGTTACACTCGCGATGTAACATAAATTTCCAACATCATGGGTGTACCACCTTTTATCCACCTACATGGATATTTTGTTTCTTCAATAATTTAAATTTAATGAAGAGGATGAGTGAACAAAACGATACAAATATATAATAATTGAGAAAATAATTAATTAGTCAGTGTTCTGTGAAAATTCGATAAAATGGGGACCAGATTCGCGTCATGTAAGTACAGTGTTTATTTATTGTCTCTGAATCTTTCTACTGAGAAAAAAATTATATGTTTCAGATTCTTTGAAGCTGACTAGCCTACACGATTATTATCAGAGGCTTCTTCATGGCAGTCAGCCTGTACCTTCTGGCCTCGATATGGCGAATACAGTGAAATCTTGCTCTCAAATGTTGTTATGTAAGAATATTTAATCAGCGTGAGTGACTTATCATTCATTCGTGGATTATTTTCAGCTTTGCTGAAGGAAGTCCGCGAACCACCATTCGAGATGATCAAATCGCAAAAGTTCGACGCTGAACGCATGGCTCTTTATCCGAATTTGGATTATAAACAACTTTACAATGCCCTCACTCAGCTGATCGATGTTGTTCCTTCCATTCACAATGGTTTACAAGGTCTGATCATGTTGTTAATTTTGTATATAATTATCACAAATTTAAATTTGTGTTACAGCGTTTGGTCAAGCTCTGCTGCAGTGTCTAGCATGTATACTACCTTTCCTGGATCACGATCTGATCGACAACGTACCATATTTGACAGCCAGCTCGATCTCGGTGCTCCCGATGGATCTCCACCAAGACATCGTCAATTATCTCTGCTTCTACATTCTACCATTCACCATTGGTGAGTTGTTCAACTCCGATAGATACAATTCAGCTACGAATTTTAAATGTTCATTCAATTGCAGCGAGAAAGACCGAAGATGGGAATGAGAATGCAGCAAGTCAATCAATAGCTGCTGTCATTATGATGATCTTTCAATATTCCAACAACGCAGGTATCAACGAAATCTAACATTAGCCTTCAACGATGAGAAACAAACCATGACTGAAAAGTATCAAAGAACTGATCTTTCTCTTTTTAAAATATTCACAAAAGAACGACCCTATTTCAGCACACCATTGCCAACTGTTGGAGTGCTTGATGGCGCTGAAACCAGGCGTGGTGAAAGACATTCTCTGCGTGGTTGCATACGGAACGGCGCCAGCCAGAGCATCCGCGGCTAAACTACTCTTTTACTACTGGCCATCGTTCAACCCCAATCTATTCGATCGAAGAGCAGTCTTAATGAAGTTCGCGAGTACGTAATAATTCAACACTGCGTATATCGATTTATGAAAAAATGTATTATTGGATTTGAACGCGATTTCAGACGACCTGACACCCTTCGTCTGCCAAAGAGACACGTGCCCCAACGCGGGCAACGCGGAAGCCGGTAAAGTTTGCTACGACCATCGAATATCCATCACCTTTGCAACCGACACACCCCCGCCCTTGTACCTTTGCATCGAATGCGCCAATGAGATACACAGGGAACATCCGAATCAGATGTTCTACGACATTTTGCATCCCATGCAACAGGTGTCCATGATATGCGAAAACAAAGTGAGTATCGTTGAGCTAATGAACGGTGACAATTAAGAGGATGATTTTATAAATGATTTTTACACGAAGAACTGCAGAGCCACGGACAAATCAGCGATCAGTGTATGCTTCTCTACGGAATGCGCCAGTTATAATGGAAACCACCCTATTCGCTATTGCCAACAATGTCACAATATACGGCACAATAATCGACGAGGTGGCGACCATGTATACCACATGGCTTTACCTCATATATCTCAGCTCGATTCTCAAACTCAAACCTACATGGTCCAATCCATCGTCAGGTGAGAAACACCTTGCTATAGTTTTTATTTACTGCTCAGAGATCGTGTACCGCTTACCTAAGAGAAACAGGAACACGGAACTGGTTGAAACAAGGAACACTTCCTGTTGCTGGGATTTCTACGAATTTGAATAGATGTTCTTAGAAGCAAAAGACCCTTTGTGAAGAATGATAAATTTGAAATAGTGGGTTGATAAAGTGTTAAGAAGTGTTTCTTGGTACAAATTGCATTGGTTCCAATTGTGTTTACCAACCCACAGCAGGTCGCGACCATGATGATAAAAAGCGTGGAGTTCGAAAGTCTTTCAAGATTTTCAATGCAAGATTCTTTTAATTTGGAAATAAGGTCGCGTCTTAAGAACGGTTGTTAATCACGGATCAAACAGCGTTTTACCTTGGATATGTTCGAAAGAAACACGATAACAGCGTACTAACGAATGATCGCAGGATCATTGTTGCTTTGCGTGTTTGTTCGTGCTGGCCCATCCTGCTTGGTAAGACATTATGCTGCAATCACGTTCAATGGAAATTTGTATAATAATTGAAGAAATATTTAGTGACTTATGATTAGCATCCAATGTAAGTTCCATTAAACGTGATTAACAAATGCTCCATATATTGTTTTTAAAATTCATGAGAACGGACGAGATATCACGTTTGAAAATATTTTATCTGGATCCTGTTGGGTCATTTAATATCTTTCTTTGGAGATATCTCGATTCGTTATTCAAACTAGAATCGGTCAGCTTTTCGAGCTCACAGATAAATTCTGAATTTAAATTTAACCCTTTAACTGCGGGTGTGGTTTATAAACCACATATTAAAATTATAGCCAGAGACGAGTGTAGTATATAAACAACATGTTAATTTTTGCTAATATTAAATAGCAGCTGTAACTTATATACCACTAAAATAAAAATAAAATAAATACAATAAAAAAAAATCTTTTAAAATAGAATATCACTTCAGTAATATAATTTTAAATTAGAGCGATCGGCTGTGCCAAAAGCACCCGTAGTTAAAGGGTTAAAAAAAAAATGAGAGAAGTAGAGCAAGAGAGGTCGATTGAAGATCAGCTTGAGCTGACCGATGCTAGACAAATAGACAAGTTTTTCTTCTCCGAGTTGTCCGCGTAAGACACGTGACTTTGAAGCATTCACCCACAGTAGAGCATAGGAAAAGTGCACCTTAAAAGTTGCAATGCGCCTTACCCGAGGACACCAGGCCGTATCACGTCCTGGATACAACACACCAGCACCTGGTACCGTTCTACAAATAAAAACAGACCTACTGGCTCAGGCTTGACTAGATACCCATTACCTGAGACACACTGGTATGCTGCATGAACAGAAACACAATTCTAACGGGACGACCTGGATTTAGTCTTATTTTTTCTGATTAAAAATTAGTCGAAACCGAAGTCTAACACCTTAGGAGCCAGAATAAATTTTAATTTTCATACACTTCTTCTTTCTACTGAATTCGGTAAATTTCTCCGTGAAATCGAACGACAATTGCTAGTACACGAAATGGCATCTGTTCTTGGCCACTTCTGCATTCACGTAGCCCCTTTATATTGCAACTGGCATGAACCCTCGTAGCTAGAACACGGAATACCGTGATTCTAATCAATCACGTTCGAGGAAATGATTCTCTATTCGATTTAACGTTTCACCATCGGGGATATCTATCTATTTGATTCAAATAATTTGTCGACGATCGCGATCTGAAGTCGCGTCTGATTTCAACGTTGTGGTCGACATAGATTGATCAGCATTTCATCTTCAATTTTTTTTATAAAACATGTCTGAATCGTCGATCGACATTGTCGTTCATTATAAATAACAGTTCGATGAATTTTTTCACGATCAAAGGTGTTAATTGATCCTCAAATATAATAATCAATTAATTTAATTTGATAGAGAATGAAGATCGTGAAAGAATTTTGACCATCACTGGACGTGGAAGCTCCGATTCTTCGACGTTCGGTGCCTTTTTTTATCCTATCGAGTAGTTTGAAATTATCAGCAAAACGATTGTAACAATTAGAAAAATTCAGATAACGAAGAATCAGTGAAATTAACATTAGCCTGACAATTTCAAGTGACTCGATTATTCACTGAGAATGTCGATCATCCATTGATCTAAAATGTCACAAATTTCACCACCAAGAAAATTGCCACCACCATAACCGACCACAACCAGACGTGGCGGCCGATCGCGTTAATGGTACCCGGTTGACCCACTCTCCTTTCTACTTGCAGCCTGCTTAAGGAAGCTGAACCGCTAAGTATGGATAGTAATCGAGAGAACTCGGAAATAAATACTAATAAGGGCAGCGCAGGATTCCCAGGAGGCGGAAGCAGCGGAACTGGCGGTGGTGGTACATCCGGTGGCGGTGCTGGAGGGCAATGCGATCCAACCACCCTAGAGGAGAGACAACTTCTTGGAAGATACGGTGTCTGGCTGCTGGTTGGGCTTTGCACCCCAAATCAAGACACCTCGATCGAAATTCTCGGACGTTTATTGTCAATGCTATTTCATTGGTTTCATGTTACTGCCTACTCTTTCGATGGTACTGAAAAAAGCCTTATGCATCTTATCTTTTCTGTTGGTAATTTAACACTTCGCATATTTATACACTTAATGAAGTAGACGTAGAAGAATTATGGTGGTGACGGGACGCTGCAGCCCAGCTACTCTTCGAAGCTGTCGAGCAATCGCTTCGTGCTTTTTTTCATAACATTTTCATTTTTTTTTTTCTTTTCGTAGAATCAAGTTTTAATATTTATCATGAGTACAATTCAACTCGAGTACTTTTATCTGGATTTTTCAATCTTAATATTATAAAATTTCTGTAGAATTTTCCGTCTCGAGACTTTAAAAGAGTTCAGGCTCTTCTTCGAGTTTCGAGGAATATTTTTAATGAAACTGTCGCGTTGTACTCGAAGCGATTCGAAGCGTCTCGAGCCCATCACTAGACGTAGGTAGTCTTTGGCCGCGATCGTAGGCACATTCGAGCGGATCGGCCCTGACTTTTGCGGCGCCCTGTACATTCGTTCGTCGTCTTTGCTCTTTCGACGACACTTTGCCTTTCTCAAATGTTCAAAAATTTCTACTTATCTCAGTACAGTTATTTATAGTCGCAGTAATCTTTCGTCGATCGCATGACGAAAGGCAAAGTGATAGCGTAAAATGAACGAAGCAGAACGAACCTCTCTGTACAACTTGTTGGGTAAAAGTATCTGAGTGTCTTTCCAAGCTTAACCATGAACACATGCCAACATGTTAAACAGATTTCGACTGAACAAGCTTTCTGTGTTGCTCCCTCGTTTCATTCTCTTTCTATAAATTCTACGCCCCCATTTGTATCTCTGTTGACCAGTAACTCAGTGTAATCGATGTCTCCTATCAGTCTCGTGGCACGCTGTATTAAATTTTTTCGTTGCATAGGCGTCAGTTTCGCAGTCATTCATTCCTCATTATCCTGGTATAATTTAATTAGCGTAGAATTTGACGCAGATACGTGTAATTAAATGGTCTGCCGATTGACGTCTGTGCGTACGCATTTCGATGGAGAAAAGAAATACCGTTGGCCCCCTCGTGTGCATGCCACATTGTGTATACACACACAGACACAAATGCGAAACATTGTATGTTGTGTATTTGTGAAAGCTTTTTTTGAAGACAGTAAGAAGGAAGGAACAAGAGTGCGTCTGCGTCGCGGCTGATCGAGTCTTCTACCTTGCGATGCATCGAATCTAACGATACACAAAGAAACTTTAATTCACGATAAAGAAGAAAATTATTTCACAGAAAACAATTTGTGAAGGTTCCATGCATCGAAGTAGTGCTCAATTGAAAATCCTAAATTCGGGATTCAAAATTAGTCTGCTCGTCAATGTTATCCAGCTTATACACGATTGAATTATCTGAAAGTTTTAATAACCCGTAGAGAAATTTATATTCAGAAGTACTTGATTCGATAAAATTCCCAAATTTCCGTGACTATAGATACGCAAATACTTTCAACGAGATTTAAGAAGAAAACAAAGTTAATTAGATGTAAATGTCTATTGTAGGTCAAGCGGAGAGTCCACTTGAGAAGCTGAAAACCGAATACGTTTGTGGATGGTTGGCCGAGGTGATGAAGACACATTATGAAGTTTTTATTTCCTGTCTTCTACCACATCCGGCCGACTACGTTCGAGTGGGTGGACACTGGTAGGAATACAAATAAAACTTCAACTAACCCAATGTAACTGATACTATAAAATTGTTAATTATTAATCAAGGGAAACATTGGCTTCAAGAACGTCGCACCTGAAAGACGGTCTGAATCGTCTCTTCTGTTTGGTGCCCTACGAAGTAATCACACCGGATGTCTGGGATTATGTGATGCCTCATTGGATGGAGGCCATGGTGAACGACGTTCCGGAATACGAGCTTCACGAATTGAAAATGATTCTACGGTAATGAAACTCCAAAACGAGAGCCCAGAATTCTTTGATCAACTATCATAAATTTTTTAGAAAAATCCTAGACAGAGATATGAGCCCCTTAGGCTTCGACGCGAAGAAGATGTACAATTTTGTGGCGAAACGTTTCGTCAACACCTGTGCGAAGGTTCAAGAGCAAGCACTGAATTGGCTGCAAACTCTGACCATGTTAGAAATCAGTATTCCTCTCTGTCAGTTATTCTCAATGTTCAGCGATGGCGTGGCTGTCATGGGTGCCATGAACTTATCCGAGTCCGAACAGAAACCCAGCAAGGGAACCAAGAAAAAGGACGACGATGGAAACGCCATATGTAAGCGCAAAATGATCTATGTAAGGTATTAAAATATTGAAATGTTTAATGATGAACAGGTTCGGTTGTGGAGAACGAATCGGGAAAATCAACACCTTTGTCTGATGATGCTGCACCCACCCCGAGACACATGGAATTCACTACTAACGCAGAATTGAATTTATCTTGCTGTATTCTTATGCTCGATATACTCTTGAAACAGGTAGGAATTATAATTTCACAGGAAAAGAAACTCCATTTATCATGAATTTCAATTTGAAGATGGAGCTGCAAAATGTGGACAAGCACACAGGTATCAACACTTGGGTATGCAGAGACGCGTGTCGATTAATGAAGTCTATCGTCGCTTCGAATTGGAACAATTGCCATGTGTGCAACACGGACACCGAGTGCACTTACTGCGAAGCCAGGGTGATCTGGCACCAATTGTGCCTGCAATTAGTCACTTACATGGCACCGGAAAATCCAGCATACCCACCTGATGTAAGTTTCACTGATCAATTTCTTCGAATAAATAAATAAATAAATTGTCCTTGAATTTTCAGAAGATCTTAGATGAAAATGCGGACGATCACGGTCGAAAGAGTCCCGAGGGCTCTAGGAAAGGTGACTCGAAATCGGACGTGGTGATCAGTATGCCGGTACCGGAAATGCACTCGGTCGGTGGTGTACTAGCTCACATGCCTCAGGTACGTTCCACGATGATCGTTCTCCGAAGAGAATCGAGGATTCTCACACCATGTGTTACACAGCCTAATTGAACACGTGTCTATCTCTATCTGTCTCTACGTTTCTCTCTATCTATCTATCTGTGTGCGAAACAAACACTTTCCGCCAGTAAAAAAAAAAAAGTAATTAACGCAGCATGCTCTTCGTCTAAACTGTGTGCGTGTTGCCTTCTGTCTGTCTCTCTTCTTCTCCACTGCGAAATGGCGTATTGTGACCACTGATACAACACGGTAGGCTAATCTATGTGGCCGGAGGTAGCTATTTTGATCGTTTATATCAGTTCTTCGAACAGATCATGACAGCCACAGTAGAGACAGTTTCGGAGCAGCTGGACCTGACAGCCATCATACCAACGGAGAAGGTCATGTCGGCGGTCGCGAGAGCTGTCACCTTGTCTGATACTGACGTGGGTGAGTGGTATTTCATTTTTTAATTAAAATTCGCGCTATGAATTAACGTAGGAACTTGATGTCTCGTCATACGCCGACCTGTACTACTTCATTTCTATTAGTACGTCCAGCGCCTGACGATACATTGATCTACTCCACTTGAATCTATCAGAAATCATTTACAAAGCACAATTACGCGATCGCTGTTTCAGCAACGGCAACTGTGAGCGTGGCAAAGGCAAGACTAATAGGAGAAAACGATCAACCTCTGAATTTGAGCCCGGAAAACGAGGCGGATGATTTTTGGCACACATCCGTTGGGAAGTTTCGATTCAACATTGAAGACCTTCCAGAGCAACTTCAATACATACACAAACTCCTAAAGGTATTCTTTTAAGATGAATCTTTAGTTAAAAGAGAGTTTATATATTTTCTGTTTGTTGTGTCTACAGGAAATAATGACGATCGAGAAGCCTGATATATTATACTATATGCTGCAATGTTTAAACGTCATGTGCCTGTACGGTGATGCCTTTAATATCGCAGTAAAGGATCATCAAGGTTTCTTCATATGGTGCCAAGAGAATTTACTAATTAAAAAGTAGGTTATTTGTTTAAATTAGTAGGAAAGTTAGTAACAATGTTTTAAAATTTCAGTTGCTACAAAATTGTCAGGTATTTCGTGTGTCTCGATAGCAACTGATTAAAAATTGATCATCTATCTATCAAATTACTTAAAATGAAATTTCGATTCTATCTTTCTACAGTTTATGGGACCTCCTCAATGCTGAACATTCGCACATAGCCCAAGTGACAGTGCCGTTGTTGTTGCACTGTGTCACATTGCTCTGTGGGACAGACACCTTCTGGCGTTTAATTCAGGAAGAATTTCACAATTCGGATTGGCGTGTTCGATTCGTAGCAGGTGTGATAATTATAAAATAATTTATCAAAATCCATCGAGTAATCACGAGATCCTCATACTGTCATTCTACAGTGGAAAGGGTTACTCTGATGGCAAGATTCATGGATTCTACTCCACTGAGAAATGTTATGAGCCTCCAAGCTGCTTTGGCAAACGCATTCTGCTATTTGGTCGCCAGCATGGACGATGGAAATGTTTATGTGGCGCAAAGAGCGACTCTGTATCTTGGTACCATTCACGATACAGCTGTCAGGGTAAAATTCAACATCTAGGATAACTAAACAAATAAAATCCTGAAAAATCTGGTATTTTAAACTTGATCATTTTTAGTCACTGATCCTCTGTTTGGAGACCCAATTCGATTCTGTGATAGTGGATCGGCCTATGGTACTGCAATCACTCTACCAATTACATAACAGCCTAAGTGACAGACATATTTTGACTTGGGAATTCTTTCTCAATCGTTTCGACGCCCTGTTTCTGGAGGCTCAGATCAATCTCGAGAGATCTGGAGACATACCCTATCTTCGTGGTCAGTTTTGAAACGAATAAAGAACACAGAAGTAATCTAATAGACATTTAAGAAGTCCTAATTTCATAGATCTTAGGAACACGGATCTAAACAGCGAGATTTTCATGAAGAAGCTTCACAGAGCACAGGAAGCCTTATCGCAGTCGGACGGAAGTGGAACGAACTCGATAAAGACGCTCAGCGCCAGTTTCGGTACAAAATGGCCTTACAAACGCACAATGTCGGCGCCTGCATCGATGATCCCTCGACAGGACACTAAACAAGGTACACGAATCGCATAGGTTCATGGAATACCTCATACTAGTCATCGTACTCGATGATAAACGAATATAGAATCACAAGAAGACTGATAGAATTCTAGAATATTAGCCAAGTTCACACACCCTGATCGTACACGTGTTTCTGACCTGTTCCACCGTTCCAAACCCGCTCAGAAAAGGAAAAGGTGTACAGCCGGCAATACTCGGCGCCTATCCTGAAACGCAAGAGCTCCAGATTCGGACTGGGTCAGTTGCTGGGGTCCACCCCACCTAATAACAGTATACCAGGTAGAGTAGTGTTGCTGCAGTAGCTCTAGACGTGGCATTACTATGTGTTAAGCATCAATGTTACCTTCCCTATCCTTTGTGTACCGGAAACCCTGATAACCGTTCGAGGATTTCGAAGGACAGGTGTGTGTTACATGTGGAAGCTGAGTGGTAAGTCGATGGTTCTGCTGCCCTTCGAAAGGAATTCGCTTTCATCGCTTTGTATCTCTTGAATTACTCGAAGACCATTTTTCAAAATGGGAGTTTCACGAGAGATACTTTTTGGGAGTTTTTCTTTTCGCCTTTTGCAGCTAGCTTGACGCAAAACTTTGCTATCCTTTTGATTTTTGAAATCTGCAAATTTAATTGTCAATTCGATAGATTATAGTTGGGATCTCCTTAGTTGGCACGTAATAAATTCCTTAGGCTATCTTAGACACCATTAGATTAGATTAGATGCCTTGTTCAGATTGTTTATGCATGAAAGGTAATTAAAATAATTTCAAAGTACTACCAGCGACGGTAAGGTTCTTTCATATTTGAAAGATGTTTATGAAAACAGGGTTTAATATTATCAAATATTACAGATGGACACGTTCATTCTTTAAACATGGTGGACGAAACTAGCGCTCTACCAGGATATACCCACAAAATCGTGGATCTAGAGGAAGCTGACAAGGAGACCATGCATTTGCTGGTGTTCCTTCTTATGCAATTTCTTTCCAGACCGGATCAGGTAATTCAATCATCACCTTATAAATTTTCATTCTTAAGAAAAAATGTCAAACCTCTAGGCCTTTCCAACGGATGAGAAACCTCTATCAAAGACCCAAGGAATCGTTCTACGACATCTGTACCTTCTATTAGGGTACAATCAAACGGAACGTACTTTTCATACTTCGCCTCAACGCTTACGGTAAGAAATTTCAAGGTTGTATATAAATTCATCGAATAATCCTGCAATCGCCTTTAGAGTATCCCCTGTGTTCAACGTGTTCATCGCGAATCTCCCCCAACTCCTGGACCAGAACCACGTGATGGGATGGGTAATGACACCCCCTGTATTAGCTATTCTGCAACATTGTCCCTGTCCACCACAAGGGATGCCTCCATCGGATCACCAAGCACCTACCTATAGCCTCTGGTACTTGGAACCTCAAAACAGACGCTCCTGGCTAATGTCCTTGCTTGTCATACTGTACAAGGTGAGTTCAAAATGAACTTCATCAAATTGAACTCAAATAGATGATCAGCGAATTTTCCTCAGTGTCAATACGGCCAGCAACCATGGTGCAATCAGCTGCAAGTGCTGATCAAGATCGTTTTGAACACCTTGGATACCCAGCACCATCAGTGCAAGAGGATTCCAGCCACTGTGGTGATGGGTGCTCCACCATCTAGATCACGAGGTACATCATTCACTAAACAAGAGATGACGACGGAGAACTTATGCTCTTTTCTAATTACAGACGTGTCACAACCGTCTCTGGGTGTAGATCATGAATTAGTGACGACAGGGGATGTGAACACCGAGAGCACTCCAATGAGGACATCCATGATTTCTGTACACCAACGTAGCCCAGGCCCAATTCACAGTCAAATGGAAACTCACTGGGAAGAAAGCACACCGTCTTGTCGTTACACGAACAAGCATTCCAGGTCATTTTATCTACACCTTTATACTTGGCTCCACTGCATTTTAGAACAATAACATAGCTCCCGTCCTGGAGAGGTAGAGCATTAGGCTACTCTAGCTTGGAATGTTCCACCCCGACACGTTTGTGAACCCTGCATCCCTTGTGACCTCTGTTCCATTAAATCGAACACGATTCCGATAGAGTAGAATTACGTTCCTCCTTTCAGTTTCATTAAAACGAGATGAAGATCAGAGAAACGACAACGTTGGCACATGTTTCGTATTCTAATAGATGAATAATAGAATAGTAGGATTGAAAGATCAACACTTGTAGTTTGTTTGAAGTCCGATAGTTTGATCAATTATTTGAACATCCCTGATAGACATTGAAATAGTAGAGTTAGACCCATGAACCTCTAGAGTACTTCCTAGAGTGTTGTTAACTAGCCAGGACCGAGAGGGTACATCATCACACACGTGCCTGTGCTTACACCAGTAGCTGCTTGTTACAATTTCCGCTATTGTGAATGCTCTGCAAAGCTACTCGATCAATGCGGATGATACGGAGTCCGAGCTGGCTGCAATACCCGAGAGCCCAAAATCTGACAGCACCTTACATGGCAGCAGTGGTGGATCGCTCGGAGAGCTGGAAGAGACCCCGGCCATTGTAACCAGAAGTGTATCGCTACACGGGCCTAGGAGCACCGTCACCACCACCGATATCGTGGCTAGGGTGGACTGGAATAACCAGCAGGTCGCCAAGAAGCCGGACATGGTCGGCAGGCCCACTTGGTTCTTGGGTAGCGAAGACGATGCTCATCAGGTACTTATCAACACTGATTGCCACAATGTAGCTTAATTAATCAAGATCATTTCGACAGGGTGCGAAACCCGGGCCACAGAAGAAATGGAGTGTACACGAGGGAGTGAAGATGATGGTAACCAGTACGTTATTAAGTGGTCAAGCTGATCTGCAGAAGTACACTGCTATAACCAGAGCAGTGAGCGAGAAAATGGACAAAACAGTGGCGGAAAAAGGAATTTTGGAAAGAACAATCCTAGAGAAAGCTGCTCAAGAAAAGAACGTCACTGTTCAAATAGCCTTCAATGGAGACACTGCTGCCTCGAAGCCTTTCGGATTGTGCAGTGCCCTTGCCACTACTCTTCCTCATCAAATTCAAAGGTAACTCTTATTTCTTTCTTTACTTCTGAAGATTATTAACATAATCGTGTTACAGATACGGGGAGCATAAAGAAAAGGCACCTGCTGCAGGATCCAGTAATTCAGACTCTCCAACCTCTAAGCAGTTGGGTCGTCAGAAGCGTATCGAACAAAGCGTGACTATGGCATCGCCTGTATCTCCAGGTCAAGTAGTCACGGTTACCAGCAGCGATCAGTCGAGTTCACCAGCTGTTAGCTCAATTTCTTCTCAAATCACCAGCACAGAAAACGGTCAGCATCCTGGCTGGACCGATCCTCCTCATCCTCTAATCGCGCCAACTGTTGAACGTCTATTGCCAATTGGCACCGCGATACGTCCTACTGGTAAGTACTTGATGATGTTTCTAGCATGTCGAAATTGATGATGACGACGTTGTAGGTCCCCGACCCGCTCAACGTGTTCTGCGTTGCGAAGACACGTATGGCTCGCCGGAATCTCCTCTGTCCAAAATGGACGTGTTAACAGTCAGTAAGTAGTACTATAACGTGATTTCAGATAGACAAGTAATTTTTATTATGCAAGAAAATGTTTTCTTCAGGTTCTTCGTTCGATCAGGATAGCGAGACGTGCGTATCCAGCGAAATAACTAGTCCTCGAAGCATATCCCAGCTAGAATTCCCTATGCCTGAACGACTGCTACCAGTGGGGCCCCATAGAGATTTCTCTGGCTTGGTAGAGCACGTTCGCCAGGCGCTTGGGGTCCAAGAAATTGAAGGTTCCTTCCGATTTTCATAATAAATAAAACTGTACCTTTCCAATAATAACACCATTTCGATAAATACTTTAGATTCGAATAAATTTGGGAATGGAAACGGTATAAAGACTGACGGCCAAGCACCAGTGAAACAAGACAGTACAACATCTGAGAATCTGGTACTTAATCATTTCTCCATTTTTACGACGCAATTATTTATATCAGAAAATATCAATTTCTACGATCTTTCAGTCGGCATCTTTGGTACCAACATCGAATGAGGTGCATTCGAGTAGGTCTGCCAGTCCAAGAAGATTGATCAAGCAGGTCGCACTGGAATCGCCGCCTCCAGCGATAGAATCCTCGGATTATCCTTCAAGAATCTTCGATCTTGATCGAAGATCCAAGATAAAGGATCACGTTCGTATTCAACGAGACAAGCCTCGGAAGGACAGCATCGTTGGGCTAGATGGGCCAATAGCGAGGCGCACAGAATCTTGGTGAACTTTAGAGAACCATTTTCTTCATATCTACGCACTAGCTTTATTAATAAAAAGGTGTTTATTATGCATGTCTACAGGTCAGGTCCTCAATTGCAGCCTCATTTCGACGTCACCTCGCAGCAGGCCTGTCACGCTGATTTTAGCTTGAAACAGAGTCTATTCCGTATAGGAGACGACTGTATCTACGAAAGGTATCTTCGACGAAGGTTTTAACAAGGTTTCTATTGTTGAACTTCGTGTTGGTTGTAGATGTTCAGAATGCGGAACCATAAAAGAGGAATACTCTGACGAGGAACTAGGCCTGTGTATCATTAATCTAGGAACATTCATTCATCGTGAGCCATCCTTGGCAGCACCACTCTTGCCAGAGATTCTACGTGTTGTAACAAAGTTGGTCTAGCCTCTTGCTAGAATTCTTCAGTTTTCTACAAATAAATTGTAATCAATTATTTCTGTCTTCGCAGGGTGGCACTGAACGCGATGTATCCTTGGCAAAGTGAGACCAACATGCACCTGCCAGGTGGTGCGATCAGTGTAGCACATCAATTTCTTCGTTGTGTTCTTCATCAACTGGCGCCTAACGGAGTCTTCATGCAAATGTTTCAAACGCACTTGAACGGTATTAATTTCATACAAAACTTGTTTGTCTTTTAATTTATTATGTCGCTAATTTATTTTTTAGAATCTACCAGAATGCAGTTCTTCAAGAGTGTCACTCAGGCACTAGTAGACTTCAACGAACTCAATCCAATTGCACCTCTGCAATTGCTACTCGAGGTGATGATACTTGAATATAAGTTCACTTTAACAAGTCTTAATCAATCGTTCCAAATTAATTTCAGACCTTGAACGCAAAGAAATCTTTGCCCGTGGAACGTCTTCCCATAATACTGTACAACATAGCTTGCTACCTGGACTGTCTGCCACTGGAGGCAGGTCTTGGTCCAGGTGCAACAACCTGGAGCGGATTGCTGACACAATTTGATGGTCTATTTCGAAGACTCGTGTTGATGCTCTCCTCTATCGAGGACACCACGCCATTATTGAGGATCATGATTTCATTATTGAAGGTTCCAGGGATACAGCAATCGAAGGTCAGTCATTCACATAGTCCAGGTTATGAATAATACATTTTGCAATGCATAATTGATTTGCAGGGCATGCTAGACCCATTCGCCAAAGTGTTAAGCTACGCCATACAAAATTTCACCATTAAGTACAGTTATCTAACTGATTTATGCTATCTCTGTCATCGTGGCTTCACCAGAGACAGAGACAAACACTTCTTCGGACGAACGATCGTATTCGAGCTGATCCAAGCGATCAAATTCAAGACCACCATACCGGACTCCAATTTTCTGCTGTTGTTGCACTTCGTGCTTCAGGTATGTTGCATAAAACACCAGACTGATTACTTGTACGTGAATCATTGAAATATTTAGGATATCGGTGGATCGTTGCCCAATACGATCGCCTTGGAGAACATCCAAACGGATGTATCACCGATCTACAACACGAACGCATCCGAGTCCCTGAAGAATCAGCTGTCAGACGTGCTTGATTTCTTGGCTGATTTTCACACGTTGAGTAAAGTGAAGGTAAACAGTGACACTGATTGATGCAGTTTTGCATATTCGATTCGTCTTCGTCTTCTTCTTGACGTTAAACTCCTGGATGAACTGTGCATTTGTTAAATGGATATTGTTTGTTGCTGTCAGAGTTACAGCAAAGGAATGCAAGCTGGTCTGAACGAAGACACTTTGGGTGGATTGCTGAAATGTGGTCTGGCGCAATACGTGGCGCTAGAAATTACCAGAGGCAACAATAGGGAGAATAGAGCAGTGGCTAGATATCTTCCTTGGCTCTACAGCGCCCCATCCATGACGCAACAAGGGTAAATCTTTCAATTAATCCAATTTCTAATTCGTATTTACTTTGACAAAATTATTCATGGTTCTCAGTGCCCGAGAATACGTGGATTGCATAGGGCACATTAGGCTGTTGTCATGGCTGTTGTTAGGCTCCCTCACGCACACGGCCATGTTCGCCAGTAGTAATAATACGCATAGTCACGGCTCATCGATCCCGACAGCGCAACCAATACCGCAGGAAGTATCCTGCCATGTCGCTGATCACGTGCAGTTTATATTCTCCGGGTTTCCGGAACAATCCAAGGCATCGGTGTTACACATGTCCTCTCTATTTCATGCTTTTATACTTTGTCAGGTAATAATACTTTAATTTCAAACCAGTAATTAAGGGCGTAATTAAAATATTACGTACCTTTCTTGTTTAGCTGTGGACAATGTATCTGGAAGAATTATCGAAGAACAATCCATCGAACAGTGAAGGACATAACGTCACCATGAATATTTTACTAGAATTCTGGGGAAAAATAACGCCCTGCATATTGCAGTTGGTTGGATATTCGAAAGTTGTAAGTGAATGATGAGAAACGAGCAAAGAATGATTCTTTTTGTTTGTTTTAATAAAATGATTATCTATCTAGCTGGCAGAAATGGTGAACCTCCATTTTCTAAGTCTACTAGAAGCTTTGCTAGAGTGTGGGTCCATTTTGTTAAGCAAACTGTTGCCACTTTGGAGTCCAATTTTGTACTCGCACCATGCTCAGGTAGAATAATTATTAAAATATTATTCTTTCGAAAATAAGAAAACTGGGATAAAAGATTTCTTTGCAATTAGCTACCAGGACACTTGCAAATGCGTTTGCAAAACTGTCGAGACTTCCCACCGAATAAAATGTCGGAAAACTTTGTCTCATCTCGTCGAGAATCGAATGCTATGTTGTTACGATGGCTACACCGACTGCAATTCAAGATGGGACAAATAGAAATGCAGTCTTCTACGGCCACTCAATTCTATTCAATTTAAAATGGGAAAATTGGAAGAAGAACGAATTATCTAGATCAATGGGACGTTTTATAAATATTTCTGAAGATCTCTAGTGTTATTTGTATTGAATGTTACATAGTTGTTTGTGTATTGAAATTGTAACTTGTTACTTGTTACAAAATATATTTATTGTATCAAAATTTCTTATACCCCTGTGTAATGTAGACCTCTCTTGGTTTAAACGTCGGTAAAACAGTCAACGCTTCATTAGGCCGAACAGAAACTGATTTAAGCGCCACCTCAGTTATTGCATCCAACTAACATGCTATACTACGTCACCATCCGCATATACCTACATAAATGACACATATGTATATACTACGATAGCTATATGTATAAGTACATAATTAAACAATACTGACCATCCATTCATTATTATTAATTTTCTTTCCGTATAATTGTATTTGCAATATGGTACACTTCAGAATCTCAAAAGCATAGTTCCTGAAAAAAATATAACAGAGATTAAATAGAAAAAAAAGCATAAATTTCGCAGCCAATTCGCTCGTATTATTTGCTGCATAATTAATAAATGTACCATAGAAATAATGATACAGTTATTAATTAGTCATCAAATAATAACGATTGCCCAGGTCTCACCACGGGGAGGTTGCTGCGGGTGGAGACCCGCCCTACCTCGTCCCATCCACCCTCCATTTATGCAAATTTTTACTTTTATTCAATAACATCATCCTCTTGATGCACATTTGCAAAACGTTTCGGCTGTTGTGCAAACGAACAACAAAAGGTGCATTATTTGTATTCACTACCTGCCTATCTACTTATATACATATGTATATCTACCTACATTTTTGCTTTTTATTCCTATTGCAATATTTTTTAATTTTGATTTTGATTACAGATCTGTACTTAATAAATATGCAATTGCATATTTGTCCTACATATATTACTAAGAATACCCGACTATACGAGCGCTCGTAATTATATTAAAAATTCGCTTAAATCTAACGCTTCCTAATTAAACACTGCAGTGTTTAACGATTATATCTTAATGACCATATACATAAATAAGTACAATGAATTTGTTGATTTTGTTGTCCTCACCAGAATACTTCCTGAAATAAACTGAAGAAGGTTAGACATCATTTTTAAAAATAATAAAATTCATATAGCCTTATTAATAACTTTACGACCTGTCTATATAAAAATCTAAAGGAGTATAAACGAATACCTATAATGCATTTGTTGATTTCGTTGTTGTTATCAGAATATCTCCTGAAACAAACAAAAAAGGATTAAATACAATTTTCGAAAATAGTACGGTTGAAATATTACCACTCATAAGAATCATTTTTCCTTTTGAATCATTTTCACCTAGTTTTACTTAATTGGATACATTGAATTCCATTTATGGACGCTAGATTTTGTATTATATTTTTTCCAGTCTATTATCCAATATTATTAATCCACACTTCCTACAAAGATCTTTCTCTGTAACAGAAACTGATTAATTGAATCCAGATAAAGACAAAAAAAAATTAATAACTGGAAAGAAGATACATTAATAACAATAAAATTTTACGAAAGTCAAAGTAATTGTTAATAACTCAAAATCAATTGGATACGAAATATGAATTAAAAGCAAACTTCAGTACCAAAATAAAGAGAAAAAGATTTAGAAAAATATATATTTGGGTTAAGTGATTTGAGTTAAGAACATTAATTTTTTCATATTATTGTATTTAATATTCGTTCATTTCGCGACAAATAGTACTCAGTATTTTAATTGAAACAACTGTCTTTTACTGCAATATACGTACAACCATGACTCTATCCGACTTTATTGCATTATATTATTCAATACAACTTTCAATGCGAATTTATTGTAAATGGAAAAACTGAAAAGAAAATCACGAGACGACTTTGCTTTTCAGGAAAGAAATTTGAAAATTTATAAAAGTAATTTAATTAGCTTCTCCGTACGCTTGAAACGAAACACCGCGATTAAAACTTAAAACTGAACAACTCGAACAACAATTATCCACTACTTTTATTTAAATAAAGTAAAATTAAAATTTAATAAGCTATCTCAAATGAACAAATATTCCTTGAAATAATTCATCACCAATCATCACAAAATAAAATGAACATCCATTTTAAATAAAACTTTGAATAGAGTTCTATTTAAAACTTTATCGTATTTAATAATATTCTGAAAATATTAAATTCATATAATATTTAACACTATTTCCAATAACCGAATGCTCAAAATTTTCAAAATTAAAAAAAGGAGAAGAAAAAAGAATGGCGTCGGGGCAGTGGGAGGGAGGGTACAGGGGAACCTGAAAAGAAAAGTTTGACTGCCCATAAGAGCAATCCCTAAGCAAACCCTATAAAAACCGAAATCACACGCA
Organism: Osmia bicornis bicornis; assembly: GCF_907164935.1. Lineage (NCBI taxonomy): Eukaryota > Metazoa > Arthropoda > Insecta > Hymenoptera > Megachilidae > Osmia > Osmia bicornis. The sequence continues at coordinate 6,373,208 of NC_060230.1, forward strand.
ACACTAATTTCAAAATTGCAAACATTCTGAACTATGACAAAACATCGGCTGGCAACGAAGGGTCTCACGCCCCCTAGTCTTACGCCAGACGCTACATACCACCCACCCCGCCTGGACGTCGTAACGCCAGGACAGAGTGCACCCCTTCGCTAAGAGCGCTACCCGCCCGTCCAACACGTTGCATCCAACGGTGTCAGATTGACGGACGCCCATAGTATAGACAAAAGGACTGCAGTTTAGAATATGGTAACATATTTTCATATGTTCCGTATTCTAAAACTGCGCCTGCAAAGGCCTAGTAATGCATGGGTATATCTCCCAGAGATGGTGTTCACGGTCTCAGGCCGCGGAATCCTTAAAAGGACTCCCACCGAATGTGAGTCATAGTTACTTCCACTAATTTAATAAATACAAAAAAGTAAAAAATTTAATAACAATCGCGAATTCATTCGCAACACTAATTTCATTAATTATATAATATGTACAAAAGCGTACGCGTGAAGGCTGCTCCATTATGCGCAACGCTAAGCTGAAAAAAAGAGAAAATGAAAAAACGCGAACTGTAACGCAACACTACTCAAATCTACCGAATTTTGTAAGACGCAACACTAACCTAAAAAAGGGGTACAGCCAATCCTAGGCTGTACCACGGCAGCTGGTCCATAGCTGCCTTATGGACCATGGCAACTCCACTGGATCGTTTTTGGGCATTTCATCATATATCGCAACTCTAATGCAAAACGCGAATATTCATTATCGCAACACTAATTAGCAGGGAACTCTATAAACTAATGCAAAGCAAACACGTATTTATAAGTCGCAACACTGGGAAACAATCGCGCTAATGTCATTCGCAACGCTATCTTTAAGACATGTAATTAAAATGCAAAAAAAGGGGATTTTCAAACCGTGAATCTTTTACTCGCAACACTAAAGCAATGAACATTAAAAAGCAAAACTCTCAAAAATCTTAAAGCAATCAATATTAAAAAGTTAAATTCTATTTTAAAATAATGCAAGAAAGAAACGCGATATTTAAAGTTCGCAACACTAACTAAATGAAAATTGCGTTAATCATGCATACGCAACACTAAATTGAACCGTGATCGATATTCATTCGCAACACTAAATTGAAAACGCGATTTGCCCAAAATCATGGGGGTCACGGGCCCCCTCTTCTCCTGAAATTATAAAACTACAACTACAGGCAAGCACAGTGACAAAGTAGTAACGATAATGATTTCCCATCCTTTTTTGCAAAAGGATGCAAAATCATTAGTAGTTCCCCTCTTGAAAGACAGTTTGTCGGGGCGCTTCGGCACATAGCCTTTTCTTTCTTCGGGCGGTCCACCCACCTGAAACTTATATCTAAAGCTCGAGACTTGCAAATTCGCAAAACAAAAAAAAAACAATCAACAAAAAAGAAAAATCGCGAAACTCTAATTGACACGTGGACGAAAAAGGACTTTATATAAGTCGTTGTTCGTGCACACGTGCCGTGCTCGAGCAGAACTTGTGCGTTTCGTGCCATCGCGATCGCGTATGACGACTTATGAAGTCGCCAAAAATTTGAAAAATTGTACAGATAGATAGACGGCGAACGGCATACTCCGTTCGTATCGATCGTATCGTCAATTCTTCAAATATATTCCAGGTACAGGTTGATCACCGAAATCGCGCCTACCCGACCAAGAGACTGTGACAACCTGTCCCGGCCCTACCTACTTACGATCTATCACACACACCAGAAGGTATACTACCTACCTACCTAACGCTATATTTAAAAAAGGCAAAATCACATTCTCACAAAAATTCATTCCACGACCCCCATACACTCCACCCGGGCGCAAGACCTACACTAGAGAGAACGTCCCGGGACGCCTCCGACACCCGAGTTTCATCTCACATCACACTCTACGGTACGTACCATTTTTCACTGAAATCGTCTGGCAAGGCTAGCAATCATTGCGTATAATGATAATCAAAAAATTTAATTAACTACTTTAATATAGAATATTTCATAATAATGGTAATAATCATGGTAATAGTAATGGCAATACAGTAATAATAATGGTAATAATACTATTTGGTTTGTACGTTCATCGTACATCTTGTTGAATAAAATATTATTTCAAATTAAAAGTTAAATGAAAAAGTTACTAAACCGACGTAATCCCACAGCCTAAAAATACACACACCATATGTGGAGATTACGTCGTGCACGATATACTAACACAATGCCAGCCGCTTATTAATTATTATTCTTATGAACTAGGTCATCGTGCCCATTGCCTCTACCCATCCAAGTAGCACCTGGGCACGTGAATGGGCTTTGGCAATAAACACGGAAGGGGTTAAACCTGAAAATCCTGATCTACAAACATGATTAGTACATAAACATCTAACGGGCTAATATTTCAATATTTTAATAAAAGTGACTCGACTTTGTAAGTATAAATCTTTAAGAACAAATACTAAAAAGTAAAATAGAGCAACTATGACGCAAACATGGTGCACTGCTAATATCAGCTGGCAACGAAGGGTTTCACGCCCCCTAGTCTTACGCCAGACGCTACATACCACCCACCCCGCCTGGACGTCGTAACGCCAGGACAGAGTGCACCCCTTCGCTAAGAGCGCTACCCGCCCGTCCAACACGTTGCATCCAACGGTGTCAGATTGACGGACGCCCATAGTATAGACAAAAGGACGACACTTTAGAATATGGTAACATATTTTCATATGTTCCGTATTCTAAAACTGCGCCTGCAAAGGCCTAGTAATGCATGGGTATATCTCCCAGAGATGGTGTTCACGGTCTCAGGCCGCGGAATCCTTGTAACTAATTTGATTAATTAAATAATACATTGGATTGAGTTTAAAAACCAAAAGGATTCCCACCGAATACTAGTCAGTGCATCGTCATATTTACTCCCGCGCTGGAAATTTTTCGCAACACTAATTTAAGAAATGCAAAACTCTAATAAAAAGGAATTTAATGTCAAAATTGAATTTGATATTTTATTAAAAGCAAAATGACTAATTAAAAATTCTTTACAATGAAAAAAGAATATATTGTGAAAATTAATAAGAAGTTAAAACATCCTCGGGCGATTCCCTCCTCAGAGTAAATTTTCAAGAATACGCAAAGTGTGTTGAAATAGATCACTCTGACTTGGAAATCTACCCGTCACGAATTGTCTTCTTGCACATAAATTGTTCATTTTTTCATGAACATGTAAATAAGTTAAACTACTCGTAAAAAATTCTCAAATTATATTTGAATTTATAATGTACAAAATGTAATTAAATCAATGTCATAGTATCATTAATATGTATATCCAGCATACATATTACATAATACTATCAATATTATATTGCTTTGAACGTTATAGTATTTCACTTCTCTATTACAGACAAACTAAATAAAATTGTTTCGGTATTAAAATATTTCATATTCCACATTTAAGAACATTTAAGAGCATTCATATTTTTCATAAATATCTATTGGAATATGTGGAATTGAAATGATATTAAAACGCGGTGTACAAGAAGACCTAGCCTGAACTAAATGAAATAAAACACAATAAAAATGTTACTACTCATGAGTATGTATAATCATACCCATGGTCACTGTGCTAGCCTACCACGTATACAACCAGTAACCCGTGTCGATTCGGACCATTCGTCCTACGACATGATTGGGCACCGGAGGAACCATAAAACATGCGACTCACCGTTCGCAGATATACTCTTCTTCAGACAGTCAAGTAGGAGGATGGACATCACCAGGTAGGAGGCTGCCTTGTAGGAAAAGACGGAAGTCGTGAAGAAATTCATCTGTAACAAAAAAAGAAGAGTTACGGTTAATTTTGAAAATTATCAATTCTTATTCTAACAAAATTATATGTAAAGATGGATTTTATAAAATATTAGTAATTAAAACGAAATCTCAATTATCAAGTATTGAAATTGTAAATTATTCTATTTTAATAAAAAGCAATTAAGTGACGTACCAAGACGGAAGTCGTGAAGAAAGCCATCATCAGGATACCCAGGAACTCGGCAAAATCAAAAAATTCATCTGTAACAAAACAAAAAAGAATTACGGTTAATTTTGCAAATTATCAATTTTTATTCTAATAAAATTATATATGAAATTGGATTTTACAAAATATTAACAACAGCAATTGAGATGAACTCTCAATTATCAAGTGTTAAAATTGTAAATTATTCTATTTGAGTTAAAATTAATTAAATAAAGTAATAAGATACTTACACTCTTTCCTTATGGAGCAACGCCCAAGACTCCTCTTCAGTGGTGCCGTGACTCTAATACCGGATATATCGAACAATAAAAAAAAAAAATTAAAAATAAAAATAAAGATATAAAGTACTAGTAACGCGACCGTGAATAATTTCCGACGAACAATTGTAGAATCTACTTTCGCGATGGAAAAAGAAAAATCAGAGCCGCGATGCTCTAGGAAATATTTTATAATACGCAGCAAACACTGACTCTACTTTCGCGTGATTCCTAATTGTACAAACGCAACTCTATTCAGGGCCAGTTCACCCTTGAAGAAATCAAAACATTGGAAATATGTTCGTACAAACACTGACTCTACCGACCGCCTTGCGCGCGGCCACAACAATTCCTGGAAGAAAAGATTAGTGAGGAGGTTGGGGATGGGTGGAAATGTATACAAAACAAAACCAACATTCTTCTTATTGAGCTCAACTGAGGAAATACTGTTATGTGTAAATGAAAATATCAGGGTTCGTGAAATATTTTCAACGAACACGAATATTATTCAAGTTGAACATTGATCCTAGATTACATCGTAATAATAAAATGTTTTAAATAATTGTTGATAATTATTTCAATGAATATTACAAGAATAGAAAATCGTTGTTCAATAAATAATAGACTATTTATTAAAGTAGAGGATTTCTGTTGTTAAAATTGTAAGCATACTAAAGACTGTTGAAAATTCTATTACGTCGTAATTTATAAATTGTCCAAATTCTTTTCAATAAGCAAAGTCCAATAATTAATCATGCTTAAACAGCATGTAATTTAAAAACGTGATTCTATTTTAATTTAAACTTGCATCGAAAGCTGAATATTATAATATAATTACTACGATTTAACAGAAATGGAATGTTTAAAATAATTTATAATTGCAGAATTAAAGCAATCATTTGCAGTAAAATACGAATTATTTCAATTTTGTTCTAATTTAAAACAAATGTATTAAAATACTAGACGAAATTATTTGATAAGATGAAAAATTAATTATTCTTTTTCTATGAATTGATTAAAGAATAAAAATGTCTCTAATCTTTTCATTCTTGATCTTGGTACCAATTAATTATAAAAAATGCTTACAATTAACAACGACTCAATAAAAAAAAAGTAATAATAAATGTTAATAATTGATTACAATAAATTAAAACAATACATTCTTACGACATTCTATTTCAAACTTATATCAGGTGGCATGGCGTCCTTTCAATATCCATCAAGTATCTGTAACAAAAAAGAAATACGAATTTATGTACATAAAATGTAATCAACAATAATAAAGTTATCAATAATAAACGATCGAACTATAATTTATGCAAAATATTTTAATAGATACAATGCTTACCTACTACTTATGCGCAAGGATGCTCTCAACACGTCTTACCACTTCGACGTTCGCGAGAGAAATGGCGAGACCTTCCTTCCCGACGAAGACCGGTCGGCAACGCTCGGCATTTTTCGGTATATTCCGGTATCGGCCGATATCTAAGCAAGTATACACGAACAAGTCTAAACAGGAATAACATTACGATGCTCAAGAAAGTACGTTATTAAATTAAAAACAGTAAATTGTGTAAAACAATACTAAAAACATTCAATAATATTTAGGAATTTAACGATATAAAAGAGAAAATAATTCAGATTCTGCTGTTCTTATTGTGCATTCGCGGCGAGAGCAAAAATTTTCAACTCACGTATTTTTGAAGAAAATGCCGGATTAATGTCAAAGATCAAGAATTCAGACTTCCCTTTAATATTTCTTTCTGTTTTTTGTACTTTTAATACCCGGTCGGCAATTTAATTTAATATTTGAAGATGATTAAATCTTACCTGTTGCAGACACGTACCAAACGGACGAAGCTTCGAAGAGGACTGTTGCACTCCACCACACTCCGTGCAACACATCTTGCAACGATGAATCTGATTGGTCTAAATAGGAGGACGCCATAATGGAATGACCAATCACAGACATTGGTAGAAACTTCGAATTGCTTTGAAACTGTAACATCAAAAGAACAAAAAGGTTAGTTGAAAATTATCAACGCCATATTGAAATAAAGTCAAGATTAGTTTTTCCACTTTAAAGCACCGAAATATAAGAAAAAAGATAGAAAAATACATAAGATATTAATGGTATTTAATAAATTATTATCATAAAAGCAGCATAAATGGGAAATTTCTCAAATTTCTTCTACTTGGAGGCTTGTACATCATCCCTTAGGTGCTCGTTTTGCTCTATTCGACCCAAAGAATGGCGCTCTGGTCTCTATTTGGACATACGATTCGCAAAAATGTTTATATTACAAATAAATTAGTGCAGGATAGTCGGATCCGCCATTTTCTTGACCGTGGACAGACACCAATTTCAATATTTTATCATTTTTTTACGATTTGGGTAATATAAAGACCAGACAGCCATTCTTTAGGGCCTCCTGAACACGTCCCTCAAATTTCTTTGCAATCTGTTTAGCACTTTGACTAATAGTCAAAGGTTCAGCAAGAACGTAAGTAATAAGGTGAGAAATCGTTTCTGAGGATTTTTCTAGGGTCTGTCGGTAAAAACGATTTTAGGGAATTTCTTTGGTAACTAGATCTAATTTTCCTCAGGACTATTCATTATTCTTCCTAATTACTTGACAATACAAACGAGTTTCAGTGATTGAAACGTAATTTCATTGATATCGATGAATATATAGTACGTCTGATTAGGAATCATTCAAAAACTATTACATTATTCTATGCAGTTAATTTTATTTACAAACAATATGCTTGTCTATGACATTTTATGCACTTGATCTGTTATTTATACACTTTTAGCGGTAATTTAAATTCATTTTGTTTGAAGTAAATATTCATCGTTTTAAGTTTTCCATCAAGGACACACGGTATAAGAACTGTATACTGCAATTTTGTAACTAGCATTAATGACGTGAACAACGAGGTTAGAAATGCTTTCAATTTATTAGTCATGAAAAATTATACATTTCTCATGCTTGACAGAGTGGAATGTGTACAGTAGGTAGATGTACATAAATTTCAATTAAAAGTAAAAGTATCGTGAAACATTTCGGTGCTCTTTCATAGTGATGAGGTATTTACTTTCCTTGTCCAGTCGTAGTAGCAGCACATCATTCTTCTGTTATCCCAACGCTTTATTTTTCTTTTATTCTTGAATTATTGTAGTCTATATAGTTGTCCCATTTTTCGGAAACAACTTAATGAGGATATGAGAACTCAGACGCATTAATTTTACGCGGTTCCACGTTTGAGTTATTTATTTCTTTTTTTCAGTTAAACACTTTATTAAAATGCCGTTTAAGTTCCATTTGAAGAAAAGTCGACAATATAACGTGGTTTCAAAAAATCAGTATGTGATCTGCATTGAATTATTGGACACCACTTCCATAGAATGTACATTGAGCATTGACAGTCTTGGTCAAGAATGTTTGGACAATGTGACTCAACGTTTGGGCTTAGGACAGCCAGAGTTTTTTGGTCTGCGTTATATCTCACGCCATGATTCCCTCTCTCCAAGATGGGTGGACATGGACAAGCCATTAAAGAAACAATTGGAAAAGGAGGCCAAAAGTTTCAGTCTATATTTAAGGGTGATGTACTATGTCACAGATGTACAGCTGATCCAGGATGAAATGACAAGGTATACAATTATATTTTGGATGTTTCAGTATCTCTTTATTGTTATTCATTCCTTGTACATTGTGTCTTCAGGTATCATTATTATCTTCAATTGAAAAGTGATGTGTTGGAAGGTAGATTTCAATGTAATTCCAGACAAGCTACTCTCTTAGCAAGCTATTCAATGCAGGCAGAATTTGGTAATTATGATGCAGAGAGACATACAATGGAATGCTTACAGCAATGCACATTATTTCCCAAGGTAATAGACAAAAAACACCCTTAGTTGGATTTGTTCAATTTATTTTTTATTTCACTCCTTTCAGGATGTAATTCAGGCAGACCCTGGAGGTCTAGATTCTCTTTTGCATACTGCTGTATGCCAATATAAGAATCTTATGGGTGTTACTCAAGCTGCATCAGAGGAATTATACATTTCCATTGTTATGCAGTTGGAGGGATATGGGAATGAAACATTTTCCACTAAGGTATTAACACTATTTTCAAGTTTAATGTGTTCTTAATGTTTTAGAAATGAAGACTTAAGTCTATTGGATTGCAGGATAATGGCAATAACGAGGTGATACTTGGGATTTCTATCAATGGGATCATGGTTATTTATCCTAACACACAATCGACACAATTCTACAGGTAACTGCCCTCTTTGAATATTGATAAAAATGACTAGATGAGCTAAGAAAATATTTTTACTTCAGATGGAAAGATATAAGCAACGTTATTAATCATAAAAAGACCTTTAGAATAGAATGTCAAGCCGAAGGCGAAGAGCCAAAACAATTCATATTCAACGAATCGCGTAATGCGAAATATGTCTGGCGTTTATGCATAGCGCAACACACGTTTTATATGCAACATCAAGAATCTCGTCCATTAGAAAGATCAACAAACGGGTATTTTGTAAGTACTATTGCTTTCGCGAGATGTAAAATATTGTCGGCCCGTTTAAACAGAAACGATATATCGTATTCTAGGACAGCGATACTAATGACTCAGGGGATCACGCGGTGTCCGTAAATTTGGATAATAGGAACATGGAGGGTCACACAAGATGGACAAGTTATAATGATCTGTCGACATCGCCATATCCCGTCGTATCCGTGTCATCAACAGACATAAACAACTTACGTGCTTTACTTCCATCCTATAGACCTGCGCCCGACTACGAGACTGCTGTTCAAATGAAATACAATAACGGAGGAAACCCGCCTCAACCCTATTATGCTAATCAATCCACGATTGTTGGAGCTGATATTTCGTGCCTTCTCGGTAATGTTGTTAATCGAAATAGATACTAGATTTTTGCTAACATATACATTCGGTCAGAGCAAATTGTACAAACAACAGTCATTCTAAGTATTATAAGTGTTTTCATGGAACAGTATTTTCTAGCAATCATTCACACAGACATATGTTATCGTTAAAAGAAATAGGAAATCCTATAGAGATTAATGGCAAAGACTGACATGCACAATTTTGGAAATTCTTTTTCCACTCTGTATGATTCATTTAAAGGTATATTATTTCTAAGTGTTAGTATTTTATTATAGTCCTGCTTATTATATGCTGAAAACGTATTTTATAATTCCCTTTACTAGACAGGGAAATAATCTTTCTGATTATATCAGTGTTCAAAACAATACATTGTTATACTTTAAAACATACAATAATGTTAATGTTGTATAACAACTAAAAGATATTGTACTGTATATACATGGCAACCTTATTTTTGTAATTAATAAGTTTAGCAAAATAAGATGTATTTATTGTTGTAACAAAAATAAAATTTATTCAAATTATAAACCCATAAATTAATTAATTTACAGTTCATATCTAATAAACTTAAAACAACTTAAATATTGACAAAGAAATATCTTAATCCATAAGAGCTCAAAGATAAAAATCAATTATCACATTTTAATTCTGCAGTAGCAAAAATAAATACTCTTTGTTGCTATATTAACAGTCTAACTACAACTTGAACAGATTAACATTTACATACTTACAGAAAATAGCAACAAAGCAGTATGCATCATTCCTTGACTTGAATTTTCTCAGCATTACTAATAGCTTCCAATAAAGATGCAGGGTCAGGTTTACTTGCAGTCGCATAAACTTCTATCTCAGCATCAAATAATGCTTGCCTAGTCACTGGTCCAATAGCAACTGCTTTTATGTTACACATATTGTAAGATATCTTTCTCAATGAAGCTATTATGTGTTCTACAGTAGAAGGACTAAAGAAAACAAATATCTTGGGACTATTGTCAAGAAACTTTAACAAATCCTGTTCCAAAGTTTTACTAGGCAAAGTTCTATATGCAATTATTTTATGGACACTTATGTCATTTTCATTAAGAGTTTTTTCAATTGTTTCTCTTCCAATTTCACTACAAGGGTACAACAAGGGCTTCGACTTTTTTGCAATAGATGCAACTAACAATTCTGCTAATTCTTTGGAATTACCAGTCTGACTACCAAAGCAGTTCTCTGAACCTAAGTGACTTTTGGCAAATGACTCAGTTGCTGTCCCTACACAGTATACTGGTAACGATTTCCAAGGGTGTAGGACGTTGTCATCTTTGGAGACAAGGCCGATTGCTTCCGCGGCGCGTCGACTTGTCAGTATCATTCCTATAAATATAACATTAAATAAAGATAATACAGATTTAAAGAGAATGAGAAAAAGTCAGGTGGAGTATCACTACCATGATACGAGAGAGGTGACAGAAGACATGCTTGTAGTTCGAATCCATTAATGAATTCGAAGCACAGAGTAGGTAGACAATCGCACACATAACCTGCGGTTTTTAACGTTTTTACGTAAGCTTCTTGCGAGTCATTCTTTTCCGACAAACCGCGGCACAATACTACCGATTTGTAACGTATTGCCATATTCGCGAAGTTTATTATCGTCATACGCGCTAAAAGGAATCGGTAACACCGATCGTCGACTACACAAGCACTGACAATTTCGGAATTAACTCACGAATCAAAAGAAAACGAGTAAACTTCATTGAACTAATTATCGACGAGTCTTTAAACACTTCAATTTTTACAAGACCGACAATATTCACTTAATATTCTCAGTAAAAATGATGATTGAAGCGGCAAAGAGATTTCGTATCGCGGCACGGCGGCCATTTTGACTACTTAGTTCCTTAGAAGTCGCGACCGCAGGATGGCGCGTTCGATACTACTATCGAACGGCAACTTCGATACTCGATCTTCGAATTGAATTTTCAAACGAAGAGCGCGTGATGTCACTCCAAATAGGGATAGGTATTGATTTCATTGTCAATTTTATTGAAACACTCTTTAGGGTACACAAGCTATCCTAGATAAGCATTAAGGAAAGTACAAAAAAAAAAAAACACACATTAAACAACTGGTTACGGAATCACAAAGTGGATGTCTGTCCTTACGATCCTTAAACGTAATCATTCGAACGCGTGCATTCGAAGGTACAACGGTCCTCGACCCTTACGCATCGAGTATTTCGCCATGAAAACACCAACCATAAAAATGCCGTGTCCTACGTAATGCAACCTAATAACGTGGACAACGATACTATATCCAATGCCCTGTAACGAACTAGACTTAATGGAAAAAGGGTGGAAAAGGATGGGTAGGACTAAGGCGCGGTAATAAAGCGTGTAAAATTACGTATATGCGTTTGTGGGTGGAGCGGGACGGGGTATAAGGAATTTAACACGGTAAACACTGGCAGCATTGCAAACTGTTCTCCTGGCAAAATCTCGGCGAACGTCGACATACGGGATACTCGTTCCTTGGGTCACGAACGATTATAGCGCACAGAGTTCCGCCGTAAAGGGGACCGAGTGCCTTCTTGCTCAGATTCATTGCGCAAAATAGAATGTATATGTATATCATGAGAATCAAAAAAATCTACACCTTCTTTACTGTTACAACTAGGGAAACTTATATGTTACAGAAATACGTAAAAACTATATCAGGGAAAATCGATGACCGGTGTTTGACACAGGATTTACAATCCGCTTCTGTTTCGTCTACATCATATTCTTAGCGGGATTTTCATATTATAAATGTATCATCTCTCTTGTTTGAGTTTCATTTAAAACGGTCTATTAAAATACGTTTGCAGCTATGATGTAGCCATTCCGATAAGGGAACGAGTCAAATTTAAGTATCGAATTCTCTTGTATGGAAAGAGAAACATTGTAAAAAGTCTAGCCTATACTATCGTATCCTTAGAATCTACTTAAATAATAATCACAAAAGTGAGACCAAGGTCCAAGGCGCGTGAGCTGGCCAGGACCATTAACCGACAGGCGGTCTCGACACCTGATTTCAGGAGTTTATTAAACAGCTCCTGTACGCGATCTTGGCTGTCGTAGGCTTTCGTCGACGTCCTTTGAAGCATTCAAGACAGAACAAAGTTAATGTAAAAACAAACAATTTGATCGTTTGCATTTCGCAAAAGGGCACTGTGCGGATCATTTTGGTCCCATTCTTTCGTTTGAGGTTTTATCAGTTCAAAGCAGAGAACATCACAGGTGTAATCGAACTTTGGATACGAGCTGTGAGAAAAAGATTGATCAAACTTCTGTCTAATGATAACCCAAAGGAATCTCCCAGTACCAGAATTGTCGTAGTAAAAACACACAGACATGCACAAGGAAATAAAAAAAAAAAAAAAAATGAATGATAAAACAAAGACCTTAGCATTTATGTCGATAGAAGACGGTCCGATAATGGAATATTTATGTAACTTAACAGTAACTTAATTAGTCTTAAAAAGTAAACAGTAAAGTGTAAAAGGTATGACTTAAGTACAACCACAAGAAGTTGGTCATTATTATGGCATTCGTAAATCCTTAACTACGCTTCCTATTAGATTAACTAACAGCGCGTTTCAGCGTGAATCCCTCTTTCTCTTTGCCAATCAATCGTGTGCCTAACGATTCCGCAATTTCTGCTTCACGAGAAGCGCTATCAAAATTATTACCTGGTCATTCTCCTCCTGAATAACAGTCTCGTGATCCAATAAAATCATACATTTTCATAGACGTTTTTATTAGACCATTCCACTTTCCCTCGTTCGTTCCTCTTTCATATGAGAACGATTTTTCCTTATCGTCGAATTATTCATTCCAACTCAATCTGGGAAACTCAAACTCGATGTCGTTCAAGAAGATCGCTCAAACTTTGGTAGGACGACTAAATTGTCCTTGGATTTTAATCAAAAGAACTCGCTGCAATTTTACATTAAATTAAACTATCAATCTTGTTTCTTCAAATTCCAATTTAAAAAAAAAATAGCTGTCGAAGATTTGCACCATTGCCGCGGAGTCCTTTTCGACTGGAATTTAAAGATGCATTAACTTTATTATGAAAATGTAAACAGAAAAAGATAGTCGAGCTTTTCTTTTGCAAAAGTTATCTTCAAGGATTCCCAGTTCCTTTTGCTTCGAAATATTGATGAAGCATCGCGATCGTGATTCCTTTCTTCTACTCGGTGCGTATTCGTGGTATCAGAGGTTCGAAATGGCGATGAATCTAGTTTCAGGGACAAATGGTGGGTTCGTCGACGGATCGTAGATCCGTCTGTCGTTGCTTGAGCTCTGGCTAGGGGTTTTTGATTAATCGAAGACATCGGAGATCCATGACGCCCCATCCGGACCGCTCTTCGCCTTCTTCTGCCCTTCGTCGGTTCGAATCTGAAATGAAATCAATCGATCAATTAGCATGGAGATAAATAACGATCGATCTCTACTGTATTCTTATCTTTTTTCGAATCAACGAAATCACGTGGCAATTCATGAAAAGGACGAAAGGATCGCGTGGACCACGTTGGAAGGAAGGATCGAACCCTGCTGCCAAGTGCAGCACCGATAATCGACCCTCGGAGCGTACCAATAATTTGACGTAATTTAATAAACGCGACCCTGGCGTTCGCGTACGTGCGCCGGGTCGCGCGACTATCATTACCGATAGTTTGATCGTATCTGGCCAATGCGTAATGACGATGCACCTAGTCACTGGTTGCACGCTAGTGCTCGATCATCGGTCATGCAAATTGCCGATGCAGAACGCAGCCTGGCAGGCAGCCCTTCTCTGATATCGATACTAGCCTTCCTTTACCCGGCAAACAATACTCTTGCTGCGGGATACGTCTCTGAATTGTTGTAATTCGTAAGAGAAACATAAACAAGTTACACACGGTAACTTCGTGAATCATCGATGTCGATTTTATCCCTTTTAGAAAATAGGAAAACGAATCGTATCGGTTGAAAAAACGAGCCTGATCGATCCTTTCATAAACTAGTCTTGTCACGGGGGAAAAAAAAGGAACAGGACAAAGGACAAGGGACTCAAGGACGTCTATGGGTAATTGAACGAATCCATAAATCTTAAGCTGATTATCGACGCTGCCAGACACGCCTCTTCTTTACAATGTTGTCGTTTCGCGTATTTGCAAATTATTTATCACTCGACGGTACGTGGCAATTACTCGCGGACCATGACGAGCTATTTCATTCCGAAGATAATCGTGCGAAATTCGTGGCCATGAATTTCGCCTGGCTATTAATAATCGCGAAGGGATCATTAATTTTCTCCCTGGTCCGCGCGATCGACAACGTTGTTTCTTCGATTGAAAGAAGATCCAGATAATGCATTGGAATATTGTTGCACCGACGTTCGGTGTTGCTAAGAGGAAAGATGGTTTTTCTACATTTTTCTTAGCTTTTTTCAAGAGGCAGAGCTATTCGTTTGCGACAAAAGGAGAACGCGTTTTCGTCGAGAGTGAAAAGGGGCTATCATTTCGTAGCTTCTTAGCCGGTTCTTTCAGTCGGCAAGAAGGTCGTGGTGTTCGTGTGAATGACACGACACGAGCCGGCGCACATGTTCCAACCATACGTTCGAACAAAAACCCTTCTGGCGGTGTTCTGCCGTGCGTACTCGCACAATGGGCGTGCGTGCATTTATTTTTCCGAGACGGTATTGCCGGCAGACTCGCGTCGTTCCCGTCTCGCCACGACGAAAAGTCAGCCCTTTGTTCGAGCAAGCTGCTAAATTGCCAACTACCATAGAGACCGTGTCCATTCACAATAATAATTTACTCATTTCTTTGCGCCATGAACAGATACCCCTTGCGCACGTCCAACCATGCTGCGGTGGTATGCATAAGAGGGTGTACGGTTTGCATTAATTACTATCGACTGGGTCAGGATGTAATTAAAATACGAGACAAGTGAAATAATGATAAATTACAGTTCTCGAGCTAAGACACCTAATTCAATTCATTATTTATCGAAGTAGCGAAGATTTATTTGAATTTAAAACAATTATATACACACTGCTGTTCACGAGTGTTGATATTTTTATGCTTTCTTGGATTATTTAAAATTTTTCTTGAAATTTGAATTTGAAGAGTATTCTTTGCTCGGTGCACGTGTACTTTTCGTGAGAGGTTGCTGCGGCGAGGCAAGCATCCGTGTGCAGAGGTCGACGACCCGGACCCCTTTGCCGGGCCAGGATTCGCCAAGGGGGCCCAAGCCGGGCCAAACTTTCGGTAATGAACCCATTGTTATACCTGCCACCGTTTATCATTGCCGACAGTCAGCCAACGAAGCTTCCACCGATGCTGAACCGAAGCCTCCTCGTTACATTCGAACTTATTCCATTAAAAAATTACCTCTGTTCCATTTTTAACAGAAAAGAAAAATATTCTAAATTTAGAGCAATTTTTAATTACGCCTTCGAACGGCGTAATCATTGAAGCATACTTCAAATGAACTTCCGGAAGGGAACGACGCGACGGTCGCAGAAAGGAAAGTCAGCGATCCGCGAACGTATTCGTCGGAAACGAGGGAATCGTTTTAGTTGTCTGTTTCCGTTTCAACGGCTGTCACGAGCCACTTTCACGGGGCGAGTCCTTTATTGGCAGTTAAAGATGGTCGCGTGGCCGCAAAAGTCACCGCGTCGCAATCGCGACTGCCGTAAAAATAACGCTCTCATCGCTATTGTCCCCGCGTTGAAATGCCCTTACGTTCGCGTATGAATATGACTACGATGATACCCGCAACAGCGTGGGTCGCTTTGTTCCTCCTCGTCGCCTCTGCCATTTTTCCTTCTATCCGCCATTTTTACCCCCGCGATACTTGGCGTAGGACTCGCGACGATTCGTGCCCTTATCGAAAAGGCTGACTCTCTCTACTTTCATTGTATCTTAATTGTTTCCTTCTAACGTCTTCATCGTACAATAAGAAGATCCCTGTTGCGTAATACTATTGTTAACGACAGAAGGGAAATTATGGTGCTTTTTCAGAAAATTGAATTGTCTCCTCGAGTAAATAAAAGAAATAAAATACCATCTTTTCTATCTTTTCTTTTTTTTTTTCTGAAATTGTTCATTTTCCTAGCATTGTCCTTAGCAAATGGCATTTGTTCGCGGCTAGCAACGCTTCAGGAACGTTTCGCGGTTCAACGACCGATCGTTTGCGAAGCCCTTCAAGCCTGGCAGCCAGTCGGACGTCATATCTTTGCCACGATCGTCCCGAAGGAAACAACTTCGCTTTGGGATTCGCTTTGCTCTCTGCGCGAGTCCATAAGCTTTCACGTTTCCTCTTCCTTTTCTCTACTAACACTGTCCCCCTACATCTTCCTCTCTTCACCAATAACGCTGAAACCGTGGATACTTTGCGCCGTTGGTCCTCGTAAAGATGGGTCTTAACATAATATTACCTGTGTAAACTGGCGTGAACTAGCGTAAACGAGCGTGAAGCGAGTACCAGACCAAAGTGCTCCTCCTCTGTCCGCTCGTCGATTCGCGACTTCCCTTATTTTTCCCCCCTCGTCGTTTTCGCGAATTGTCGCGCGTGCCGCCTTAAATTAGACTTTCGTTCCCTCTGTTGCGAACCGATGCCTGGGAAACGAGGATAATTCGCTATTGTTTAATTTAAGATGCTTCGTTGGAGACTTGGGAAGATAGAAGGCAATTAACGCGTTCCTTTTAGGTAATTTTCAGGTAGTTGAGCAATTTCAATTAAAAATGAATAAGCCGAGGATGGAATATTAAGTTGGTATTTAAATTTTTCTTTAAGTGAAGTTAAAATTATTTGCAAATGGAAAATAAAGCAAAGAGTACGGTCGGCACTTAAACGTCCGTTTCGTGCAACGAAGCAACTCGTGGCCACGGCCTTGTTTCCCGATCAGAGGTCATACAGGAAGTCCTTTTGCAGAGTTCATACCCATAAGTTACCTCCACGGCCTTTGTCGCGCTCTCATGTACCGTTCTTCACCATGTTATACTACTCGGGCATACTAATACGTGGATCTTAGTTAAATCTCGGCTTAACCTAGCGTGCCGCCGTTTATCCGGAATGAAATTCGTGGGAAAAGCGTAGCCTGGAGAGCATCGACTATGTACAAGGGAAAAAATCGTCTTTACTAACCCTTCGTTCCTTCTTCGATTAACAATAACCATCGTGTTTGGTATGATTGAAACTCGACGAGCTCGAAAGGACTAGATTTATAATAAAATTCGAAATTTAATTTCAATTTACAATTCGAAAGTTTAAAATGTAAGAAAGTAAGAAATCTAAAATGTCCACGATTCCTTCGAAGGCGAAGTCGAAGTAACAAGAGCATCGAATGAAAGGACAAGGGAAATCCATTGCGGAATGAGTGGGATAACGGTACATTAAACGACGATGTAAAATTTCAAAGGAACATTCGAATGCAGATCCCTAGGTTGTCGAAGGGGGAAAACGTAACAACAAATGGCACGGAACGAAATCTAGAAAGCCAACTGCACGGCACGTGCACGTAGGCGAGCAGTCAGCCAGGTATCTCGGTGCATGCGTCTCCTCCTTCGGTGCATGCTGCACACAAAGCGCATTGTTGCAATCGGCCGACCCAGATCGCGCGAGCAAGCGAGTCATGTCGTCGAGCTGAAGAAGTTCTGCGAGCTCAATTTTTCCTCGGGTTTCGAATATCCTGCGAGACACGTAATCTATTTCATTTCAAATATCCAGAGTAATGTTTGATAAAGATTCTTCAAATTACAGAAATTATTCTTCATTTTTTCATTTAGAAGAGTTTAATTTTATTTCGAATTTGGATCTGTGTAAATCTGAGGAGGCAACGTTAGAATAGGTGAACGTTAGCATAGCAAAATCGTCACGTATCGATTGCGCAGCCTCGATTGCGCGACTCGCGCGAGCAATTTTCGCGCGTACCCCGCGTTATAGTAATTATTATCGAAGCAGATCGCGCGGCTCTATCGATCGGTATTAATTGGCCGCGTACTTTCACTCGGCGACCTTTATAATCGGCGCTAAGGCAATAGACACCCTGGCCACGATTTATCATTATCACCCGAGAAAACTTAATTGCAGCCACTACTACGTGACCCTCTAATTGAATTAGACGTTCTTTTATTCTAATTACCAGATTCTTATCCTTACCCCTGGCCAGTTTTATCCCGAACAAAAAATTACAAGAAATACTCGAGTAATCATGAAGGAAGAAGAAAAAGAATAAAGAATCTTCCATCGATTACTCGTACAAACAATTCGATTTACTATTTGCTCTGGATGGAACACGGATTCGAGAGCGATACACGTAATTGATAGTTCGTTTCTTGAATCAATGGCCTCGCACGGTTTATTTTCTCCGCGATGCGAAGCAAATCGTGCAAGTACCAGAAGAGACCCACAGGATTTGCATTGGTGAGCATGCGATACGCTCGCGTATTTGCAAATATAATTACACCGCTTCCTTCGTGCCGATCGAGCTTTTCTCTACCGAGTCTCGGTCACTTCGACCGCGGATGCGATTATTACGGTGATTCCCTAATCGGTGCAATTAACGGTGCCGTTCAAGGATTCTACTCTATATAGAACTTTCCTACCGAAACGATCCTTTATACTTGCAATTCTAATTTTAACATTTGCACACGATTATTAGAACAAGGCAAGAAAAGAATACTGATGTTTTGTTCGGTATCAATTCTTCTTCATCTAAAGTGTGCAATTGATTATTTTACATGAATGTCGATGTAAGTGCTTGTCGCCATCATTGATTGTGAAACACCATGTACACACGGTATTCGAGTTTCTACGTTCGCCAGAGCAGCGAAGGTCGCAGTTAATCGAGCAACAGATACATAGTCACTTCGGTTACAGCGAGAAAAGCAACGGGTGCAATAATTGCGGCCCTTCGTTTCCGTTCCACCGACGTACAGCTTCGCTCGCGGACCGTTTAACCGCGTTTACCTCCGCGGCTCGAAGCTCTTCCCTCAGCGATCCTTTCGACGAATAAAAAATCGAGCTGGAAGGAAGATACTTAGGCGATCAATGTAATCGCAAAACGGTCGATTTTCCTGCGGCTGGAAAACGATGCTCGAAGTGGAACGAATCGAAAGTGGAAACTCGAGCCCGCGTGGCGTGTCGAAGCGATGGAAGAGGAAGTTCTCGAGGAACGAAGAGAACGGCATGTTAAAAGAGGAAGAAGAGGAGACGAGGGAAATAGCACCGTTATCGACACTCGTTTCTTTGTTCGACCACGGGAAAAATACTTGTCCCGATACTGTTAACGGATGATGAATGATCTTTAGAAGTTTAGCAAATTCATGCTAATTAATATTATTAATTTAGATACGACAGATGCGCGACGGTTTCAATTGAACGTGACAACCACCGGTGATAATTTGAAATTGCACTTTGAAATGTCATTAAAAGTCGCAGCATAGATCGTTCTCGAGGTCGGAAAATCGATCACCGTTACGACGTAAAACGGTCGATGGGCGAGCCACGAGGCTGAATCGGCTCGTTCACCGATCCGACATTCGTACGTGAGAGAGGATAACGATAACGGGAGTGCAACGCCTGGGAAAACGATCCGCGTGTTCGTTCGTCTTCCGTGAGATGTGGAACCCGGTCTGCGCGACCGTGTAATACACAATGTTACTTATTTACCGAGTCTCGAGTCGCTGACGACGCCGATTTGTCCTACTCGCGCATTCGTCCGAAACAAAGGAGTACCATTTCAGTAGTACGAGTCAACGATACATCCTAAGTTTCTGAAATTCCTTGAAATCTCATTTAACTTTACCGAATTACAAATCTTTTCCCGTGTTTGAAGACGTTTGAAAGATCGTACAAGTATAATTATCAGGGAGAAGCTATAGATGCGGCTCGATTTCGAGGAGGCGAACGTGTTTCGCTTGCAATTAACCGCGCGTGACGCGGCTCGTATCTTGGCGTACCGAGCGCGTTGCTAATGTTCCGTTCGATTTTTCTGCCCACGGAAAATAGTTTACGAGAGTCTGGCGCGCCGGTATCGGAGGCACGTTCGAGCGAATCGCGTTGCCGTAAATGCAGCTCCCTCGCTGGATTCGCTCTCACGCGGCGCGGTTACTCGCCTGGAAAATTATCCAGTAACCCAGTGACACTGTGAGAAGCTCGCGAAACCTTTCGTCAATCGAGCAGACATCGTGTACACGGCAACATAGTATCGATCTCCTTTCTCGATCGATTCTCAAGCCGATAAACAGTACACAGGGTGAGCCGCGAGAAATGTATCTCGGTTATTTATCGAACATAAATCGGGGTCATGATTTAGCTCGGTACCGTTGCTCGGCGATTAAATGAAAAGCATCGGACAAGAAATTACATCAGCGGGTAGGTTACACGCGTTCGTGTGCGCACGGTTCAATTAACGCCGATAAAGTTTCAATCCTGAATGGAATGCCGCTAAGCAGTACAGCCTCCTGTCGCGATTGCTGGTCTGGAAAATTTTCCAGTAACCCAGTGACACGGTGCACGAGACCTTCGTCTGGTTGTTCCCATCCGCCTAACACCCGCTCGCGAACGATACGATCTCAAGGGTATTAAGTTAATCGACCAGCGTGGCCGACGACACGCGTAGAATGTCCATTTTTATCCGCTTCCTCTTCCCTGAAATCTAACGAGAAACAACACCCGTCGCCGTACGTGTGTAATTGGAAAAATGGTATTTAGAAGAACGGGTTAAATTACCTTTGAACTGTAATTACACAGAGGTAGATAAAAAGTATTCAGATTAGAATCTAGAATGTTGAAGCGGTCGAAGAATTTCTCGGCGTAGTCGCGTGTACGCTCGCGTCAGGATCACGTGAATCGTGTATCGCCGATGCTAAAAGGTGAAAGAAAACGAGAAAGATAGAGAGAAGGAGGAGAGGAGAGGAGAGGAGAGTAGACTCGTCGATATATTAGTTATGCCCGAGGCGAGGTGAGACGATGAAGAGGAGGTTGAACGCGAACTCTCCACTGCCAAGGCGGTGCAAGGCGTGGTCTGTCCCTTTACTTTGCCTTTGCTTTGCCTGCATCGACGTTAAACGGTCACAGGGTGTTCCTTTACCAACGATTTTCCTACCTTTCAACCTTTCAAACACCTTTTCTCTCATTACTTTCCCTGTTTTCAGATATTCAAACTGGTTCCTGTCAGTCGAACTGGTTATTCATTGCTTCGCATCACTTATTTCTAGACAACTTTCTTCAAGCCTCATTTAACTTAGTTTTAATTATCCTTGATGTTTCAAATTATCCCTACGATTAATTATTCCTACGACATCCTACGAATTTGTTAAGACTTTTCAAGGAACGTATATGAAAGAAACACCCAGTATAGGAGTAGGTTCGACTGGTTCACCTCCGCGACTGGCAACAACTAACGAGCAGCTGTCGGTAAGGGTCCCGGCGACAATAACCCGTGCATTTTATATGCTCCTCGGTCGAGGCTGGCCGCATCGATGCATCGATCTTGTCGGAATTTTTCTCGCGGACAGCACCGATAACAGGCGACTACGAGTCTAGTCGATCCTCGTTAACGCTATCGATATTCACCACCTCTTTTAATAGTCGATATCTTAGTCCTTCCTTATCCTTATCAATTTCAACGGTGAAAATTACCACCGTCCCTTTTGCGACGAAGAAATTGATTCTATTTTCAAATAGAAGTATGTAGATCGGAAGGTTCAAGGGTAAGGCTTAAACTTCGATAGGTCGGCTGAACGGATTGCATAATCGGTCGAATTACGCCATGAATTCACGGGGTTTCACGGTGCGGTTGGCAGCGACGACCTAGCGGCGACCTTCTTCCCTTCTTCGGCAATGGTTCACGCGAGAACAATCGAGGCGAATTTCAACGGGCGGTTAGACGCGGCTGCCGCTGAAGAAAGAACGCGTTATCTCGAATCGACGATCGCTTCGAGCTTCGACCGGATGTCGGGCCTTCAAGGTTTCGGCGCTGACTTTGACCGTGACGGCTACCTCGCTGCTTTCTGTAACTTTCTGCTCTCTTGCCACGCTAATTTCTTCTTCTTTTTTTTTTTCATAAAATAATGGATCACTTTAGAGGATCATATAATGAATTGTCATGTATCGTTAGGCTAATAAAAGTTTCACGAAAATAACTACACAGACACCGCGAAGAAATTCCAAAGCAGAAAGGAAGAAGCTTCTGTTTTTGCGGCCAATAACACGAATCCGCCAGGACGGAAGCGAACGTCTGAATAATTCATGATCGTATCTCTGAAGGGTGTGACGAAAGAGGCAGAAGGGCGTAAATGATTTCCAGCCAGTGAACCGCGGATTCCGCGGGTACCGGCAACAAGCATCAATAAAATTCAAATATCGTGTTGGTTCGACACGAAGCGTTTCCTCTCGAGCGTGTAGCGTCGGTAGCCTTGCCATTTGCGTCGACCTTCGTCCAGTAAATTCCTCCAGAAGAATTTAAAACAAGCCAGTATCTAACCTTTCGTAACATCTAACGAAATAGAACGTAGATTTTGAAATTGTATAAATATTCAGAAGATACGGAGATTAATTTTCGAAAGAAGCAGCAGGTGGGAACGAAGATCCAGAAGAAAGGTGCTGCTGGTAAAATCAATTTCCAGGAGGAAACAAATACCACGGTGAGAATGAACGTTCCATAGAACCTCTCTCCATAGAGCCGTCGACGGTTCTAAGCCGCTTCGATAGTTATCGTCGGCCAGGAAGAAGCGCAAGTGGTCCGTTATGAGCGGATATTACGTTCGAAGACGCCTCTGGCATCGATTAACCGATTAGAATATCGATTAATATCGGCATCGCGACGTTATCCAGGAGTCGATCAGCCGCAGCTGGGCCCTCCTATGGGAGGCCATAAGAAAAGGAACGCAACCAGCCTGAACGCAACACGGTAGGAAGAAGCGTAACGCCATTATTGTATGCTAAACAATATGTGCCATAGAAGAGAAATAAAAAAATGAAAAAGAATCAACGATTCACGGTCGAAGGAAAGGAAAGGAAAGGAAAGCTCGTCGACGGAACGTGTATGTACATACACTTTTCTTCGTTCCTTCTTCCCTTCGGTTTGAAGATCTTGAAACTTCACGATGGATGTGCTACGATACGTAAGGGGGAGTTTGAAAAGAGCAGGAAGAACATGGGTGTGGGACGGCAATGAACCATTGTGGGATACCGAAGATCGATAAGTACGGTAAGTGGTAATGGATTCTTCATGCTACACTATTTATCGCTGATGAAATGCTGCAGCGTAGTTAGTGGTTTTAACGGTGTTCAAATATGAACAGAAGGATTAGGATGGTGCAAAGAGGTGTTCGATACTTTCAAAATTTCAGTTAGAGGATAGAAGCTGCGGGTTCTCTATTTAACACCTTGGAAATTTTATTACAGACACGTTGCAACATTGCCAGCACACTAATATAGCATCCCATTACCCCATATTTTTGTTAATTTCTCTTCAATGCAGCAGCATTATTACGAGGTAGAGCTTGAATCCCATCGATGCTAATGTACTCTCTTTAAACGCTCCAACTCCCTTTTTTCCTTCGACTCGATGTTTCCCGGACAAATGATTGGAAAAAAAAAGTCAATTTCCCATAAGGAAGCGTGGCGAGGAGAGGAGGTACACTGGTCTCGGGGATGTAAGCAGAAGGAAGCGTTTAAATTAATTGGACGAGGTGGTGGAAACACGAAGAAATATTGCTGCTTTTTGCGATCACGGGGGAGGAGGGTGGTTATCGGCGATCGACGGACGAAAGAAAAGAAATATCGTGGCTACAGGAAATTAAGAAGGACGCGTGTAAGCGTAGATTAAATGAAAAAGAAACTGGTTCAGCCGGGTGAAAGAGGAAACATAAACGATCGGATAAGAATTAACCGAACAAAAAAATGAAGCTGGGATTCAATTCGTTTCCATTGCTTCGAGGATTCCGTTTATAGAAAAAATCTGAATAGAGAGTGTTTGAATACAAGTCTGTTCGCTCGAATCCTTTTTATTAGATCGTTGCAAATGGCGGAAAGTCTGATGAGATGATTTGAAGAGAAGCGAACCGCATAGTGAAAGTAAACCCAAACGACTAACACAGCGTCTAAAAGTATACAGAGAACGTGGTGTTCAATTTAAATCATTGAGCTGGAAACCTAACGATGATAATTACGATATGAAAATTTCTCCATTGAAAGCGAACGATAGAAATCGAAGGAATTAATGATCCCGAATACGACTGTCTATGTCGTCTCTTTAATTTGAAAGGTTAAATCGACGTCTAACAAGATGAATGGATCTTTCTGTTCTAACTACTTTGAAACCTTCGAAACTCTTCGGGTACGAACGCTTCACCTTTGATCTTAATTGAAAATGGATTATCAGTTACCATCTATTCGACTGGATTTTAATTAATCTTGCGAGGGAATCGAATTCTAGCTTTGCTTGAAAATAGCGGAGGAGACTTTAGAAGCGCTTTCACTTAAACGCGGGAATCCGCTGTGGCTATGTTAGGTGGACACGTGGCTTGATGAACGCGCTGATCGCGATTCTCGACCACGCCTCGGAAGCTTTCCTCTTGGCAGGCAGTGATAGATCCAAGGATCGCAGAACCGGAGAACCGGTGCTTCGGATACGACCCCTTTAACTTGGTTTCACGTTGCTCCTCTTGAAGATGCTCCAGATAATTTCACTTCAGACTGTTTCCATCCAAACACGAGCGGAATTACTAGCGGAGGACGTTTTCCTTTGAAAGCTTATTTGAAGCGGTCGAGGATGCGGTAGAAGCTGTTGGTCGAGCTGCCGGGCGAAGCTGACGAACCTAGGTCTTCGACCCTGCGGGCGCCACGAAGGAGTACGGGCTATGGCGTACAGCCACTTTGCCACGACACAGCCATAAACATCTCTGAATGGAGACCACCCACCGGCCTGCACACTTCTCGGAACTGCACTCGCGCATTTCACAAGAACACACCGAAGGCGCTCGCACCGGCGCGATGGACCACTCCGCTTCCACTTTTGCGTCGCTTCTCCGACGTTTGCACTCGAAAAACCTTGGCCAACCGCCATTCCCCACGTCGAATAAGCCCGCGCCATCTCGGAAGAAAGAACTTTCATGCTCCGTCCATTTCTTCTATCGGCGATAGTCGAAGAATACCGAAGGATTTTTCATTTTTCTTCTCCAAGAAAAGCGTATCATGAAATTCTTCTGAAACGTGACCAACGTGATGTTTCTTGGAGTTCACCGCAACAGCTGACGCAAAAAACATTCCGCTTTTCTCTTTTTTCTCTCCCCCATCCCTTTTATTCAAGCATTTCCTTTTCTTTCCCACCTTCTTCCATTCTTCTCCTTTTTCCATCCGCGAGCACAAAGGAACTACTTTGCGTTCTCCACTTTTCCACGACGTTTCTTTTCCGCAGGAAACAGTCCGTACGATAATGAATCGTGCGGCAAGAAGAAAACGACGAAGGAGGAACTCTGGGAGGAACGCAACCCGCCAGCAGGAAGAAGCGGAAAAAAGAGAAAGGAACCAGAGGAAAGGAAACAATGTACGGGATAGGGTAAAGGGGGGAATAGCAGTGCACTGCAAACACCGGGCAGTTTGATTTCACGGTTAGTCGTAAAACACCGGGCTCGGCCGATTCCGCGGAGCTGCTCGGTTATGCAGGTGCTTTCGAGCTCGCTGAAGGTGTTCGACCGCGGATTTTATACGCGGCTATGCGAGCACGATGAAAAACCGCTCGATGTGGATCACCTCTGCACTCGATAGACGCCTCGGTGAGACGGGAAAGAAGGCGAGAGTACGAGCTGATCGGATCGTAAAGCACACGATCGGCTTCGACGGTTACGACGATGCAGCGAGATGCTTTACCGAGAACGGCTCGTCAACGAAACGTTCGAAAATTTATTTCTCAAGATACGAAGGTCTTTTGGTATTTTAATAAAATTTTCTAAATTAGATCCATTAGCAAATTGTCTTCTCGCAAGTGAAATCAACGATGATCACGATCGCGACGCGATTAGAAGCGAACGAACCCGTGAAACGGCGTAATCTAGGCAACGAGTATTGCATAACAGGAGATATACGAGCATCATGTGTGTTACGCGATGACCAAGGCGGTTTTCAGCTGGCGAATGTTGCAAGTCCGGTTAGGTGGCCGCCGGTGCAAGGTACAAGGTAGATTCGTAACGGAACTCGCGCGAGTGCACAATTTCAGCGTTGCCGGATTATAAATTCTCTTCAAGACCATAATCCACAATGTATACACTCTGTCCCCGTGGCGGGACTGTTAATTTATTATTTGTTACCTGTCCTACCGTGATTGGTGCACAGGGGATCCGCGAAACTACCTTATTCTCTTCGATTTTTATCAATCAATTATTGCGCCTTCCACGAACGGTGACATTAATTGAATTTATACGCGACCCGTGTCGTGCAATTTAACCGTTTGATGCCGGGAACGAAGCTTACTCGCCCGTACGCGCCGCGACAGCCTCGCAAGATGAAGTTTGGGATAGGTTTTTGTCCTGCTCCTCCTGAGACATCCATCAGTAATTTGATATTAAACATTCCGAACGTGAGTTTTCTTCAAGATTTTCAATACCAAACACCGTGGTCTTCGGTAAAGATACTTGAAGTATCCTCTCGACCGAGCGATATCTTAAGACGTCAAGCTCAATGAACGATAAGAAAATTTTAGGTAGCTCCGGGGAATCTTCCACAACCCAAACGTGTTGAATTACAACCTGGCTACATCGTGACAGCGACTATACACCACCCTTTGCAACCTAATCCTCGCATCCTCGACTTCTCACATGACTTGACCAGAAAAGTAACCAAGCAACAAGGTAAAACCGCATCGACCTTGAAGACAGGCAAGATCTTTAACCCCTCGGCATACGCTCCAACCTCCCACACGAGTGGTTCTTCTTCACCGAAGAAAAGTACTTTCCGATCCCTCGAACTTAATCTCCCTTTCACCGGTCGCCTATCCAGGCATCCGAGGAACCACGGAACCATGATAGCAGCTTGGCAAACGCGTTCCACGAGAAGGATGCGTAGCGGGCAGCGTGGCGTACGCTCGCGTACCATCGAGGCAAGTGTAATAAAGCCTGGTCCGGACGGGCAGGCGTGATCGTGTAGGTGCACGCCGAACGGAGAACACGGGCCCTCGAGAGTAATGCGCGGCAGTGCATAGTAGTAATAATAAAGTGGTAGTGGTTGGCACGTCACGGTCCAACAGGCCGATCAACCGGCCGTGCTGCGAGCCGGCTACTGGTCTCCGCCCACGCACAAATATGCACGTACACACGGAACCAAGACGCCGACCGGCGAACACCGTGCTCGCAGATGCCTGGACCAAGCAGATGAGTCGAAGGACGCTCCGCGCGTAACATGGCGATGATGTAAATGGGTGCTGTTACTCGCCACCAGAGGGATCGCAGGCTACGCCAACTTTCTCGCTAGTACTCGGTCTAAACGTTCGCTTTAAACTTGAAATTTAATCGAGCTTAAACTCTTCTAATCGTCGACACGTAAGTCTAGCAAGAA
This sequence comes from Osmia bicornis bicornis, assembly GCF_907164935.1. NCBI lineage: Eukaryota > Metazoa > Arthropoda > Insecta > Hymenoptera > Megachilidae > Osmia > Osmia bicornis. The sequence goes on from NC_060230.1 coordinate 6,401,024, forward strand.
ATCGTTGGTAAAGGAACGAATCGATGAGCTTCACCGTTTCCCCTCAAGTTCGGACGAGGCAAGGTTCCAGCATGGCTGATTCTCAGCCGACACGGCTGAAAAGTTCGAAAATCCAGCGTACAGTTTTCCATTTGACTCGTTCTCCGTCATTAGGCTCGCTACTTATTTCATCATCTAATTCGCTACCCACAATCGGTTCACGTTTTACCGTGGAATCCATTCGTTCGATTCGCGCCGGCCTCTTGCACGGAAAGAAAGCAAAGTAAAGCAAAGATAAAAAGAAAAAGGGAAAGAAAGCTTAAGGGGAGAGCGTAGAAAAAGAGATGGGCTTCGATTAACCGCGATCCCCGCGGAGGCCAATTACCTACACGCCGCGGAAGGATGCTGGACAATTTCGCCAGGGAACAGTCCCTCTTCCTCCTCCTCTAATACCCGCCATGATGTTCCTTGCGGTTTCGTGTGACACATCCTCGTGCCGTCGGCTCGGTAAGGTTGCAAGAATGTTGTTCCAGACCCCCTGATAGACCGTAATAGTATCGTAGAAATTCCTACTAAATTGGAAATAAAACTTCGTTCTGCAACCTTGTTCGTTGCGCTACCAGTTCGACCACCCGAGTGTTAATGGCTGATGGTCGGACCATTCGTTGATATTTCCACTGTGCGTTACTGGAAAGACGTTCAGCGAAAAGACCACGCTTCTGTCACTTTCCAAAATGGTATATCCACCATTTTTCATGGTAATAACATCCTACACTAAGAACCAGAAGGACCATCAGCAGTTCTCCTCTAACTATCTATCCTAATGTATACCTGACTTGACTCTAACTATCTCCGTATAGAAGATAAGAATCTACCGGTAGACTCACTGACCATCCCATTATGCCCCTAAACGAAACGCATATTATCATCATTCCCTTCTCTTCTCTCACCGTTTTCCCAAGCGTAGCAAGTGTACCATCCATTGATTTCATTTCACAGTCTAATAGATTTTAACAAGCTGCGGAACGATAAGACGAGCAAGAAATGAAAACGAAATGGGTAATTAGATAAACCAGTCTACAATGTCAATACGGATTAGTCGTCCGAGTAGAATCATCCGTGTATTAACAACAAGAAAGTAATCCCCGGGAAAAACGATGAAAATCGTGCCGTTAGATGGATTCTCTTTATCTTCGTGGATGCTCGTTTCACTTATCAATGCCTGGTAATTATTAACACCCGTGGATTTAGAGACGCGGAGAACCCGTACCCGTTCCGTGTTAACGTCGACCAGTTCAGCTTTTCAATCATTTTTTCCAGCGAACGCGGAGCGAACGTTTACCACCGGCTGACCATTCATCGACTTTTCTACTTGCTCGTGGTTTTCCATTTTCCCGGCCTCGTTACGGCTCGAGCGTAGTCCTGAACCGATTGTAAATTAAATTCGAGATATAGAGGGGCGAGACGCGTACTCTCGAGGCATCTTGCACGAGCGGCTATTTATCTGCTCGCGAAAGGGAGAGACGCGTGGGCGCGAAGGCCAACGCGGCACTAATTCGCACTCGACCACGATAAAACGAAGCTCGCCGGTTACGCAATACGATTCGTTTTGGAATTTTTTCTCGCGTGTACGAACCACGAGGAAATTTCGCGTGCACCACGCTCGTCAGCGGGACGATCCGAGGCTTTCTTGCTCGTAGGAGTCCGCGATGATGATGACTCGAGCGTCTTCGACCTCGTGGGATACTCGGAAGACCTTCGTGCCCGGTACTCGTTTCCGACTTGCTTCTTGCATGCTGGGTCATCGGGAAATTTAACGCGATTCACCCTGATGTTTTTAACGATACGGATGTTCTTTTCTCAGTAGAACGCCACCTGACTCTAATCAAGATATTGGTAAATAAAAATAAAGTACCGAGATCATCGAGTTCTTAATTTCCGCTAGTTAGTTGAGAAAAACAGGCTGCAGTTTTTTACATCCAGCTATCCAAGATTGTCTATTTCTGTGGAATAAGCTCTGGTTAATTAAACGATTCGAGGAAACTAGAAAATGGCTTTCTCGTGCCGTTAACAGGACAGCTTCATCAGCTGGCTAACCCGACAGAAAGGTGTCGCTCATAAAACGTTTTATAGATACCTTTAGCCGTCGAGCGGAACATTGAAGGTTTACGAGTTAATTACTTAATCAGCCGATTAAAAACTCTAGAATGACATTGGTGTACGGTGGATGTTCCGCTTGGTAAACAGGAAATCATAAGAAGGCATCACCTTTCGAACGACGCCGCTTAATTGGTCGTTCAAGGGTCAAAAGTTCGTTCCAGCAAACATTTCGATGTTGTATCCTTTCAACGAGTAATCGAACAAAGTAAGATGTAGAAAACACGCACGGACCCCGACTGGTTCTGCTTCGGATCTGTTGGCTGCCGATCAGGGCAGGCCCGATCATAATTTTCGTAACACGCGATCCAGTTCCCGGTGACCGGAAGCCACGGTATGCTCAGCCGTTGAACCTGCTCTCGTTTAATTCCGCTCACGGAGCGGCTTTCAGTCGAACCAGGCCTATTACATCGGCGAGGATGACGTTACCTATCCCGAGGCTGTCCGCTCGCTATCGACCATTCCACCACCGTCCCGTTTTCGTTCCTCTTTCCCTCGTTATCTCCTAGAACCTCCCCTTTTCCCATAGCTAGGAATTCTATTCAAACATACTCGAATCCGATAGATAAGGTCCCAGAAATCGTGCATCAACGCGCTTGGACTTTTATTCCAGTTGGTATCCTCAGGGTACCATCGTGGTATCATCAGACCTCGGAGTGCCGTTGAATCTTCTCTATCCCCCCTCGTTAATTGCTCGAGCAGGCAGTAGCTGAGCTTACCGTTTCAGCAGAAGCATTAGACAGCTTAACCACAATAATTCGCAATAACAGCAATCGTTTCCTGGATGGCACAGGTGCGTTTCTTAGACGCGATTATGACGATCGAGTCGGGTAGCAAGGGCGATTAAACGAATAAGGACTCGCGGCAATAGGGAAACACCTGGCTGCCTTTTATAATGGCCAGTAAAATGGTTCGTTAAGGGATCAACCCCGGCTGGATCCTGTAAATTTAACGATTCCCGGACAAAGTACGCTGTAACTGCGCCGTAACCGGTACGTCTTTCCTGGTTGATTGCAACCTCGACGTCCACCGACGAACGGATCGTTCGGTTGCTCGATAAAGTAGTAGCGGGGAAATTAATCTCATTGGAAAACACTAGCGTGATTATACTCGAACGCGCCTAGCTGAGGTGACGTTCGGTTTTTTTTTTCACGCCGAGTTTACGAGGCGACAAAGTGATCGTTCACGGGGCAAAAACTTGAAGTTAACGAGGGAAGCTGCGATTACTGCAGCCGGGTAATGGTAATCGATTAGGTGGAACACCATAGGTATGCGAGAAAACAAGGATTCCCGTGGGTAGCAATGGTGTTCTAACATTCAGTTTTCTCGGGTTAAGTTGTGCCATCAGTCAACGTTCTTGTATACCGTGACTTCGGAATAAGGGAATCACCGGTTGGATTTACGTGACGCTAACAAGGGATGTTAAAGTGATGCGTCGAATTTCTACAGTCTCGTTATCCCTTGTAAGTTTTGGTACACGTTGGAAAAATGTTGGGAATGGTACTTACGAGTTAGAGGTAGAGCGTGCCAACACGCCGGGGTGCCACCACGGTGACAGCCAGACGTGGCCCACATTTGGTCGGTGGCAGTGGCGCGGCTGTGGCGGGCGGTGGTGTTTCCGGTCTCGCGCAGCCTAGCCCACTTCCACCGCGAAGCTCCCACACTAAATTCGTCAGAGAACGTGGTCTGCTCAAACGCCGCGATCTGAGGAACAGACGATTTATGCTATCGATTTCGAGACGATAAACTCATCCGAGTCTATCCTACCTTATAACGATCTGTCGTACGTACCTCTTCTCCGGTAGCTTAGCACCAGCACCGGAGTCCCCCGACGTCCTGCCCCCAGAGTGACTGGAGTCCAAGGTGCCGTCGAGTTCCATGGCCTGCTGAAGGTTCGTCAGGCTCTTGTATCGGATGTTGAATAGCGGGGAGCCTCCCTTGTAGCCGGGAGGCGTTTCCTTCAACGGCGACGCGCTCTTCTGCCTCATCAAAGGGCGACCCCTCTGAGTGCCGCTGTTCTTCACGTACAGCTTAGCCAACGGTGGTTTCTCAACCCTGGGCTGTGGTGCCTCCTTCACGGCGCGCCTCGTTCTCTTCTCCGCCTGTATCTTCTTGGTCGGGATGGTTTCTATGGGCGGTGGTTCCGGTCTGTCGTCCAACAGAGGTGCTACCGTCACGGTGACAGGTGTCAGAGGCGGACTAGAGCCTTGCGGGGCGGGCAATGGGCTCTCGTACGGTGACCTGACGCTCTTCGGCAACGGGGCGAACCCGCGAACGTAATCGTAGATCTGATCGATCTCGTCGTACTCCTCCGTGCAGGCCGAAGGAGGCACGCGGTTCTCGTCCCTGTATCCCGCGTGTCCAGAGGACGCCTGATGTCCGTTGCTGTGATAATGATGATGGTGATGATGATGGCTAGCGTTGTTTCTGTGGTGGCTCAACGGCCCGTTGTCCGAGTTGGTCGACGACCGCCTGAGAAAGCCCGAACCGCTTCTGGTCTGTCTGGATGGCTTGCTCTCGCCCAGACGACCGTCCAGCACGTGCGCGCGATCTGCCACGTCGGCGACAAGGCGCGAAGCGCGTTCCACCAGCCTCGTGAACTCCTGCATCGACCTGAGTGCCTCCTCGTTTCTAGCCTTTACCAGCTTCAGCGGAGCTGCCAACGGCAACGCCACTGCGGCGCCCTCTCTCTGCAACGGCAACGCGAACACGTGCTCCTCCTCGAACGTGGACAACAACCTGAGCTCTGGCACGAACTGCGACGACGACTTCAGCCCCCTGGGCGGCTGTCCGTGCACCAGTCTGACTGTCAAAGGCAGACGCTTGCTGAGCAACGCTCTGGCCGTGTGCACGCCGCTGATGTTGTCCTCGCGTGCAAGGGCGCTGAAGCGGCCCCGCTGCTCCATGCCCAGCAGCACGCTGTCCCCTCGACAGTCGACGCAACGCAGAAATCTACCGCGGCCAGGAAGACTCACTTCCCCTGCCGTCACGATCGTCTCCCCGGCAGCCAGGGTCCTCGTCCCCTCGGGAACAACTATGCCCGACTCGTCGTCCACTCTGCAAGCTATACCCCGCACGGTTTCTCGTACCAGCGCTCCTTCCTCCGGGCATCTTCGACATAGCTCGCTCACCGACTCGATACCGCGCACCGCTCTACCCTCTTCGCTCAGAATCTCGAAGTAACCCGCGTAAGAATCGGGAATAGCCAACCTCGGCCCCACGCCTACCACCCTACGACCTTCCTTGATCTTCACCGCCTGAGCAACGATCTTCCGTCGACGTCCGGCCGACACCAAGAGGGCAGTACTCTGTAAACTGGGCGCCGGAAGGGTCGGCACGCCCAGACCACCGTACTGGCCCTTCGTGATCTTGATCACCGCCGGGAGACGATACTTGGACACGAATTCACGCAGGTACGTCGCTTCCTCGGCCCAACGTGCCGCCGCAACCACGATCTGACCGTCGGTCGCGGCCATCGCGGCGCTCCAACGCCGCCCACCGTCGCGAGCACGGGCCCTGGCGCCGACGTCCCAGTCCACAGGGCCCGCTCAGGGCCCCAAAGATCGCTGACCGCTACTGATACTCCTGCTGATCCGGCGCCGCGCCTCTATGCTCCATCTGCAACTGAACCGGGTGCCAACCAATTAGTTTACAATTTCAACTGTCGGGGCTGAAAAGAAATCGGCGAACGAATCTTATCTCTTTATCGGGTCAAAGCGGTTGGGGCGAGGCCCGTTTCCCGTTACTTCCTCATAGCGTTCGCATCATCAGCGTAACCAACGATTAAAGTAGACGATCATCGAGGAATATCTTGGAGGCTGGTTACCTAACGAGCGTGTTCGTAAATGGGCGGTGCCGTCGATTGTTTCGGATTTCTCTAAAGCGTGTATATCTGACCGGGCGAGGAAAGTAACGATCGTGACTCGACCGTCGAGCATCGCGGTCCGCGTTAAACGATTCCCCGGACGAATTGCTTCACGGTTATGCCGCGATCGGCACGGAAATTCCGCGGTGTCGTAACGCCGCTTTGGGAACCCGTCTCGCTCGCCAGAGTTATCCTCGCGTTACCTAGGCTTCCGTGTTACCTCCCGTTCCAACGTATATCGGATAACACGAGGATTATATAAATCGTGGTCACTGGCTGGCTTATAGCAACGTTTCACGCTGCTAATTATCCATTTCGTTTGTTTACCGTCACATGGAAGTCTTAAATTTTCTGCTAGCATCGCTGGGTACCTTCTCTTTTAACTCGAGACCGGGTGAAAATCGAAGAAATCGCCTAAGAAACGTGTCCAAGATGAATCATCGGAGAAATAGAGGAACCCCTTCGGGATCCGGGGCCCACACACGGAAGCGCGTCCGTTCTAGCTCTCGCATTCGAACGATCCCGCGGGCAATTTATCGCGGGCCGTGTGAAAGGCCCATTCAGAAGAGATCTAACATACCATAGGTATGTGTGTGTCTGTATATATAGGTGGCAGGGAATCGGGGGATAATGAAATCGCGCAATGAAAATCGAGCCGTCTGAAAGGGGCCTCGGAGAGATGGCCCGCAAGCAGCCAGAGATAAGCACGGGGTGACCAATGACCCGGGGCGTCGTGACAGGCGCGCCTCTAGGAAGTTATTCGACACACTCCTCTCTGTCCTGCATTCTCATCTACGCTATATCCTCCACCTTCTCTCCAATGCAACGCCGCGGCGCACAACACACGTAAGCTTTCACGCTGCATTCTACCGGCCCCATGCAAATTTGTATTGGAATTTTTCGCTGGGAACGGTGCTTTGATCGAACGCAGGAAACCGTTAAGTTCCTCTGGTACGGGCTGCGTGTTCCCTTGATAAGGCGATTACGCGATACGGGAACGGACGGATCGCATTGTATCCGATACACACCGTGAATCCGATGGGAGTGTATCCGAGTAATCCTTTGGCCAGGAGACATCTTTCTCAAGGGGACGGCAAGGCGCGTTGCGAGAGAGCGTGATCTTTGATCCTGTACGATTCTTTTCTTTTTTCTTCTCTCTTCTTACAAAGATACCAGCTACAAGATTCGTTGCTGTACAACCGATAGCGAATGGTTCGGATGGTGTGTTAACGGATTCGAATTACCGTTGCCAACATCTGAGAATCTGAATGATTATTCCGGTCTGCGTACTTAATCCTTTCGCCACGTCGCGTTTCGACTATAAAATCGTCCACTGTATATCCTGTATCGTAAGGTTTTATTCATTCCTTTCAACCTTGAGAATGATGTTCTAACTATAAAGAAGGGCAAAACAGAGAAACCAGAGTGCGAAGGAAAATCGCGATTAAATGCTTCTAATTCTGTAATTCCATGGAGTAATAAACACTTAGAGGGAAAATTATGGCGAGATCTATTCTTTCCGTACAATTAAAACAGATTTCAACGCTACAGTGAAGCGTGGAAGGATAGAAATATATTTAGCTACTAGAAATGCTGACTGGTAGCAACGGAAGACTTGGTCAGAGGAGGCTGGATCTAACCCACGGAAGAGGGAGATTCGTTCGACAGATAGGGATTGTTCTTGAAAATATACGATTAAAGATTTTAAGGTAGACTAGGGGATCGTGGGGTCTCGATGCCCTGTACGATACTTATCGGGCCCGATGACAATATATAGCAGAGGAGACGCCTACGGACGGACGAACGGTGTGGCAAACTCGGGAAACATGGCCTCTAATCGTAATGTTTTATTGTTACACGTACGCTGTATGCGTGGCTAGGAATTAGCCCCGAGAGTCTGTAGCCGAAGAACTGGCTGAGATACGATATCAAAAGTACGTTTAAACAATGAACTTCAGCAACCTAGGTTCGGGTATGAGTTTGGCGCATAATAGTCCAGGCGTCTAATGACCATCGCGATAGGAGAGACACCCGGTCCCTTATCAAAACTTAGCCATTTGGTCAAAGATACTTTTCACCTTATCGAATTGCCGTGGAAAGCAAAGATAAGCGAACCGATGGGTGAAGAAATAGGTATCGAGGAGCAAGAGACGCTGCGGAGAATATCAAGCCGCCCACGAATAGACGAGCTCGTGTCGCAACGCACACCGTCACCCCGTGTTTCTCCTTAGATCTCGCTCTCGTTCGCTCTCGCTGGCTGATTTATCGACATGCCCTCGAATTATATGCCGCAGAACCCGAAGCAGCTTTCACCGTGGCACCGCGAGCTACAGCTACCACCACGACGCCGACACGTCTCTCTACGATCCTTTTGTTTCCCTCGCTCGATTTCGACACCGGCCGACGATCGTCCCCGTGATCGCGTACCGATAACCGCCCTCTCACCTCACTTTATTCTTTCCATATCGCGTAATCCTGTCAGCACTGCTCTGATAACGCGTTGAAAATTCCCAAGGCCAACGAGCATCACTCTTCGTCTGGGTAATCACACTTCCAGCCACGCCCGTGGCGAATTAGCATAATCGGTATCCTCTCCTCCCTTCTAATCCCCAGGTTCTTTCTTTTCGAATCACGCCAGCGCGCTACAGCCATTTTGCGAATGATTTACACGCACAACCGCTGAGAATTGTATGAACAAAGGACGGGATGAGAAAAATGATCTTAAAGTCTGAAGTTGGAATATGAATTGTTTGTTTCAAAGAAGAAGCAGCTATTCCTTTTTTTATCAAGAATATTGAAGAAGGTAAGTTAGATAGAAGAGTTGAATAGAGCACGAAGAAGAGAGGAAGAGTGAAGGTGAGTTTCGCGTACGTGACAAGTCGTTTGCACCCGGCCTGTCGGGCCTTAATTAACCCTCTTGGTGTTCTCACGAAAAAACTTGTCGTATCTGCGCCGCTCCACTCTGCTTTCTTAATCCAATTTCGCGGTATATTAATCTAATTATGCCGAGGCACGTATGCGGCAACCGCGGTGTGCAACTATACCACCGTTTTGCAATGAAAATGCAGAGGAACATTGTAGCAGCACGTATCTCGTTTAATTTATTTGAAAAATATCTAAGTAATTTATTTTTATTCCATCGCGATCTTAATATAACTTGAACCCTGATCTTTGAAACAGTGACTCAACCCTTTTTTACTCCAAGTGCAAGAGGTTAATAGCTTTCAACACCCGATGAAATCACTTACACTACAGAGAAAAATATTCTGAATTACAGGTATGCAAATTCAAGCTCGATGAGCTTGAAAACAAAAAGAAAGCTTGCAACGTTCCTTAAGACTGCAAGTCATCCGGTATTTTTGTCCTATCCAGCAATCAAGATTCGTATCGTCGAGGTGTCAGCGTTCATTCCCGAGGTTCGATCAATTCAGTGAACAGAAGGGTTTATAAATCATTGGAAACGACGGGAAATTCAAACTTTGCATAGTCGCCTGATGAGATTGAGTTCATTGGTTCGACTGGTTTAACATAAATTGCCGATCAAGACACATTGTAAGAAGCAGTTCTTGCGGTTCGAATCGAATCGTTTCAGCTGATCCATCTTGCTTCGTTCAAGAGCAATTATTTCTATTAGACTAAACACACGCCTTCCGTTCGAACGTCTCGTTAATTATTTCGTCGTTTCGTCGTTACCGCGACGAGGACGCGTTGCCTAGCCCCTTTTGCATACGCTCGTCCCCATAATAACATACAATTAGCCGACTGGCTCTTTACCATGAAGCAGGACGTTGCTTTTTACTTGTCGAATAAGAAGCATCATCGTTTTCTACTTTCTTATTTTTCACTCGGCTACTTGTTTTTGCTCGAGCAGCAAGAAACGCGGTGATTCTTTTATTCGAGAAGTTCAAAGGAACGAGGTCGTCTGTTACAAATTTATATTTGAAAGGAAATTTATATCTGTTTTCTTTTTTCGAATGAAACTCGAGAATCAATTCCAGGTTTGATAAGAAACCTCTCTCGATAAGGTAGAGGAAAAAGAGGTTGGTCGATCGGATGCGAAATTGCGAGGGCTCGTTAACCAATTACTTCGATCCAAAGAAAGAAACAGATGATTTTCGAGACAGTTTCAGGGTCAGCGTGCTCGACATTCTGACTTTTTTCTCCCCGCCTCGGGTTTGACTAGTCCTTCCATTCGCATCGCCGTCACCCTCCTGCAAACCGTAATAACTTCCTCGTGAAGCGACCAGCAAGAACATCTCCATCCATCATACCTGGACCAGGTCTCTCGAGCTTCGCTGATGGGCCTTGTTTCTGGTTCCGCGATGATTGTGATGCATTAACTGCAAAGACGCGAGAAGACGTCTCGCGTTTAAAGGAAGAGACTCACCGTGACGCCGGATCGTCCGCTAAACTACTATGTAATCTTTGGTCTGCTTTTCAAGGATAGAAGAGTACTTCTGATGTATGTAATTTCAACGAATAGTTCGAAATCTCTAGAAAAACCATAGTCGAAGAAAAGAGATTCGAAGAAAAGAAGATTGACAATTTCGTCGAAGTATAAACGTTTCTTCGATCAAAGAAACGATGAGTCGGTGATGTTTTTCGCGCGATGAAATTTCAGTCCATCGAACGGACGTGTCCTTCTTAAAATTCCGCGACGATCGCCGAAACGTCTCAATAATTGCTAATTGGAAGGTGGCACGAGTTTAAAAAGTGGTCGCACGTCGTCCATCTCGAATCAGCCTCTTTGTACCAGCTGCACCTCCTTCCTCTCGCAGTTAAGCAATCTTCTTTCCGTTTTTGTATCGCGTACCTGTTCTTTCGTACTCTTCGCATCTTAACGAAAAAAAAAAGAAAATAGTAGTTTAAAAATTCGCTACCATTTTCTTGACTGTCGAACCGTATACAAATATTGCTCCGTGAATGTCTTTGATGTGACATCTCGTGAAAAGCTAGCCAAGCCTTGCATTCCTTCAACCAACCCATTTTCATCAGTAAACATGATATGCGGCATACGCGACATTCGCTACGACACTTATCTTGCATTACAGTCGATTGCACCTTCTTAAGATCTCTTCTACGTCACCGGTCCAGTCCTCGCTGTTCAAACATCTCGAGCCTTCAATCGGGCGTAGAGATACAAGAAGAAATCTCTCGGTCTACCCGAAATCAACACCGAACCGTCAAACATTCTTTCACGAAGTATGCAGACAGAGAGACAAGACGGACGTACAGTGCCCGTTTCCTTTCTCCCAATTCGTTCCGTCACGTACACGCGGTCGAGGGTGCAGCTCGATCTTTCAGTTGCACTGCCGATGCAACCGTGTTCGAGATGCGCCGGTAAAAGGTATTCTAATCTCTATCCTTCTTCATCCGTGCTCTTGCGTCCATGGTGGTTACTCGTTCTCTATCTACCAGCCAGATCTTCTCCCCTTTCCCTTTCGTCCTGCTCCGTCACTGTCAATAAGTTATGTAGCGGCGCACGTGCGCGCTCGCTAATAGAAGTACAAAGCCCGCTGGAAAGGCTAGCAGGAAAGCAGCTACCGTGGCAGCGGCAAGGCCTCGACGAGTGACCGCAGAATCATCGTTCCCGGTACACGGACGCTGACAGCCTTTCCAATTGTGCAAGCCAACCAGATGCAACCCGTGGATCGATCGAACCGGCCGGGGGAATTTAATGCCGTCGATTGTTAACGTCTGGTTAACACTCGGCCGAGAGCCCTCTTCCGAGCGCGTGCCGTTCTCAATTTACTGATATTCTATTTTTACTCGATATCTCCTTCTTCCTTTTTTATTTCATTGGTTTTCGCGTTTTAAATCGTTTCGAAACGAAGCGGAATGGATATCGAGACGTTTCGTCTGACGGATGGGAGAATTATACGCGGCGCGAGCGGTGACTTCAACGCCTGCATAAGCGAGCACGCGTTGCGAAAATGACAAAGAATCTCTTTTGTACGAAACTTTTACAACGAATCTCACGGTTGTAAATAGAATATCGTTCCGAATAATCAAGCGGCTCTTCGAAAGATTAATTTATCCTCTGAAAGGAAAGCACCGGTTCACCTTGAACTGGAAATTTATTAATGGCCAGGCTCATCATAGACGACAAGTCCAAGATCACCGATATACCGATCTCGAAATAACCAGAGATATCGTTGCGAAACGGTTTTATCGGTGTCCCGTGGACGTATTCAAGATGCAACCGAAGAGAGGTAACCCTTAACAGCTCCTCCTGTCACGCGTCAGGACCTCGTTAAGCCGGCATTGATTTATCCTGCCGCTTATTTCGAATGACACTGCATTAATATCCGGTGTTATTTCCCGCGGTAATTGCGCCCTCGAACTCTCAACCAATAAATGGTCGGCCTGTATTTGGCCGACAGGGTGTATTTTACTGTCGGATCGGGCTAGATTCGTCGTTACACGGAAAACCATCGAATTACAGTCTTTCTATCCCCGTTAAACTGGTTTCTCGAACCCCTTGCTGATTTATTCGTACACTTTCGACCCGCAAGTGTTGTTCCTTTTCACATTTTTTCCCTTCGTCCGACTCTTATAATCTTCTTAACAGTTGTGAAATATTACCCATCGCGTTTAGATGAATGCAGTTACGCGAATCGCATCGTATAGAATCCGTTTAATCGTATCTACCATATGGTGAGTTCATTTCTTTTTGGTTTTTTTTTTCTTATCCGCGACTCTTATCGATAGGTGTTAATGAGTTAACGTGGAAACATGCTATAAACTACGCTATCAGATCCTTCAATTTCACCGTCAATCACAACGTCGACGTACCGGTTCCAATTTCCTAGCGACTTTTCTAGATTATCCACGATGGAGATGGAAAACGAGGATCCTTAGCTGACGTGATAGACAAGAAGGCGTAGCCGTTCCTCTCCAGTTGAGATCTAAACGGCGCGACGAGTGGGACCAGAGTGTCTCGGTCGAACGATCGAAAGTAAACACGATTACGTTCCGCGAGGCAACGAACGAGTGTTTCCAAGCGAGTGTCGCCTAACGAGCCCGATCCGCAAGAAATCGACAGTCATGGACGGAAAATCGAACGCGGAGGACGTTCGTTTTTGCCCGTGGGAAGAATTGTCTAACAGAGAAAGAGAGAGTGGAATTTTAGGAAGAGTAAAAAGGAGTCGAAGGTCGATCCTGCGGCGAGACAAATGCCCTGTTATTCCGTACAAAATGGCAACCATCCGATGAAACACGATGGTACCATTAGCTATACTTGATACTGTTTAAGCCTTTCAGGTGTTGCGATCGATTTTCTACAAGCGTGCCTTCTGACACCTGATAAACTCGCCAATTATAGAAAAAGAAAAACTTTTCGTAAAATTTCGGAGAAGTAACTTCTAATTTTCTTCTACTGATAATCATTACGTGTTCTGTAATTGGGATTATCTACCTTATAAGGGAAAAAGTGCATTTCTTTTCGCAAAAGACTCGTTTTTCGAGAATGCGTAAGGATAAGGAGAAACGATCGAACGTTGCAAGGAAGAGTAGTCGAGAACGAAAAAGGAATGGCGATTTTCCTGCTACCGGACGACTCGTTTCTGCTTCCTCTTGCCGACGATCGCATCTATATTAAGATTGCCGTGTATAAGAGGGTTCCGCAACTAAACGGACTGCATCTACATTGCAGATGTTTTCTCCTTCGTCCCGCCTCTTAATTGCAAACACTCGTCGGTTTCTTTCTCCTGTTCACGCGGCTGAAATAAGCAGTCAAACTGTATCGCGTTGCGATTCAATGAATTCCCTCTTACAACTCTGTCGTCTGTTTCCGTAAGTTAATTGAAAATTCATCTCGATACCTCGTCGAGCTGGAATTTCATTTGACATCGTTTAAATCTTTCAACGTTGAAAATTCTAGCAGACGATTTTATTTCTTTTTTTCTTTTTTATCAGAAATGTAAAGAAATGGTTAAACTTAATTTCCTGTGAGCACGAATGGCGGAACGGAGTGTTCCTCCCCTCGATGTCATGATAACATCGCGAATCGGACGTCGGATCTCGCGGCGGTCCGGAAGTTTTGCTAATTTCTTACTAATGGGACGGCACAATGACGATCGTACTTTGCATGGAGGGTGCCGGTGAACAATGTCGAGCGAAACGAAGCCAGTCACCTCTCTTCCTTCCTCTTCTGCCGTTCGTGGGAAAGCTGTTAAAGAATCCACCTCCATGGATCGGATGTAGCCGAACGAGCGATGAATATCGCCTTTGCACAAGATGTTCGGTCCTCTTCCAGTATCCTCTCACTTCTATCTTCGTTGTCTTCGAACGATATTTTCTAGAGATTCTTTTCATGAATATTTGAACGAGCTCGAAATTCCAAAAGATCAAACCAAAGTCCAAACTCCGAACACATCCACGTCCACGATTATATCGTTATTGGGTAGGCCCATGGTAATGGAACGAACGTCGTCCGACGCTACGAACAGGGTACTCGGAACTGGTACGATGAGATCGAAAATTCTCTGAAGAAGCTGGCGAAATTGCGGGCAGAGTCGGGATTCGCTACTTATCTCCGATCGGTCGATGCGCGTCTCGATTAAGGAGGACCCGATTGAATAAGATCGGCGCGATCGCGGGGAGAATTCACGAGGGAGCCCGGGCAAAAAACGAGAAACTTCCTTGATGCCTTGATCAGCCAATTAAGAGCCAAACTGGCTGGCCAAAAGGTGCGTGACTGTTTCGTTCTTCTCTACCATCGTCCACGGAAACGTTTCCCATCTTTACCAACAATCCTTCCTTCTATACTAACCATTTTTCTCAAACATTTATAACGTTACTCCGTCACAGCTGAAACGACGTTGCGACTGGACTAGCAAGCGGATTCGTCGCTTTTACGAGGGTATAGTTAACCGGAGGATCGTCCGGTCGAGTCCAGGAGGAGAGGTTCGGCGGTCTGAACGGGTACGATCTCCCGCAGGATCTCTCCCGCTGTGGAATCGAGCGAGGAGACGAGGAGAAGGAGGCAGTGAAGCCGGTGCCGGCGAGTGTGATGCCCGGTTAAATGTAAAACAAGAAGCACGAAGCCGGTCAGCGCGAATCTAAATATAACTACGACGAGGAGGCGCCCACCGCTCCTCCTATAACAGCTTCGCTGGCCATCTTCCGCTGGCGCATAGCTGCGATCTCGTGCACTCCAACAGCCACCTCTGCCCTCGAGAACGAGCTACGAGGAGACTCGGACACCAGGGGAGACTCAGAGAAAAAGGGGATGGAAGGGACGGATCTCGCGCCGCAGAGACCTGATCGATGTACCCTAAGATCCATGGAGATACACATCTGATGGTACTCGCTGATGATGGATTTTTCGGATCTATCTACATGCACGACGATTTATCCTAAATTCATCATTTTCGATAGTTGATACTAATAAATTTCGTGCATAATCGTTAATGGATAATCGTTGGAAGATTCGCAATCAATGGGCGTTAATTGCGAACGGAACGCAATATCGATAGCAATATATCCTGTCGAAATAAATAATCCAGTGAACCTAGTGATTTTTCTCGATTACCAGCTCGCATGTAGCTCGCGCGGGAGCGGTCGAGCAACGAGTTATTAGCTTCGATTAGAGCCTATTAATTTTGCCGTGCGATAATCGTTTTCAGACACCGGACAAGCGTTCGCGCGATACGCCAGATTGAATTAACGTTCAACGTGCTTTCCATTGCCGCGAATCTACTCGGCTTCGTTCCTCGACCTTGGTGAAATTGGTTGAAATTCATGTTTTCCTCGACGAACTGGCAAGAAGAGGCTGATAAGTAGCTCACTGGAATGCTTAACTAATTTGCTAACTGATTCTAATCTCGCTTCCTCGCCGCAATCCTTATCAGATACCGTTGATTAGCTACTGTTCTTAGCACTTACGGTAGCTCGCTGCTCCTGCTGGCCAACTGCCACTTATCTTCTCTCCTTCGACTCTCGCCGATGGAAACGTTTCTTTCACCTTTAGGCTCTTTATCTCGAAATCATTTTATATATCAAAAAATCAATTATTTAAACATTCAGCCCGTTCCTTCGGTTGTCTGAGAATTAATATACGTCTAATATCGATGGTTTTAACGTTAGAAGATCATTTCGGAGGACGGTGATGGGCGTCACGTTTGGGCGACGCGAATATTTAAATACTCGCGAGGAATCGTTAATTTTATCGAGCACAGACCGAAAGGATCACGCTACCGTTGAGGTTCTTCTCATTAAAACGAGTAATTTACAATCGGGAGAGCGTACCCAGTAATCCTTCCTCGACGGTTACTTCGTAATTTACATAAATACGTACGGGTAACAGAAACGAGCGTTTCGCGGGACGAGGCTAACGTTCGCCAAGAGTTATATTCCGTATTAGAAAATTCGCGTAGGGGAAAGAAATTACCTCTGGTAGCGTGCGTTTCTCTTTTAAAACGTCAACTTTGCCCACTCTTTCGCTGTTTCCTATGCAACGTAAACACCACCTGCCGCATGCACCGAACACCTTTTGCAAACGTACTTCCGTTCCGTCAGACCCGATCACTTTCCAATGCGTTATTGCATTCGAACCTAACCCGCGGGCTTATATCCTTTTCTAACTCTCCTCGAACGACCGTATCAATCACTTTCCTTGAAACTTTCAGCAAAGTTTAAATTAGATTCTAACGAGAACCCTCGGGCTTTCCGGATTAATTTATAGAAGAGAAGGTATTTCTTTGTGGAGCAAGAAGCTATCACTTATTCTAGTTTCGTTTTCTATCAAACGATTATCTGTATGGAGGAATCTACGAAAAATGGCGGGAATTCGGAACTTTCAGGTTACAGTTTCACAAATTCTGCCTGGCAACAGGGAAAACAGGGTCTGCCAAAGCAGGTGCAACGATCCTTTGACCTGTTCGTTAAACGAAGAAGGGAAGAAACGACAGAAGAGAAAAAGCAGAGAGCAAAAGTGTGCGGTTTATTGTTCAAGGGCGTCGACTGGCCGGCTGAACGTTACACACGAACCGTGTGTTTAGCAGTCGTATAAAGAATGCACAGAACACCGTGGTACCGTAACGAATGCATCACCGTTAAAAGGAGAGACTAGGAAGGCAGAGTTAAAATATCGTTGGTTAAATATGCAGCGATCTAACAGTACCGACCGTGGTATTTTCGCGATTTACTTCTGAACTTTCCAAATTCAAGAAGACAGAAGAACATCGAACGCGTATAAGGGTGATAAAAAAATCAGTGTCAGGGTAGCATTTCCTGAAGGATCTATCCTCGCTACCATTCCAGAATTCCATCCTAGGCTTCCACGTTCCAGTCGCGGGAAAATCGTGCGATCGTCGAGAAAAATCCGAGCGATGTGGCCGACATCCTCCAATAAACCGATCCACGGTGTGACATGCGTCTTCCACTTCCCGTTTGTTCGTTCGAGGTTACCGTTTCTCGAAGAGGGAGAAACAAGAGAAGTCACGGTGATTGGATCGGTGAAGTTCAACTGCGATAAGAAGCGATTCTCTTTCAGCTATTAATTAAGAAGGTACGAGGGTCGCGGCTCGTCACCGTCGCTCCTGGAATTTCCTGATATTTCCCGCACTCGATGAATTAATTGCCGTGGCCTGGTCCTCTTGCTTCCCCTTTCCGCCCCTCTCACCTGCCTTTTTGCGATTGTAATTCGCTTCCTTGACGCGGTTAGAAAAAGCCCGCCAACCAGGTCTGCAATTAAAATCCTCGCGTCGAGCTGGGACCGGGTCGATGCACCCTTGCGAGTTGCGCGTGGACTCGAGAAAATCGCAAAAACCGTGGAAAGTGTCTGCCCGTTTCTTGCGGCACGCGTTGTTCCGCGAGCTTACGACTTTCCTGACGTGCGTCGCGTCGTTCCGCTACTTTGCACTCGGTCTTTGTCAATCTCCGGGCTAAACGATCCGCTAATTAAGAAGGAAGCCTTGTTTTTGGGGTCCTCGCAACGTCGACGGTATCACGGCACACGCGTCTTCGCGATTTCTCCGAAGGGAATCAGGATCGATCGGTTCGCTCCGACGACACCGTTAAGATTCCGACAAGAATTAACGAACGTCACGTCGTAAAGTTCGCGTCCTTCCTTTTTCGCCCCTTTTCGTCGCATTAACGTCGATACCATTGGGGACCCTCGTAAGTTTTCGACGTTCAACACTGATAGAGCTACCTTTGTGATCTCGAAAAGGAGACCCGGCTCGGCCCATCCCTCGTTTTTTCCTTTTTTTCCGCAGAGACAACCGTAAAAAGGCAATTATGGTAATCGGCAGATGAGTCGGACCGAAGCAGCGAAAAGGATACTTTTAATGGTCGCTTTAATTCAGTGTCGTACGTCCTCTTGTCACGGTAGATAACGCTCGCCGGGTAATTGGTTCGCAGTGTCGTTGACTTTGAATAAAAATAATTAAAAAACAAAAAAAATATTTCTCTTCTTCGTGGAATTTTTTTAATGCCTAGTATTTATTATGTAAATTATGTTGCTTGCGACATCGCTTTGCACTCTACTCGTATTTCTTTAATTCAATTAAAGTTCTCTTTTAATAGGCAATTAAGATTCTAAAAGTGAAAAAGGGTTAAAAAGCAATGTGTATCGGGCTAGAAAGTGTGCCAGGTCTACTTTCGAAATTCTGCACTCGTCGCCTGCTATCGATACGCATAACTTGTTTGAATACGAACACGGAGATACGGCGTGGCTTCGAACAGCATTAATATTAATTAGAATTAGCGAATTAATAAGCGCTTTCGAGTGGGTTTCGTGTGAACGTGACCCCGAATGCGGCTGATTACAGTTAAGCAGACAGCCTGCGATTGTCACGTGCCTATTCATCGTACACTCTTCGACTTCCTGTTTCGTTTAAATAAATTAACGATGCTACTTCCGAATATACAAACGAAAAGTCTCTCTTTCTTTCATTCTTAGAATTCTTAGAATCCTTCGAACCATTTTCCATTTCCATTTCCATTTCCATTTCCATTTCCAACACTAACGACGCGTCTCGTTACCAGAAGAAACGTTTCGATCGCGAAGGATCGGCATAGAATATGAATCGACAGCGGTCATGGAACACCATCGACGCGTCAGTGGACACAAGATAGTCCTATTTGGCCAGGTGGCCCGTTATCTGGAACGACGTGACATCGAGGCTCATCGAGAGACCCGTTGTCGCGCGACAAGTCGCGTGTTCCGGGCTCGCGATTCGCTTTGCATTAATCACGCGTTATCGATGCTTATCGGCTAGGATCGTGGAGCACGCGAGCCGGAAGCACGCGTCGCGTGAAAATCGACGTTCGCCCGGTTAACGCGGGGCCGATTTAACGGAACTCACGTGTAACGGGCTGCATATCAAGTTTAGCCCTTTTACGGCGTCCAGTTGCAACGACGCGATCCGCATGGCTCCTATGGGAATATTTCCATCGGAAACTTGAACATTTTTACGAGGCTACCCAGTCCATTGTTCTGATCTTATTTTCGAGAGTGTGAAAATGATCCTATTGCTGGTCCTATTTCACATGGAAGCAGTTACTTTCAATTTTTATAGAAACATAAAATATCCGCCTTCGACCCATTCCAGACCGTAATCACAGTCTCCCGCACGCAATGTGTTAATAAGCTAGATATGGTCTCCCCGGAGAGGTGTCAAGCTGTACGTTAAGGCATTCAAGTTCTAGTGTCTCAAAGTCCATTACCGTTAGAAGCTTCTACGTGTAAATCGTGTTCTGATGGATGAATATTCTAATTAAGTATCCAGCATGGCAACTAGCTTCATCAGGGATCCGCAGACACATAGATACTCGAGTGTCCTTAGGTTGTTAACTATACTTGGAAAGTGGACTGTGGTGATCATCGGTAACATTAAAAGTTACAAATAGGGCATTTTAACTAAGAAATTTTTCAAGTCCCTACAACATCCCTCATAGGAAGGGTTAAATTCTTTCCATCGATTCTCAGTTGGTTATTAAATAACCTTGAAATCCGGTGTTTGCTTCTTCGTGGCTCGTTGCCACGGCCAGGTGAAACCTGTTACATCAGACGATCACGAGCATACCGGCCCGAAGAGGGAGATTGCTAAAATCGGTCGGTCGCTCTGCCGTAATCCTTGGCCAAGGAAGGTCGTATCTCGGACGCGCCGGTTACGTCCAGCAGCGAGCCCTGAAATTGCAGGTTCCGTGGAACCGGCTTCTATAAATCCAAGGAATTACCAAAAGCTCCGATCGGAGGATTTAACTGTAAATACAAAATCCTCGAAAAGCTCGGAGGTTTGTTCCATGGCGAAACTCGAAGTGTCTTCAATCACGAGATCACGATCGGATTAATGAAATTCATGTTTCATGGAACTGGAAACCGCGAACGGTTAATCTACAACAAGGGGTTAAGAATGATCGAGACTTCTAAGTATCCGATCGAACGAGAGAATTCTAAGAAAGAAAGGGATAGTCGGGCCACCCAGTTGGGCGAAAAAAAAGAAAAAGAAAAATCGTCAACTCGATACTTCCCGCGTCAGCGAGGCTGCTCTTTGGACCCAAAGTCATCGACCCTCGATCGCGTGGAAGCGTGTAACGATCGATCACCGTTCCCGAGATTTCCTATCTGAAGAGATCCGTTGAATTTTTCGTTGCCCGTCAAGAATCGCCGCGAAAAGCTTGGTTCTCGCTAACCGCTTAAGTATCCAACAGGATCGGGCAGAGACAACAAAACCCCGAAAGATCGAAAAACGAACAAGCCGGCTAACCTGGCCATCGAAAGAAGACAACGATGAAGAAGAAGGGGCAACAGCAGCAGCATAAGAAGAAGAATACAAAACCAATGTGAAGAGAGAAAGAAAAGACAAGCAAAGGCGGACAACGTCAAAAAAAATGAGAAAGAAACGAAAACCGCGGCGAAGGCGGGTGTCGTCTTATAGTGTACATACAGAGAGTGTATTAATGTGCGTTAAGACGCTGCGAAACGACGTGGCAGGCACACGGGTATAGGATGACACTTGGCTCAGGCCCTCGATCAGCTCACCGTCCCCCACCACGCCCTTATACGAGCCACCCCCTCCTTCTCGATCGGCTGGGCCCGAACGCGGTCGGCTAGGCTCGGCTCCAGGCCCATCGGGCTTCTTCGTTCGGGCTCGGCTCCGCTCGGTTCGACCTTGAACGGGCCCTGTATGGTCTATGCCACTGACACGGACCAAGGACGGGAGGCCCCCACGTTGCTTGGGCACCGGCGTGCTGTTGTCCCGAAACGCGGTCGTGGAACTCCGCGCGCTCCGTGCTGGAAAGTGTTCGCCCGATGGCAAACTCTTTTTCGTGCTTCGTACCTCTTTCCACCGCGTCCGCCATTGGCGTAGGGCCGTGGATTCGTGAGAACCGAGGCGAATCGCCGATAGCCAAGGGTGGTATCGAGCGAAGGGTTCGATTTCTATAGTTACGAGCTGCTGGCTAGCGAGAAACCGAGGCTACTCGTTCACAGAACGAATGGTACTCGAAGAAATGAACGTTCCGCTCGATACCTGTAACTCGCGTAAAATGAAAAGCTACCACTCTGGCGTGGGATGATTTCGCGTTCGAGATGGAAGGTGGAATTCCTCGCGCGATAGACGTCGAAGGTAGTGGAAATAATGCCACGTTGGGCCAACTGCAGGGGGACGACTGGTTATTGCCGAAAGAATTTTTGCAAGCTTATTCTTCGAAACCTGACTGTTAGATTGCAGAGGCAGGGGTTGATTGATGATCCACGCATGGGACTTGCAGTTGAAAAATTGCGATTCTCTAACCAGAAAAGGTACGAAAAGATGTTAAAAAAACTTCTCGACTGGCCAAGTTCATCGAACTCTCCGGCTTGGTCGGTTGTAATGCGCTTTTGCATCCATCACTTCGAGCCACGTTAAATAAAACTCGTCGAGGAGGAGTCCTCGAGCGAGCGCAGCTTCGTTGGAACTTTTTGGTCACGCCTATGGCGAAGATCGGGCACATCGTCTGGGCTTAAACCACCGAAGCTACTCTGCTGGGTCCACCGGATCCCGTCCCGTGTCCACGTGTGTAAAAAAAGGCGAACCAGAGAGGCAGCCTCTGGGCGTTGGCCCTAAATCTAACGAAATACTCGTCCGTTGCCGCGTCCACGGCGCGGCCATAATGTATCCTCTGTAAAAGCCGTTTTTCACCATCTCATTCTCCCGTTCTATTCCCTTCGGTGATAACTTCCACCAACACTCTACAAGATCAATATTTACAATGCGCCACGGGCGAGCAGGATTCCTGGCTTATTCTTTACTCGCATATACTTTATCTCCGCGGTCTTTATGCGGCGAAACTCGAACAGATTGCCACGATGATTTTTATCAAACGTCTTCGGCTAGTATATTAATCGTCCGGTTGATTTTCAAGCTAACTTATCGCTAGATATATCCCAGACATCCTTCGAATCCTAATCCCTTCGAGGCTGACCGATGCCCTTGGGATCGCAGAATATCAACGTCCATCGCAACGTGCGCTATCGAGCGCTCTTTTTAATCCTAAAAGCTATTTGCACTGAAATTTTACCCGTTCAAACAAGTTTGACTGACGAAGTACAGTCACTTTGCAGCAAAGTGAAGCACTCGTTTCTCAATCAGGTAAAACCAGTCCAGCAAAATGAACGCGACACTTGAACCATCTCGTGATAATTACCCTCGATTACCGGACATTAGCATGCAACATTGTATAACAGAAACAAATCAGCGGATCGTCTTAAACACCAGCCACAAAGATTTATTTACGGATTTGCATAACCAGAAGTATCCTTCGATCGCGTATTCTGTACCTTTTTCCAGCGAACTATAGTTAAATGCCCTGATCTTAAATCCGGAGGGAACGGATCAATCGTGACCCAAGTAAAAATAGTGAAATTTCAACTCTACATCTTTGAGTCTCGTCTGCGCCGCCTAACTGGTTAATATTCCAAAGTTTACAAGAGGTACGCAACGGAGATACAGGAGAGAAAAAGTATACCCAAGCATACCGTAACAACGGTACGAGCATGACACGAAAAACAACAACTATACGCAACGAGAACCGTACGACAAGGAGTACAAGAACAACATGAAAAATCGTATGTACAAGGACAGTGGTGATGTCGGTGCAAAGGAGATACAGGACGTCTGGAACGAGACGATAACGCAGGAACACAAGGATGTGAACAGAACACAAGGATACAAATATGATATGACACGAACTCGGTAGTCGAACGAAATATAGCTAAAACACGAGGTGAAAGCAACGAGACGTTATATACCAAGCTTCTCTATGTAGTTGACGTTACAATGACAACTATCGTTAATGAAATAACGGGAAAGAGCCTTTTTGTATACTGTAACGTCGATGGTAATTCTGCTAATGGAATTTACGCCCATCAATTATAACATTGAATTGTAATGAAACTAGGATCTCGCGTGAACCAAATTATTCTTTCTTGCCTATCAAGAGTTCGAGGAAAAAAGTGACTTTAGTAACCGCGATCACGAGAATTCATCGAACGAATAATACTTCAATTTTCTTTAATCCGATCCACCTTTGCAACATTAAATTACAGTGTTCCAGTAAAAATAAGTGCAACCCGTGGAACAGTTTGATTTCAATTAAAATTCCAGCTATAATTGCGATATTCCGGTTGTGTAAAAAATATCCAACATCGGAGTACCATATTGCTGGGATAAAAAAAGTCTCGAGGCAAATTAATGTTGCAGAGATATGGAGTACTTCGCGATATTGAATCTTCCGCGATGCAACATGCAGCCAATCGATGCATACAATGTTATTTCCGATTTTTTCCACCAGATTCCTGCGGTTCGACGGTGAACCGCTCAGAAAAAGCCTCGACAAGGTATTCCGAGCTTGTACCATCGCTTGTACGGATGGTTTTTAACACTTTTCCGCGTGAGCTTGCTCGCGTATAGCAAGAAACTGGCATCGACGGAGAAAAAAATCCTGCTGAAAGGCACGAACGATCGAGGTTTCGTGTCCGAGCAACGCTTTTTTGCCATCGAAATTTCGTAACGCGGGTGTAAGACGATCGGGCGAGGTGCTAATCGTGCGACAGGATTCACGAACACGGTTTGTTTGGTATTTCGAAGACAGTAACGGGACCGACACTTGCATGTGTAAGGTTACCTCATTCTTGGGACGTAATATTTTTTTGTTTTCGAGGAAAAAATCCGGACATAAACGTTGATTCATTGTTACTTTTTCTTTTCGATATATCATGATTAAAGTCATCGGTTAAAATTGAAGATGACAAGAAATTGGTGGTAGCAATGTAGATATAATTAGTAAAATATAATGATCTGTTTGAGTTCGAAATATTCGCCGAATTCCAACCGCGTTACCTAATTGCTCCGAGCAATAAATAATGATACTTTCGCTAATGTCTAAATAAGCGAGTACGTTGGGCTCTTTAAACGTGCTTTAAACGATCCCGCAAGATATGCAATCATTACAGTATTAAAAGACTATCAACGACCTGACGTTGCGTGACACCGGGGTGAGATCACCTCTCTTGAAATCCCCTATTTTGAAACTGACCGTGAATCATCCTGGAAGCATGCATTTTCATTCCAGCTGGAAGGCTCAAGAGCCGCGTGCCAGCTTTCGATACGCCTACCTGTCGAACCAGAGTAACGAACAGACAGCTACGTTCAGGTAAATTGAAAATGCAAGAAAAAAGGCAGAGATATCAAGTTCAACCTTCGGTTGCATGGACTTTTGACGATAATGAAATCGTACCGCTCAAGTCTTTTGTGTTCTCGTTATAGCTTGTATACTATTACTTTATGAACTGGTTAATATTTTTTTTACAGGCATGTGAAATTTAAGGAACCCCATTCTCTGGGCTTTTCTTAGGCTTTCCCTAAATTTTCCCTGGGATTTTCATAAGTTTTCTTTAAGCATTTCTTAAGTTCCCCTAGGCTTTTCCTAGGTTGTCCCTGGTTTCTTCCTAACTTCCCCTAGACTCTCACTAAGCTATCCCTAGGTAAGTGGTGGCAGATTCCTCCCCCTACCATCCCCTTAAAAAAAGTCTTCGTTGCACCTGAGTGTAGATAGAAACAAATGAGTTTCCTTTAAATAATGAACGACAATCCTTGCAAAATGCCAACGACACCAGAAACCATCAGGCCCAGTCCTGACGTTAATGCAACGAGCCATTACAGGGGCAACGCTAATTACCACGCAACGAACGCATAAAAAGGGAGCAGTCGATCGATCTTTCACGAGGAACGAGCGGTTTTGGCTCTCTGATTGCAAACTGCGTTCGTGGAACACCTTCCTGGATCGTGGTAATGGATGCGCGATCGTTTCTCTTCATGGAAACGTATTAATTATTTTCGTTGAATCCCATCTAAACGAGAGCAGCATGGTTCTCGGATAACGAACATTTTCCTTTTTCTTCTTTCTTTAACTTACTGAAAATCTTGAAGAAATTCCCCTCTGGATATCTCATTTATTACAGTTTATTGCTTGATGATGTTTCACCGCTTCCACGTGATGATTTAAGCCTTTCCTTTTTTTTTTTTTCTTAATTTATTGCTCGTGGAAGCAAAGTGATGCCAATTAACCTTTTGTATCAGCTGATCCCACAAGACTTACGGGCTAGGTACTTATACCATAAGTAATGTCGTCACTCATCTTACGAGGAGAATTCACTATGTGTCACCATCAAAATTTAATGAGCTTTTACGCGTCGATAAATCACGAACCTTCCTATCTATGGTTTCAAGGTGACGATCAATAGTTTTAAAGTTACTTAACCCTTTTGATGGCAACTTGGTAACATTCAATCTTCAAAATTTTATTACGAGATCCTATTTAAAATTTCTCAATTCTCCATTGATAATTTAATGGATCAATAGAGGAGGAGATTCAAAGCTTGTCGTTTCAACGCGTCCGCAGGAATTCAATTAGCTCCAGGTGACCCAGGCCCGATGGGTCGGATCGTTCGACTCGCTCGAGGAAGCTTCGTTGCATCATCGAGTCGGTAATTACCGTGTGTGGTACAGTTACGGGGTCGTTGGTGGTCCACGTAAATTAACGTGGGTCACCGTTGAACCTCCGTTGAACTTTCCGATCAGCTCGGTACTCTTCTACTTGCTCCTCGTTCATCCTCGTGTTTTCAACTCGTTACTTCATGTTTAGTGTTAACACGTCGACTGGTACATTATAATAACTGCTATTAAAGATACGATCACTTCATTTTCCAATTTAATCTTTCAATTTGCCGTTTTACGTCGTTGATATAAGTAGCCGGTAATAGGAGTCCTCTTCATAAGTTTCATCCTCAATTTCATTTTTATTTCGTTTAACCGACGTTTGAAATTTAATTAATCGGACTCGAGAAAGTTCATTATAGATCGAAGTTGGGAATAATCATACTTTCTATCGCTTCGACTGTTAACGTCGTCTTGTACCGTTTTGTGTAGTTGCAAAATAATTACAGTGTACTTACGGGGTTACTTCGCCGTGGGTGATCGATGATCTGTAACGCAGCGCCTTTCTCCGTGATCCTTTTTATCCGTCGGAACAATGTTATCGAGCCACGTTTCACGGGTATCACTATGCTCTATGTAATTACTACGTGTGTACCGCGGTAAGTTCATCGATGACCCACGTGAACGGATAGCAAAGCGAACGATCAGTATATAAAACGACGTGAAAGTATCCGTTCTACATTATGAATTGTGTCTTAAACCTCTACGACCCGACGATTTTATATTTCAAATTTAATATTACACGATGCAATGGTACTCACTCGTTGCCTTTCGTCCTGTGCGTCTTGATTCTGAAACAAAAATCCAAATTCCTCCATTAATTAAGTGCAATCAATCAAATTATTCTAGTTTGATTAAAGTGATACTTGAAAAAAATTTCAGATTCCTTAGTGAAAGGAAGCAAAAAATAAAGATGCCGACTTTATCATTGACCTAAACTACTTATTTTTTCTCCAACTGGGTTTCAAATTGAAATAACTATCTCTAATATGTTAATACTGCAACGAACCTTTCACAAATTGTAGTGTTAGATAGAAAACAAGTATCGAAGCACAGTCGATCACCGAAAAGCACTAGACGGAAACGCGAACGAACGGTGAAAGACGGTCAAGAGCCTCGTGTCCGCTCTATCGCAACCGCTTTTCATCGCGCGTACAGCTCACGTGCCACGTCCGAGCCAACGACATTTCCTGTTTCCTTCCCCGTCACCTGGCCAAAACCGGAAAATCAACGAGTCCCATTCGTTATCCGGCGGTCAGGGTTCGTGGTAACCGTTCCGACGGATATCATCCTCGTGGTTCGGGCTGCATCCGCGTAAACTAGCCACCGCCGATGAATTATTTCGTGCTCGTGGCCGCGGTATAAATCGTTTTGTAGGCGACGCCGATGACGGAGAGATAAATGCTTGATGGATACGAGCTGTCCACGGTAGCGGTACTCAAAGGAATTCTTCGCCAACGGAGAGAGGGAAAGAAAGATAGTATTTCATGTTCTTGCCGAGAAGACTTTTGACCCTTAGACGCTCGTGAGCTTGTCTTTTTCAGATGCATATGAACTCGGGGTGACTCGTTCGAGGGCTCGAATACGTATGGGTTAACGACGGATAGATTTCTGGCGGATTAGCTGGTGAACTTGAGAAATTTCTATGCAAATTGCTACACCTTGTTGAACACGTTTTTTGCCTGCTGATTTGCGAAAACCTTCTGAAGTATATCATTCATTTTATGATTACCACTTCGCTAATAATTCCTTAACTAATTCCTTGATAACTGACTGAATTGACTGAAAGCATCCTCTGCGAACGATTACCATCGCTCGTGAAATATCTCTGCTAGACGAATTCGCTCTAGCGTCGCCGTTAACGGATAAAAAGCGAGCGCGATCGTTTTAACGCGAAATCACGCGTGATTATTATCCGGACGCAGTAAAGGATCACCGTATAATAGCTCCGAAACGATTTATTGCGCGTAATTACGAAGAGGTGGCAGTTTAAGGCACCTTTACAGCTTCGAACGCCGTTGCGAGCGTTCATTCACTGAGAAAACGACCGGGCGACAATAAAGCCAATAAACGCTCGATCGTACCACGATCAAGTAGCTTCGTAGTACACCGGATGCTCCTATTAAACAAGCCGTTATGTATCTACCACTCTATTTAAGAAATTATCGATTCGTCTTGGAAATTGAATAACGAAATGAGAATCTATCGCTACCATTCAACTTTCAACGATACCAGCAACACCAGTCACAGCTATATCCCTTTCTTTTCCCTCTCTTCCTCGAAATGAAACCAACCTTGGAGTCCACTACAAATCCTCGGAAAAATGCAACACTTTCGCAACTTGATCGTGGCAGGAGAAAAACGATCGTTACAACGTGAAATTTCGTGCTCACCGTTGACGCAACGCTAGAGCAAGAAGCTTGTAAACGTGTTTCAAATGTGTCTGAACAATGCATTATCGGTATAAGGTTGGCAAAGACACTTTCTCAGTCAGCCTGTCGGTGCATCGTGTCCGTCCTGCAAACTAGCGAATTATTCAAACGAGCCTAGGCGAACGAACGTGACCGTTCATCGAAACGAAGAATCGACTCGGTCTTCTTGGTAAACGTTGTTTATTTTTCATTGGCGAGTGGCTTTTCCTGGTGGCTCGTTAAAAGACGAAAGAAGCAGGCGTCGACTCGAGATCTAAACTTTCCGGGCTCGTAAACAATTCTCCGATGATTTCAACCGTTTTTACAACCGTCTTCGTTCTCAAAATTTTATTCCCGCGACACCCATTCGTCGTCGACGTGTTTCACCGATTCCTTTCTTTGTATTCGGTGCAGAGCACGCGCGAACGGTGCAAGAGGAATGTAAAATTGGCATGGAAGTTCGTGGAACGGGCACGCGTTCCATGAAAGTGTCGCTCCACGATTCGAAAGTGAAACATTTGCCTAGGCGTGTCTGGGGCTAATTATGCGAGGCACGACGCTAATTACCTGCTGACTGGCTATTTCAAGGAAAACGTTGCCTTTATATTTAGCCGTTCCGCGTACACGATGCACCGGTGGAAACAGATTAAGCCTCGGCTTGTTTACCTCCCCCTGTGTGCGCACAAACTGTGCACAGTTGTTGGTGTCGTTGGCATTGGATTATGCCGAGGCTTCATTATGCCTATCACGGCATTAGGGCGAGGTTCATTGTCCAGAGAGGCAGAGCGTGCTTGATTATGCTCAGGAAAAGTAGATTTAGTTGTCCGGGATGCAATAATGGGATAGGTCTAGGTGTGTTTGACTCTGCATGCTTTCCTATGAACCCGCTGGTTTCAACGGGAACAACTCTTAACTTACCAATAGATTACGTTTCATTATGCCTAATATGGATGCAATTTAAACGCTGCTATCCAGGTGATAAATTGAGCTCGGGCACAATTTAGCATCGCAGTGAATTGTATGCAGATAGATCTAACATGGCAAAGTTGTACCTTGCTTATAGACACGTGGTACCAAGACAAATTATGCTCGTGTATAATTCTGATTGCAACCAATGGCATTCAGGTATCATTGGTAGAACAATTGCAAAAGTAGCTTACATAGTTTCCTTTGTATCTAATACACAATAATTAACAAACGATAAAAAATAAGCAGTACATACCGTCGCTGTTATCCTAGAGGAATAGTCTGGATCGTGGTGCAGTGGCAAGCGGATATACGGGAGGAAAAGCCGACGAGGGAACCGGCGTCGTGCTCGGTAAACTATGACGAAGGTTAGGTTATCTCGGGACGCGGATCTAAACGTTTTAACGTGTACCGGCACGCTTCTAGCACAGAGTACATTGTCATTTTATGAACAGTCGGCTCTTGCTGCACGACAGACGACAGAACGGCTACAATTTGCGCTTGTAATTGCACCGCTATCAATTCCATTTCACCAGCGAAACGTCAAAACACGTGCTGTCACTTATGCGCATGTCACTCTACTGCCGCGCCACGCCGTTGCCTAGGAAATCCCGCGCTTTTCAAGTGGCGCGAAAATCATTACCGATTCAAAACGTTCGAAAAGTAAGGTTTCGATTCTAAGAAAATTTCTTATCATAAATTGCGTAATATCGATCATTTTCGACGGGAAATGATATAATTGAATCGTGAAGATTAAAAGCAAGCTCGTAAAGGGTAAACAAACGTTAGTCGCGAGATTTAATTACATCGTTGCGAGGAAGAATAATCGCTGGAACTAGCAGTGTCACGGCTTTTAATCCGCGAACACCTTCTCGGTTATTACTCTTCGCGGGTTTTTAACGTTGTCACCGTAGCGCGTAAATAATACCGCCTCTCTCCGTTAAGTCGGATTTATTGCTAGGCACTCTAGAAGCCGCCAGGCTTATTATTTAATCGTTCATTAACGATTCTTCGCGCGTCGCTTATAAATTCCCTGGTTGACCCGGTAATCGCGGAGTTACCTTTTATTTTCTTGTCGCGTGCTCCATTGTTCGCATTGGCAACGCTGCTATTCGCGGGTACCGACCACCGATTATATTCAAATTAGCTTTTCATGCTGATTCCGGAAATGTACTACGCTTATCTTAACCCCATGATACTTGCATAAACATTAAATGAAACAAATGTTAAACTCGAAAGGTTTTCAAAAGAAACAGCTGTAATTATCGTCGCGAAGGAAACGAGTAACGATCGATGCAATTAAGTTTCTCGGTGAAAGTGACAAATAAAGTGACTGAAAGTGAGTCAGAAGTCTCGCATAAGTAGCGCGGAAACGTAAATGAAACGATTCATGAAAATTTCACAAAAAGTTTAGAAACCATGAATTGACATCGCGCCCCGTTGTCTTTAGACAGGAAAGAGCAACCGGGTTGCAGCTCGATACAGATCCCAGCAACTTTTTCTCAAGGATCCAAGGAGGACCGAGTCAAAAGCCGACTCGGAGCCGGTACCCTCGTTTCGTTCTGCTTCACGCACACCCGCGTGGAGGTAGAAAGGAAAAAGAGTCTCGGAGGAAGCAACGAGGGTACAGAAGCAAAAGCAACAATGGTAAGTCACGATCCTGCTTGCATAGATTTACGATGCGCTCTCTCGATGAATGTTATAAAGGACCTTGATTTTTTCAAGACTATTAGTTTAGGTACCTAACAAACAACAGACACAAAAAGAAAGGGAAAACAGGGAGACGAAGAGAAAGAAAATAAGCAAAGGTAGACAGAGGTGGAGGAGGAGGGATCGTAGAGTACTCGACCTCCACCTTGGTCGCCACGCATCGTGGAATTCGTTCGGGGAACAGGGTTCTCTGCACGCCACGGTCTCGCTGTTTTGCATTTTACACCGGTGCCGAGATTTGGTCGTTAGATTCGCCATGCGCCTCCTACAGCGTCCTCCTTCCTCTTGGATCCACCATGTAACTGGCGGTTCTCCTCTTAGCCCGGGGCAAGGATGCCGGTACCTTAACCCCCCGTCGTGCTCTCATGTACTCGGTGGCCCTTTCTTTCCAGCCTTGCCTCGATAATAATGTTATCTCGACCGGCTGCCGACTTTGTTTTCCGTCCCGACGAGCCTCGATAACTCGCCGCGTACGCGCATCGCCCTCGGGGCCACGCTCTTGCCCACGAATTTCCGCCCGCGATCGACCACCGCGTTTCCGCCTCGACTTACGCATCCGCGTCGACCCCTCCGATGGTTTAACGCTCATCAGCCCGAAGCCTTCTAGTCTTTTCATGCGATTCACAGTCGTCGGTGCCGAGTTTCGAAAGTTTCGTGAAATTTTTTGAAGGATCGATGATCTCAACGCAAAGGAAAAGAAAACGTAGAAGATCGAACGCAAGCGTGCGAATAAACGCGCGCGATCGTCCCGCGTATGTACAAGAATCAATTTAGCAAAGGCCATGCGATCCCGCGAATTTTTCCTGCGGTCGATATTACTCAAGTTTCGTCCGCGTTTTCTTTTTGCGCGACTACATCGGAGAAGAGGACGGTTTCAGATGACAGCGCTCGTTTTCTCGTGTCTTCAACGTGTATTCTCGAATCCCGTCGATACTTCGAATTCGAGGATCATGATTAATGATCCTCCCTCACATTTATATTGTTCATTAATTATCATTGATCGTGTTTCCTTTTACAATAGGATTTCTTTGAATGCTGTTTCTTGTCACGATGAAAAATCTAACGCCCCCGAATGGATCACTTATTTTTCTTCTCTGATTTTCACGTTACCGCCTTTCACCTCGATCCAGGCTTAAATACACCGCATTGTTTGCTCGATCAAATTATGGGGTACCACTCGTCTTTATGTAACTTTCGCGTTCGAATCTCTTTGCACCGACAGCGATAGTCGCTCGTAAAATCCTAGCCAGCGGTTAATTACACTATATCGCGCTGAAAAACGATCGTTTCTCGCGGTTGCCACGCGAATCAAAACGTTTGCAAAATTTCCCACCTTTTTATTATATTTCATGTATCCCTTTCGTCTTTCTTGATCTCTTACTTTCAAAATAGACGTCTCAATTTATATCGAACCGTGGATATTAATCTTAGGAATTACACGACACGTTTTCCTCTACCTCGTATACATATTTTAAAATGAACGATGAGTTGTACGAAGAGAAAGAGCAGAGCATAGAGTTAAAATAGAGATGGCAATTTTTCAAGTGGAATAATTCTGTGCATTTTTGACGAGAGCCGAACGTCGTTCGTGGCATTTCCTGGTTGCGATCGATCAATTCGTAGCCGAGATATCGATAAACCCTCGCAGGAGAAACGATCCTTGTAACGAGTAATCAGACGAGATCTGGGATCGAGATCCTCGCTTACATAACGTCCAGTCCATCCGCGGTAGAAGAGAGATCTTTGTCGTTTGGCTAAACATCCCGCTCTAACGACCGATCGACATCCTCTCTAGCTTCGATCCTGTCCGGTTTCGAACGATTCGACGAATCGACTGTTCGAGAAACCACCGACGCGACGACCTGACTCTCATTCGACAACAAATTTCTAAAGATGAAGAAAAAAAAAAAGGATGCAGCACTTTTTCGACGACAAATATGTATTTCGTGAAGTGCAAACAGACACCGGTTAATTAAACTTTGGACGGTAAATATTAAGAAAAATGGAATCTGTTTAAAAATCAAAACGTGTACCGTGCAAAGTGTACACTTTCGAGATGCAAAGCGAAGGTCGTTTGGCGAAAAAAATTTTTGACTAAGATTAACAGCGGAATGGTAGATCGCGAAATAACAGGAGCGAAGGTAGATGAAAGAGGCGATAAACGAAGCGGGTTCGCGTCGAGTCAAGCTTTCTCCTTAATGCAATTGGCTGCAACCACGGTGTTTGCGACTCCCGTGGATCCATTGTCCTCGTTCCTCGCCGCTCTTCTAGTTTAGTGGGTTACTTAGATACGAGCGGAGAGAAAGAGAAAGATTTTCTGCGGTGTTAACCGAGCCAGTTAGGTAATGCTCGCGTCACAACGTTGAAACAAACAGCTCGGCTGTCGTCGAAAGCGAGGAAAGTCGGTTCCCCTATTGTTTCGCACGGTAATCGAAGGCCGTGGAAACGTGAGCGAGTTCTTGTTCACGATGCTTCCGCCATTTCTGACCGTATGCACCGAGCCCGTTGCACCGATCTTACGGATTCTTTACATCATTTCAACGCGAAATCGTGTTTCTACCCCTTGCCATTATTTTTACCGATTATTATTCGCCAATCTTTTCCTTCTTTTCCCTTCGAAATTGATTTTCTATTAAAGCGAGTTCGATTTTATTCAGAATAGATTCCAAGCATCTACCGATTCACCTTTCTCCTTTCCCCGATGCGGCTGGCGAACAGAAATATGTCGTGTAAATGGCAAACCGAGGCCGGTGTAAACGTGGGTCTCCCATGCGGAAGGCGATATAGGAGTTCGGTCAGTTGGCAGTTAACCCCACGGGATCAGGAAGTCGTTTTCTATCTCCGCTTCGAGGATAGGTTGCTGCGTGAAAGGGAATATCGAGAGTGAACGCGGATCGGGACCGAAGGGAGAGTAACGGCCGTGTATAGGTAAAAAGCATTAATTGCGCGGAGAAATGGCATAGATCAGGGACGAACGTCAATCGCGATTTTTTCACGTAATAAAACATTTTGCAATCTATTATAAATTAATCGAGCCGAGCGATCCTCCTCCGATACCCGTTGTTCCCATGTTAGCTCCAGCTAACAACAGGCTTCGCGAGCGGCAAGGATTAGGTTTCATGTAAATAGCATTACACGAGATCAGTCACTCGCGGCGAGTACACTGTTCGATTCAATGCAAACGTCTGAGTTTATTTGACTGGATCGATTCTCGATCGAGGCGTCTCGCAGTGCATTCGTCGCGACGCTTGTCAACTCCCCGATCCGTGATTCCTTTACTCGCTTCTTCCATGACGATCGCGGGAACATATAGACACGTGAGAGAATTTCCGAACCACTTGGAGAAGATGACAACTAAAGTCACTCCCTACCGATCGAAGTCAACGTAATATTCATTTCCACGAAGATGGACGAGGTGTTTTCTTCGGGGCTTAATTAATGTTTCGCGATTTTTTTGCGATTAACTAGGTGTACCATAATTAATCATTCTATTCTTACGGCTTCGAGATAAAATATTCATGAACAATAAACTGCAAGCTGTAATTTCTTTGTAACCGATGTAAAAAAATTTTCCTCGCTTGGTTGTCTCCCCTAGCTGAATCTTTTCCTGCCTCCCCGTCCCTCTGCCCGAGTACTATCGCTGTTATTACCCGTGTTGCGAGAGTTCTGTCTCGCTGGTTGCGCCTCTAAAGCCCTCGTGCAATTTGAATGTCTACGCCAGCGTGAAAATCACCTACGATAAACAGACCACCGGGATAATAATTATCCACCGAGGGTTCCTTTATTCTATGTATATACATTTTATTTATTCCTCGGTTTGACTTCGCCTAACGAGTAAAAGATAAAAAGTGATAACTAGACTCGAATAGATTCCTCTAATTAACGCAGCATTGAAAGAGCGTTAATCAGTAAGTAGAGGATCAAAGAATAATTTATTTATTTATTTTGATTTATTCGTTAATAAACGGGATTAACCCTTTGGTAGAAAATTGTTATTTCTCCATAATAATAATTTCTCCAAGATAGATCGAATACTCGAGTTCTGAATCGGCCCGTATTCGAGGCACAACGGAATACCTCGGACGCAATACAGAATGTACGTTACACGTAATAAAGTACGCGAAATAACGAACGTACTTTTAACCACCTCGAGATACCCCATAGAAGCGTGCATTTGCATAAACATCCGCGGTCATCGCGTGACACAGCCGTGACGGGTCTCGTAGCAACTATGCGAACCATCCCACCATCGCTCGTTATACTTGTATACCTATAGGCTCTACCATAATACGTGGACGCGAGTGCAATAATAGAACACGGTACGTGTAAATAATACAAAACAATTGCTCTATATGACGACAAATGGTCATTGTATCATTTACTAGAAAACGCGTACGTACAATTCCCATAAATTAACCGCGCACGAGATGCATTTCGCGTTGACGTCTCCCGCGGCGAAGAGCTTCATTATCTCTCACGACATTTTTATTATTCCTAATCGTCCCGGAGATTGGTATCTCGTCCCGGTTAAGCGATACACCCGGTACGTTGAAGCAGGATAATCCTGCTCACGGTACAATAGTCAGGCGATCGCGAGCGGAAAATAAGAAGTCGTACGAAGGGGAGCTGCTGGTCTATGGACGTTGGAAAGTGAGAATTCCCGGCGAGCGTGCGTAAATTCAAGCGTGTCGTCGACTCGGACCAGAGAGAGGATCGCAAAAAGAAGAAATAACGAAAGGAGAGAGGCTAGGCTATGGTATCTCGTTTCGCGGAAGTGCGTGGGGAATCAACGACACCTTCGTCACCGTGGACCCCTGCTGCTGCCACGGACGACCGATCCTCCTCGAGCTGGGATGCTGGCTCGCAAATTTCACCCGGCCCTTCGTCAGGCTATTAGCTAAGCCTCGTCTCCACCGTGAATCGAAGAAATTCACGCATTTAGGATCGTTGCTGAATCCACAGGCAAATCTGATGCGAAACGCAAGGTTATGCAAATCACCGGAGGGATACGAGAACCTGTTAATCTAACGAGAATCAAAGATAACATTTTCAGCTTGGTAACTCGCCAAACGATTGACGGCTGAATTTTTTTACTTCATCTGGCTTTGACCCAGTTCAAGCTTATCCATCGCAAACCAGTCAACCCGGCAGTCGATATTAGTTCGCGGATAGGAATGTGCACTATGCGCATTACGCGGAGGAATGAGGCTGTTGTAACCGTATACATGTTACGTCGTCTTGCCTTATGTGGAGCACAACTCTTACTACGCGACTTCAGTTTCCATGGGGGACATGAAAGTCTCGCGTAGCTAACGTACGATCGCGTACACGCGGTTCGTTGCACGACATCAAGCTTTCGATCTTGATCGTTCGTCATCTGCACGCTCCTTTCGCAACCGTACACTTTGTATTAACCTCGTTTCTTTGAATTTCGATTTTAGGTAACAGTACCAGGTGTTTGATGTCTACACTTCACGTCGAGAAAGCGATTTAAAATAACGTTTCAACTGTAGAACGTATACAGAGAAGAGCATCAGAGTATAGTAGGCACTATAAGATCCAGGGGAGAAACATATTCGATCGATAGGATTACTGGATAGGAATTCGAACCAGGAATCTTCAACCCGCCGAGTTGAACTACCCCCGACCATTAGGTAATCCAGATCGTCTTCTTTATCTCTTACCGTATCCATTCCCTTTCGTGCAATTAAAAACATCGATAGGCCAAGGTTCGCTCGTGAAAAGAATGAAATTTTAATCTGATTCGCAAGGCAGGTGGTCCCTGCAGAGTGGCACGTTTCAAGCTGATCCGAAAAGGTGGTCAGCTCCGGGGAATCGGGGAAAAAACGACGCGCGAGCCGCGTAAAATCGTTGTTGTTGTTGCAAATGCAGCAAGAAACGGATGTTAATTCGACGATTTACCACTTAACGCGAGAATCAGCCGGCCGCGGAGTTTGCGAGCGTGCACTCGAACGCGGCCGCTTCTCTGGATTTCACGGCGAGTAATTTAATTAGTCAGAAAGATAGCGATTCGCCTCGTTCCGTGAACTTAGCTCTAGGAGGGCGGCAATTAGTTTAATTTTTTTTTTTTCTTTTTCTCCTTCCCCTCTCTACCCTCTCCTCGTGTTTTCCTTTACGGGGGATTGCCGTGGCGCCGACGGCGTGAAGATCCTCCGGATAAACCGGATGCTGATTCTTCGGGGCCAAGGGCAAATCGTGCACTGCCTCTTCTGTGTCGTTTGCTGTTTGTCGATTCCTTCCTTTTTTCTTTATTTCGCTCCTATACCTCGAGCCAAGGAATATTTCAACGATTCGAAATGGGTTCGTCATGGTCGCCGCGTGAAACAATGTTTATTGTTGCCGGATAGATAAACGATGAACCGTTTGGAACCCGGATTTTACTAGCTAACATCCCAGCATCGACTCGCGAATTAATTGATCGAAGGATCTGGTGATCAAGGAAATGCGCAAAATATTCGAAAGGAACGGTGTTCTTCGTGGAGATACGATCCGGCGCATGGACGACGCGGCCTCTTTGCGATGGGGCCATCCAGGCGTTCCGTTACTCGCTGGCAACGAGTCCGATGCCTTTACAATAATTAACAGAGCCAATCAAACGCTCATTAGGCAGAGTAAATAGGGGATGTAATTACGAGCGATACTGGGTTCGGTGCGGTACAGAGAGGCGCGCGACCCGACGTAATCGTGCGTACAGCTAATAAGCCGAGTCTATAGAGGCGTTACACTAGTGTACGTACGTGTCATGTAGAATCTTCGGATTGCTGTTTATTGAGCAATCAAACTAACTCTTTTTCATATTTTTAAATTTTCCAATTTTCACATACCGTGTGTTGCACACGCGAAGAAGTGCATTCTGCGTAGATGCAGCAGCGAAACGTGCATCGACGGCGGCGCCCGCTACTCATTGACATTTAACTTTCGAAATTGAACACAGAGAGTGGCGGCGAGATGCGGCCTCAGACCGCCGCGAAATACCACCGGCCAGATAGAAGAGCCTAACATTTAAATGCCATTGCTGCCCGCCAAGACGCATGGCCTACGCCGAGATGCACCTGAAAGGGCTCTCTTCCTTCTCTCTCTGCGCCACCGTTCGTCGAGACCGTCTGCTCGTAAAATAATCCGTGGACTTTCACGGTTTTCGCGTTAGACGCCATCAAATGGTCGGAAAGTTACCAACACGGAGGCGAATTACGAAATCGTACTCTTTCGATGCTTTTGTTTATTAAGCTTTAAAATGTTTCAAAAGGCTATTAATTATTCTTCAAAGAATATTTACGAAGATAAAGTTGTTCATGCTATCGATGATTGAAGAGTGGACGTGTGTTTTCATTTCAAAGAGCGCTTGTTAAGGCTCGCGTGATCGTGCAAACGATTTCCAAGCAGGAAACGGGGAAAGACGAGGATCTTCTGTTAGCCAAGTTCTCGCTGTTTATTTTTCTGATCGAGGAAACTGTGCTACTTTCCTTTTCAAAAACACGTTTCCGTTCCTTTCGCTCTTACACTTGCCGAGTGAGATCCGCCACGCTCGCGGTTCAACAATGATACACGTAATAACACCTGACAATTATGCGGCTCGTTTGTAATTAACACCGGTCGAAGTAAACTGTGCACAATTGTAGAATTGAAAATATAGGAGAGCTTTGGGTTCGATCTATTTCACGAGGATTAACAGGAGAAGGGTGGCGTAGAGGATCCTGAACCCTTAATCCGTCGACACGTAATGGGACGTAATACAAAATTAGCCAGTCACTATGTACAGTTACGCATTACGCTAACGAGACTTACTTCCGATTATAGGCGAAGTCGCCTATTGTTCGAGAAAGCCAAACGATGTCTAACTCCCATCAATTTATTCTAACCAGCAACATCGAATTTTTCAATTTGCAACATCGAAACTTTTGTTCGCGATCGAAAAATTGATCATTCAATTTGCATCTATTTATTAAAAACAAGAAATATCTGTTGGTACGATAAGAAGACACGGTCGAAGGAAGCCGCGACACAGAGGTTGGGTAAGGAACGAAGGATCGTCTCGTCGAAATTCGTCTTGCATCGACGAACAGGCAGGCTCGTAAATCAGCTCGTGCAAAGAATTCGCGATTATCCCATCGAAAGCGAGGCTCAGCCACGACGGCGGCGGCGGCGTCGGCGAGTTTGCTGGCCAAGAGACAAACGGACTCCGCGTAAGGTCATTGGAGGGCCGATGCCAAGCGTAGCTGCATTTCCGCGTTCACGGTGCCGCGCGTCGCCGGGGTCGTAGGTCGAATATTCGATAGGCGAACGCCTTCTGTGTAACGGTACACCACGTGCCTCCTGGCTCGAGCATTTTGACAATCCGCCTCTCGACTAATCCGCATACCACCGTTCACCCTCCTCCGTTAATGACACCCATTAAACGCAATCACCCGCATTACCGTGCCGACACTACGATACTTAACTCCTCGACTGTTATGGTCAACGCCTCTGATTTTGCGAAAAAAAAAAATAATAGAAGGTAAGTAATAGATGGCAAAATATTGCGGCATCGATAAAATCGATTCAATCGGAATAAGAAAAGATGAAAAGAATGCCAAGAACTCCGAGACGAGAGTTAAACGATGAGCTGTCTAGTTGATTCGTAATCGTGACGCTGAAAGGATTGCTCAAATCGTAAATGCATCTGAAAGCGACGTTTAATTGTTACGCAAAGCCATTATTCTCGCTAAGCTGTTGGTCAACCGTGGCTCGTCTCGTTCCGAGATATTCACTGCATTATAAACGTCCCGCGACGACCGTTTAATTGATCAATCAAGATTTAGTTAACGGCTCCGTGATTTACGCGAATAGTTCGCCCAACTAATTGCCTTTCTCGGAAAACACTTGGTATCACGAATATTTCGGATGATTGTTTAACCGCTCAACGTTCGCGGAACATTCTTTAGCCCGTAATCGATGTATCCTAGAATGTTCGTTTAACTGTTCGTGCAATGAAAATTGTTCGAATCGTTCGATTTTCGCTGAAATTTATTTCCCTCTTATAGCGTGGAATCGACCCTTTAGGATCGAGTAATAAAAGAAATCGTAAGAGCGTTAGTGTTGAAAAAAAAATATTAATTAAAAATTTTCCTCGGTCTTCAGGAAGAAGAAAAGAGGAGCAACGGTCGGTCACCATCGTCGTTGAATTAAATAAATCGTTAATCGCGAGCATTTATCCTTTCATGCCGGTGACTTAGGAATCGGTAAGCCGTCTCTCAGTGTGCTCGCAAATCTTCCTCGTCGTCCTCTCGAACCGCGTCTTCATCGGTTTTATACGCGAGAACCTTTGACCACTGGCGCTGTTCGCACGGCAAAAACCGCTCGATGAACACTATTCACCGTGGAAGCAGATGTTACCGTTAGTTTTCGGCTCGGTGTCGTGGGTAAAGTGATTAGAGAGAACGCGAGACACTTAACCGTGCGCCATGTTCGACGGTTCGAGAGGTTCTTCGATGAATCAGATCCAACCAATCTCAAACTATGATTTTTATTGAAGAAATAATATTTTCAAACCACCCTCTTTGAGATCCAAGAATTTTTCTCCGAAAATATTAATTAAAATCAAATATTTTTGCACCCTTTTGCCTCCAGAATGAAAAAAAATGAAATTTTGTAATTAACCCTGTGGGTGGTTCAAAAAGAAGATAACCACTCTTAAACTATGATTTTTATTGAAAAAATAATATTTCCAATCCACCCTTT